>NC_064439.1:13610932-14226432 GCF_023343835.1 Lagopus muta | reverse complement strand
TGTAGGCGTAGTACTACTGAGGTGTAAGCCCTTGTATACTCCTGCAAAAGAGAAACAAAGCAGTAAGTCCATTTTGCAGAAGTTACTCAACCCCAGACAGAAACTCTTATCTCCAGTTTAAAAAAACCAAACAAACAAACTATAATAAAACCTAAGATGAGATCAAACTCTGCATCAACAGCTCCGTACCTGAGGCTTGAAGAATGCCATTCACCCCAATTCCAAGCACCACATCATCCTTCATTTTGAATCCCATCAATTGTTCTGATGTAACCAAAGCTGAAGCAGCGAATTGAGCACTAACAGAATCCAGTGTCTTGGAAACAAAACCCTAAAAAGAACAACGGTGGCACACACATGTGATTGAGGCTTCCAGGAGTCAGTACTCTCCTCATTTTTAAGCTATGCACATACTAGTGAAACAAAAATCCATCCATGTAAATCAGAACCAGCCCAGTCATTCTCGCAAGACTAAACTGCAGACAACTGGTACAACTAGGTAAGGGCTGAACTGCTATTTCTCTGTGCACTTTTAGCTCCATCACAGTAACAGAGATGAAAGTCCCCACAACTATTTAAAACACAAAGAAACTTATTCTCAAAATCCTATGGAATAACGTTGTTTCACAGGTCAAACTGTTCTCATGAAATTCCAAACCCAGTTCAGTGCCTCAGATGTTCAGATTGCCAGTAACTTCTGAACGTTTTTAAAGACGTGTCCATCCTCAGTGCAAACACCTCACACTTCTGAACGTTAGACACTTCCTCATCTGTACAAAGGACATATTTAGAAGCTACCTTTAGTTGTTAACTAAGAAAATACCCTGCTCTCAAGTCTCCCAGTGCCAAGAGGATAACGACACAGCCGGAGATCTTAGCAATTCATATTCCTAAGGCTCTGAATATTTAATTAATTGACTGACCCATCTTTTTTTTGTTGTTGTTAAGAGGGAGCAGAGGCAATGCCTGCCACACTCACCTGCAGTGTCCCTTCTAAACACTTTACAGAATGGCTATGATGTAGATTCAGGCGAAAGCCACTTTCCTGTTGGTTAGTTTCAAGGTTCTATGGCAACAGTTGACAATTAGAGATGAACCCTGGTGGGAAACAATGAGGGATAAATCATAGCACAGACAAATCCCTCACCTGTGATGTGTTGGCAGAGGAATTACTATTTGCTTGCTGTTGATGAATTTGTGCAAGCTGCTGTTTCTGCATTAGTGCCAGTTGTTGTTGATGTTGCTGGTATTGTTCGGCTGTAAATGCTGAACAAAATATAAAACGAGAAAATACTATATCAAAATATGTAGGAGTTGTGTATATAAACACATCTATGTTATAGTCCTTCATACATAAATACACCCCAGCAAGTTCCTAAGAGCCCTAACGCACCTTTATAGCAGAAAGGCCATCATCCTTCAGAACTAAGCTTCCCTTTGAGCTGTTTGTTTAAAGCATACAGCCTTGCACTGCTCTGCTGTATTTAGCTCCAGACAGCAAAAGGAGGGGAAGGAAGGAATCCAAAATACAACCAAAACCACACATAACTCAAATATCAAACTAAAATTTCACAGGTAGAAATGCAGTAAACTGCCACCTTCCATTAAACTAAACTATCTACATTAATAGTAAGGCATGTTTCTATACAAGAAGGGGGAAAATGTACATAAGGCTACATTTTCAGCCCCCACAGATGCCCGCTTAAAGGGAGCAAGTCAAAAATGTTTCGGTTTTAAGTTTAGCTGAAGACTCTACACTGGCCCAGATTGTAACCCCACTACAATTCACATTTTCCTCTAAGATCTTGAAGGGTGACCCAGAATTCAGCATGACAAATCACCACCATTTTAACCAGCCAGTCCCCATAAAAGCTATTTCTAGGAACAGCACTGTTAGTACACACTTAGAGGCGATGCCCAATGAAATCACAAGTGTCATTAGTTTATTGATTAGCTTCATAAAGCATTAAGATCTTTTGTTTAGGAACTGTAAATTGAGAATAACAAAAGAACACCTGCTTTCAGTTTCAAAGCAAGTCAAATCTGGAACTGAACTCTCCTTTACAAATTCAGCTAATGACACAGGTTCAAGATTCCCCTTCAATTTTATCTCTGGATTACAGAGCTGCTCCCCAGTAAGTGCTACGAGCAGGACTCACACTCCTAGAATGCATGAGAACTTGTACTTTCAGGAGAGCTCACTACTGTATGGCAACAAATCCCACCACATCTTGTTCACAAGCTGCAATTGCTGCCTGCTCATCTACTCTTTCAGGTCTGCTCACCTTCAGAAAACCTGTTTCTATCAAAACAAAACCATCTCCTGCTTCCAGATACAGGAGCAGAAGTTGTAGCCTACATACAAAACTGAACAACAGGTCAAGAAAAACTGCTAAGCAAGTAAGAATTGATATCTGAAAACAAACTGCCAAACATGCTTTTCTCCAGCATACTTGTGATTTTGTACAACAAGCTGTACAACACTGTTCCAAATGCCCTTTTTTATGCCCTTGTACTTTGGTGTATCTGCACTTGAAATTCTGAATCCTTATTCAGCTTTTACATTCAGGTGACTACTCCGTATTTCAGTAAGATTCTTCAGCAAGCAGGAATGAAGCACGCTTGTACTGCCTGAAGTGATTCCAGTCAACTCCCCCTACTCCCAGCCACATCTCCTTTCGGCTGCCTTCACTTCTTCACCTTCTGAAGTCACGTTTAGGGGACAGCTTAGCATTAACATCCCTTACCAATTTCCTTACGAAAGGAAGTACCCTGGAATTCACAAACTCAGTATTTGGTGTTGGCTGTTCACAATTAAGTTCTACTGTACATAAAGAAAACCACCACCTGCTAACAGGCTTTTTTTTTAATTACCAGGAAACAGAAATTAGAGCAGGATGCTTTACCACAAAGATCAGCATGCTGAAAGCTAAAGCAGCAGCAGCAGGGGCAGGAACACAGACATGCTGTTTTGATATGGACAGATCACTTGTATTTATCAGTTAGTGGAAAATTAGTGCTTTAATAGCCCTACAACTCCACACGTGTAGGGTTCATCTGACAACACTCCTGCTACTGAAGGCTCCATGTATTTTACCCCACAGCATGACTGTGCAAACACTACTTAGAAAGTCTAAGTAAGCTTAACTCTCCAACTGCCAAAGAGGAAAATGGAGAAAAAAAAAAAAAAGGTTCATTTCATCTTTGAATTCAATATTTGCACACACACAAGTGAGATGGATGCTACAGTGACACTTGGGAACTGCCAGTTCCAGGTTTCGTGCTTTAGGTGCATTTCAGACTACGGCTTACAGCCTGCTCCAAACACTCCTTTATTTTGGAAGAAACACAAGAAACGAAGTTCTCCGAGATAAGCTATGTTTGTTTAGAACAGCAGTTACTTAGTGCTTAAGTGCTTCTTCAAATTGTCCCCAAAGTGACCTTTCTAAGGCCTGTACTTATAAACTGTGCATCACTGCACTCTGCTAAGCAGCCCACCATCCTGCTGGCTCTTCCCTTCTGCCACACAGAGCAGCTACCCAGGTGTGCAAGTGACCCCACTACAACTGCCACATCCTCATCTGCATCCAACTGCTTCTCTCACTTCTGCTTAAATACCCAGCCCCACAAAGGGCAGCCTGAGGACGCAGTGAACACCTGTCTGTCATCCCTGACAGCACACCCAGGGGCACCTCTGCGTTTTTCCAAAGTTAGGACATCCAGCAATGCTTTCTGTGCCGCTGGCACTGAAGGCAAAATCCCACTAAGGCTTTTCAAAATACCATTCACAGCTCTATCGGAGGTTCACCGGGACGTTCTGACACATCTCCCCGACAGTTTTACCACCTACTGTACGGACATCACTGAGAACCCAAACCAGATCATTACTCCTGGAGTAGGACAGTACTACAAACCAGGACAGTGAATTTTACCTTTTTCTGCTAACTCACTACCACTCTTACAAGGTTTCTTCCAGTCCTGCTCTCGGCGTACAGTCTGTATTAAGCACTCCAGTTCAAATATGATGTTAACGATGGCAAGGCTTTGTTTCTGAGAACTAGCATTCTCATACAGAAAAATGCTCACACGTACTTCGTGTCTAAGTACATCCACCACTTCCCCTTTCCACATTTGTTTTCTGTAGCACACAGTTGTGGCTGGAATTCAGAAAGGCATTCAGTGAGATCCCCAACACAGCACTGCGATGGAACCAGGGCTGAGCTCACCGTGCGTGCCTGCAGGCATAGCCCTGAACTCCCCCAGAGTCCTCCACAGGGTTCAGGTGCCCTTTTTTTAAAAGCAATTACAGTAGAATGCACTGCAGGCCAGAAAAACACAGCTGCTCATTATACGTTGATTGTATTTACTGTACAGAACATTTACTTCTTTCCTGCAAATAGCACAGATCTATTTGCCCAGGTGCCAGACTTGGTATCTGGTTTAGCATCACTATTTCTAGAAGAACGAGTAATTAAAAATACAGCCTCTTAAGCACTTTTTCCTAGAATTTTATTATCAATTCTCATCTTTCTTCTGTAGGAGAGCCAGGGCACAACTGAAAACCTTTCACTCCTGTCAAAGAATATTGGCAAACAGCAAGTAAGTAGACAATGTCATTTTCATTTGAAATCTTATGTTGGTCTTTATCTGTCTGCAAAAGGAAAAACAAAGTAGCAGGCAAAAAGAGAGCCCACTCCTTCTCTCCACACATCAATTACCAGCCATGCCTCTGCTTATTCAGAAAAGTACTGCTATATAGTTACATGCTCCTGATATTATTTGACACCCCCAGCACTTCAGAAAATTAGTAGTGAGACAGCCAGCTGAACAACAGCAACTGCTGCAATTAAGAGCTTCAAGTAAACAAGGAACTAAAACATAACATTTGATATTTAAAGATGACAAATTAGAGACTGAAATTATTACTTCAGCAGCCCTAGACAGGAACACAGCATTTACAGAGTCTTCTCACACAGCATTCTGGGGCCACAACATTCATATTTAGGGCATTTTTAGACTATTTAATACTACAGAATTTATCAAAATAGAGAAAAATGAAACTGTTTCATTCCCTACCCAGAATCCAACCAAATCTCAACCAGCAGTGCAGCTAAGAGCATTATCACTTCCTGAAACCTGAACTGTCACAGCTAACAACTGCCCTCTCTCCAAGACACCTGGAGTCACTTGCACAAGGAGAGCTGCCCAACTCCTTCCCCCACCTTCAATTTTGGGAGCCTTTAAGGCACAGCCCCACGCAGAGCAGCACCCAGCTGTGATGGCTGCCAGGAGGCAGCAGCTCCAGTTCTACTCTGAGACAAGGCCACAGGAATGGCTCTCACCCACCTGCCAGCAGCACAGCGTTTGCAACAGGCATCAAATCTCAGTACACTTCTGAACTGACAGCTGCCAGGATTTTAAGTCACTGCAACACATTACGCTGTTACCTTCTTCATTTAAACTCTCGACACAACGTACACACCTGTTCTACAACAGGGTGAGTGCAACACTTCAGCAACAAACAGAAAATGTATTCTAGTTTACAGATTACTGAAAGGGATCAAAAGAGCACTGAGTCACTTTGGGAATTTCCAGATAGGAACACAAGGAAAGAAATATTACAGTTACTGAGCCTGACTGAATGAATAAATGACTGCTTACAGATTTATTTAATGTCTTCTGAGCAACAGTTACAAACCCTGTCAGTAACTCCAATTTTTCACAGCACACTACTCAACACTCACTAGCAGTACGTTCTTCTTACAATCATTTAAGTGACTGAGATGCATACTATCTTTCTGGTATGTAACTACAGAGCAATTTCTTTCTCAAATTAAGCCACTGAATATCTCTGCATTGCACAATACCTTAACATCTCTCCCAAATGCAATGGGATGCTGGTACTCAAGGAGCCCTGTCCTCAGAGCACAGATTCACAGAGATGCTGTCAGCAGTTTCGTACTGCAGCACACAACTACTATCACAATGTTACCCACTTTTACAACAGCACTTAGTGTGCACCAGCTCAAAACCACAGCCTGTGTTTCATTCCTCTGAAATTGCCAGTCCTTCCCAGAAGTGGCTGAACCATTTAGGATGGCTCACTGCAGCATTCACGTAAGGAAGAAATCCCAAAGAACTGCCTTGGCTTTCTAACAGCCACAGCCCCACTCCTGACTGCTCCTGCAGTGTTACTGTGAGGTGCCCTGCTTGCTGTTACTCTGCTTCCCTGATGCAGGAGAATACAGATTAAGGTAAACAGTGACTACAAGAACCAGCTTCCTAAGTACCAGAGAATGTATCCTGGAGAGCAGAAAACATACAAGTACTCCTGGTTCCTCTACTAGCATCCCCCCTTTTTAACCTGAATGGAAGATGCTTTGATTAAGCCAGTCAGGAAATGTTTCAAGCCCAGCAAGTATCTGAAGAATCAGATATTCAGAGTCATTAAAAAAAAAGCAACAAGTTCATAGCATCAAGTTAAATATCCGTTCTCATAAGCACTGAGATCATATTGGTGGAGAAACACCTAACAAACCTTGAAGAAGATTCTCTGGCCCTTCATGCTGAGGTGATGGCCATTAAAAAGGCAGCTGATCAGGTGAAAAGATGCAACACCACATAACCAAGGCTTCCAAATAATGAAGATCTGTAACTACTGAACTGGTGAACTGTGGGGGGGAAGGAGGACAACCCTATTTCCTGTTACAGTATTTTCCCAAGAGAAATACATAAGAGCACCACATCTCTGCTGTACGAGAGAACAATGAGTTGTTACTGTTACTAATGTGCATGCAAAGCAAGCGTAACGCAGTATTAAGTAATCCAGAACATCACATTTTTGTCTTATGAGACATTATCTGGCTTATACTGCCTGGTTAACAGCGTTCTACTGCACAGCAAGTTCTCACCAGTGAATTCAGAAGACTGAAGAAACTTAGAGCCATCAGAGTGATTTAGTGTTTGATGCACCAGGCCCAAAGATGTTTCACTTTCTGAAAAGAAGTTCAAGATTTATTTACTTTAACAAGGCATTAAGACACTACGAGAACACGAAATACTAAGCCTCTGACTATTCCTAACACAGCCTTATATTTCAGCCCAACAGAACTCAGCCTCAAGTTCCTGCTGTCAGAACTCTGCAATTCTAGAGCTACAAGTTATAAGCTGGATGCCAGATGTATGCATGTACTCCCTACCCAGTGGTAGGAAAACAATCAGAAAACAATGACTAACAAGGGTTTTTACTGCTTGCCATTGCAAGAAAGCCACAAGTGCTTGCTATGCTCTGGTATCTGGCTGCCCACCATCCTAAAAACCAACTTCCCAAGAACACCATGGGCTACTTGAGGTACGTACAGTTCACTCTACGGTCAGTGTGTGACCATTCGTGCATGGAATGCAAAGTCTTAACAATTTACACAAGCCCACAGATCCAACAACTCAGAGCAAGGTCTTACTCCAGCTGACTTCAAGCTGAGCAAGAAACAGTGGAACAAAGTCTCTGCAAAGAGACAAGCATGCAAATGTTTCAGTAAGCACCCGTCCTTTCCCCAAGTCACAGCATTTCCAGAGAAGCAGGTTTTCTTCTCAAAATTTCCTCCTTCAACTCACTCTAAGGTAGGCTATAAACGCCTCTGCTATTCCCAAAGCACATCTAATTTGGAACTCACTGTTTGCTCAGTTAGGATCTCAGCATCTCGACCACTAAGAGCAACTAAGGATGTTAACTCCCAGTGGTAACTGAAAGGGGCTATTAAAAGCATCAATGTTTTCTACTGACCAGGATTTCCCTCCCATAAGAAAACAGGTATCTGGAAAAGGGAAAATAATAAAGCAGACAGCAGTGCAGAAACTACTGCAAATACAAGAGCTAAATAAATATGTGAACAGCCAGCGATGGCATGAAAGCAACAAAAAAAAAATGCAACAGGTCCTACTGCTCTGGAATGAGGAACTGCCAAAGAGACTGAGAAGTTCCCTCCAGCCTCCTTCTGGGAAAGAAGTGCCTTAGCTGGAGGTAGGAGGCAGCAGGGCACAGGAAAGGCAGCAGTTACCCTTCCCAAGAACACTATGAGCACTAAACTACCAAAAACTAGCAGTGACCCATCAGCATCGTTACGGAACTGGAGACAGGAATGCTACAAACACTTGGGAAATGAAAGCATAGCTCACCATCCCACTAAGCCCTTCAGTGTGCATAGGACAACTTGCTTTTTTTCTTTTGCACATCATAACTTGCTTCTGAAAAGCATCAAAGCTTACTTGGATAAATACTCTATGAAATTCCCACATACAACATGATTGAATACCAACAAACAACTTGTAGCAAATAGTTTGCATTTCCACTTTACAAGAAAGGGAAGGCAAGGTAAACTATTCTGGATTCCTTAATGATATTCTGTATGTCTGTAGGTTTGCACGTAAAGTACCATCTCTAATACCAGAGGTAACTAAGAATTTTCAGGAAGGCTTCTGCCAAAACACTCAGGCTTCCTATCAAACAAAGTACCAAGAATTCAGCAGAGACTAATCAGACCTGCAGACCTCTCCAAAGAGACCCAATTTCCCCCTGAGAAGAAGGCAGAAAAGAACAGAATGCGTCACAGAAGCCTAGTCTTAAGGCAGAGTCTCTCATCTTTGCTAGTAACAGACGTCTCTGGTATGCCCACTAAACACAAGGCTGGGAAAGAACCATCTACACAGTACAGTTACAAGGGTCTCAAACCTGAGATTACCAGATGAGACACTCAAATAGTGAAGGCAGTCGTTAATAACAAGCAGGAGGAAGCCTCCAGAATTCGATGCAGTGTGAAGGCCCGTGAACCACCTGCTTGCCATTTGCCTGGCTAACTGGATCGATCTCAACAAGGAAAATGATCTCTGGCACACACATACTTCAGATGAACGTTCTTGGCTACTGCATACTCCAAATTATTAAAATATGCAAGAGCGCATCTTAAGGATTATAATCTGGACACACAGACTCATCAATAATGGCTCCTTAAGTATTTTCGTTCGTTTTATTCAGAGTGAGTAGTTCTGCCCACTGAAAAACAGTCAGTGCTCCACCAGAATCATGTTTTTACACTCTTGCCTGCTTTTTACTGGTGCCCTTGGTAATATATGCCTGAAAATCCTTGAATCAGCTTCTCTTGTTAGAAGGTAAAAACGCATCTTTTCTAGTTCTTCAGCAAGATGAGAAGGGGCCACCTCTCTTCAAAGGTGATGCTACTTTTCGTGGCTACTTGATCCTGCTGCTGAAGTCTAACCTTCCACATAAGGCAAGCGTAGTACAAGCCATGCTTCTACATAACTTGTAAGAGGTATAAGATATCCCTTTTCCAGCTGACATAGAAAATCTCATGGTAACAACTCCATCTTCCATACTTTTTTTTTTTTTTTTAAATGCTGAGCAGTTTGACAACCAGTATCAGAACAGCTCCTGCTTCTTCAGGTGCAAAAATCATCACGAATCACCTCCTGGCTCTTTGAGGAAATCTCTCTCCAGGTCTTCAGGACAAAAACCAAAGCCTCCTGTAGCCAGAGAAGAATGGCATGTCACAGCACAGCTCTTAGGACTTGAGACACTATCACAGCTTCTTGCCTGTGCTGCCCACATACGACAGACCTGTCTATAAATGGCTGTGGAAGACTCTGTTTGACATCAGCATGTCTGGACTGTTCCAGGTGGGAAACGCTCCATTTCTTTAAGCCTCTTTGATATGGAACTGGAAAAAGCACATCACATGATGGAGCACAGCAACGTGGCCACCTCTGTTAAGTGCTACAGAATCTTACCCAATGTAAGCAATTTGGCTGGACTGCAACTCAGAGCAACAGCAGAACACTAGTAAATAGAATGGCACCAAGGTGAACTGCTGTACGCTGGTTTCCAACTCCTACTCCTAGATAACCATCATCACACCACATATACACAGAAGAATCATAGCTATAGGAATCCAATTAAGAGTACGAGTAATTCCAAGAATACAATCTACCCACCACACTGCTAACAGATGACTATCCAGAGATTATGGGAACGTGTTTGAAGTACTCAGATAAACATTCAGAACTTAAAGCATGCAGATGAACTTCACTTTTTTCCTGTACCTAACACTTAATAAATACACATGAATCTGAGCTCCAGAATTTGCTTATTTTACACCGATAAACCACATCTATAGAATTCCAGGCACAAATGAACACAATATGCCAGGCACTCATACATGCTTCAATACACAATCGTGTAATTAAATTTGGTACAGAATTCATCACCATAAATAACTCCACTTCCTTACCTCCAGTTAGGAGGTATTCCAACCATCTTTTTAAAGAAAACATTCTTAAAGAATCTTTTATATGTACTCATATATACACCGACACGTTTTGAACTCAAATTGCTCACTTCTGTTAAGTCTCATTTCCAGGTATGATGCACTGCCTATCAATATTTCAGAGACTACTTACAGAGAATAAACTATCCATTGCACAGGTATGTTCTTTTGCATTAGGCAGATGACACTCCAGTTCTAGACATGATTTACTGATATGAAACCTCATTTGAGAGAAGGGCCTGAATTCAAACACTAAAAGCCACCACTTAGATTACAACCCCCAGCTTTGGACCTAACACATTCTCCTGCAAGAAGAGTCATGAAAGAAGGGGTGGAGGGTGGTGCTGGGGATAAGGACCCACTCTAGGACAGTGTGGAGAGGAAGCATGAAAGAAGGGAGCTGAATAAAGCTATTCAATCATTCTAAAAACAGGGAACAATTTTCAGGAAAAACAAGGGGGTACAAGGAATTAAGATGAGAAAATGGACAAAATATACTGGTGAACAGGAGGATTAATCAGATACCAGAATACCATTCAGCAAGTCCCCAAAACATCCCACGATCCAGGAAGTTGAGTATATGCACCTATACCCACATCACCTCTATGTTTCCCAGCTTTTTTTTTTTTTGTTTGTTTGTTTTCAAAACTGTAGCTTGAAAGGGAAAATATGATTTTAATCTTTAAAAAAATTGCAGTAAAACACTTGCAAAACTATATGGCCTTTTTTGTTTGTTTTTTGTTGTTGTTTTTAAAAAGCAACAACAACAAAAAAAGAAGCCCACTTCAGTTCCCTTTCTATAAAAAGGTGAGACCAAAACTCAAGTTCCCTAGGTCGTATGCTAACCACATAAGCACCAGCCTCTTGCTGTGATGAGCCCAATACAGAGATGCTATCTAACAGTATTTCAGTTCCATTGCAGCAAGTTTCATCAAGTCTCCTGACAGTCAGTTCCTCAGTTCTGTAACTCAGGTTCTATGAAAGCCACCTGGCACGTGCTGGTGGGATATACAGGGGATGAGACCCAGTGCTCTGCCAAGCGTGCGCGCACATGCACAGCACAGATGGCAGTAGATGGGGTTATTTTTTGGACAGCAGATGGTATTTAGTTTTACCATGTCCAGTTCAGGATTTATAAGCACACTGGGAGTTTAAATGCAAACATTTCAGCCAAAGCACCACATTTCAAAAAAATTTAGAACATAATCTTTGCATCACTATTTAAAATCAAAGTATCTTTAATTTTCAAAGTTTAGATATCCCAGGTTAACTTCAACCCCATACAAAACTGTTTCTAAACCACCACCTTTCTAAAACCTTAACTATATCGGCTAAGGCAGTCTGCATAAATTTGAGATGCGTTACACTACTGTTGGCAATAACTAAGGATAAGCATTCTGTGCAGCAAAGATAAAAGATAGGCTGCTATCATCAAAATAAAGTATGCACGACCTAACCACATTCAGGATTCTCTGAGCCAAGTTCAGTATTTCTAAAAGCAAGTTTGTCAAAGTAAACATACCAAAATGTGCTGAACCACTGCTACTTTTACTTTGTATAGAGGTACTGCATGTCTGGGTCCCAGGTTGTGCTGTGCCTGTTCGATTTACACCCCTGTACAGTTTCCTACAGGAGAGTTCGTCATTGTCACTGTCATGTAGGGATGGTGTCCGAGGCCTAAAGTGCCGCCATCTACATGATTTGATATTGACTAGTATCTGACTGAGGTCTTTCGAGAAAGATTTGTCCGAGGTATTTGTTTCTGAGGTATTGGCAAATTGACTGATTGAAGAGTGTTGTGATGAGGAAAGCATTTCCAAATCCAGCTGATGAAATGTATTATCGTAGTCCGAATGCGCTCTGTCCAGCAGCACCCTAAAAGAAAACAATGTAGAATTACACATGGCAAATACCAAAGGAAAACACCAAGAAGTCACCAGCTTGTCACGTGTGCTTGGGGAAGATATACATAAAGTAGAAGAAACCACAAAGTTGCTCCAGAACACACAGATTTTGGAAACAGGCACAGGAAGTATGACCATATCATTAGTGCTTTACAGGAAGTAGCACGTTTAGGTTTCTTATTCTAGCTTTTGCTGTATAAGTAACTGATGTACACCATGGTGGAGCTACTGCGGCACCGCAACGTCAGTTGCAGAAGTCTTCCAACAGGTTCAAACATTCCTGGAGTGCAATAAAAATGGACACTGAAATGCTTAAGTAACTAAGTGCCCTCTTACAGCAAATTCCATGTAAATGCTTTACTAACACATCAGCACACCTACCATCACTGCACAAAGAACCAAAAACTAAAAGTGTAAGATCCCAATCAAAATGCCACTATGAGCCTGCAGCTCCTAACGTCACCTGCTAATACACTAACAGATTCTAAGCAAATCTGAATGCCAAATCACAAATTCCTCCCAATTATGATCAAAAAAGACAACTTGAAAGCTGATTTCAAGATACACATTGTTTACAGAAGCACACTTAAAGACACTAAGTGACATATAATTTTTTTTTAACCATTACAGTAGGTCAAAAGTAAAATGCTTGAATTAACAGACTTGAATTCATTAAGGTTTTTGGTAACATTCAGAACTTAACTGTTATTTTCACTTCTAAAAATTCCTTCCAAAATTCTCCTCTATAACAGGACTGAACTAAGAAAAACATTTTCATCAAACATCTATTATTTCAACTTCCAAACACAGCACGCTGTCTTACACTACGCCACTCACTTCAATATGAAACAACTACATTTGTTTTCACCTCAGAACTGAGCACTGCTGACAATAAACAAAGTTGAGAAACTTCTCAGCAAGCAATGTTAAAGCAGTGTCTGCTACAAAAATGGAGACACTGATCTGCTGAAGAAGCCATCAAATGGAAGCATTTAAAATACCACCTTCTGTAATATTGAGGGCTGTTCTTTTCTTTTTTTTGTTTGCTTTGTGCATTTTATCTTTGCTCATTTCAGAGATGACTTTTATATATATAAATACATAAATTTTTATATGTAAATATATATATTTAACTTACAACCAAAAAAATAATCACAACCATTACGCAGCACTCACCTTCCTCCACGGCCGACCCGCCTTCGTGCAAACCCAATACACCTCTGGGGTACTGTCAGAGTGGTTAAGCAGTATCTGTAACGCACATCTCCTAGTCTTCCCTCTTTAGGGCTACTCCATGGCCAGTTGCCAGGTTGGTCTAAATGAGGCTTAAAATAATCACAAACAATTAAACACACAAGTTTTGCCATCAACAACATTCTGTCTTACTGTATACAAGGAAATCCTACTTACAGCATAGTACTGACAGCCTGCTTTCCTACGGAAGGCGAAAGGACCATCGGGATCGTTTTCTTCCTCAGCTTCTGAAGAACCAGACAAAACCTGCAAAATGCAAGCAGGGTGGGCGAGTGCAGGTATTAGTAAGCGTGTGAGTTTTATTACTATTCCTTCCCTAACAGGAAGGGAGAATTCTAGAGATCCTACCTGGGAAAGGGGTTCTTCATCCGAGCTAGGGAAATCATACTGATTCAAATCTTTAGCATTAAAGACTGGCAGTGCAGCAGGACTCGTCTGTTGAGGAGTAGCAGCAGCAGATGAAGGTAAGACTTTTGGCTTCTTCTCATACTTTCTTTTGGGCCGAATAACATCGGATTTATCCTGCTGAAAGGAAAAGCAGCAGCAAACTTTTACACATATCATTTTATAAGAGTACAAAAGTAGCTCTGCAAAACTACTCTGTAAGCAAACCAAACATTAACATCTTCACGCTAGCATCGTAATAGCTACAGAAGCAGACCTTTCAAGAATATTTGTACTTCACTTCTAAAAATTGAAATGTTTAATATGTAAAGTGGAACTAAGCACTGTTTGCTCTGTAGCCATCCCAACAGAACACCAGTCAAAGTGAATACACTGCTCTGGGGAAGCAGACCAACATGTACACAGCAGTGCTGTTAGGCTGATGTTCATAGGTGTTTATGCAGTGACAGGGAAATCAAGAACCAAATAATGCTTTAAAAGGCAGAAGTGACCTCCTCGAAGGTACCCAGAATCTCTGAACACAAAAATTAAACTCATTTCCCCATGCAGCTTCAAATGCATTTTCTAAGTTTCTGACAAATGTGCCTCCTCCAAGCCGTGAGACACCGCACCAACCCAGCATCACTCATAGATGAGTTCACTCCAGCAATCTCAAATACAGTGTCCTGCTATCAGTGGAAGCACTGACTGACTCAAGGTATCCTGTCAGATCCCAAACAGTTCTTGGATATTCCTGAGGTACAAGAAATCTGTGCACAATTCAAATGTACTTCAGCTTTTCTGCTATTATGTGATGTATTTAACATGCTAAGCTGTTGGCACTGTAGATACGTTTTGTATGGCAAAAGCCAGCAGGATGCAGAAAACACTGGTCACTATTCACTAACTGATACTTAGTACAAAACAAGAGTAGTATGTTTAGGCTGCAGCTAGACTTGATGATCTTTAAGGTCTCTTCCAACTTGAGCAATTCTATGAATCTATGAAACACAGAAATACAGCATAGTAGGAATATCAGTGGCTCACATCAAAATACATACACTGAGTCAAGCATGCCTCTGGATTAAAATAGCTACATGAATTCACAACAGACTAAGGGTTTTATCTTACCAATCCTATCTTTACTGAATATCTGGGCAACAAATACAACTTTGTTCAGAACACCCTAACTTCAGGGACATTAACTGATTAAAACATCAGTATCAACCAGTGCAGAAGTTTAACAGAACTGTAAATATCCTTCTGTCTGTAGTTCATCTGAATTCCTTCTGTTTTCGTCCTGAGGAACTCCATTAGTTTCTAGATTTTCATCACTCCAACAGAACAAAGCATTCTACTTCTATAGCAGCTCTGCTAGACTGTTTCCAGCATCCAAAAGCTCCCACCTCCCTCCCAGTTAAGAATATTTTCTGCAGATATATCCTGAAATGCCATAGTTGGCTTATGCTACAGCATACAACAACTTTGTTATCCACATTACTCACTTTAACTTTATATTCTTTCAGTTCCATAGTTTCTTGATGTTTGAAAGGACTGCTGTTAGTCACAGGAATGATGGGAATAGAATAGGTAGGTTTCATTGGCTGCCGCTGTGCCATGACCTCAGACACAATCTCTCCACTGTAATCACCCAAATTATACCTGTAATTAAAAAATACATACATAAGATCACTCTTACGAATATTCATAACACTGGTAAAAAAAACACCAAAACATGCAACAGTCAAACACAGAATAACAATACTTGCAACTTGGGGCAAGTTCCCAAGTCAGCATGAAGTTCAAAAATGACTGTTGCAGAAGAGACAAATAGTGTGCAAATTTTTACTGCAATGCCTAGTTTTGACAAACAAGGATAACTGTCTGCTAAAAAATAATGCAAAGGGAAGAAGAGGAAACAAAAACCTGAAGGAAGAACAGGACAAGTTCTTTCCCTCCTTATCCGGTAACAGTACCACTTAAAAGAAAAAATTTATCACAAAAATTGTTTAGCAGTGAGGAAGAGAGCCTTATTCAGAAACCCTCTTTGCGTAAAGGCACAGCTTTGTAAGACGTAGCACCACGAAATGCAATATGTTTCAAGACCTGTGCACAGTGCTAATTTGATGGTCAGGATTTTTCAGTAATTGTGTTCAAGAGTTTACTTTCTTTAAAAAAGCTAGTGCATCTCTCCCCTAACTCTACTAGACAAGGAAAACAGAGCACCTGATAGAAAAGGCAAAGACTCAGCTTGTGTTCCCAAGAACTCAAACTAAAACCAGTAAGAGGTTTGTTTTAGAGCTTTACAGTACTGACTGTAAACATCCTAAGTTTTCAAACACAGACACTTAAATTTGATAAGTCCATTCAGATTCTAAATACCATCTGCGTAAAAGAACAACTCCACATTTCAAATGTGATTCTCAAATCATTGTGAAAGTGACAGCTGAGAAAGTGGAGCGTTTGGTCTCTTGCACAGCTGTCAAATAGGATGTCAGCAGGAACACAAGTTGGAAACTCCTCACAGAACAGTATGTCATACTGAATGAAATGCCTGCTAGTTTTCTTCAGGGGGATACTCGTTAATCTACACAGTTAAGTAGTTTAACATATCAATTTCTAAAGGAATTTACCTGAAGCTATGTTCTTCCTTCCTACATAATGCACACAACATGAGATGCAAATGTTTGAATACACATACAACAGAACAATGCAGGCTGCTTTTTCACAATGAGTGACTCCCTAAATTCAATTTTGCTCTTCAGAGCCATAAATGAAAATATACTATATTGCTAACAGCAGAAAAATTCAAACTTTTATTTTAAGATGATCTCTCGTATTTTATAAAATATTCATGAGACTTGAAATCTACAGCAGTTTCCAAAGCTTTCTGTAGCACATTTGCAAGAAATGTTACCTCTTTTCGATAATTTCCAGTGTTAAATGCAGCAACTCCCTCTTGCTTTTTTCCCTTCTCTTTATCATCTCCAGGATGGTTACTGCACGACTCAGGTCTCGACGCAGTTTAAGCATCTTCTCATAAGACGCCTCATCATTTTTTCGATTCTGTAGATACAAATGTAGTTCTATGTTTTCCCACATCATTTAAATTACATAATCTGAACTAAAAAGTAAATTCTAAGTATTTGGTTTTTTAAACCACACACAAAAATGAAGATAACCAGATGTGTCTGCCAATAAGCTGCAGCTTTCTGCCATCACAAGCATGTTTAGCATCTAAATTAGAGAGCAAAAACTACTGAATGCAAACTTCCTTCAACAGCTGGTCTAAAGCAGTTAATCTTTTTTTTTTTTCTTGCAAATTAAAAGGGAAAAAGCCAAGCAAACAAAAAGCCAACTTGTATTACTTCACACTACTTAGCAAGTTTGTCTCTTTAGATTAGCTACTTTATGAGAGGGAAGAGAAGGAAGAGAAACAAGCGATAGGGAAGCATTAGTCTACTTACTTTCCTTGTCTGCATCTTTTCTGTTCGTCTTCTAAAAGCAACATAAGGATCATTTGTGCTGGAGCCATCTCGCTTCTCTTGTTTCACTGCTGGGATAAGAGAGGGCCCTCGACAGTTTTTCCTCTTTTTAATCCAGTACTCGTATACTTCTCTGATCAATTCATCATCTTCTTTCAGCAACAGCTTGGCCTCCTGCAGGCTGACTGGCTAAAAGTAAAACCCAGTATGTCACTGTCATATGGCATTACAGACAATGCACATTTCAGACTTTTTATTCAAAGCAACACCATACCTGCTGACCACTGCCCTTTTCTAGTCGGTCTATCATCTCTTCAAATTGCAAAGGAGAGATATCCATTCTCTTCTTCAACTTATTGACAAAGACCTCATCTTCTGAATCCATGTCATAATCCGGCTGCTCAGCATCCAAACTAAAAGCTGAACGATACAAATTAAGCTCAACTCACTGTTTTACTACAGAAATGTTCTGTTCTAATAGCAGTGCCTGCTGTATGTGCCAGATCCTTCTGAAGACAAAAACCAAGATAACGTTTGTACACTGCTTAGAAATAACACCTGCCTTTTTTACTGAAATAAATTATATGACTGAAATCAAGGATAGACACTGATATCTACTTGAGCACGCTTTCATTAACTAATGAAAGCTTTACAGCGTCCAAAACATTCAGAGGTATTCGACCCCACTACTTTCAAGGAGAACTTGCTGTATTGGTCAGACTTCACTACCATCTCATGCTCTACAATTTCATGTTGTAGCATCCATGTCAGAAGTTAAGACTCCAGCTTAAATGCTTTAAGAGGTATTCCTAGAGAACTACATGCACAGTGTATGAGAGACCTCACAAACCCTCTCAATGACTTTTCTGATCCAAAGGTATCAGACCAAACTAGTCCAATAGCACGGTCTACGCATCATGGCAGGGAACCTTCAATTATGAACCATGTATTACAGAACATCCCCTGGTTCTCAGCTTCATGCAAACTGCTTTGGTTTCTCAGAACTATCGATTTCTTAAAACATGCATTTCACATTGTGAAAAGTATGACTTGCTTTAAAAAAAATGCAGCTGAATGTTGTCATAGCAACTAAGAGACCACTAGTAATAAGTAAAAGAAGAGTGAAAAACTGCACCTTAGCATCAGCATATAAGACTCCTAGTATTAGTCTCTCCATTTGCTTATTAGAGCATGCTGCTTATTACTCAGCTTATTACTGAAGATCAGACTGACACAGAAGCCTCACATTAAGCCAGTGAGCAAGGCGTAACTATGGCTATGTATACACACAACAGATTATCAGAATTTAAAAAATAACACCACAAGACAGTTCTGCAATATAGGTGTCCAAAGTAATGTGCTCACGTCAAGGTCCACATCCAAGCAGAGCAGCTGCTATGTTCCAACACCAGCAGCATCCTAACATATATATAACTCAGTGAAACTGCTAAAATTAAAGTACAAACATATAGACATAAGAAAGACGTTATCTTCTTGAAGAGGAGCTTAATATTCCTCTGAAAAGGTATGACAGGGGAGTGCACACTGCATAAATGCTGGAAGAAATACATGCTCCCAAGCTAGATTTGACAGGAGCTCAAAAGGCATTTAAGAGTCATCTATAACTGCTGGTAAAATCAAGTTTCTGGTGTAGGCTCCAACAACTGCTTTACTTACGCTGTATGTGAATCAGCTGCTTTGGCATTTTAAATTCTCCAGGATATATAGATTCATAGTATGCAATATTACTTTCAGCTTCTGGGACTGGTATAACCATGTTATCCCTCTTCTCTCCATATACTTGTTGTGCTGAGATAGCCCGTTGGAGATGATGTTCCTATCAAAGAAAAAAATGAAGTCAACATCAAAAAAAACTACGAGCATATTTTCAGAGCTCAGACTTTAAAACGCACACCTATTTCCTCACCAATGGTCCCATTCCCAACCATGAGACAGGACATCAGAAACCACTTATTGAACTCCTCCTTCTGAACGCAGTCTATCAACTTGTATGTTTTTCCAGTAGGTGGAGCCCTCTCTCCTACACAAACAGCAGACTTCAGTTACTGAGCTAAGCCACATGCTCTTGGCACAACACCCTACATAAATCCATACTTAAATATTTCTGGAAAGACACTACAGATGGATGAGACATACAGACTGTAACAAGTACCTGCAGATATATTCACAGCAGTTTTTTTCTGCTACTTGCTATGGCCATTTGTCAAAAGCAAAGACAGAAAAACACAAAGTAGGCCAGCCATCATCTTCTACCATGAAGATAAACAACCGTTCATTCCCGCTAACCCAAACAGGCAATTCTTGTTTATCACAATGCTTTACATCACCCTCCTTTTTCTGCTCCTAACCCATCAATGCTTAATATCAAACTAAAAACCACCGCAATGAGAATAATTTGCTATCAGAAAACAACAGCAGTTTCTCAAGCCTAGAATTAAATTGCATTTGCAACTGCTACTGCAGTCTGAGTAACAGGTCAGCAATACTGCTGAGAACCTTCTAATACTACTACTGAAATGCACTCCATCTTTCCTGTGAGTCTGTCAGGACAGCAGGTAGTAACAGCTCAGCCTGTGTACGTCAGCAGCACCAAGCACGCACAGTGTTCACACACACATTACGAGTGGCTCATCCGCAGTGTAACACTGAACTTCCCCCGTAGCAGCAAAACACCTTTGCTGCTTTCTGCATTCGAACTATTCTTCCCAGGTGCCATAATCCAATGCAGCACCAGCTCTGCCCACACTGCTATCGGTGGGATGCTATAATGCTGGCTACTGAAATACTGACACCAACAACTACAGCGAAAGGGCAGGGGGAGAAGACAACTGATTCCACAAGCAAAGCAAGAACCCACCAGTGTTCACCTTTATCACCTTATTACAGCTTTGTCAGACTCCAGTTTAGGCCTCATCAGTACAATACAAGCAGTTAACACCTTTCAAATAAAGCGACGTTAGAAACTGTAAAATTAACTTTATTGTAAACTGCAAAGCCAGAGCAGAGCTTCAAACTAAAACCTGCTGCAAGGTGCAGTTTTGTTGCAAGAATTCACAGGGGTTTCAGCTCATCACTTCCTTCAAACAAGCTGCAAAGTCTGTCCACATCAGTCTTGCTAAGCCATCTTTTTATGAAGAGAGACCAACTGCGGTAACATGGCATCACACAGTCATGAACAAAACTCACTGGACTTTTTTGACCTCTTGCATTTGATAAACCTCAGCCATGTCGGAGATACAGCAACTAAAGTGAATTCTTTCTATGACTTACTTTCTTTTTTAATCACAAGAGACTCCATCATCAGAACCTCCCTATCCCCCAGATTATCACGTTTGGGCAGAAACTACTAACAGGGACGGTGCACCTTGCTCCAACAAGTCAGCCAATGGCTCAGCCACCTCCCTCCTGATAATAAACATCAAGTGTGAAATAGAACTCTGGAAGCTTATTTTTCAACACAAAAGCACGTGAAGAACTACAGCCAGCCAGCCTATGACAGCTTCCAGTTTCTATTTTGCATTCATTCTCCACTGTGGCTGCACAGCTGATTCCTCCCACTCAAATGCGACACTTCATTCATCTGAAACTGGAGCCTTCTGCTTAAAAGTGCAGCAGTTACCTCAGTTTGCCAGAACGCTTCTAAATCAAAAAGCCCTTGTTGTTACACTGGTTTACTATATCAGATGCTATAGACCAAATCTTCCCCAAACCTGGCAACAAGCACTTCAAGACAGAGCTCTTCAGAGACCCAACAGATCTCTGCCCTTGATCATCCACTTCCAAGTACAGTTTTCCAACCAGTTATGCTTTCCCTATAGCACCAGTTCCAATGGCACTGTTTCTTGCATAACTGCAATAATAATTATTGCAGTAATTGCAACCAAGTCAAGTGCTGCTATCCAGCAGGTCTCAGCTGCCTACAGAAAGAAGCTGGACTGGGTTAGCCTGGTTTCACATCTGAAAAGCTCCTGTTTTTGTTTACAAGAAGACTAGTATTTTCCAGGTGATCACTGGGCCAAACACTTTCAGCCACCCATACCTCCTACAACATGCAATGAAGCTGGCTGGTCACAATCCCCCAGCTCCCACCTTTCTAACAGTACTGAAAGCAGTGTCACTGCAGGGCCCTCCCCATCCTCTGGGGTGCCACCTGCCCTTCCAAGTTCTCAAAGAGCTGTGAAATTGTTTCTGACTGTTTCTTCAAAGTCCCGATGTGAATTTTAGGTGGCTAAGTCAAGCTCCAAGGCTAAAGCTGTCATGTCAGAAGAAAACCCGGCTAACAGCTGGCTACCAGGAGGTGTGGTCCTGTCCCCTCGCTGTCAGTCCCTATTACTGCTGCCTTGTACCAGGCTGATCTGTGACAGCTGAGGGAAGGGAACGGATGGAGCAGCAGCTCTCCTGTTGTTCTCCCCAAAGCAATTAGCGCTCCAATAACTGGCTCTGGGAGCAGGATGTGAGGAAGAGAGAACACAATCCTCTCTGGCAGCAGCCAAAGTTGCTTAGCTTCATCATTACATCAAAGTTTGTCCTTTTGGGGGGGGGGGGTGGGGGGGGGGTGGGGGGGGGGGGGTGGAAAAAAAGAATTGAGGGCAATAAAACCTAAAACTCATGGAAAGCAATGCTGGATAAGCATTTTCAACAGCTCAGCATCAAGCATAATCAAGTCTTTCTGTACAAGTACAGCATCCCCTTCTTAAACCACATTTGCAGCAAACTGCTTACCACCTTGTTCCTTTTTCTGAGACAAGCCTTTCACTTTCACATTCACGTATTATTTGTTCCAACTCCCCAGATGCAGGCTCTTGTGCCAACTGATCCTTCTTATCAAAGCAATGCTGGAACAGACCGCAGCTGCCTGTTTTATTAGTGCAACCCAGGCCAAACTACCGGAGAACACACAAATCAGCAGGTCCCTCTCAGTTTGCTTCCCTTAGATCTTTCATACATCCCCTCTGTTTAACTAGTAGTTACTGAAATGTACTTCTTTCTACTATTGTTTCTTCATAGAAAACTGTAACCACAAAGGTGCCTTATCCTCACTGAAATGCCTTCTATTTTTACATTAGCTATGTTCAGCCCATTAGGCTCACATCCAGGAAAGCTTCCCTTGCAGTTGCTTCCTCTGCCTGACATGAAGGAAGCATAGCCTTGGGAGTTGTGCTACAAGGCCCATCTGATCCGCCGCTTTCAGAGCAGTGGCAGCTTTCCTCAAACCGCATTCCTTCTACTTGGTGCAGACACCGATGCTCATCCAATCCGTACATGAGGCCACTGAGTATTCAACCAAAGCCAGAAGTCTCCCCCCAGCCCAGTGCCCACCAGGTAAGCTGCCTGCCAAGGCTCACCACGAGCTCAGACAGCTCCAGAGCAGAAGGGCTGCAGCAGGAGCACACACCCAGAGGGGCAGCCAGGAAACAGCTTTGCTTCCTGCAACCCGCAGCCTTGAATGTGGCACTGCACCCTCTGGATGCCTGTCCAGAAAGGTATCTGGGCAGAATTTCAACACTCATCACTGTGCTTCAGGTTACTCTGCTACTTGCTTAAACAAACAAAGTAATTATTTCCTCCTTTTTTCTCTCCTCTGGTTTTCTTCTAATTGAAGTCTACAAAGAAAGCCCACTGAAACAGCAACCCTCCCTCTGATTTCCAAGAACATGGCAAGAGAAGATGTAGTCTATACATTTCTTAAAGCTAAATTATACATGAATACCATCCTTTATTCCTTAGTCTTCCTTTCTATTAATTCCTAACATACAACATTTGCCACTTGCATGCACTTTCACTGTATCAGTTTGGCAATTATGCTCTACAATATCAAAGAGCAGATCTCTTAGAGACAGTTCAAGGCACAGAGGCAGTACCAAGAGGCACTGCCAAGAGGCAATACCCCCAGCAAAGCGGGATTACTGCAGCTCAGGGAGCAGCTGAGCACAACAGAATTGCAATTTGTTCACTTCTGATCTGAGGAGCAACAGGACCTCTCTCAAATGATAATGCAGGAACGCCAGTGGAATTCTTTGGAAACTCATCTGTGAGCTCAACTAAGCAGACAGTGGTAACTGGGAACAAAACTCTTTGCTTCCTTGCTCCTTTTTGTAACGCCCAGCAAGTTTTAGGTAACAGGACTGTTGGATTCCAAGTTATAGTTCCTCACAGAAAACCAGCACTGACAGAGCACAGAGATTACTTTGACAGAGCACTCCACAACACACCTTGGAGGCTACACTCTAACTACGATAACCAGAAGGCATTTAGAATAAATAAAAAAATCTAAGTGACATCACCCTGTCATTAATAGTTGCACCAAAGGAACAGAAAGTGTGGTATTATTACATTACTGCAGTAGAAAAGAGTATGTCTCTGTAAGAATGAAGGGAAAAATTCACTATTTTCTAATTTGACTGCATAATTCTTCTAACAATTCCAAAGCTCTTTAAAAGATAATTTAAAGGCACATTTGTGTGCAAAAATTACCAGAAGAGCCAACTCTCAAGTCCACTTTGTAGAGAAGAGCAGCTCAAGGAGGAAAGAAGTCCTCAAATTATGGAAGTCTACACAAGGATTGTTTCCTCTGCTGCAGGAAGTGAGTGGGGCAGAGGGGTGGACCACACACAGCCACTGAAATAAGTTTTAAAAAATTTATCATTATGAAAAGGACAGAGGAACACACACGAAAAAAACAATCACTGTTCATTTAGATACAAAAACCTTATAATGAAGATGGAACCAGAAACATCAAAAGCTGTAGAGCTCATCATGCCACTTGACAGTTGATGAAGCGGTGTAAAAGCAATCTGATTTCAATCCATAAGGTGAAGGCTCCCAGTTGCTAAACTCACCAGGACAGCACTGCTCCTGCACCTCGGTTATCTCAAGTCACCATCAGCAAGGTGTGTTATCCTTAGAGAAGTGCAACGCAGCTGAAGGCTACAAAATCCAACCAAGACCAACCACTCTGGTCTACCCTGTAACACAGGCCAGGGACTACGAGACACTGGCGTGCCCACCGCATGCACCGTGCCCCAGCCTCACCCCTCAGTGAGCTGCGGGGCGCACGCACTGCTTCCTCACTGACTTGCATGCACAGTGGCCTCAGAACAGAGCATCAGCTTACTCTGCTTGGAAATTTGTCCATAAATTGAATCCAATAATTTATTAACTGAAAGCACACCAACCTAACTGCCTCACTCAACACCCTCTTGCTGTTAACAGCTCTTAGTTGCTCTGCAACCTACTGAACAATCATTAGTTTATGTAAAAGACTGGGAGGAGCACAAAGAGTGACCTCGGATAACGACATGCATAAAAATAAAGCTCATCAGTTTGGCCATATGCCTCCCCTTACTTCTTAGATCTCTTCTTGGCCCTCCCCAGAGCCAGCCCAGGCTCAGTGAGGCATTTCTATGGCACTCCAGGAGGCAACTCTGCCACTGCAATAGGAAGGGCCCACGCAGGGACAAACAAGCACCAGCAAAGCCGCAAGTAAAGGCACAGACTACAAAAGCCAGTGTATAACATCCATATTGGATCAATGCAGATCTGCCCAGAGATGCCCCAGGTCTCCTCTGCATGCTTCTAATATTTAAACAGCAAGTGGCTTCAGCAACTTCCAGTAGGAGAGGAAGCAAACCTGCTCAGTTCTTCATAAGCAACAAGGTTATTACAGAAGCAGTATCATTCACTTTCCTTTTTACTACCTCACATGCATATTCACTCACACATACGCAAAACAGCAATGACATTCTGACGAGTCTGCTTCCAAACAACTGCTGACAAAGAGCTCCAAAGTCACCCTTATCATCCCGAGTTACACCGATCTCTGAGTCGCAGAGATCGCACAATCTCTGATAATGGCAATGCAATAGTTACACAGGCAAGCACATAAGCAGCTTCCATTCTCCTGACTCATGTACATGAGCACCATGTAACATGTTGGGGCAATATTTACATTTGGCCACAGTAAGAACACCATTGAAATGGGACACAATGGGAAACAAAGCAGCACAGTGATGTTCCCTGCTCTGTCTGCGATGGATCCTGAAGAACACCGTAGGTTTAGAAAAGTAAAGTCTGGTCAACAAGTAATTGTTAAGCCATCTTCCTGTTACAGGTACTTGTATATACAGACATCAGGTAAACAACTCCTCACTTTGACTGAAGCTGCACGATCTCTCAGTGCCCTGAGTCATTCTATGCAGAAGAGAAATCCGTGCTCATTACTATGGCAGTCTACAAATGTCTCTCTGTATTCCAAACACGGTGAAAAACTATGCAGATCACTTCTCTTAATCAACGGATGTCAGTCTCATGAGTAGGCAATTAGAAAGATTCCACTAATTACTATAATAATTAGATCACTGCTACAAATCACAGTTTAAAACACCTGCTCAGTGAAATATAATCTAATTGTGCTTAAAAAAAAAAAAAAAAAAAAAAAAACACTTATTTGTAATTAACAAACTACCTCAAAACCTTGGTCATTCTTAGTATTTTCACCTGGAATACTGGTTAAAAGGTCAGCCACAGTCTTGACCATCTTACTCTACTGCTTTCCTGATGCTCAGATCGGGCACTTCAAGGAGCACACACAGAGTTTGCCCTTTTCTTGACAGGAGAAAAAAAAAAAAAAAATAATAATAATAATATATATATATATATATATATATATATATATATATATATATATATATATATATATCTTTCTTCTGTGCATGAATTACTTACACGTTCTGTAAGCTGTTTGTTCAGTGGTTGGTGGCAGGGGAGCAGAAAACACACTGGGCAACACTTCAAGAGTGTTTTCACCAAGCAAGACCAAACAAAGATTGGTTTTCTATTCCAAATCACTGTGGAAAAGCAGATGAGCAGAAACAAACAAGGGTGGCTCAAAGCAAGCTACAAGCATCCCTCTGTCCAGCAGAAACATGTAAACCAGCTCAGTCCACCTCCTGGGGCTTCACCGCACAGCCAAGTTTCACAGGACCCCAGATACAGCCACACACCTGAAGTGCCCTTCCTGACCACAGCTCGCTGGTTGTCCCAATGGCACTGTTATCATTTCTGAGTCTGTAACACACCAAAGCCATTTCAGTGATTCATATTGAACAGAACACTAAATGAAGGATTGGAAAGGGTATGTGAAATGCTTTGAATGCATATTACTGAAGTAGCCAAGAGCATGACCTCCACTGCTCAAGATTAGATTGTACCAGAAAACAAACATATCATTCAATTTACCAAGTACAGCTTCTACAATACAGCCTACACAGGATTGAGAAAAACTCTTAAAAATGGAGCCACCTGTTATCAGAGCTTTCAGCCAGAAGGCCATTTCCAACAGCTTAAGTGAATCTTCATGGCAAGAGTATGAAAGGGGTACATCGAGATCTTGTCATAGCTGACTCATAATAGTATCCAGTTCCCTAACAACAACAAATATATACATACAGATGCAACTATCTTGTCCCTTATTCGAACATTACTGCATCAGTAGTCCTACCAACCACTCCAATACTTCTAAATGGCAAAAACACCACACTAAGAACTAACGCAAATGCTGGAAAACAAGGCCCTTACATTAGCAATAACAGCAGTGGGCACTGCTTAAGAAAAAGTCATATGAATAACAAGGTAACAAGTAACACATGAAACCAGTCTCTACTGTGCTTCACTACTGTGCAGCACAATCCTAACACACACATGAACACAAGGCTGTGTTCTAACAGAGACAGGGTGCCGCAACTACTCACACTCCTTATGGCAGAATACCCTACACAGCACTGGAAGCTCAGGATGGATTATAAATCTACATTTAGATAGGTAATGAGGCTCAAAAAACTTGCATCAACTTTCATACTACCTTTCCCTCAGACTTTTCCACTCCATCAGTGAGGGAAAATACCAGCTTCTTTCACAGGAACTGCTGCTCAGTCTTCAATGTCATTAAATCAACCCTTTCTCCTCTGCAGAGAAGGCTTACCTTCAGGCTGATCCACTAACAAACCTGACAGCGGTACAGAAACAAGGCAGGCATGGCACTGGAAAACACCAGGCAGCAAAACAAATCCGTAACGTGCAGTTTGAGGAGCCACTCTGTATCTCTCCAGCATCCATCTAATGAAGGCTTAAAACCATTCCCTTCCACAAGCCAAAGTACACAGACTAGGGAATCAGCAGCTTCCTAGATACACATCTACCCCAAGATTTAACTTGATCTTCCTTCAGAATAAGAAAAGGATTTGGTTTCTTCTGTTAAAAAAAAAGATGAAACACAAGGCTCAGAAAGAAGATTCAGGACCACTGCTTTTCCTTCAGTGTTTCCAACAGTACAACAGCAGAACTTAATGTTACCTGGAGCTTGAAGGTCAGGTCCCTAAAACATCAACTTGCACAAGCCAGCAAGAGCTCAGGTAACTCTGTGCAAGACAACAGAGGGGCATTTTATCAGAGGAGCCCTCTGCCTAATGCAGTGTCTCATGAAGGAACTTACAGGTATCCCTACAAAAGAGGGTAAGAACTGCCACAAAAACAAGAGCTGTGCCTTCACAGCTGCACACCCCCCAGCCACGGCCTATCATGCAGTGGAGCTCTGTTCCAGTCTTTGCACCCAGTATTGAAGTGTTTCTTCTGAGAGCTTTCAGAGCAGTGTGCTATGCAACTCTGAAGTCAAAGGCCTGACAGACACCAAGGTTTCTGGATATCTCATTTTCAATTAGGAGAAAAAGGGTTTACCCAAGGATCTGTATCACAAAAATAGAACATCTGTATCTTCCTTCAAGACTACCTCATGTTTACTATGTTGGCAAGTTTACCTACACCTCTGCTGTAAAGTACAGTTTCATTACCTCAAGAGGTCATTCACATTTAAGAGCAATAAAATGTGATTGATATTTAACTTGAATTCTGTAAAACATTCAGTGTACATGGAGACAGCAAAATGTTAAACCATCACCACAAAAACAGAGCATTAACATCAGAGTGAACGTGTGCTCAATGGCTAAGGCTCAGCACCTCCTGTCACATAACCCAGCACTAAAGCCTTAAAAACTAAGCACTTCTTAAGAACAGCCACAGACATGTTTTCTATTTAAAAAGCTCATATACTGTAATTAATAAAACAAGCAGAAGAAGCTTCCAGAGCATCCCTTCGGAATCCAAAGCTCATTTTATTTCTGAAATCAGCCAATAAACACGTAGTGCTCTTTTCAGCCCTATAGGGGAAAAAAGCAAGCCCACAGAAAAAGCACAGGGTGAATCACACTCAGGACTGAAACTCAGCCAGTTATAAGAGCACACTTCCATTGGTTCCACAGTATCCACTGCGAGAAGTACTTTCTTCCTTTGTTTAAGATTTCACACAGCAGGGTAGAGAAACCACCACTCAGCACTGAGCAGAGCCAGGGGCTGCAGCAGCACACAAGCTGCCCAAGGCACACCCAGCCACAGCCCTGCCATCACTGTCAGTGCCCAGCAATACCCACGTTCCCATCTCACATTCCTCCAAACCACTGCTTGTTCTTTTCTAAAGAGAAAAAAAAAAAAAAATGCATGGTATAGTTTGTAATTCCTTAAAATAGAGAAAGTTTTTCCACATCCTGGGATAGTCAAGTATTGAGGTAGTTGTTAAGATATGTCAAAACTCAAGTAAGCCTTCTATAAAACAAAAAGATCAGGAGAGAGGCACTGAGTTCAGTGCACTGGATGCGTATTAGAAAAAAAAACCCGCTTAGCTACCAGTGTACAACTGGGGCAATCAGCTAAAATTTGTCCAGATATGCTAACAAAAATGCAAGTAATACCCATCAATACTTTTCTACTGAACTTCTTATTAGCTTCTGTACTCACAACACTCAACAGACTGTAATTTCAGGTCTGATGCCACAAAAGAAGAAAAGTGCTTCCTCAGTAGTGACAATGACAGGTGCAGCAATGAATAACTTAAAATAGACTTCCCGAAGATCACAGCGCTTATCTGTGCACTTCCTGCTGCACAGATCAGACTGGCAGAGTGCAGACTACAGATTTAGACACTTTCTTGGCTTAGAAGGAACACAGCTACCTCCGAATGCGCAAAGATGCTCCCTACAGCCTGTATTAGGCAAGAAAGCTCACACAACATAGAACTTGTATGTTTTCTGACCAGTAAAAGTGTATTCTGAAAGACAAAGCACTACACACAGCATGAGTCAGATGCCAAGTCATTATTCTTTATAGGTCAGTTATTCTTAGCGTCTCATAATCTCCAAGTTTATTTAGATTGCCTCTAAAAACACAAGACAGACTGACATTCCAAATTCATGACCTTTTATGTGCAATTACAATCAAACCCAGTTTTAAGTCTGATATAAACACCGAGTAACTGAGACAGGTGGGAGGCCAAACTCACACAGAGATGGGGAGGATGCAGGAAGACCACAGGCTGAACAGCAGAGGTTTGCAGCACGGCCAAGCACCTCAATGCTCGTAAGCTCACTGCACTACAGCCATCGTGGCCGTTTGCGCGCACACTGAGAGCCAAGCATGTGAGCGGACCGAGTGTGATCCCTGGGTGTCATGTACACAGAGACAGCGTCCGTACGTTTGGGCTACACTGCCTGTCTGACGCCAGGTTCCTTTTGAAAGGGAAGTGCCATTTTAATGCCTTTCACTTCTCTAGCATTCAGGCCACCTTTGACCTTCATTTGTTAAAGACATCCAAAAGAAACCAAACAAAAATAAACGCTATGCTTTTCTGGTATTCTTCAGGCTTCCACTCCTGCCTACTGCACAAGCCTAAGCCTGTACCCGTAGCACAAATTAAATACATCCCACCTCTGAAAGAGCAGATACATGGTATTTCCTCCACCTCTCCAAGGCAGAGCAGTCATAAACCATCCAAAACTAACTGTAACACCGGTATGCAGGGCACAACACGCATTCCCCTATCAGGTGTGCAACTGCACACAGCTGGATTCTTCATGGGTAACTCCTGGAGACAGGGAACAAAGTTAAACAGATATGAATAAGCATGCCTTGCTGGATTCAACTAAGTTATTTTGTTTTATAGATATTTTAAAACTTTATGCCAAGAAAGCAATCTGTGTATCAGTGGAAAAACCTACTTAAGGGACTTAAGAAAACCTCCTATTACCAGGACCCTACCTCTCTCTCACCACTGACCCTATACAGGCTACCAGAGGCTGCAACTAACACATTGTTTTCCCTATCAGTTCATCACAGCCTTTCTGCATAAGGAGTATTTTAGCTCTACTACATTAGCATCTGCTAAATAAATACAGCTGGTGTCTTGAAAACCATGAACTTGATCCTGCACGTATTTTTAGAGAGCAAAAATAGGAGCCCTTTGAATTACCAATTATAATGTTGATTTCATACTGTTTACCACATTACACTGTCAGCCTTCGCAACTCCTGCATTTTCATCATGTTGAAAATAAAGCACCAAGTAATGATCAATCAATAGAAAAGAGAGGTGACATTTCTAATGCAAGGTGGGGAAAAAACAAAACTCAACATAACAGTGAAATGATGATGTTAACAAGACATTCTAACTGCAATGACCAAGTACTTGGCAGTCTGCTCTCACAAAAATAGATAAATAAAAATCAACAAGACATCACCGAAACACGGAAGGAAACACCTTCCAGACCAATGCTTCAGAACACTTTGTAATAACAGCTTCAAGACACCTGGAAGGTTTTTCAATCCTTTTATGTTTGCATCTCTGGGTATTCCTGACAGCACACTGATTCCCGTCATCACCCACTGGAGACTCTCCAACAATGGTACTGTGTGGCCTTTTCCTTAGGCACATTTTTTTTCCATACAGACAAGTGAAATGGAATCACTCCAGGAAGAACTGATTACCTCTCCACAGGGCAGCGTGTTCTTGCTTCTTCCACCCGCTCAGTACTGCAATGATGTGACCCAGCAGGGCCAGTACAGCAGCAATATGCCAGAGTAAAATGTTCTCTCCCTGTCTGAAAGCATTACTGCTGCCACAAGCTGGCTTAGGACCTCAGACAGCGGTGTCACCCACACACACAGCACTGCCTGCTAAGCCGGTGGTTTGGCTTCCTCCAAACCCTCAACAACTACTGTTCAGCTTTTCAGATAACTGAAGTAGACAATTTACATTAATCAAACATGAAAAAGCAAAGTTTCTAACAGTATACTTTTCAGCTATTGTGATGGCCTGAAGAGAAAGGACCTAACAGCATGACACACTCATTCACCTTCATTCTGTGAATGGCAGGAGAAACCACAAGAGCTAGACTAACATCCATTATAAACACCGAAGTGAACTACACATACACTCCTGACCACAGCACAAACCAGTTCTGGATAAGACTCCACCTCCAGACCTAACAACTTCATCACTTGATCTTTTTTATTAGCAAAAAGTGCTCTTATCTACAGTCCTGAGCACAGGCCAAGCATGAGGTCAACCTCAAATTGCTGAAAGACAGGATGGTGATGTTCATGAGAAGACTGACCTTGGAAAACATTCAAATTCTTCCCCACTCCCCATCCTCACAAACTTACAGTGGGAAAACCTACAGCTTAACACAAACGAAGATACAATGGTGGATACCTCGCTTCTGATTTTCCAACTGGAGAGTCGAACCATTTGTTGGTTACAACATCCAAAGATAACGAGGCAACCAAACCATGCCCAGGGACATTTTCCTGCTGAAGCAAATCAACAACCATCAAATTCAGAGCTCAGTCTTCACAGGTTCTAGTTTTATTTACCAGTAGAAATATCCACGAATGCCTTTCCAGATGGCCTGGGCACTTCATACAACTAAGCTGCTATCTTCCCGCAGCGCTAACCATGTGCTGTACCTTTGGATGCAACACAGACAAGTTACATAGCTGGTCAGAGATTTGTGTCCACTGCTCTCAGCACAAAAGCTCATCATGAGCACTTCAGTTTCTCTCTCCTCAGAAGCTTCTCCAGATCTTTCAATCATAGCCAAGGACGTCTGTCTGTTCAGGACCTGTTATTTCCACAGCCCATACTTCACCTACCTAAAAGCTAGTTAACTCACCCAAACAAAGGTGAGATTTAAAAACTCAGCTCAAGGTCTTTGCGACGAGAACACTGCTGTCATGGAAAACCAAAACAGACGTAAGAGTTCATGCAGAACTGCGCAACAACTCCCTGCAGTCAAGTCTTGAAGATCACCAGAAAGCTCACTGATTTCTCTTCCAACTCTTTTCAATACGTAGCCATCACTCAGGGCACTTCTGAATAACTTTCCAGACAGGACTCCTCAGAGAAAGTATATGTCTAGAGGACAGCTAGACAGAATAAACAGCCAAAACTGCTTATTGCTTCTAGCCTACAGCTCTGATTGAAGTTTTCAGCTATCAATGTTTTGCTGACTTCCCACACAAACACACTTTTTCCTAATTGAGCAAGTCACACTACCTGAGAAAAATAAAAAAACACACCAAAAACATCTGTTTCACTTCAGTTCTGGTAGCTCAAGTTCTCTCCCCTCACATGCAAACAGTTGAGGTCTTGTCTATTGGCACGAAGACTGTTTAAGTTTTAACGTGATGAAATCATCAGCTGCCCAAGATGAACTATGAATACTGAACGGCCTTTGTCCCAGCAGCTGAAGTCCCACAGTACCTTGTCTCCACTCCACCACTACAGCTTCCTCACCACAAGCAGCTAGCATTATCCTCTAACAAACAGAAAGGGAGAGAAAACAAGGTTATCACTTTCAACAATAAACACATATAAACAATGAAAATAAGTTAGAAAAAAAATAGCAACTTAGAAGACTGCATAGATGTCTCATGTGCACATGAGGTTTTAACAGCACTGCAGGAGTAATCCACTTAAAGCAATCCAGTAGCAGAATACCGAAGTGCTGCAGTGCTGAGCTGGCTCTTACTCATCCCACATCCCCACTCCTCAACAGAGCAACGAAAGCACTGTGTGCCCTGGCTTTAAACTTGGGTCTTCTCTGAGCTACATCTAGGGTCACAGAATCGTAGAATGGCCTGGACTGAAGTGGACCACAGTGCTCATCTAGTTACAACCCCCTGCTATGTGCAGGGTCACCAACCACCAGACCAGGCTGCCCAGAGCCACATCCAGCCTGGAAAGTGGTTACTACATTGTAAATACTATATGCTGAATTACAATGTCATACAATTTGCTCTCTTTTAAAATTACTTAGGACTTGCAAGAAGTGAGAAAAATCATAGATCACCAAGGTATGCAGAGCACATCCATGTAGCATACTAATACGGGATGGGTATGGAGAGGGGGAAGACTCACAGACTAGGCAAGTAAAAGCTGCATTTCTCAAGAGAGAACAAATACACAAGAGAGACCAGGAATACTATTTTATCTCTAATGTTATGAAGAAACTCAACAAGAAGAACTACAGAATTTAGAAACAGGAGAGAATGAGACATGACAGATAACTACATCTGGGGAGATGACTAGAAAAGAAGAAAAAAAAAAAAAAAAAAGAGGCAGGTACTGTGCAGACAGACCAACACAAGGGACGATAATGACTGGAACAGAAGGAAAAAACTCATTAAAGTTACACCAAGCATTGCCCTACCCACACTTGGAAGGTCACCTGGGGCAAGAGGCATCACAGATCAGCTATTCAAAAGTTACCTGTGCAATTCTTCCCTTTCCAAGTAGGTTCTGTACTTTTAACCCATCATCAGTATACTTTCATTATAAAGTCTCGATTTAAGAAGTATCTGAGAACAGAATCCTACACAGAAGTCAACTTTCCATTCTAACACCTTCCAAGCAGCTACATGCTCTGCAGACCTGATCAGCAAACAACCTGCAGACCACAGCCTTTCCAATTAGAATATGCTCAACAGCACTAACTGCACACATAGGGCAGCCTTCACTACAAACCTCTCCTTAAAGGCAAGTTTGGCAAGTCTTCCAGGGAGGATATTAGATCCCTAATTTCTATTTAGAACTAGAAGTAATAACCTCCAAATTGTGAAATTGTGAACGTGTAAAGGTGTGAATGTAAGATGTAAGAGTCATTTACTTGATCACTGTATTCACACCAGCTCCATTTTACCATATCAATCTGAACCTCCTAACTGTGATCTGCTCAATTTCGTACCAAGATGCATCACTTTGGATACTGGCAAGAAACCTTTTCCAACAACAACCCTCTTGAAAGTTTCCATTTCAATTCAAGAAGCGTGAATTTCTTAACTTCTGATTAAATAGAAAGGAAATTAATCTTTCAGAGTGGCACTTGAACCACATGAGAATTGCTTCCTCTCTCACCGACAGCACCTGTGCTTGAACAGACAGGCAGACCAGTAGGTTTCAAACATTTACTTCACCCTCAATTCACTGTCACTTATCTGTTTAAGCAGAGAGGCCCCTCACAGGACTGGGTTAGTCCCACAACAGACGTAAGATGCGAAATAAAGACACTGCTGGCAAGAACAGAAGAGCATATATAAAGGCTCATTAAACAGGAAGGGGTTACATCAGACAACTACCAGGATCTTTATTCTGATGCATGAGTCACTTGATGCACTCCTGGACATTTGTCTTTCCTCTCAGAGAAATAAGAGTACTAATGAAGTGGAAAAAGAACAAGCAACTTACTACAGCTACCTGAGGCCATTGAGTTACAGCACAGTGCTCTGCTGCACACAAGCACACGTTCCTAAGAACAGTGACTTGAAAAAGGCAGTAACTTCCAGGTATGTGCACAGCTCACCTTGAATACTCTGCTAACTGGTAATGAGACAAATACAGATACACTGCTCAGGAGTATGACCGTGTAGCTGTAACATAACTGCTTAGACAGCAACAAGCTGAGTGGTATATACACAGTATACACAAAAACACATTACCACTGTGAAGAGCTTGCCTCACCACACTGTTTTACTACATGGGATCAAGTGTTAGGCAGGCTTCCATGGACTATTTAAGTTCTACTAGAAGTAAATACAAGATTTTAGCTATTAAAATCAAAAGAAACACGAAGACACGTTGCTGTGATTCTCAAATGTTTGAATTAGTGGATTACCATCCCATGCCAAAATTAATACTAAATATTTCACTGCATACAATTATTACCTGTTCACTTGCTGAAATCTATTACATGGCATAACATCAGCAACAAACAACAGTGAAGTGATGATGAATCTCCTCCTCAATAGAGAACATGAGAATTGCCAGGAGGTAAAACTGTCCGGTCCGAGGCCATACAAAGCCCTGAAGCACATTCTCAAACAGGCACTCCTTTCCCAGCCATCCTTTCCGTTCAGAATACAGCCCCCAAACTTGGTTAGCAGTTTCTCAATCTTAAACCAAGTAAGTTGAATGACAATTTTAATCTCTTCTAAGGATTAACCATCCTAAGTAAAAATGCTCTAAAAATGCTCTCACTAGCCTATTTTAAGTCTGAGCATGAACCATGGACTCAAAGTAGGTTACTGTGCTATACATAAAACCACTGCTGTCACAGGGGCCCTCTGCACAATTACTAGGAAACCAAGAAAAGGTTAAAAATAACTTCAGTATGAGTGTATCAAACTAACCCCTTGGGACTGCTCTAAACTCTTCTGGAAGGGTTTTATGGGGAGTTGTCTTAATATGCAGTATTTTTTAATGGAAGATGAACTGATGAGAAAAAGAACAGCTTTCTGTTGGAACAAGCGCCCAGCTTGAAATTCTTCTAGAAGGAGTTGGCTAATTCACATCCTCCACAGTATGAATGACATTCCCCTGTATTTCAAAACAGGATTTGGAGCTTCTGATTTCCACGAGATGCCCACGATCAGAGACAGCAAACAGAATGGTATTTGAGAACCTGAAGTAGGTGCTTCCAACACAGTGCTACAGCACAGCCCCTTCACCACTCCACGTTATCCTGGCAGTGTGCAGACCCACCACTGCATTATCATCTCATCTGCATGACGATCCTCTGCCTGCAGCTCCCCAGTCAGCCAGACTCCTGGGGCACACCAACAGGCCACGCACCGCCATTTCTAAACCAACTGTCAGTTAAATCCCACGGCTGTTTTCTCTACTTGTTCCTAGCTGAATGCACTACATTTTGGAACATGAAAGAAAAAAAAGGAAAAACAGACTTGAAACTAATGATTCAGTTACAGTACCTGTCACAACCGTCATTCATCCCATTCTGACTGCCCCCACAAGATCCAAGAGCACTTGTATCGGTGAACCATACATCAGCAAGGTATGATTATTTTACTTGGAGTACTCAAGTGTCATGGACACAGGTATTTCATTAGAAGAAAACACGTACTTCCAGGGAGGCACACACAGGATGCAGTTTCTTAAGCATTGAAGTACGCCCTAACCAAAAAAGATAATAGGTTCTCCAGTGAAACTTAAGTACATAAACCAAGACTCTTCCTATGCTGACTCACTCACCATGCCCCAGCTATACACCTGATTCACTCACGTTTAAATTCAGCGTGGCTAGATGGCAACTTCCAGGCCACATCTGGTGCACTCCATGCTAGCTTTTTCGCTTGGAAAGGTGGAAAACAGCTGTTCCAGCAGCAAGATAATCACAGAAACAATGAAGTTGGAAAAGACCTCAGGCAGTTTGTCAACTCATCACACCATGCCCACTAAACCACATACCCTAGTGTCACACTTCCATGTCTCTTGATATGCTGCAGCCTGGATACACCAGCTTCCCAACACTTTCAGCATGGATTTGGAAGGATGCATTTCTCTGCACGCACTACCTGGAGAAGAACTACAGTAGCTGTGCTCAAGGAGTTTTACAGAGAGGACGCAATATCTGAGCCTGACCAAACTGAGTAAAGGTGAAATGAACAGTGCTCGCTACACCAGAGATGTTCCACTAGACAACTCATTTCAAACATCTCAAAGCATTTGAATGAATATTAAGTCACCTCCACCAGCTTGTATATAACATTTTGAAAATACCGTATGGTCACCCTAGTATCAGGAAATAATGAGTAAGGACGCCTAATAACATTTTATCAAGTAAACTTCCCTTCAACATCTCCCATGCTGGGGCAGGAAAGAGAACCACAACTGCAGGTTTAATAACACCAACAGCACATTTTCAGCTTTGTCAACTGTTTGTTCAAACACCAGATAAATAGTATGATAGAACTTGCTGCACACAACAGCACGCACAGACTTAATTCCACTTTCTGTGCAGTGTATTAGTTGTATTGCAACAGATATGCCAAGGAAAACAGAACCAAATAAGCAGTTATACAGTCTACTACTTCAGGTTCTGGGTGCTTAATTGTTTCTGCTATTAACAACACTGACTAGGAGAAGCCTCACAGGATGAGGAGGAGTTAAGAGTGTAGAGATTAACCACTGAAACATGAGCTTTGTGAGAAGAGAAAGTTAAGAGTAACACAAAGCAACAAGGCTTCTCACCGCTGATATGCTCTCCTCTGCCTCAACACAAAGAGGGACAGGCTGGGACAAACTTCACCCAGTGAAAAATGAGCATCTACCTTACATAAGCTTTAGCATACACAGGCTAAATGGAAATACAACACTGAAAACTTTATTATAAGTACAGTAATACCAATAGTTACATCAGGATAACGAACACACCCAATGAAAATAAAACATTAATTTCCATGCCCCAATGAATACAGACTTATTTATTGCAGAAGTGTAGGAAAATTCACTACAGTGATGTACACTGCAACGCATACTTAGTAATGCTTGTAAAGCTGTGCATGATTTCTTCATATAACACAGCAGTGAACACGCTAGAAAGCCTCAGCCTCTTGAGAGAACCATTGAAAAACAACTTCTCCCAAATAAGTTGCTCTGCTTTGCCATGTCTCTTATGTTCCAGCCTGAAATTTGAATTTCCAGTTAAAAAAAGAAAAAAAAAAAAAAAAAAAAAAAAGAAAAAAGAACAACACAGGCCACACAAATTACTATCTTGAGAGAGCAATCCCTCCCCAATGACCAACACACCTGACACCCTCTATGTCCTTACTTTGGCAGTTTGTTACGAATTGGACTTGGTACTCAAGTCTGCTTTACTGCAGTATTAACAGCGCCCTGCTCTCTGACTGCTCAAATCCCAGCACTAAGGACACACTTGGCTCAAAAACAAGACTTTGAGATAATGCAGTGGATGTACATTATTATTGCAGAAGAACATCCTTACATTTTGAAGGCTTACATTAAGAGATGCACATGTCTCCTGACTGTTTTCAGTCTCTTACATTTAGCAACAGACTTGGCAACAGCCACGTGTTTACCCAAGGAACGTGGGAGCTAAACTGTCAGAACACAGTTATCAGTCGGCAGCTCTGAGCACCACCTGCCTGTAGGCCAAACAGCATTTCATTCTCAAGTCTTTTACCTCCAAACAAAACCGCTGACTGAACTTCTGCCTCGGTAAAGTACACCCTTCTGCTTGGTAGCACGGTTATCACTTCACGGTTGTCACATCTTTGTAATAGCTGCTATATCTCCACTACCTGCTGCATATTTTAGAATGCATAAGGGTTTTTCTTTACCTTTAGAAGATTCTTACAAAACATCACTGCTTATCTGAAGTTTCAAGTTGTGACAATCAGATGTACTATTTTCCATATTTATTCTTTGAAGGAACAGGATAGGAGAAAGCTAAGATGAAAGGGAAGCAAAATAGATTCCTTTTGGTGCATCGCAACACTAATTAGACATTTAAATATCTTGTGACTCAATGCTTGATTATTAAACCTCTGATTGCATTTTTCCCTAGGGAAAGCCATTTTGTCAAGAGAAGGGTTCTGAACTCCAACTTTGTGTTCACTTAGAATTACATTTATGCAGATCTCAAAGCAATGTTACAAGCCTATTTATAAAAAATACTACAGATGACCACCCTCCTCTCCCCCTAGATTCCTGAGAAGGCTTTACCATCTGTCTGTAAAGAAATGGATGATGGCATTAGTTTCATAAGCATTAGAAGAGAACAGTTTAAAAAAGTCTTCTGTTGCTGCACAATACAAATACCTTCCAACTTCCCAAAACCCTGCGCAGCACAAAGTCAGGGAGAAGAATGCAGCAGCGCATTACACCTACAACAGCCACAACTTCAGCAGACTGCTGTCGGCCTCCACTGCCAAGACCACTAGAAAGCCCAGGAGAAAACTAAGTAGAGTGAGAGAAGGAAGGAAGTTTGCCAAGTTTGTAGAAAGAAGAAGTGGGAAGAGTTTAACACCAACCGTTTTATTTAAGAAGCCACTGAAAGGACTCCGAAGACACCTGTGTTTACTGGCAGGGAACAGATTTCTCCTGGGGGTGTGTCTGTGCATGTAAGTGCATGCAAGTGCATGCACACACATTTAAAACAAAGGCATGAGCAAGCTAACTACAAAAAGTGTTTACCTGCACCTACAGCTCTAGGGTTTAACCCTCAAAGCTTGATTTTGCTAACAAAAGCATTGCATTAACCACAGAAACGAAGTCCTATAATTAATGTTTAACAATTTTCCCTTGCTTGTGACTACTTTCCCTTCACTAGTACATATCTGTGGGCAGACAAACAGATATTCCATGTGACTTTCTACTCCAGAGATTTATAACTGCAAAGTAAACAGTGAAAAACAGTTGTCTGACATTTACACAAGAACATATGCACATGTGGCTACCTGTTCACCAAAAAATAAACTCCATAAGTGAGTCATCAAACAAATTTTGGAATTCTGGGGCAAGCAGTAGGCTCTCGGGTCAGAATGCACATGCGTTGGTTCAGAATATACTTCCTATGTGAAAGAACGAAGCCTACCTCAGCACAGCATTACTGCCTGAACATGACTACTTCGTGGTTACCACAACAAAATGAGAAGTAAACCTCCAACAGTTCTGTGGACATACAGACTTATTTGTGACACGCACAGGGCTTTGAAATATTCCTTGAGCTACATTAAAGCAGCAGGCATTGACACAGAAGGGAAAGCAAAAACTCTGGAGCAGTTAGCGGAGACAGCAACGTGCCAAGGGCAGCACCCTCCAGGAATCGTTCGTCCTCCTTGGTGCTCCATAAAAAAAAACTCACAGCACCAGCTAACTCAGCACTACAAGAGCAGAGTACCTCTGCAGAGCCCACACATGTGTATGTTTCAGACAAGCAGCTCAGAGTTGGCTGCATCTGGAAGCACACAACTTCACAGCCAACGCAGCCTGACAGCAAACTGAGCCGCAGGGGTGCAGAGCTGTCACAACCACGTTCCCCACAGACCTAAGCCCTGTCGGCAGCACTGCGGCTCCTACCTGCCGCACTTCATGTGCTGATGGGGAAAGCTGACTGAGCAAAAACAGTAACTGAACTTAAAGACACGCGGAGAACTACGGGCAGCGCCAGTAGAAACGCGGCGCGGGGCACCCAGCGGTAAGCGGCCGCTACATCGCGCTGCAGTGCCGGGACGGACGCGGTGTAAACTCCGAGCCCCTCAGGGACAGCTGCGCTGTGCGGCAGGAGCCGCGTGCACGCTCGCCACACAACGAGCGTCCGGCCTCGCCGAGCCCACGCGCGTCTCGCGGGCCTTCTAACAAACGCCCAGAGCCCTTCCCGCTTCTTCCGCGCCGACACGTGCGCGGGGACGGCCCCGCCTGCAGCGCTCCCTCCCGCCGCCCCCAGCGCGGCCCGGGCCGACGCGCGCTCCCGCGGCGGCCGCCACAACTTCCTGGCGCCCCCTGCGGCGGGGCCAGGCTCGGCAGCGCCACCCCGTGGAGCCGCGACGCAGCACCGGGCCCCGTCTCTGCGCCGCTGCCGCACTAGGCCCGTTCCGAGAACCAGGAGACAAAATGGCGGCCGGGCGCGCGGTCACGTGACGCCCTTTGTGCCTTTCGGGGCCCCGCCGGAGGACCGCGAGCCGCCGCGGGGCGCGGGCGGGGGGGAAAGGGGCCCGCGAGAGAGCCCTGGGGGCGGGCGCGGCGGTGGGCAGAGGGGCTCCGCGCTTTCCCTCCCCAGCTCCCCCCCCCCCCCCCCCCCCGGCGGGCGGGGAGAGCGGGGAGAAGATGGCGGCCATTTTGTGCTTGCGCAGAGGCGAAGGTGGGGGCCCCGGGTGCGGGGGGGATGGAGGGACCCGGCCGGGGGGGGTGGGGGGGGGGGTCTCACGTACCGACTCCTCTTCCTTCTCCATGCCCGTGGGCATCTGCGGCACGGCCCGGTTAATGGAGGCATATTCGGCCAAGTCGGGCAGGTCCTCGCAGCGGAAGACGGGCAGCGGCTTGGACGCGTCCAGCGCCCGGGCCCGGAACGACAGTTTGCTCATGTTAGGCGGCGATGGCGGCTCCGGCTGGGGAGGGGGGGGCGACAGCAAGAGCGCTCCGAGCTGAGAGCCGGACCCCGCCGAGCGCTCTCATGGAGAGACCGCGGCTCCCCCGGCGGGGCGGGGCGCGCTCCGACACGGGGCCCGGCGGCGCCGGCTGGGCTGGGCGCTGGCTCCGCTCCTCCGCCGCTCCGGCTCCGCTCAATACGCCACGGCCAACATGGCGGACATTAAACCTCGACTGGCCGCCTCTTTCAGCCAACCCCAGCGCCACAGCCATTCCCACACTGCATCGCGCAGGGGCGCGGGCACAGCGCCGCCCGGGGGAGAGAGCGCGCGGCGCGGGCACGGCAGCGCGGGCACGGCAGCGCGGGGAGAGCGCGGGGACAGCTCGCGGCGGCCGGCGGCAGTCGGCGGCAGCGGGCACGGGCGCCGCCGCCGCTCTTTGCGACCCAGCGGGACGGACACGGCTCCGCTCCGCAGCCTTCCGCTGCCCTCCGCTGCCGCGGGGAAGGCGGCAACCGCTCGTGAGGAGGCTAGGACGTTGCCTCCCGAGGGGAAGCCTTCCCCTGACAGACCCGCAGCCTGTCCCGGGACGCTGGGGAGAAGGGGTGGTAGTACAGCCCGGCCGTTCCCGTCGCCGGAGAGCGGCCGGGGCAGCCCGTCCTGAGCGCGTCGCTCGCTTACTCGCCCACTTACCCCTCGGGCCGGCGGTGGGGCCGCCCGTTCCTGTCGGAGCGCGGCGCCCCCACCAACGGCCGCAGCGGCGCCCGCGGGTTTGCGCGGCATTGGAGGGAAGCGGCGCCCCGAGCCCCGCGGCAGCCTTGCCCGCCCCCTCGGGCCCACCGCCTCTCGCTGACCCCAGCGCACGTTCGCGCTCACGGAGGGAGAAAGGCGGAGCGCGACGCGAGGAGCTGCGAGCGGCAGTTAGAGCGCTGAGGTGCGGGCACGTGAACCGCTCCAATTCCCGCCTGCATTGAAGAGATCTCTGCTACCCGCACCAGCGCTCTCCTAAGCGGGACGGCATGTCCCGAGCCTGCTTTCTCTCAGTGACATCTCCCGGGCTGCCCCAGACAGCCTTATAGGGGTCACAACACACTTCTCCCTGCCCGGTACTGCTGATTCGACGAACGCTACAATCCACGTTATGACCGCTTCTGTTTATGAGATGCGGTAGCCAAAACCTGTTCTTTCTCTACCACATATTACTCTTAGGAAATGGAACTTTAGGAAAAAAAGGATATGCAACCAAAAAAAGGATTCGATTCGTTTGCTAATTTTTTTAAGCCTGATTTCCCAGCAGGAGCATGGAACTGCTTCACCTGCTGTCACTGGCCCCTGGGACAGGGAGCTCTGCGTGGCAAGTGGCTCACGCTGTGGGAGACAGCTGCTAGGAAGAATGTCACTTGATCTGAAATATTTTGTTTGCTTGTTTTTGAAAGGATGCTGGTATGAACCGAAGGGTATCATTGTATTCATTTGTGTTTCAGTAATTACAGCAAAGCCAAATGCAAGAATTGCATCTTGCTTTTTATGCTAATTTTAAAGCTTCAGCATTCCCTAGCTGGAAACAGTAATCCTAAAATAAATTGCATGTAAAACTTCTACAGAGTTTTTAACAAATACTGAATAATTTAGTTTATCCAAATAGCAGACAGAAAAGGCAGTGAAAAAGATAAATAGCAGCACATTGTCATGCATAGTCTTTGACCTCAAACCCCCAGTAAAAATGAAACACCCGGAAGCCAAGCAAAAAATAAGGCAATTATGTATGATTCTCCACTTTCACTGATGAAAGAAAAACAATACATAACAAAAAGCGAAGTACAGAAAACATCCTCAACTATAGAGTACTCAAGTTTAAGCTTATCCTTAATTGACCTTTGCATTTCTAACCCCTCTCTGGGCTGAAGTGCAGAGCGTGCAGAACGGACAATAACACTTGGACACAAACAGGATGCAATAAGATGAAATGCTGGCCTCAAGCTCTTTTACTCATCAGCTTTTAATGTTTTACCAATAAAATACTGTCCAACTGTTTTGTGGCAAAAACTGATTAAACCTCAAAATCAGCTTAGTTAATTTGCTGGTGAGATGAGAATTGTGATTTGAGAACAAGGATATTCCAAAGCAATGCAACATCAGCACCAATTTCAGTTCTACAAAGGTAATATCAGGAACAGTACAGAGCTTTTCAGATGCAGGTATTAAAACAGACTGATAGGTGTTTCCATTTTATCTTCCGCTCTATATCTGCACATGCAGATATATTTTACATTTTGCCATTTTGGAGACATTTACCAAAATACTTTTACATTACATTTGTAGACATCAACGCTGCTCTCTGACAGCAGTCAATCTAAAATTGGTGTCATGTTTTGCATAACAACCCAAAGGCTTTGACAGCTCTCCGTAAAAGATCAGTAAGTGTAAATGTAGCTGCTGCAGAAAAGTACTATTTTCCCTTAATCTTAGCAACAACAAATAAATGCATTTATACTGAATTTTTACATACAAAAGATGTGTCTTTTTACGCTGTGTTGTTTGTCAGGTTTATTAAATGAACAAACAGCATAATGCAGCCTTTCTCTAGTTTAAAGTTGAGAAAGTGTATGGTATCCATTTAAAAAAGTGAAAATCAATGACCTATAAGAGAAGTGAAATGTGGTGAATACAATCATTTGAAACCCTGAGGAAGGTTTATTCTTTCTCTTCTTTCAACAAACAGATGAAAATAGTTCTACAACATCAAGGACTTTTCTTTCATACTCCATCTATTTATGATCTCAAAGAAATTATATTTAATAATGAGCTTTATCAAAAAGAAAGAACTCTGCACAATGGTTTTATATATATAATCTGTCTGTATAATCTGTCTAGATGGTAAAATAAAAGCAGATCTCAATATGCAGTCAAGGCTACTACATTCGGATTGAGCATTATGGGAGGAGATCCAGCAGTTTGTTCCATACAAACCTGCAGACAGTCTCTTACAGCACCCGACTTGGGTTTATGAAGCCTAATTACTTAACTTTCTATTTTGTTTCTAATTCTATAAAGAACCTGACAGCTTCTGTTGTCGTTGTTATTGTTACTGCTGTTTAGTTGAAACTTCATTATTTATTTTGTTTTGTACATTAAAATTTTTTGGAGTCAAAACCAAAAGGTTTTCAGTAGTTTCATTAAACACGGGTTGTCTCCTGAGCAGATTTCAATATCGTCTCCCATTCTAACAGTGTTTGTGATTTCTAGTCAGAAAATAGCCTTGCATAAAGGCCTTATGGCTTAAATGGTGCACACCACTTTTGGTGCTTTCTGGAATCAAATAGTTCTATAATTTAAGGATATAAAACTTAAGGAGAAAGTTGTTAAACTTACATTTTCTGTTTTTAATATTTTCTTTTTAGTTTATCTCCAATTATAAAAAGGTAAGTGTAATATAGAGGAGCCAAAGGTTGAAATCAAGTACAGAACAGAGGCTGACTTGTGTAATGTAAAGGCTAATATTACATGTATGAGTGAGAAAATAAATCTTCACAACAGTATGTAGTATTAACTGTGAACATTCCACTCTCCAGCCTCATTGCAACAGTACTCTGTGCCCCCCAGCGAGGAGTCAAGCTGATATCAGAAATCCCACACATACTGATATCTCTGGCCACACTTTTCCTGCACTTGCTTAAAACCATAGCAGAAGTTTAAAGTAGAACATATGAAAGGTAAAGCATGTTTCTCATTCACCAGCCGTTTAGAACAGTTGCTATAGAAGACATTACCATGTTTTACTGAGGAAGGTGCTGTGGACACTAAGTTATATGCTACTTTACATATCCATCAATATTTGGAATTTCTGATCTTTTCTCACTCTGGGTCTATCTTATACCCAGTTTCTGTTGTTGCAGAACTCACTTATCGTTTCATTGTATAGCAATTCTGATAAGCTGTTTTTTGCCTCTTAGCTCTGTAAAGGGTGACTACTCTGTACTGATAAAACATATCGTTGATATTTCTTCTCTATTTTCAGTAATCACGTACTGAGAAAAAATCCATTATGAAACTGCCATACTTTGGTTTCATTCCTGAATGACTTACTCCTGGGGTATTCAAAAAAGCATAGGTGGTTCTTTCATCCTATAGTAAGTAATGGACTCTGTATGCATATTTCCAGCTTACATTTGCTAGTAATTCTTCTGTTCAAGTTTAACCATCAGCTATATTTTTTTTATGTTCTATATAGCTACAAATAGCTATATTCATTTAAGTCATCTTGGTGAAGTGCTTGCAGTTTGAATTAAAATGAGCTAAGTGTACGCAAATATGACACTAAAGGTTATTCATTTTATAAGAAGTCACACGACAGTAGTAAGTGGTTGTGTATGGAAATTATCTTAACAGCATAAAGATTTCAACCATAAATGAATTGATGTAATCCACAGTGCATTTCACCTTCTCTGCTGGTGTCAACTACCTGTTCTAGAAGAGATAATGGAACTGTCAAACAAACTTACAGTGTGCAGACACCACACTACAAAGCTGGTATAGAATGCCTATGGTCTTATGCCGTTTTCTGAAACATTATTTAGTGTCTCATAGCTTTGATATCTCAAAGAATGGTATATTCACCTAGTTATTTTAGGAATCCCTGGTCAAGATACAACAGGTACGAAGCTTGCCTGAAGTTCTTAGTAAATCATAATTTGAAGTAGCAATTGAGTCAATCTCTGTTCCTCAACTCTTGTCTCAAAGAACGTTCTTCAACTTTTATATGTATGTGTGTATATCTATTTATCTATATACACATACATAGATGTGTACATAAGACAAACCTGACAAATTTCTTATTCTGTAGTGAATGGGAAGGTACGTGTACTGAAAGACCAACTATTTACATTACCTTTTATTTTTCTCTAACCACTTTTAGTTTACACTTCAGAATACAAAACAGAGCTGAGAAGAGATATTAAAGCAGTTGATATTTTATTTCTGTTCCTACTCAACACCTAGCGGTAAAAGCAATCCTTTAGACTCCTAACCTGCCTTTTTTTTTTTTTTAATGCTTATTTTTTAATTTGGAGATGTAACAACCTGATAAAATCAGAAACTGGGAAGTGTTAAGCACAAGCATGTGTTTTTTCCACTACAGAACCAATGACAGCTAATCTCATAAACAGTATCTTACAGTAATGTCTAATATAGCAGTGTTTCAGAACTATGTTTTCACCATTCTAAACAGAAATGCAGAAATTGGCAACAAAATCTGAAGTTTCAGTTCGTTGCAAGTGGCCATACTTTAAATTGAATAAGGAATTACCATGTGATCAGTGGATTTCACATTTTAAAACTACATGCAGGAAGTCAGAAGAGAACTTCACTTTGCATTATGACCAATAGCTGTCAGGCTCTGAGCATGAGCCTGTGGTTTTGTAATGCATTGCCTTCATTAACGGTACTAGCTCAAGATACTGCAGTCCTGCTCTGACACATCTTTAAGAGGCTGGGCACGTTGATACCAGGCAGGGCACCAGATCTGGCCAGGTGGAGCAAGTGTGTTCTGGGCAGCGAGCTGGCCGAACTGATGAGCAGAGCTATGATCTAGATTCAGCAGTGGAAGGAGATGTACTTCTGAGTGACAAAGACGAACCAGAACAGTAACACTTTAGGAAGCAGCAGGGAAATGCCTGTGAATTGCCCCCCAAAAATTAGGGAAGGATCCTCTATAAGGCTGCTGATAGCCCAGCTGAAGTTCTCCTACACAGCATGGGGAACAAGCAGGAGGAGGTGGAAGCCATGGTGCAGTTAGGAAACCAAAACCTAATTGCTATCGCAGAAATGTGATGAGACAAATCACAGGAGTGGAATTCTGCAATCCAGGGCTACAAACTGTCTAGAAGAGATATGCAGGGAAGAAGGCTTGGGGGAGTTACCCTCCGTGTTAAGAAATGGGTAGATTGCAAAGAGCCACCTCTGATGAGGCTGAGAGTTTGTGGGTTAAAATTAGGGACTGGACCAGTAAAGGACATCTGGAGGTCAGGGCCACACGGTCAAAGAAAGCCTGTTATTGAAGCCTTCTTGCTTCAGCTACAAGAGGCTTTGTGCTCACAGGCTCACATCCTGACAGGGGATTTCAACTATCCAGGTATCTGCCAGGAAAGCAATACAGCAGGCTGTAAGCAATTCAGGAGACTCCTGAAATGCACTGAGGACAACTTTCTGGTGCAGGTATTAAACAAACCAGCAAGAGATGAAATGTTACTGGATCTGGTGCTCATTGAAGGAGATGAAAAGTCATGGCAGTCAGACAGAGCCTCCAATGACTAGAAAAAAATGGAAACATTTTTAAGAAGGGTAGAAAGGAAGTCCCAGGGCAATACAGGTGAGAGAGTTTCAGCTCAGTTTCAGAATGGGAAGATCATGGAACAGATACTGAAGCTATGGTAAGAGATAGGCAAGTTGAGGAGGGTGAAGTATAGGCTTCCATGATCCATTGCTTGAGTACAGACTAGGAGAAATCAGTGAAAGAAGTCCTGCAGAGAAGGTCCTGGAAGTACTGTGTCCAGGCCTGGGGCCCCCAGCACAAAAAAGACATAGAGTTGTTGGTGCAGGTCCAGAGGAAATCATGAGGATGCTCAGAGGCTGCAGCACTTCTGCAAGGAAAGACCAAGGGAGCTGGGACTGTTCAGCCTGGAGAAGAGCAGGCTCCAGGGAGGCCTCATTGTGTCCCTGCAGTACCTAAAGGGCATAGTTGGAGAGTTATAGGACAAGGGGGAAGAGTTTTAAACTAAAAGAGGGGAAATTTAAGTTAGAAAGCAGGGAAAACTTTTCACTCAGAGGGTGATAAGGCCCCAGAACAGATTACCCAGGGAAGCTGTGGATTCCCCTTAAGTGTTCAAGGCCAGGATGGGGCCGTGGGCCACATGGCTCTGCCCACAGCAGGGAGGTTGCAATCAGATATCTTTATGGTCCCTTTCAAAACAAGCCATTCTGCGATTCTCTGTGGCCACACTGCTCTTCATTCGTATCAGCATACTTGCTTATGAAGCTGCTCTGAATACCAAGTTGGGAACATGATTAAATACTTCAACAAAAGCAAACAAATAAAAACCAGCTATACAAATCAGAAGGAAATTCAGTTAAGAGATCCATGCCAAAAGTTATGCTCCCTAGTGAGATACAGCTTACTGCCACTGCCCTCGTCTATGTCATGATCCACTTTGTGAAGGCCATACACCATATGGCAGGCTGGAATGATATAAACACATGCAAAAGGATTTGTGTTCATAAGTAACCAAGCCAGGTGCAATTTAATGCATACTCAATACAGTAAAACATCGTCCTATGCTATATATTTGAAAGCTTCTGCCTACCAAACTAGTATCTGAACTAGTCTGTAAGTAAGGATTTACTGTTTTCTTTCTAACTGGTTACATGCCACTGCTTATGGGAGGAACTGTGTAGCTTCTAATAGGTTTAGAACAGACAACCTTTTTCCACATGTGAAAATAGTGAGATGCCATTTTAGCAGGGCCATCCTACTCGGAGACTGTGTTCAGCCAGCCACACGTATTCAAAAGTAAAATCCAGCATACTCAGGGAAGAAGTCTAAACATAATCCGGCAATAAACAATTTACTATGGGCAGTACTGAAAACCTAAGCTGAACCTGAAAGGTGTAATGCCACTAAACAACACCCAAAATGACAGTTAAAGCCACCAACAATCAGTTACCTGTTTGGGAGGAAACTAAGTTATGAAAAGAGTGGAAAAAGCCATTACTGCACTTCTACTGCTCCTCAAAATAATCTTTTAGAATGAAGTAGTAAGGATTCTATTAATTTGTGAGAACACAAATTACTATAAAGGAGTGAATTCCTTTACATTACACACCGTAGTTTGGTTAATATTTCTAAATTAAGTTTAAGATAACATTACTTAGACATTACTTGTCATGTCTAATAACTAGTCACAATCATATTTACAGTACAAGCACTTTATGCATGCTTGTGTGTGCATGCATGTGTAAATGACTGCATCAGAGCAATAAAAATGGATGACTGTTAAGGTTAACCTGAGGAAAATACATTGCCAGATGCCTTTCAGTGTTTAGAAAATGCAAAACACATGTGGGAGTTTGGCAGATGTTGTGACTGGAAATGTTTTGGTTTGGATGCAAAAATGAAGTTGTCCTGAGAATAAAGAGAGAACTCATGGTAAATTATTTTCTCTGTCTCTAACATAATTGGGTCCAAGCTGACTTGATATGGGCTCAGGGGTTGGTCACCCTGGAGAGCTGTGATCATAGAATGGCTTGGGATGGAAAGGACCTCAAAGATCATCGAGTTCCAACCCCACTGCTGTGGGCAGTGTTGCCAGCCACTCCAACAGGCACCAGATCAGACTGTGCAGGGCTCCATCCAACCTGGCTTTGCACGCTGCCACAGATGGGCCATCCACAGCTTTTTGGTCAGCTGTGCCAGGGCCTCATCAGCCTCAGGGTGAAGGATTTCTCCCTTGTATCGAATCTAAATCTACCCTTTTTTAGATACTGAAGTAATGTACAAAACTAGAATAAGAAAACATTTATTTCAGGTGAAATCCTCAAATCTGGTGCAAGGGCATTCTAAAAAACACAAAGAAGTGAAAAGCACCCTTCGCAAATTATTTAGAATATAAGTATCTGTGGCACTCTCCCTTGTTCCAATACAGATGCTTTCATTCTTTTACTAAATAGTGTCTTAATTTTACTCTTGTTCAGCTCTCCACTGGTCTTTCCAGGAGAAGGAGACAGACTGCTGTCATTAACCCAGAGGTTTCTGCAAAGTCAGGTACTGGTCTCAGGTGCCAAGTTTGCAGAAGTTCACCTAATTTGCAAGCAACTCAAGGAACGAGTTACCACTGAAGTACGTGACCTAATTAAAACAATTAAAATATACATATCAAAGGAGAACACGGAATGGAAAACAGTTTTTCCCATTAAAGTAGCTCACCTTGCCTAGAATTTCCAAATCTGCACTGACTGCTGCAATAGCAGATTTTCACCTTGGAAACTGACTTAGAGAAGACAAAAGAAATTAGAATATGTTCCAGTGGAATTCACATTCTTTGAGTGCTTATAAATGAGTATGGACCGAGCAGAATGTGTGCATATGGAGTCTATCAAATATATGTTGTTTTCCCTCTGGCATTCAGCACGGCTTTTCCTTAAGAAGGATGTCTATCACATATTTGTGATTCAAAGGAAGTGCCACAATCACACTGACTGTTCTGCCCTGTATGGATACCTTTAATACTAGAAGAAATAATGCTGTTGCTCTACACAATAACGTTTTGAAATTAAATTTTATTTTTTCTTCAGGATAGAAAACTCCCTGAACCAATTTATCAGGGTAAGATGTCGTGTCTATGCCTGGCATTACAGATGACAAAAAGCTGCCAGGTAAAAGGATTCTGATACCCTTTTGGTCACCAGGTTATGACAGCAGCACTAGTACATAACTCCTAGTACATACATACAGGACCTATCCCTATAGTGGATGCCTATAGTGTTGAGTGGCCCTGATTGGACTCACCTATTTTTGACCTTGTTTGAACAAACACAAAGTACCCTTATTTGTGTCCATAATTATTAAAGCTGCTCATGCCTCTGAGACTAGGGAGCTCTTGTTCACATTTAGCAAATTTCTTGGAGCTGTGAGTGGCAGACAGCATTAAGAACTAACATTTCATTACATATACCATGTAATGTAAAAGTTTTACATACTCATGTAAAATGGATCAGGTGAAGGAAGTTCTACGTTACACATCCGCAATACAGCGATTCCAGTTTACTCGGAGTCTTACTTACTATTAATCCGCCGAAGCATGAGTTAACACCATCTTACAGGCCCATACCTCAGCACCCTGCCATATGCTCGTTCCCAGAGAAAAAGCAAAATGGAACCCTACACGAAGAGGTGTGCTCCGGGAGGAACCAGTCAGCTCTGTTCACTGTCCCTGGGTCCTCCTATGTTTTGTTTTCTATTGTACAGTACTGCATGCCTCTGAGCAACTTTCCATTCACTGCCCTCTATAGCGGTATCTCCCTGCACAGCCAGCAAGAGCTACTACTCATGTATTAGTGAGCAGTTACCTTCTCTCTCTGTTGTTCACAGAGGAAAAGTTTAAGGTATGCAGAAATGATCATTTTTTAGTAAATGTATGTACATTTTAAGCACTGCAATGCCTACTTTAGGATTAAAATTCTGACCACTAATTTTAGGCTTTTGCCATTAGAAGAAACCTTAAGAAACAGAACACCCTATTAAGTAAACGTATAGTACTAATATTATCTTGCTGCTGGGGCCTGTGGTAACATGATATACTGGAAACAGAACTGAGCTAAGAGTCTAAAGAAGTGCTGGGGAGCTGGAACTGCTGGTCATACGTGTCAAAGTTTTCTTTGTTTTCACTGCGGTAAATCAGAGAAATTCTGTTTCAAATTGCTGATTTCCTCCCTCCATGAATTTAGCGATGAGCTTAAAATTCTAGATTGTTTCAAGGACTCAGACCTCTTCATTACAACATGAATTATGTTCTTCAGCCATTTGGTAGAAGAGGAAAAATACAAAGAATGTCAGAAGGTGGAAAGATGCTCTAAACTCTGACTTACGGGAAGAGGAGCAGATTATTTCATAACTCTCAAGAGCCATACAAGTTGCAGTCTGGAAGAGGCATGGAGGAACCTGACTTCCTACAGCAGGAGAGTCTGGAGCAAGAAAGATTCACAGCTGGGGAACAGGTTACCACTGAAGAAAGCTTTTTATACAGTGTTCATTGCTGTAACTCGATACTGACATGTAGAATGTGGACTACTACAGATAACAAAGTCATAAAACAAGGAAGGAGAAACAAGATTCTATGTCCAAAGGATTTCTAAAATAGGAAGACCTCTTTATTCCCCCTCTTGAAACCTTGTTGAGTGTTGAACTGAAGACTGGATGAATAGTTTAGGACCCTCAAAAAGGAAGAGCCAGGCGATGTAGCCATCAAAGTGTGTGACCACACATAGAAAAATAAAGAATGTTGATATGTGGAGTGAATAAAGCAGGAGGTATGGCCTTTACTTGAAACAAGTCTCAGATGATATTCCCTCATACCACAAACACACATCTGTCTACACATCACTATTAGCTAATGGTGGAAGCTGGTTAAATCTGCCTGTGGTCTGTAATGTACATCTGCACCTCTATGACAACTGTAGACAGGCAGCCATCTTCACCTGCTGTCTCTTATTGACACCAGGAACACTGGTAGGATGAGCATCAGGAAGGTACACAGAGGTGGTGGGAGCACAGCTCCGGTCCATCGGTCAGGATGAGTCCATATCTTAGAAAAGATTATCTGGTTTACAATAGCATGCCATACTTCAACGAGTTCTAAACCAGGAGAGCCAAATACCTTAAAAATGCATGTGGAGCTCGCACAGAGTTTTTAGGTAAATAGGAGAAAATCATATCAGCTTTGCTACCCCGTTTCCAAACAAGCATAAAAACCCAGCAACATCAACAACATCTAATAGCCTAACAACAATAACCACTGCAAACTCTTGTATTTAGATCCTGTGGTATTCCACAGCCAGGCACATGGACATGTCAGAAGGGGAAACGTGCAACCAAGGCAAAACCACTCCTCAGTAATGGCTTTTCCAGACACTTCTGCATAAGATACAGGAGGTAAATTAATTGTGATACAGCTTTGAGAGGATGCTAAATCTTAATCAATTCTTATTCCATATTGGCAACCCATCTGCTGGAAACTGTTTCTTAATAAACAATGGCTCAAAAAAGGAGGAAGCCACTAAGTTGCAAAACATCAGCACTTCACTCCTCCTAACTTAGAAATTCTTGAGAGGAGCGCAAATAGACGCTTTCAGAAGGTTCAGCATCCAAGCTGCAAAACCACAACCAATGTTAAGTACCCCGAACTGAATGGAAGAAAAAAAAAAGCAAATTTCTACTGAGAATTCTTGTTCTTGCTGTCCTGGACTAGAAGCTGCCTCTGAGCAGCAAGGCCACCGGCAAATGGTTCCTTTGTGGCCTGCACGTACGCACTGCAGCCACAGAAATCACACCTCTCTAGGCCTCGTGGCGGGGCGAGCAGGAGCACAAAACTGCCTTCAGAAGGTTACAGTTTGCTCACCGTTGTTATCTGCGGATGAGCAAACTAAACACTGGTCTATGTGATGTAAAGAAAAAACAGAAAGTGGTATCAGAATAACTCAGATTTAAATGACCCAGAGGTTCTCCAAGACTTACAGTAACAGTTTCAAGGAGCTCTGCTGGTGTAACCCCAAATGCCCACAGTGTGACCTGGCCATCTCCTTTCGGATTCGGGAAAGGTCCAAAATCCTTCCCAATGGGCCCCACTGTCATACTTTCCCTCCTCTGAGGGCCCTGGAGACATAATGGCCGTATTGAACCTTCACGGCCCAGCAAGGCTCCACATCGCTGCCAAGGCCTCACGCAAGCAGAATGTGTCTGACAGAGAGAGGAGATCCTGAGAGCTGACTGCTGTCTGCTTGCGGTGACTCTTACCATAGGGAGGTTACGAGGTGTACCTCCCCAAGGTAAAGTAAGTCCTACCTTTATTTTGTGAGAGAGGGGGAGATGGACTGAAGTTGTGCATCAGTTTGCATTTAAACTAAATAACTTCATCAGCAAGCTTTCTTAAATATATATATGTACATTTTTAAAGGTTAAAATGCTCATGAGAAATCTAGAGATGGTTTTCAAATAGTTAAATATTTGTCAGATGTATTCTTTAAGAGTAATAGAAGTGTAATAAAGACACAGAGGTCTGCGCCATGATCAACTTTGTGTCACTCCTGAGTAATGGGCACACTGACACCTCAGAAGTGCGCTAGATTTGGTATTAAATTTATTCTTAAACCTGTTGAGCTTTCTGCTATTTGCTCTGCCATGGGCTTGGCTCTGCCTTCCCAACCATCTCCTCACAACATTAATCACTTCTGTTTTCTTAAATGCTGAATATAGTGAGCAGAAAGCCTTGAAAATATGGCACGTAGAGCTGAGGTGGTCTGGGGATTGCAACAAAAGAAAAGGAACATGGATTGAGACATAGATGCATAGATGCAAACCCGTGTTCCAGTTAAAGCAGGAGAGACAAAGCCCACCCACTTCAGGTGAATCCTGGTTACAATCTGAAGAAATAGGGTTACATTTTGCATTCTTTACACCCCATCTCCCTGCACAACCCGGACTCCTGCAGGCAGACAGATCCGCGCACAGAGGGAAGAGGCACCTCAGGCCGATGCCAGTGGTGCACGCAGCCTCTAAGTTCCCCACACAAACAATGGGCGAGTTGCACAACCGGTGCGTGCCGGAGCCTTCCATATTGTATGGAAAATCATCTCAAAGCGTTTCATTTGCGGCCACCGCAAAATCATTTCGGGGGTGGGGCTGAAAATCTCCTCACTGAGAGAAACTGACCTCTGGATACCGGAGGAAAAAAAAAATTAAAACAACAACAACAAAAAAACAAAACATAAAATAGAATAAATCTGCTTCATGCCACCGAACGGCAAAGGGTGAGGTCATGCCTGTGCCGGGCCCCGGTTGGCGCAGCACCACAGTTCTCCACGACACAATTCCATCGCTCTCCCTCCGACCCGCGCTGCGCTGCTCGGGGGGGCGGCGGTACAATGGGGCCGCGCAGCTCCGCGCCCACCTCCCCCCCCCCCTCCCAAGGCGGCCGCAGCGCCCGCGAACAAAAATCCCCACCCCACCCCCCCTAAAGCGGGGCGGAAAAATGCGCCGAAGAAGATGCCCCCAATCACAAAATGTCTCCCGAACGGCCCTTCTGAGAGGGAAAAGAACAAATAAACAGCCCCCTCCACCCCCCCTCGCCACCCCCCATGACATCTAAATGAAGAGCGCAGAAATAAGGGCCTTTATATAACCGACGCCTTACGCCTATCGCGGTCACGGCATAATTTGTAAATAAAAGGTCACGATTTGGTACCACGCATCCCAATGTGGTGTCAGCCCCTCCACACCCCGGGGCTGCCCTCCCCCGGACTTCGGACCAAAGTCATCCGCCGGGAGACCCCGCCGGCGCCTTTGTGAACTCGGAGCCGCATTGTGCGCCGGGGCCGGGGAACACCGCCCGGGGACAGAGAAAACCCCACCGAACGGGCAGAGCTGAGCCCATCGAAACGCCGAGTTCGGGTACTCCCATACGGAACTCGGAGCGCTCAGCCCCAGCGTGCGGAATCGCGCGGAGCCGCCCGGAGCCACGGGCGATATTAAGGAGACACCGGCGGGCGGAACGCGCCGCTCCGTTTTGTTCCCCGCACAGGGAGAGCCGTCCGCAGCCCCGCGCAGCGCCGCAGCGCCCCACATTTCCGCCCCAAAGCCCCGAACTCACCTCCGGAGACGGCAATCCCCGCGGAACGGCCGCCGCGATGCGCCCCCGGCAGCCCCCTCCATGCTGCGAAGGGCTCTCGGAACATCTTTAAAATGTTTCGCAAATGCAAAAAGTCAGACTTTTTTTTTTTTTCCTCCTCCCTCCCCCTTCTCGCTCCCCCCTTCCCCCCCCTCCCGCACGGGGCGGAGGAGGCGGCGGCTTTCCCCGCGGGGCCGGAGCGGGCGGGGGGGGGGGGCGGGGGGGCAGAGCGGGGCCGGAGCCGCCGGGGGCTGCGGGGGGCTCCGAGGGCAGCGCTCCCCGCCGCTCCCCCCGCCCCCCTCTGCCGCCGCCGCCGCCTGGAAAAATGCAGTGTGCCATTTTCCAGCCGCCTTCCTCCAACACAGGACCAAAGTGTAGCGCTGGTTTTCGGTGACACTGCAAAACTACGGCGCAGCCCCCCACCCCCAGCCTCCCTCCACGCCCGCCTCGCTCCCCCTTCGATGAGAGCAGCCGCCTCCTGAGAACGGAGCGATGAAGACGGCCGGGGGGACCATCCCGAGGCGCGGCCGCCCCCGCCCCCCGCAGCCGCCGCCCCGCTCATCCCCTCGGCCCGCGCCCCCCGCAGCCCCGCAGCGCCCTCCCCGCAGCCCCCGGAGCCGCTCCCGCCCGGAGCCACAGCCGCGATCCTGAGGGGAGGGGGGGACGGGGAGGGGGGCGGCTGAATCCCACCAAGCGCTCCATTTTACAGCTAGAAATACGTACCTTGCGAAAGGGCTAAATTAACGCTAAATTCAACAGATACGTCCGTTATGGCAGGAATAGTTTTTCCATAAATACGGGTTTAAAAACCCCTCCTCATACTGACTGACAGAATGCTACCATGCTGCCCACAAACAAAATGGCTGTGGCACCGAGTTTGGTGGTTCCTCCCACCGTGCCTCCCCCCGGCCTCCAGGAAGTGCTGGAAATCCGAAATAAAATCAGCACCGAAAGTGCCGCGCCGCGTCCCAACCCCGCCCGGCCCCGCGGGCACGGGGCGCAGGCACCCACGGAGCACTTTTCTCGAGGATTTTTATTGTTTTTCGGAGGGCATCAATCACTGGGTTCGTACATCACGGCGTAATCCGAACTTCCTGCTTTACATATTTATAAGGGCTTTCACCTATCTTGGCCCGCTTTCAGATGAAGTGGGTTGGGAAATTGGATGCTGCGCGTCTACTTTGCGCGCTGAGTCAGGCGCTGCCGGAGTCGCGCTGCCAACACACGGCCACGGCCACACGGAATCTTACAATCAGAGACTCGTGGAATAGGTAAGCGTGGAAAGGACTGCCAGGATCAAGTCCAGCTGTGACCCGTCCCCACTGTGCCCGCTAAGCCACGTCCCGGAATGCCTCATCTTCACGTTTCTTGAACACCTCCGGGGACAATGACTGCACCACTTCCCTGTTCACACGCATCACCACTCTTTCAGAGGAGAAATTTTTGTATGTGACCTGAGCTAACGAGAACCTTGCCCTAACAGCAGGGCTCAGCACGATGTGACGTCACCCCATCCCATGTGCTGGCACTGCCAGTGAGCACGTAGGCATGGATGTGGGGACATGGCATGGGAGTGAGTGTGCCCAGAAAGGAACCAACATTTGGGCCTCTTGCGTATAAGTACCCATTTTGTTACATTTATGGTTTTGCATATGTGGATCACAGTAACCTGCAGGAATGGTGGTTCCTGTGGAAGTCCTCTTGGATTTTCTCTTACTGTCACCATGTATAGTGCTACAACCTTTAACTTTGATATTCACCCTAAAAATAAATAAATACATAGGAAAATTCAAAGCCAGGCTGGATCAGGCTCTGGGCACCCTGGTCTAGCTGTAGGTGTCCCTGTTCATTGCACGGGAGTTGGACTAGATGGCCTCTCTTCCAACTCAAGCAATTCTACGATTCACTGATAAGAACATCAGAGTATGCCCTCCTGAGCCAGCATCCTTCTGGGCCATAGCACAGCCCCTGCGCACTGCTCCCTGGGCTCCATGGGGCCTGATTCATCCCCACGAGAGCCTTGCGATTGCCCTCAGTGGGAGTTGCAGTGCAGACGCTGCCAGACCTGCTGAGCCTGATCCTGCACTGATGTAAAGCCTGGAATTAGCCTTCCCATCCACTGCTGTTCTAAATCTTTGTCAGAGGCTCTGAAAAAAAAAAAAAAAAGAAAGAAAACCAAAAACCACCAGTGTAATTGGTGGGTTTGTTCCTGAAACACCTCATATTTCCAGGTCTTCAATTTAAATATATATATATCGTCAAAAGAACAGAAAGCAAATTTTGTCATAATTGTTTTTTGCACTATCATGATATCTAGCAGCCCTAATCCTGACAGATGATTACAATAATACACCATCTTGAAATGTAGGGCAAAAAGATAATTCCTGCCCTGAGGAGCTCCAAAGTGTGAGACAAAAGGCAGCAGATGGCTCCGGGCAGCTGAGGAACAATGACGGTATCGATCAGGCGGACGTGCCGCACACTGTCAGCCCAACTCCTGTCCTGTGCACACATCACAGCAAAGAAGACAGTGTGGAACTGAAAGAAGAAAAATAATTGTTCTTGTGGTCATTTAGAAAGGACTTCTCCAACAACAAGGGCAGCGTGGAAGAAAGTGTGAAGACATTCCTATGAGAAAGCAGTGGATGAACTACAGAATTCCAATATAATGGCATTATTTTGTTTATGATAGCACAACATGGATAAAGGGTGGAGTTAGCCATGTTAGCATTGAGAACACAGGCACAGAGCTTAGATTTGATATAGAAAGGAGAGGCAACGGAGTATTCTACATGTTTTGTGACATGAAAAAATGCACAAACCAGACCTGGAAGCAGTCAACAAGTCCTAGAAATAAAGATTTACAGTGGTTTGACTTAGACAGGTGTGAAGAGATGTATCTGCTGAGATCAATTCATTAAAAAACAACAACAACAACAAAAAACCCTCAGCATTTTTTAATAACAATAAAAGTGTTTTCAAACCATGAGTTGAGGGCTATAGCTTGCTCATCTGAACTTCCCTCCCTGTACGTGGTGACTGTGCACGTGGTGCTGCTACAGGCAGTGCTTGATGTACTGCTCTCCAAAGTGTCCTTCACACTTGGCACACAGCTGGTTGGGACCAGAACCACCACAAGCACTGGAAAAGATCCTTCTCCTGGCACCTGTTCTGAGGAAACTGCAGCCTTCTTGCAATTCTCCGTATCTTAAATGGTCACCAGTCTCTGTCCTAAAACATTACAGGTCTCATTGGCCCTGTGCCCTAAATGGAGCAGTGAGGGAAAGGCTGCAGCTCTGTTGGTAGAGGAGCTGCACCAGGAGGACCACAGTATGGCTTAGAGGGCCATGGTCTACAGCTCATACTCCTCTATAAATTCTTTGTCATTTGGGGTTAGGTTTTTAAATCTGATTAAGAGTTGCAAGAAAAGTGGAACAGTACATTCTTATGTTTTAGGAATGGCCCTCATTTGATTCAGTGTCAAGATTTCCCAGATTTCCTGCTACTGAGAGCACCACTCCATTCCACACTTTGTGTTGTCTGATGTTAGGTGTGAGATCTTACTCAAAAGGGGCAAATGGGACATTTGTATAGGAGCAATAAAGAAATTAGCTGTACTCTAACACAAAAAAGTGGCTAAAACGAATAGCATTCACGTAACATTTTCTTACTCAACTTAGTAGAGCTATTGTTTACAGTCTGTTTGTTGCATAATTGTCTTTATTGCTTTTTATCTTTCATTTCCATTAATCTTTATCTTACCCATAAAGATTTAACTCTGCTGCCATATTTCCAAGTAGGCCTCTGTCTCTACACTTGTAATAAACAAATTACTCTAATCTTCTGACAGTATTTCTCTTGATGTCTTTACAAAGTAAATGATCGATTCTGCTTGGTAAGTAAGTCATTAGGTAGGCAGCAGTAGCTGGAGGATTTCTGAGTGCTTTTACCACTGCTATGCAAATTACAATTTCTTTTCATAAAAATGGCATTGAACGTTTCTCACTTGAAAGATCACCAAATGCATAAATATTTTGCCTTGTCATTCAGTAGATAAGGTTCACGTAGCTGCATAATTGCTCCTGAGGAGTTTAAGGAACTGATTTGCTGTAATTTGGAAAATTCGTAAATTATAACATAAGAATGGATCACTGATGCCTGACTGCATAAAAGAGGACATCAGACTTCCCTGCTTGATTCTTCTTTGAGCCAGGCCAGATATTTTTAAAAGCCATCCTATCTTGACTGAAAATACATAGTGATAAATAAACCATCACAGTATTTGCTAAATTCTTACAGTGATTGCTTAACTCCCTCAACATTTAAGGTACAGGCCTTGTAACCAATGAAACCACTCCTTTCCATCTCTCCTTGTGCACATTCTCACACAGCAGCATGTTCCTCCTTGCTCTGGAAGTTACACGGCTGTAGTGTTGCTCCCCAGTTTGTCAGCAGCCATCATGCTTCATGAGTCATGCACGCGAGAAGCAGGTGTATGACGCAGGCAGCAGGCGCACTGTTTGCCACCTGCTGAAGGAGGGGAACACCTCTTTGTGCTGGGGCCTCATTTTCAAATACTTTTTCATTAGACTAGCTAGATCTAAATAACACTATGATCACAGGTATACACGTCGTTCACCTTTTTCACATCAGAGTTCCTGGAAGAGCAATCAATTAGCTACAAAATGCATGGGAGTCTTCTGGAAACAAAACAAAGCAGAACAAAAAACCCCACAGAAATAAACCTCCAAAACATCTGTTGCTGGTCATTGCCAGACTGTGTCACACAAAGCACACAGCTTCTTTTTTTTTCCTTTTGTTTGTGCCACAAAGATGATAAAGGGCCTGGAGCACCTCCGCTATGAGGAAAGGATGAGAGACCTGGGTCTGTTCAGCCTTAAGAAAGGAAGACACAGAGTTGGTCTTACTAATGTTAATAAATATCTGAAATATGGGAGCCAAAGAAACATGGCCAACCTCTTTTCAGCTGTCTATGGGAACAGGACAAGGGGAAACAGCCATAAACTGGAGCACCAATATGCGAAGGAACTTCTTCACACTAAGTGTGGTGGAGCACTGGAACAGGCTGCCCAGGAAGGTTGTGGATTCTCCTTCTATGGAGATATTCAAGGCCTGCCTGGACTCCTACCTGTGAACTCCTACCTGCTGTAGGAAGCCTGCTTTAGGGGGTTGGACCTGATGACCTCTGGAGGTCCCCTCCAACCCCTACAACTCTGTGATTCTCAGCAATTCTGTGATTTTGTGTTACATCTTTTATGGTGGTCTGAAATTCTCTTCTCAGATCCACTGCACAGAGTGGCTTGCTCATAGCATTAACAATTTTCACCACGCTTGGAAAGTGTTGCTGGAGGAATCACATTGTTCCATCCTTTGAGAGTTAAATCTGTGTTCACGTGGAAGTCCTGTGTGATAGTATGCTTATAAAAAGATTACTGCTGCTGCACCATGTTAACTCAGATGTATTTCAGAAAGTTCCTGTCTTTTAGTTGTCTGCATTTAATTTGATGGGGAAAACTTCGGGTATGAGTTCAGAATCAAGTCAGAAAAAAAAATGAATCCCACTGTAAAACCTTTCTTTTCTGTTTTATCTCCTTTCCTGTAAAAACTTTGGCAACTGCTTGCCTGGGATTGTTCTGCATACTTTCCTTGTTATGTGCTGATATTTGGAAGAGTTACATCAGCCTTCGTGTTGTTATTCCAGGCTGAAGGTTATTCAGTGCTTTTGAATCCATTAAGGTGCAAATGACCCATTCCTCATCCTTGTGTTGAAACTGAAGCTCAAGAAAAATTCACTGAGATTGTTACAAGCAGAAGTGATAGTTAAAACATCCTTTGTTGACTTGCACGCATTTCTTTTATGTCTACAGTGGTTCTCAAGTGAGCACAGCAGTTGCTTCTGTTGTCGAAGTACTTACAGTGTGTTATGCCAAAATGAGGAAACGTGCAAGTGATGCATCTGCTTTATTAAATGCAGTCTTCTGATAATTAAAGGGATCCCTTACAGATTTTATTAAGACATTTTCATTACACTATTGGAGACAATTTCCCCAGTGTAATTTTTTATACCTACGAAATTTCAGCAGAAACGCCGTGGATTCAGAGGAGGTGAAAGGCAGCTTCATACCCTCTGTGTTCAGCTGATTTCCCTGTTGACTGCTCCATGTGCTCAGCAGATTTTATCTGTTCTTTCCTGAATTCACGTTTGTCGTTTAGAATAAAGGGCCACTGTGGGAAACATCTCAGAAATGTTTGGAGTTACTCACAGCGTTCACTTTCACTGCTGCTGGAAACGAATGCATCATCTGTGCAACAAAGACAACACTGTCACAATTCAGTTTTCCTTTTTGAAATGTCCTGACGACAGTGACACACTGAATGGATGGTGACTTTGTCAGCAAAAGCTTCATTAGCACAGGAAGAGTGTATTGAGGCAAATTAAAGAAAAACTACAGCTAAGGTAGTTCTGTCTGAGGTGGCTGAAATGATGTCTTTTACAATCCCAGATTCAGCAAAACTATGAACCCTCCCCATCCTCCCCACCCTCCTACATTTGCTACAGTGATGACAGAGACTTTCATTCCTGCTCTGCTCATGTACACGAAATGTGATTCTTGCTCTGCTTCTTCCACCCATACTGGCCTTAATTGTAGCAGCATCTCTTAGCAAGGGGCAAGAAATCTTTGTGCTCTGTCAAAAAACTGCTCCATATTTTCCACAAATAAAAAAATATCAGACCAGAAAGAAAGATTATACAGAGTAGATCGTGTACATGTATTGCCAGCTGGGTCACAACACCCATTTACAAAGTGAATTTCCAAGAAATGTTGCCAGAGCCCTTTTGATCCTAACAAAGACAGAGAATGTGCACAGCATCCAAAGCTGTTACACAGAGATCTCAGTGTCGATGCTTCTCTGTGGTTTGTAGATGGCACACTTGCAAGTGATGAACTACACATGTAACACTGGCCATTAAGCAGTACAGAAATCTGATTCATTCTCTGGTATAAAGCAGGAAAATCCTTTAGATCTGTCTTACACTCAAAGGTCAAATTAAAAGAGGTATGTTATCAGTCTTAAAATGGAAGAAAGGACAACTTAACAGCTTGTAAATATATGCTTTATCTACTTAGCTGTGCATTTCTTTCTCATGTCAAATGTCTCTTTGTTTCCAGAACTAGCACAGAATTTCTTTTGTCATCATAGAACTGCGACATTTACCTTATGAATACCCACCAACTTTTCTCCTGATGTAGCTTTCCCTTGAATTATTTAGCTTCAAATTTATTATTTTTAGCAAACCAAATCATTTCAATCATTTATAATGCAAGTTATTTGCAGCCATATTTGCTGTCTTATGACTATTTTTTTTGTTAGTTAGTTTGTTTTTAAAGGGAGCAAATAACAAGATATTGGCTGTCCAGCAAAAGCGTGTATTCTAGTATGTGTTCCTTAGGAAAAGAAATTCCTGTTCATTCCTATTTTTGTCATTCAACTATTAAACTCAATATAAAATTTAAATAGATTGCCAGTTCAGCTAAATCTTTTATAGAGCATGCATTGAAATACAGACCATTACGATGAGGCTGGCTAATTTTCTTTCGGCTGGGCAAAACCTGCACAAAGTCCAGTTGCATCCTGTCTCTTCAGTAAGGAGAATGAAGCTGTGAGAGGTCTGGAGCAGAAGTCTTATTAGAGACAGCTGAGGAAACTGGGATGGTTCAGTTTGGAGAAGAGGAAATTCATGGGAGGCCTCACTGCATGCTACAACTGTCTGAAGGAAAGATGTAGGGAGGTGGGTGTTGGTCTCTTCTCCCAGGTAACAGCAACAGGTAGTGGCCTCAAGTTGTGCCAAGGGAGATTCAGGTTGGATATTAAGAATAAAATTATTCCCAGAAGGGGAGGTATGGACACAAGCTGCCTGGAGAGGTGGTGCAGTCAACTGGAGTCCTTGGAGGTATTCAAGAAAAAGCTAGATGGACGCGGCACTGAGTGACGTGGTCTAGAGCGGTCACAGGCATGGGCTGACGACTGGACTAGATGATCTTAGTGGTCTTTCCAACCTTGATTCTATGATTCTGTGATACTGTGGGTAAGGGCCTAAGCCTTGGCCACTGATTTTCTGTAGCCTACTGCCAGGCTGTGTTAGTGTTAGGATAACAACTGTCCTTCACTGCTCAGTGTACTCCTGTGCTATCAGGTGCTCCCAAGGTTTCATTCCTGGTGCTTCTGTCTGTCCTGGCCTTCTCCTCTGCTGTACTTAGTGAATGCTTTCCTTTCTGACTTCTGGTCTTGTCACAGAATACATTCACAGAATACATATCTTGCTCTCTGGACTGATTCATCCACTGTTTTTTTGATCCCATCTCCACTTATGGTTAAGCTGCTGTCAGCTGGCCAGCGTATCCAGGGCATGCGCAGAGCACTGACTGCACCTTTTCAATCCTCACTCAGGGCAGATCCATATTTACAAAGAATCTTCCTGACCACGCCAGGCAGGAAGACCCAGGCTCTTTGGCAACTGTTTCTCCACCTGTTATCCACCAGATGATGTGGGTGCCCCTCACTGCCCTATGCAGTGCCCAACATCCTTCTGTCACCAGCCAGATACCCTGAGTGCTGTCAGTCCTTCTCAGGGCTGCTGCATGCTCCTGTATAAGGCTCAGCCACTTTTTTTCATCTCTTGCATGACTTTCTATTTTATTTCTCCTGTTGCGACCTTCACTTCTCTTTCTCCCCGTTTCACAGTCACTGTCTGCTGTTCTTTTCCCATCTGAGTTTTCCCTTTCTTTCCATTTGCAACACTATGTTTCCAAATTTTATATCTTTGGCACTGTTATTTCTTCTTCTTCTGCCTAGAAGATAAGGCTTACAGGCTCTTAGAATTTTAAATTACTTGGCAGATCAGCATACTTGAAGTGTAGAATAATGTTATGCTCAGGGCTTACAGTTACAGGAGGATGGGGGAGTAGCAGTGTGCTCCTTTAGGCTGACTAAGAATTCTCATTTGCTCTCGCATGCAGAGATCACAGCTCCCAAACAGCTATTGATGTCTCCTAAATACATTTTTGAACAGTCTTGGTCCATTCTCCTTCCTTTTGCTATGTGTGAGCAGGAGGAGGGAAGGTAAATGTGACTGCTGATTAGAGTCACCCTCAAAATAAAGGAGGCTGAAGGAGACACAGAAGCCAGCACTGGCTGTCCCTGCTGCAGCGCGCCCCGGGGTGCTGCACGGCCACCATCCCTAGGAGGCACAGCAGCATCACCACAACCCTCATCCCACGGCAACAGAGCTCTGCCCTCCCTCCACCTTCAGTCTTACTCTCAGAGCTACTCAGAAAGAACCAAATTTTAATGTCTTTAGTTTGGAAGTTCTGTCATTATGTGTTGTAACTTTTCTCGGGGCTCGCTCTTTCAAAGAGATCCTCCGGGTGCTTACTTGCTTTTCACAGCTGCACCAAGCCTTGAAGGTAAATGAGTTAATCTAAGGAACAACATTTGTCTTTGTGACTTCCTTATTTAAAGGAAAGAAGAATGTGTTCATGCTACTGGGTTGCAGGAGAAGCAGCTGAGAATTCTCCCGTGTGTGTAGATATGCAAAAGTGTGTGATGCAATGTCAGAAATCCACCTGGAGAATTGTTATCAGTGTGTGCATCTCATCAAGCTTTGGATTTAACCCAAAGGCTCATGATGATTCTTTGTGAACCATAAGTAAGGCATTGCATGTGCTTGAAGCTATTTGATGCCTAGCAGCTTTAATTATCCCCTCTATGTATGGCTGTAGAGTGTCAAGCACTGGCAAGCACTGACTTCAGATATTCAGATTATTTTTAGTATCATTCCTGTAAAAAAAAAAGTAATTAAAAGAACCTCTACTTTACTATAATTATATAATATCTTGTTAATCCAAAATACAATGAAATTGTGACTGTTAAATGTCTTTTAACCTATAATACAGTGGGTTTTGCCCTCATGCATGATTGCTGAAATTATCGTTTCATGTATCCTTGATTGTTAATAAAACATCAGGTTCTTGTCCATCCATGCACCACTGATTTTGTGTTGGTTCAATAGTTTGGTTTGACACTGATAATAACTACAGCTGATGAAAGACAGTTTGCAGTTTGGTGTTGAGGCCAGCTAGTGAATGTCCTAGAGGTGCTAGGTGGCTGGAGTGCTTAGAACATGGTCTTACTTCATAGGGAATGGGCATGCTTTCTTGTCCCAAAAAACTGACTTCTGACTCAAACTGTAATGAAATTATACCTCAGACTTTCCAGTCTTAATTCCAGTCTTAATTAGTGACCTACTCTCTTCCAAGTGAAATTCTGTATCCTTTTCATGTACATGATGGCAACCACAGGCTTACTGAAGATGTGAAGAGCTCTGCAGCTCATCTCCTGTGCTACTATTGCCTGGTGCAATAGTGTGAACCACGCAGTAGCAGCTTTGAAAATGCCATTCTCCAGGCCTGTTCCACAGTTTTTTCCCTAATTCTTGCACCGAAGTATTGACTGTTGTAACTGGACCTGAGCTTTCTCATCCCATCATTCTGATTCTAATGTGGGTCCTGATGTCCTTCCTCCTGTATTTAGCAGCACACAGAAGCATTAATTCAGACACGAGTGATAAAAAAAAACTTCCATATGAGAGCCTTCATGCAAGAAAAGAGCTGTGTGGAAGCGGATGGTGATACCCAGGTGTGCACTACAGATATGAAAACAGAATGTTAAAAAACCAGTACCTACTGAAGTACCTACTGAAGAAGTACCTACTGAACATTTGTTGTGTGGGATATCTAGGAATAACCAAAGCACTTCAGTACAGAGAGAGAATTTATAGGAGAGGCACTGGGAGAACAAGCAGGGAGTCTTTAGTCAGCTGTAAGCTAAGTTAAATGAATTCATGCAAGTTGACATGCAGCATTTTCTGTTCCAACATGAAGAAACTGCTGGTGAAGCTTTGCAAAAATATTAGGTAGCTTCACCAGCATTTATATGTCCTCAAAATTATTGGGAAGTATTAAAATGGACTATGAACAAAGATAATTCATTTAGCTTAGAAATACTTTATAAGACTGGTAATACTTTCATGCATGAAAAGAGCTTCACAAGAGCTATGAACTCACAGTGGAACTGAGCTCAGTTGTTTTTACACAAGACAGCTCTTCCATCAAGCTTTTTATCAAGCTTTAGCGTAGACCTTTATTTTAGGTAGACTTAAGGCACTTGTCAGAGCATAGTTAAAAATGTTTGTCCCAATGCAAAAAAGCATCTGACCTGGGTTTATTTCATTTTACTTTAATTTAGTTTTCTGAGCCCAAAGTCATTCTTCTCACTCTTGACACATCTTTCTCATTACTTACTGGGGATCATTTGATCAATTGCTGGTTAATCTATTGACACCACAGTGAATTTCCTCACTTATCAAACAACACGGCAAGTAGACTTGGGGCACCACTGAACCTACATAAAATCAAATGAACTTTATTGCTGCAGTGTTAACAGCTTAACGTCTTTAAAGAAAGCAAAAAGGAATGAAGTTTTGTAGCAAGAATTCTCCTGGGTCTGATTGAGAAATGGAAAAAAAAAGAGATATTTTAGAAAGTCTGTGAGTAAAGGATTTGCTTTCTCAAGCGAAGTACTACTTGCTGAAGGAAATCTTAAGAATATTCTATTTTACCAGCTTTAAAAATAAGAATATTTTATCTTATCAGCCTTAAAACCCATCCTAAAAGTGTTAGCACCTCTTGGAAGGTATTAGATAAGATTTAATATGATAAAAAACGTTATTATTTTTTGGTGCAGTTCTACTATTGGAGCTCTCTAGTCTTGTGAACTTGCTTGTAGACTAATTTGTTTCTTCTTCCTCATTCTTCAGAGTAATAATGCTCAGGAGTTCATTAGCACTTTTATTCTCTACAGTTGCCTTGGAAGAGTTCAGGTTGAGTGCTTAGTGTAAGTATAATATTAGATTGTAATGCATACATTTTACATTTATATAATTCATGAATTATTAACAATATTTAAGCTAAAAGTATTCCATGAATTGTGTATAACTTTCTAATTTGTAATTTCAATACTCGTAATTTCAGCACGTTAAGTCAACACCATTTTTCATCACAGGATTTTTGCAGCAACAAGTTCAGTAAATAATGAGGAAAATCAAGGAACTGTAGATCAAACTGGCATAATCCTACATTCAAATATATAATTTATGCCTGTTTTCTCATTGATGTATTTTATTACTATTATTTACTGTACTGTTAATTGCCAAGAAAATATATATTTTTTTCTCTAATGATACAATAGAATCATAAAATCATTAAGGTTGGAAAGGCCACTGAGATCATCTAGGCCAACCATCAAGCCATGCCTGTGAGTGCTCTGGCCCATGTCACTCAGTGCCACATCCATCTACCCTTTCCTTGAACGGTTCCAGGGATGCTGATTCTACCACCTCCCAGGGCAGCTTGTGCCAATGCCTCCCCGCTCTTTCTGAGAAGAAATTTTTCCTAAAATCCAGCCTGAATCTCCCTTGGCACAACTTGAGGCCATTCCCTCTCACCCTATCGCTGTTACCTGGGAGAAGAGACCAACACCACCTTCCTACAATTTTCAAGTAGTTGTAGAGAGCAGCCAGGTCTCCCCTGAGCCTCCTCCTCTCCAAACTAAACGATCCCAATTCAGCTGCTCCTCATAAGACTTGTCCTGCAGACCCCCCTTGGCTTTGTTGCCCTACTTTGGACTGAACACAGAACTCAAGGTGCAGACTTACCATAGCTGAGCACAGAGGGAAAATATAATATAAAAGAAAAATTATTTAATAATACTGAAAAATAAAGAGCAGTTTGTCAGCTTCTTTGCAGTTATTCTGAACAGTACAGAAATGAAGGACCTCATTATTTTTCGTATGAAATTGATAAAGAATATCAAACTTGAGAGTTCTAATTCAGTATACAAATGAGTTCAAGTATCTTTACTAAATGGCTAAAAGTAAATGACAGACCTCATTTTTGAGCTTTTTTTATACGTCTGTGCATGCAGAGGCCTTCTGTTTTGAGGAAGACTGCTACTTGGACAGCATCTGACATCCATTTCAAACATCACTATACATGTTGCTTGCTAAATGAGCACAGTATTTGGTGCTTCTGAATTTCAGAAATGTGTTATTTCAGCAAGATGTCTTTCCCATTCAGAGTAATGTCACCTTGAGATCTCCTGCAGAGTAAGTCGTTCCCTTCAGTATTTCTGAGGCTTCTCTCTTCACATGGCTAACACTATCTTTTCATTCCCTACCCTCATTTCCATTACAGTAGGGTCCAGAGCTCTGTATAGCTCTCCTCTCAAAGTTCTCAGAGGACTTTGTAGCAGGTTTCACAGGGAAATTAGTTTTGTACATTCATTTTTGAACCTGCCATCCAGTTTCAAACCTATTTGTCAGTTTGCTGTGGTAATGCGTAATTAATGTCGAACTTCAGTCAGAGTTTTGTGAGCTCCTACAGTCCAAGCATTTAATTGTATTCAACTCTTACTAATTTCATTAAGACAGAGACATCGTTTTAACACCCATGCTGAAGAAAAATAATTGTGCAAAAAATAGTTCAGTAGTGAAGAACAGGCTACCATCCTTTTGTTGCTTTTGGATTTTTAAGAATTTTTATTACTGACATTACTTTCTATCAAAATGCCATCAGTTTTAGGATTAGGTTTTTTCTGGCCTTATCACAGTTCATTTGCCTGGTTGGGATCACACTGTGAGCTATTCATGGGTTCACATAAAATGAATGCTTTCTCACATGCGTAGAATTGGAAAGTTCAGAGGCTTGGTTCCATCTACTTTAAGAAGTTAAATGTGTTTTGTGGCAAACAAGCTTACTATTTCCACTAATTATAAGTAACATAGAAGAAGAAACTAGAATTTGAAGCTTGGAGAGCAAGGTGCTTCCATAAATAGGTAATTCTGTGTGGAAGGGAGCAGAAGAGCTTTCAGTGTATCAGTGAAATATTTTCTTTGATGTGAAAGCCTAGCAAACATACAATTAGTGCGGACTGAAGAAAGCACAGGAATCTAGGCCACATGCAGATTGGTGAATGCTTTTCTTGTTTATTTGGCATAGTCTTGCTATGCAAATATTGCTTAGTATCACAAGAACACAAGAACAGCAAGAAAGTGACATGACGTCAGGCTGCTGGTGCTGCTAATGACAGCAGGGAAGAGTGCAGGAAACAGGGCAAGTGTAGGGCGATCCTTGTGGTGGTGTGTGTGCCCAGCTCTGACAGGTGGCAAGAAACAGATTTCCAGAGCTTGTGTTTGCACAGGGCTTGCACTGCTTATTAGTAACTGTAAATAAATGCGATAAACTTGTGCTGTATGTTTAAAAGCCACTAATATTTTTTCATTTCTGTAATATCTAAGAATTTCCAGTTAGCCTTTATTGTAAATGATTGATTGATCAAACATTTTGCTCCATTTCTTCGATTTCATAAATGACAAATAACAATTTTTAACTCCTCCAGTCATTCATAGCTCTATACCATTGTTGTATCTGTTGGAGAAGAAGGATTCTGATCTACTAGAAGCAAGTTTGTAATGCCTGTTTTTATCTTTGTCACCTTTTTTTGCACTTATATTTTTTTTTAATAAGAGATAGGAGTACCAAAAGTATAGCAGTCAAGATGTGGCCGTGCCACCCATGCATACAGCAAGATGTTTCCTGCTGAATTTGAGTTTTCTTTGCCTGTTTTTTTCTGATTATTCTTATTTCCATTTTCCAACAGTTTTTTACATTATTTACCTAGTGCTAAGAGTTGGTTCTCCTTGGAGAACTACCCACAGTGATGTCCATGTCTTCCTTGTTTCAGGAGAGGAAGGAAGCTTTAATAGTGACTCCATATATATGTAATTGCATCTATTTTCCAATGAGCGTAATTTTCCAGCTAGAGAGGTGATGATGACTTTTCCCCACATACACCTTATTTATCCACCAGTCACGTGATATTATAATACTTTCTACCACTATTCCCAGTACAAAGGTCAGCCTTAGTGGCTTACAGATCCCACTATATATACCACATTTTTCTCATTAATCTCCCCGGTACTGGGATTTTAGAACTCTAAGCTCTAGTATCACCACATTTTGAAGGAGGGACTTGGAATTTGGCAGCAGAACTTCTCCGATGTAATGAAGTGAATTTGCTGTTTTTATGACAGCCATCAGATTTTGGCAAAATAAGCTCCTGAAAAAAACAATTCCCATCTGTTCAATAAAATCCACTAGGTGTCTCGTACTTCTACCTATACACTGCCCAATTTGATTGCCTTCACCTCCACATTATATTCTTCTATGGCTTATTAATTTTAGGAAAATTGTATCTATATGCAGAATTCTTCATTTCCACGCAGCTCCTACATACCACATATTAATTAGACACTTATTCTACTGCCTCTTGTACGTACTGCAGCCATCAGACCCTTAGAACAGCTGTTTCTATAGCTCTGCTGGCTAACAAAATGGCAGTTTATTCAGAGGGCTTAGAGCTCAGCAGAACTTCTAACATTTCTGTTAATGGTATTAAAAGTTACTGTAGTGCTAAAACTAAGATTGTGGATAATGTTTGAGACTCTCAGTGTTCAAGAACCAATGTGCGGAGGGCATGCAGGTGCAGTCTGACTGGAATGCATATCTGCTGGGCAGCTGTGTGTTAGAGAAGACAAAGAGAACTTGATCAGGAGGAGAAAAACAAATACAGTGACTAAGAAGGAAGGAAAAGTTTCTCTGAGAGCCTGGAATGAATCTGTAATTGTTGGAGTCACTATATGCATTTGCTATCAAATAGACGTGAAAACATTTGAAAAGATATGTGACCTCTCTTCTGGTTCCTGTGGGTAGAAAACAGCAACAAGTTCAGGGACAGCCGTCTGTACGGCCAGACTGAACACGCGAGTGCTGTTCAGAATCTGCATAGGGTAAAACATTTGCACTGATTAAATGTCTGCAGGGAGGAGGCAGTGAGCAGAGTGCACATCTCTATCTCCATCCTTTTTACAAAACGTTTGGAGAGGTCTGTTCATATCAAAGCAAAAGAAAAACAACAGAGAAGAAAATGAAAGGATTAAGGCAGCTGAATAATCTGCAAGTAGGACTCAAATTCTCACCTCCTGTACCATGCTGGCCCTGTTATCCCAACAAAACTTGGAAAACTGGTGTAAGGTACAATTTGGAAATGTCATGATTTGCAGTGTGAGTTAACATTCCTATGTGCATATGAAGACAGTGTAACATTCCTATGTGCATATGAAGACAGTGGGAATCCTGTTTGGAGCACACCAAATGCTAACATCAGAAAAATTAAAGCTTTGCTAGCTCATGCTAAACCTCAAAACAGGTCAGCACTTCTGACTTGTGTCTCTTTATGCTCATGTATAAAATAACACCATGACCTCACCCATCATCCGAAGCATCTTAGAAAACATGTCATTTCACAAGTACTCATGGTGGTGACTTGCACTGTAAAGAGGAAAAAGTCATGAGGAATTAATAATCCATTTCCAAAGTTGTGTAATATACATACAACATTACATGAATGTGTATCAACACAGAATGAAGCTACTCGTAGCTGCTGGTTGAGGGTTTCCCATCTTGTTAATTTCCAGGTACTTGATATTAGTTTTTCTATGAGACGTTAGGATGTGTAAAGCACAGATAATTAGCAGGAATTAACATTTAGCAAGCACATTTATTTATGGTATTTCCTAACCCACAAAGACCTGGTCATACAACAGTACATATTTACATACAGTTTACATGCAAGCTCATTGCTTACACAGTAGTCCAGTCTAGCAGTCTGCTAACGATTATCTCCTCACTGTGAAATACAAACACGCCATCAGTGTGCTTTCACAAGTGGTTCAGTGTCAGTACCCTTCTAACAAGTGATCAAATTCATCTGGTTTTGTGGGTTATGCCTTAGAAAATATATGCTATAGTGACCATACGCAGCTGCAGGTGTTTATCTGCATTTCAGAACATTAACCCCTAGCATTTGCTCTCGCTTTCCTCAGTCTGCTGTGCAAGCGCTGCTCCAGTTTGTCACGGCCCTCATGGCAGGGATGGGCTTTCTGTTTGTTTTCTCAGGGATGATTCCTCCTCAGTGGAGCAGAACGCTCTCAGTGAGAACGTTATGTGTACCCCAAGGAGCTCTCATTAAATTTTGCTTCAGCTAAAATGCACTCTACTGTTGTGTCTCAAGCTTCTCCTCGAATCTGGAGTTTACACTTGATCTAAGCAGGTCGTAACGGGAGAACATTCCGTTACAGAAGTTACGCTTAGCGCTCTCCCCGTCCTCTGCACTTTAGCAGAGGTTTCTCCCCGGGGCCGACCCTCCAGGTCAGGTGCAGTGGAAGGAACTCGACTCCTTGTTTCCCCTCAGGGCCCGCCAGGTGGCGGCCCTTGCGCTCGCGCCCGCCCGAGCCGTTGGAGCGCCGCCTCAGCGCCCGCGGCCGCCTGCCGACAGGGGAGGTGCGCGCTCCCGGCACAGAGACAGATGTAGGGCTGTCTGAGCGGCGGAGCTGCGGAGGAAATCACTGCAGGGAGAAGCCGAGAGCTGCTCCCGTGGCAGCCGCAACATCTGCGCTCAGCCCGTGCGCCCTGCCAGGCGTCTCTCAAAGCGCCTCCGGGCCGCCCCTCCCGGCTTCCCTGCGCTGTGACGGATTGACCCGAAGGGCCGCCGCGACACTCAGCATCCAGCGTGGTACTGATATAGGTTGGCCGGTTTAACAGTGGAGATTAGTACATTCAAGAACCAGTATATTAGTTTGGCAAAAGGAATCCGTGGGTGATGGTTCGAAAACTTTCCATTTCACCTTTAATGGGTGTATAGTCTTGTTTTCCTCAATAATTTTGCACTGAGGACATAATAGAATACTTTCATCTTTGTCTCAAAGATTTTGCCTCACGAGAAGCACTAGAATCGTAATAGCATGCTTCTATCTTTTGTCTCAGTAAGTTCAAGGACATCTTCCTCATTCCACAAAGACTGTTTTAAAAGTTGCTCACTATGGCCTAATAAGCAATGGAAGCTTTCCAAGTTGGGGAGAAGCAGCTGGAAGTTGGGCAGGGCTCACGGTGATGAAGCTGATGATGGAAAATGGGGAAGAACTGTGTGGGCACTCGACCACTGCAGATACCACTGAGAGTGCCAAAGGGACATTAGCATATATTAATGAGTCCTTGAAGAAGAGTGAATATGTATGCCTATGTACTGCATATGTATGTCTTAACTGTTTAAATGAAGAACCTGAACTGTCTAAGAGTGTGCTTGCTTGTCAGGTCACCAGGTACATAGAGTGAGAAATAAAGGAATGCCGCTTACTAAAACCACACTGGGGTCAGTTTCCTTCCCAGATTTCAGATGGCAGTACAACGTAGGGACCTCCCTCAGACCTGTAGTGGTTCTTGAAGCACACAGGCTGGTGTAGCTGGACAGGCACGTTTTTCGTTCCCCCAGGAATACGACTGAGTACATTTGGTGTGCTGCATGAAACTTGCTCTGTGGCAGCTAGGAGAACAACTGCTGGAAGTGCCCACAGTCAGAGATAACAGAGGCCCTGAGAAATGAGGGAAGTGTCAGGACTGCCTGTACTGACGCATGGCTGAAGTGCTACCAAAACAACTGAGCAACACACGGCCACAAACAAAACAAATACCTGTCAGAATAGTTGAAGGGAGATTATTTTCACAGTGCTGTGGTCACCACAATAATAAATACATTTAGATTAGATTAAAAAAAACATAGCCTAGGCAGGCTCTGAGAAGTTAGATAATCACTTACTTACTGTGACCATTATCTTGATTTACTTAAAACATCTAAGTAATTATTACTCAGCTTTATTTATTTATTTCTTCTTAAGATAGGAAAGACTTGCAGTTTGCTGAGAAGCCGTAACCCAAAAGGAAAGCCTTAGAATACTTTTCCTGTGTTTTCCATGGTGCTCAGAGGCAGCTTGAAGTCAGAGTTGTCCAACCCAGTCAGAAAAGCCTGAGAGCTTTTACAGTTTTACCACTTCAGGGAATGGGATTCTCTTGCAACACTGTGCTTCCGATTATTCTGGAGCTGTGTATGGGCTTCTAGGTTTTGATTTGGTTATGGAGGTTTGTAACCTGAAATGTACTAAGCGCTTTTTAATATTGTCATCACATTACTTTCTATTTAGGAAGATTCTGATTTAGAATTATTCTGAACCTAAGTACACGATATTCTGTACTCTCTGCTTTGTTTATACATACATATATATATAAAATCTTGTATGTACAAATTATGCAGATGCACGGTCACTACAAAAGCAAAAATGCCTACTCTTAAAAGTAAACACTACCATTTCCTGCCTGCTTATTTTCTTCATAGTTTTGTGCCATTTAAAATCCACTTCACAGTGCCACACTGCCCATAATGATTTGATCTCTTTAACAGCGTAACACAGCTGGATTTAACTTCTCAGCAGTGTTTTCTGTACAGTTTTTGGTTGGGGCTTGCAAGGAGGTGGAGATATGTGTCGGAATGAGTTCCACGTGGACCGGCCTTGCACTCTTCCTCAGCTGTGTGCTGCCAGCTATTACTGAAGACTCAGCATAGGATGCCTTCCTGTGATCACACTACAGCATGTGATTACATCCCATATGGCACTTACAATGGCATTCTGGTGAATTCCCCGAGCTCCATTAATTAGAGCTCACTCTTCTGCAGAGGTTGGCCTAATCTCTTCAGTTCCAGTTCTGACCTAAATTCTTATCTCATTTACTTGACATACACTTTTTTTTTTCCTCCATTTTTTTAAACACACAAATTGTACATAAGAAGCAGTATTAATGGCAATAACCTACAGCTTTCCATGACTTGCTTCATTCAAGTGAGAAACTGCATGGTGAAAGCTTTCTGTCTGAGCTTTAAGAAAACACAGGAAGTTATTGTGCCTGTCTTCCTCATACCAGAAACGATCCAGAAGGGGAAGGGATATACTGGCTGGCTCTGCATTGTTTAGGGAGGCCTAAAGCAAGAGGAAAATGTGCTGAGAGTTATTAAGAAAAATGAGCTTGAAAGAATGCATTTATTCATTTGTGAGCAATATATCCATTAGCACAAAACCCATCTAAGGACTATTTTTATATTGGCCTGATGTACTGATGTTAACTGGGTCTGTTCTTCAATGCTGTTTTTATTGCTTTTCCTTACCAGAAACAGGCAATATCACATTGACACTTCTCGAGAATGAGAGAATTTCCATCATTAGCTCCTGGCCCGACCTTAATTGTGCCTGGGGAGATGAACATTTTAGTTTTCTATAGCTCTCAGCCAGTCAGAAAAAATATTCGAATCTTTCCATGACAGCATGAAAACAAAATCAAAGCAAAGAGGTTTGTCCACGACCCGACGGACAAAGAAAGCGATTCAGCCTGATGGCATGGATTAGAAATAGTTTTGCTGCACAGTTTTGCTGCATTTGCCTGTGAGGCTGCAGTAGGCATTTAAGTCAGTCGCAGCACTTACCCTTAGACACCCATGGTACACCTTGATGATGGCAGGAAACAGCCGCTGCTGCTGCAGGAAATGGGATTGTACTCGTGTCCTTCCTTCTTGGTTCTCCTTCCTTTTTTACACAATATTCATTAACTACTGTGGTGTGTTTGTTTGGTGTGCATTGGTTTGTTTTGTTCCTAATCATCTGCTCCACACAAATCTTAATAGCACAAAACAAAAATGTTACTGGCTCTATCAGTCTGCTTTTGCACTTTTGGCTTCTGGTACTCTAATAGAAGCTGCTTATATAAGCTACAAATATGAAGCAAATTATTGTCCTGGTTGTGTTCTTAGCTTTCAACAGATCTTTGTTTTCTCACAAATAATACTACTAAGTTTTAATCCTTCTAATCTTCTTTATTTTTTTCCCCCAGAAACATATTTCTGTCTTCCTAAATGTAACAGAAACAATAACAGGAGACAACTTCTTTGTACACTCACAGTGGTGAGCTTTATCTTGTGCTTGCTAAATGGCTTTTCGCGTTCAACACAGATTCTAAAATGAGTCTATTGATGGTGGTACTTGGCAAGTGTTAATTGACTTCTTGTGATACGTGGCTAGTTTATGATCAGCTCAGGTACTTCTTCAATTTGGTAAGTAGGTAGACTACCTAGTGCAAGCTTTGACTATAGTTATACATATATATTACATAAGAAGTAGATTCATGTCACATGAGCTCTGAAAAACATGAATGGTTTCAAAGAGAACTGAGAGCTAGTGGAAGAATTTGGATGGGACAGCATCATGGCAAAGGCTCACTAACAAATGAAGAGTTTTCAAGAGTTCCTTTCTATAGCCTTTCATAAAGACAGTAGAAAAGCTTCATGTTTGTCTGAACAGGGAAACAAGAACGGTTTCTTCAGGTACACTGGTCACAAGAGACAAGCAAAGGAGGGCACATCCCTCTGATAAATGAAAAGGGAAAACTGGCCTCCTTGAATGTGGAGAAGGCTGAGGTACTTCATGAGTTCTTCGCTCAGTTTTCATTGCCACTGGCCACTGGCACTGCCAGATGGATTAAAGGGTGGAGTCTTCAGTGTTAAAGAACTGGCTGAATGGTTGTAGCGTGAGGGTTGTTAATAATGTTGGATCTGCACCCAGCTGGAAGCTGGTCATGAGCGGCGTCCCCAAAAGGTCTGCCTTGGGACCAGTGCTCTTCATCTGAAACTGGGACTGAGCACGCCCTGAGCAAGTCTGCTGAGTGGTGCAGTCAGTACAGCAGGAAGGGATGCCATCCAGAGGGACCTGAACAGACTTGAAAAGTGGGCCCGTGAGAAACTAGTGAGGTTTAGTAAGACAAAGTGCAGGGTGCTGCACTAAGGCTGGGGCAATTCTAGACGTGAATACAGACTGAGAGATGGACTCTTTGAGAGAAGACCCAACAAGAAGGACTTGGGAGTCCTGATGGACGGACAGCTGGACGTGGAACTAAATGATCATCAAGGTCCCTTCCAATCCAAACCATTCTGTGATTCTGTGATACTGAGTTGAGGCATTGGAGATAAATGAAAAAAGAAGAAATCTAGAGATGTTGAAAAGAGGAAACAGCAAGATTCCAAAATAGTAGATTTTCACTCCTTTTTTTCCCCCTTTTTTCTTTTTCTTTAAAAATAATGTGAAGGAAAACTGTAAAACTACACTGAAATGAAGTACCTGAGTATCCAGAAAGACTTTTTTGAAAGTAAAGAGATGCAGACATTTTTTGAAAGAAAAATTGCTCTTTTTCACAAACCTTCTTAAAGCTGGTAACACCTTGAAATGACATAATTCAAGAGAAGGGCAGAGGGGGGAATATTACATGAACAATTAATGATGCTGAGTTTGATTTACTAGTCATCATAATGACTAATATGTAATACATAGACAATAACTGAGATGTGTCAGCTGATGAAATTGCATAGAGAAAACACAGCATGTAAGATGAGCAAAAGGCTATGGACGCTGCTCTGGGGAATAACAAGAGTGGGAAAACAGTAAAAAGACTCATGAAAGCTAAAAGAGTCTTGAAATGAGCTGGAACAACAAAAGCCATCTTCAAGCCTAGTGGGTACAAAGTGTCAGGAAGGCAAGAAAAGTCAATGGCATCACAAATAGGAAAAAGGCAAGAAGAAAACATAGGAGAAGAACAGTGGAAATATGTGCCAGGGCACAGCAAGGGTAGACTAATCCACAAGGCAAGGCCATCCAGGAGATAACGATGGCAGTAAGACCATCGAGGGCAGTGCCTTCAGAGGAACATAGCCCAGCAGTAGGTGAGCAAGGCGAGCAGTCAGTCTGGTAATGGCTATCAGGATCACTGAACAAGTCACAAGACACGTCTAAAACGATGAGAAATGATCTGAGGTGGAGTCGAGCTCCTGGTCAGAATCAGGGCTGGTGAGAGCAACCAGCTTCAGCCAGCAGTCCGGTGGTTGTCAGACAAATCTGTAATGGCAAAGCAAGTCCAAAATCAAGGCCTGAAACCAAGTCAGCAGGTCAAGATCAGTGGCACTGGTGGCAGGTGAAGGAATACCTACAGTATAGCTCAGGCAAGGGCCTGAAGGCTTTCACAGCTCCCAGAACAAGGAAGAGAACTTCTCAAGAGGCCTAGAGCTTGTTCTCACACAGCTCTTCTTGATGCAGCCTTCTCCCCGTGTTACTCAACTGCATCATAACAGAGCTAAGTGGTTCATACTATTTAATGACTTACAGTGGCCTCCAGTTAAAAAGAATTTTGTGAGTGCTTTCACTGGGGTCATTCCCAGTCCTACATCTGACCGTAATTCCTTTTTGCTATTTGCAGCATTTCAGATGGGAAAATAGGATAATGTGATCCAGAGACTGGAATAATAATCAGTTGCATTGTGATACAAGTGAAAAGTTAATCTCTGTTTTGCAGGGCTTAAACATACATTTGGAGGGGCAGTGTTGGAAAAGGAGATAATAAAAGTACTTTTTTTTTCATGATTTATACACTTAATTTTGGTGTTAAGGTGCTATAGAAATTCATTTTTGTTGGGGAAATGACCAAAGCAGAATGAAGACAAGTATTCAGAGGTCCAAAATAAAATCTCATCCCTTGAGACCAGAGTTGAACTGCAGTTCTGTAAAGTGGATATAGATCAAATAACACAAATTGTACGGACAGTGCAGCATTCGCTTCTTCCTTATTTTTGGTCAGACTAAACGCCACTCTCAGACTGTTTATGTGCTATTTGGAATGGCAATACAAGAGAGAGCATTCACAAAGCAAGAAGCAATTCAGAGCAGTACTGTGGATTTTGTTATGAATGACAGCAGGCTCAACTACTGCTTCTTCCGATCTGTGACTTGGCTCTCGCTTGCACCACCCAGCAAAAACATACCTGTTGCCAACTCCAGCAGCCCAAGGGAAGCGAGGTTGCTGCAGCTCCATGTCCACGGGCCCAACTAATAGTGAGCCTAAGTGCACACTCCCTGCCAAGTGTGCGCATGCAGAGAACACGCACACACCGCATGCACAAACACACACAAAGCATCACCAAAACCAGCACGCAGAAATACAGACAGAACCAACGGCCTCATCCCTCTTCCCCTTTCTGGCCAAGCAGAATGAAGTGGGAAATACGGACAGGAATGCAGTGCTCGTCCCTGACACTCGGTCTACCCAGCCGCTGTCCCTTGCCCCTCGCACCTCCACTCTCCTCCATCAGCGCCACATGAGCACGTGCCGCTGCGGCTGTGGGTGCGGACTGAACCGCCTGAAGACACCAACATCAACACAATCCTGCCAATTGCTGGCTTTACACAACCAGGGCCGCCCGATAATTGGCTCCTACCTCCAGCTGCCTCTCTAAGGGAGAGGCACTTCAGCCACACACATTGCAGGGAAACTGGGCTGCTTCTGCCCTCAGCCCGAGAACAGTGAAAGCAACTTTTAAAACAGAGCCCTGTTCATCAGCTTTTCTTTTCTTAAAACAATGCGTTATTCTCATTTGCTGTGTGTTGTGAAACAATATTAACCAAACAGTGGTAGTGTGGTAGAACTGCCCTAACTTACAGAAATCCTTTAGCACACAAGCTGTGGCTTCACATCAGTTGTCATGCCACATGATAAGCACTGTGCTGCACCCTGGCCTTCGTGCACTTGGTACATCTAACTTCTTTTACCTTACCTTTTACCTTGAAGATCAGCTGTACCTCACCTCTTCTCAGATTTGATCCAAATACCATGCATTATACTACTACAATTTTTATTATCTCTTGCCCATCAGACAGTTCTCTTTTTCCTTTTTCTTTTTGTTCTAAATGAGATCTACTTCTACAAGATAAAGAGACAACATGCAAGTATTTTAAGGTACTTTTATTTAATAAATAACTTCAGTAATAGCACTGTAAAAAGTGAACATCTGTTAAAATAAAAAGGCACTTAAAACAAGGATATGACTGTAATGCAGTTTGAATGGTCAAAGGCAAATATACATGGCACATGGCAAAAATGTGTGACTTGTCACATGACAAACTATGCAATCTTAGCTACGGGGCAAAGGCAAATTTACAGCTAAGACTGCCCAGAAAGAAAAAAAACTCTTGTGTTGATACAAAAATATTACAAAGAATCGCAACCAAATACGTTAAAAAGATTAGGAGTGTGACAAAGCACCAGACTAAAGAAACATTAACAAGAAAGACACAGTGTGATGTAAGGCCCTTATGTGTTTTGAGGATGTCTTGGTAAAGCACTTCATGATACTGCCCAACCAGGGCTTGAATTTACAAAGAAAAATGAAGCAAGTTACCAGTCAGCAACTTTCTCAGTAATGGCACGTGTTTTAAAGCTATGTTTTTCCTTCTGAGAATTCTTTCCAAACCCTTTCATCTTAACCATACCCTGACAATAAGCAATCACAAAATTAAAAATAAGTATGCTCACACTTTTTCCACCTTTTACACTGCTCATTTCCAACTCATTCAACTTACCATCTACTTAATCATATGTCTAGCAAGCAGAAGCCCTGTAATTCACCAGCTCCATGCTACATGAGTTTCAATAATCTGCAAACTCAAGCCCTGATTTCCCTGTAAAGCTACACATTGTAACGCTAAATGGCTAGGCAGAGCCCTCATGCTGATTGCTTTAACCAGTTCCCTCCCAGTCTTGTCAAAGCACTAGCACACCCTAGAAGATCTAGATTCACAGCACGGGAGTGGAAAAGGTCAAAAAGGCACCATGTGACCTTAGCTGACTAGGCTACACAGTCTCAAGTTTTTGTTTTTTTGTCAGACCCCTGGCACTGATTTTTATTTGCAAAAGAAATTAAAAATAAACATAAAAAAAATTACATATGGTACATTCTCAAAACCTGAACAGGAAAACAAACCTATATGTAATGAATTAGTAAAATCACTGCAGTTTGCCCTAAATCTATCTTACTGTGACTACAAAAATTGCTATGCTGCATACAGTGTTGTGAAGTTATACAAGCAGTGTTCATTTTCCCTCATATTTAGGATTGACCACAGTTGTCACTGCACTCTTGTAAATAGGATTTTCACCCTAGAAAAAGAAAAATATTTGCATTAACATTCAGAGATGTGAAAAAAGCAGCGTTTTTAACAAGAATGAACATTAGCTTAAGAAATTACTCAATGTTTTGTTTGTACACAAACAGCTTAAGTAAAGCTAGTTTTCCCTCTAGCAACTTAAAGGCATGCTCAGCTAACAAAGCAAAGCGTTAGGCACGATCCTACTCAGCTGACATCAGATTTCTTTTAAAGCTGCTGAACCTCATACGCTCCTATCTCAGGCTGAGCAGTCAGCTCAAGTCTGGAGCCCAATGGGGTTTTTAAAGAACAGAACTGCAACAATATCATTTGAAACTATGACTGTTCAATGACCACATCCTGCTAGAATTAACATTAAATAGCTTATTTCATGTTATAATTGAATTCTTGAAACACAGACAAAAGGGTTGTACCATCTTAACAATACATATTCAATATTCAGTGTTGAACATCTGCACTTGTAATTCTCTTTCTATTCCTGTAGGCTCCCTCCTCTCTCCTGGTACGTACAAAACGCGCAGTTAAATCTCAAAGATGGCTGCTGTGATGCAAACGCGTTTATCTTAGTAAGTCTTACTCCATTTATGGCACATCCTTGTACACCTAGGATGAACAGCTTAAAATCTAAATGAAGAGATGAATCTCATTAGAGGAAAGGCTATTGCAGGAATTCTGCCAGCACAGGCTAGATCTCCTGTTCTGTGCTCTTACCACAGCTGAGCTGCAAGCTAAATAAATGTGGTTTACCATCATCAAACTCTTCTGTGCATGTACAAATAATTCCTGAGGAAGTTCTGCACAGAGCAGATGTCAGCCTAAGTACAGCTCTGGCCAGAACCATATCTGGTCTTCATCAGCAGTAGGGGAGTATCTCTCCCTTTGAAATTCTTCTCAACTAAGATGTCTTATTACATCATAATTCAATTCTACGCTATTCAATTACATAGCATTTAAAATATTTCAGGTTAATTTTTTTTTTCCTACAGTCAATCAAAGGAAATCCTGCTCCTACCCCCTGTTCCCCACTTCTGGATATCATTTTTTTTCTTTCATCTTTGATAGTCTGGCTTTTGGTGTGGAACAAATTGTGTCTGGTGGAGACTTATTGCTTTAATAAAGCAGATCTTCAAGTAGATTTTTATTGTTTTATACACAGCACTTGAGATCAAATGGCATAGAGGAGGCGTTCTGTAAAGTCTCAAAATCAAGCGATTAATATTCATACATAAAATGGGTCGCATCATGCCATGAGATGCTGCTCTGAATGACCTTTTCATTTGTAAGGAACTTGAAGCACCTATAAACGTACGTGATTTATAGAGAATAGACATGTCTGGGTTTTTTTTGGTTTTTTTTTTTAGGGTTATAAAGCTGAAACATCAACTACAAATACCACAGGATGTGCCACAAGGTGACGAGGTGAGGAAAAAACTACTTGGGCTGAAACTTCTATAACTGCTCCTGGGAAATTCTGTTACCTTCTGTGTGCAAGACCTAGTAAAGGACAAGCTGACTGATGCACCCAAGCAACAGTGGCTGCTGCTAGGGCAAGGCCATTGAGATGGGGTTCTGCCTTCGTCGCAGTTCTTCTCCAACAAAGAGTATTTCTCCTTAAAGTAGCCTTTTCTCCATGTAAGGAACAGAAAGGCACATCCAGTATTGCCAGGGCTGAGTCACCAAACCTGATCTCTCAGCTCCAGAAACTGGACTGCTACACAGTGTCTTTTTCCTTAAATCTGTATTCTTTGCTAGCTCCTCAAGAGGGGAGTCAGCATCATCTGGTTTGAGGTGAAGCTGCAACTAGGGGTCCAGTGTAGGCTAAACTCAGTAATGGCAAAGACTTTTCCATCAGATCCCAGGCAATGCTCTCTTATTTAAAAACCTGTCCTCTACTAGTTCAGAAAGAGATGAGGGGGTGGAGGAAAAGTATTTATCATGGACATAGTGTTGCAGCTAACTCTCAGCCAGATAAATTACCAGGGCAACATTTCTTGCTCGCCCCCTGCAGAACATTTTTATGCTAAGATTTTGCAGTAGTAACATGCAGATGAAACTGGAAGGCAGAAAAGAATCCAACTGCGAGGGATGAGAGCTTTCATCATGTTTAAATGCTTGGCAACGTTATGTTGACTGCTTTCTAGATAAGTTTTAACACAGACTTCTCCCCTCCCCTATAAAAAGTAAAATGTATAATGCACAGAAAATCTGTAAGCTTAATAGGCTGTATCATATGCAGACTAGAAAATACATACAGAGCTTTTACAGAGCAAGGCATGGTATAACATTTGTTGCACCACGCTTTCAACCTTCAACGCTCACATACAGTGAGGTGTAGGTTTGCATTTTTTACTTACAAAAGAGAGAGAACTTCAGTCAGTTGTCAGTCCAAAATTTAGCAGTAATGCTTAGAAATTTGCAGGGTGTAGTTGCTATAATTAATTTGAATTTGGAATCAGTTCAAAATGCAGTAAGTCTAATGCTTTTTCAAGAGAAGTTATGATATGAAGTATAAGCGCTCTTTCTTTAGCACAAGGCTGATTTTACAAAGAAAATGAAACGCTGTACTGTCTTCCTGCATACCTGCATTCGTGTTTGCAAGAACTCTTGGAAATGCACAGTGAAATTTAGGTCGCAGGATAAGGCACTTAACAAGGTGCCTCCTCCTATCAGCTGAAGTGTCTCAGGTCCCATTACAAATAATGGAGATTCAGTCAGCACAGCCAAAACTGTTCAGCTCAACCTTACACTTCATCAGCTGAGCAGCTTATGTGGCTCTACTGCCTTTAACCAGAACAGAGGTACCCAAATACTTCCACGAAGCAGGCACTGACAGCACTGGCCTTGCCAGCTGCACTCAGGCACTGCATCTCAGCCCCAGCTTACAGAGATCGAGTTAGAGCTGTTCATTAGAACTGAGATGGAGGTAGCAAATGAACACCCACTAGTCTAACACAACCCTCACCCCACCTGGGCCCTTTCACAGCTGGGACACAGAACAAACTTTCAGAGGTTAGCAGCGCTCTGCACTTGTAACTGGTGACTAGAATATGGTACACCAAACTTGCTTAGACAAATGCTACTGCTCTTTAAGCAAACCCATTTCCTTTATGCCAATGCAGAAAATGCATTGATTTAAGCATGCGACATTAGGAAAAAAGCTTCTGCCATGAGCCCTTACAAATGAAAACATCATGCACACTTATGCAACAACAAGATGGAACAGTAAAAACCAACAAACAATAACTATATACAAAATATGGTGAAGTATGTTGGAATAAAGATAGAGATATTTATAAAAGTACCTTTAGCAGAGAATAAGTGCCACATTCTTATAACAGTACTCATTTTTAACTAGGCTGGGCTGTTCAGAGGTAAACAGTTTAGCCCAGTGTTGAATGAAGATGAGCTTACAACATAGGATTCTTCTCCGTGGATTTACTGTTTCAACAGTCACCTGGAGTACCTACCTTACTAATGGTTGAAGTCCTAAGTCACTCTAAGGAACTGCTGCCCAGAATGCTTAAACTTCCCCACATACAGTGCTCAAGAGCTGGTTCTTACTATTTTCAGCTCTCATAAATATTTTTACTTGTTTTACTATAATTCATAATGATGTTCTACAACATGACTGTTGTTCATTATTTTACAGGCATCTAAGACAGGCATCTGTCAATCTGTAAATACAGCAATTGAATCAGAGGGTGAAGCAAGGGCCACGCTTGAGGGGCAATGCAGATGGCAGAGGGCATTACGCTGTGACTGGTGGAAGAAAACCACTAGCATACTATTAAAAAACACTGTTAATGGCCATTTTAGACCCTCAGAAAATCTCTGTTATTGGGAAAAGGAGGATTTTCTCCTTTTTCTTCCTAAGGCCAACCTACTGCGCCAATGCTTTCCTGGTGCTTGATAAAACAGAAAATGCCTCCCTCTCTCTCTCTCACTCTCTCTCCAGAGTTCAGCTATTTCTATGAATACGAGCAAAAATAAAATCATACATGAAGACCCACACACTGTCATATTCCTTTTTATCTTCACAAGGGAGTGAAACAAAAAGGCAGAATTCAATCTTTCCATGAACAAAGGAAGGAGGGGAAAGCTTTTAGCAATAAGTAAATTTTGAGGAGAAATGGCAACACTGAGGACATCATATCCTGGGAGAGTCACAGAGCAGAGAATGAGACCAAAGAATGGAAGTTACACACCACACGGTTTGTTCCATGCTTGTTCTGCAAGCAACAGAACACACACAACTCAGTGAACAGCACAAAAGATGGTAATGGAGACTCAAACAGATGGATTGCATGAAATGTTAGAAAGGAGCAACAACTCAATTTCCTCTCCAAAAAAGCGCAGAGAAGGAAAAATGGAAGGAAGGTGAACGTGGTTGGTGTGGCAAGCATAACAAACGTTTTTTACCACCAATTTGGGACACACTGAAAAGTGAAATGATTGTAAAGAGAAAAGGCAAGTACATTTATGAGGCTAGAACTCAGAATGCTAGGCAAACTATTTGGAAATGTTGTCACGGTGAGCACAGGCAAGAATTTAAATACTTTCTATTCTGATTTTCTCCCCTCATTTTCTCTTTACAAAATCTTTTAAGTGCAATGCTGAGAAAGGGAGATAGCAGAAAGACCGAAATTACAGACAGCTCCTTCTCTTCCACTGGCTCCTGAACCCTTTGATATTTATAGGGATGCATTGCCTTCCCTACTTTCTCAGATTCTACTTCCTCCTCCCTTTATTCCCTATTTCTTATCCCTCAACATTCATCTGACACCCACTGCCTCACTATCATCCCCACCTCTTCACCAGCAACTGGGCGTCCCAGGGAAGGAGGAGACACACTAAAGCACTCAGGAAAGTGCAAGAGCAAAGTGTGTGTAGGTTATCTGTCACTTCTGGTTTACCATCTTGCTGTTTGGGGTGCTGCTGTTTCTTGTCAGGTATGAAGAGAACTGAAGTTAGCAGTTCCAAACAGAAATTAGGGATTCTCACAAAGTTTAACAGGACTCAGAAACTGAGGAAAAATACATCCGGAGGGGACAAGAAATGTTCTGCTCTTGTGTGAATTTCTTTTCAAAGGAGGGCCCTAAACTGACTAAGCTACAAGGGCTGATACTACCAGTTGTAACAGAAATAGGAACTGAACGAACTAGGTGCATATTTAGTTACCAAAGCAGCAAAGAATATGCATTTCACACTACAAATATGGGACAGTTCTATGTTGATAAGCCAAAGCAGTTACAAACCCACTCTGTGAGGCTACCCTGAATGTTTCCAGACTTATTCTAATAATAATAATAATAATAAAAAAAAACAACCAAAAAACAAAAAACGGTGATATTGACAAGCTGGGATATCCCAGGAACATCTAAACTAGGTTTGAAAACATACCAGCTTCAAGCAAACTTACTGTTGATTTGAGGGAATAGAAGATTCTTCCCTAAATTCTTCCCTGAACTTCTGTTTTTCTACACAATCCAGAAAGCTTCATAAATCCTATCTACTGTTCTGTTATGCACCCACTTATTTATCCACAAGTAGTTCATGAAAATAAATCACTTGTAGAATAGTTTTGTAAGCCAGTACTGGTGGTATTAGTAAGAAAGCAATCCTTCTGTCAAAACAAGTTAGATTTTCAAATTGCATTCTTTAAAACCCCACAACCAAAGCAGCAGTAGATAACTGTGCAAGACTCAAACTGTGATAAACTGACTGTGACACACAGTGAGTTTGAAGTGACATGCAAAGGAAACAAAAGGAAGAAAATGAAAGAAGATACAAACTGAGACTTAGAGACCAGCTTTACGTCCATAGTTTGGGTTCTTGAAATTGTTAATAGGACTCTTGTATATTGGGTTTTCTTGCTGAAGTAAAAGAAATGGTCAATTTCAAATAATTCAACAGGAAAAAAAGTAACATTCTCAAGTACCACCCAAAAAATCATGCTACATATATGTAAAGAAAAGCGTTAGTAACATTTTTCCCAATGTAGAACTAATTCATTTTCTTAAATAAAAAGGTTTCCTAAGAGATTTTAAAAAAATTCTTCTCATCCAGTGCACATGGGAACTAGCAGATGCCTGCATTTTCCCAAAAGCAGAAACCCAAAAGCATGCCTAAGCCTACAGACCAAAGGCTTATGTTTCTGACTCTTTTTTTGTTGTCAAGACGCTGAGAAGGTTTCACCAAACCAGTAGCAACCATTGTTCTGTTACTGTTAACGAAATCTCTTGCTGAACTGTTCTGTCACCATCACATTTTCTCTCTGGAATTTCATTCCAACTGAAGTTACTACTCACTTTTCTAAGTCAAGATGTACTTCTTGAAGAGGTCTGTTTTATTTATTTATTTACTTTTATCAATAACAAATTACACTTGTTTCAAGTCAGCTGAAAATAAGGATACTTGCGTATTCCTGCCCTATGGAAAAACAATCTGAAACAAAAAGGAGGAATTGGGAGAAATTCCTGTCCTAAGGAGAAACAAATTGGAAACATGAAGGGCATGTGAACAAAAGAAATCTATTCCTCACCAACTACCATAGCTGTTAAAGAGATAAAAGCCTCCCAGCTTACCGTATCCCACTTGGCATTCATCTTCTCCTTTTCAAATTTAGCAAATTCTCTTCTGTCATGAATGATCATTAGTAGTTTCCAAATCAATAACAATGCAAGTCCAATAAGAACAATTCCAGCAACCACGCCAGCTACAATGGGTATGATGTCAGGGCCACTGGGGCATTCTAGGGTACAAAAACAAGAGAAGCATGACTTTACAAAGTGGTAATGATGTTCAAATGCTTTTAAAAATGTACATTTTGTACTGAAGCCATCATTTTAAATGTCTGAGGAATGCTAATACTACTTTCATGTCAAATTACAGAAGTTTGGAACAGCACATCTTTGGAATGTTCCAGGTATTTGTCCTTCCATCTTTCTGTTTAATCTTAGCAACAGAATAATCACTATTCTGAAGATGAAATCAACAGACTGGTAACCTCTCAAGCTATTCATTTAGAGAACTCGGACAAAATAACTAGTAACTGTATTCTAAACATACAGGAGCTCTAACTCAAAGATGGTGCCAGAGGGACAAATGTCTGGTTAGTCAGTCAGTGGCCTCTATAGACAGCATTATAAGGGAACAGTGTTCCTCTTTTTTATCTCAGATTAGCTCTATTACTTATTTCTATGTATTTAGCAATTAACACTTTGCTTCTATGGGACAATGTTTTCAGGATATTTTCTCATCTTGGGAATTGGTCTCAGCCGAAGGTAAAAAATCCACATCTTTGGATAAAAATATTGCACACCTTCAAAATAAAGGAATGTTTGAGACTAAGAACATAGTTGAAAAATGCAGGAACCAATGGGCAAAAATAACCTCGAAATTAACCCTGTTAAAGAACAATTCTCAATAGTCACAAACTGATGAAGGGCTTCTGTAGAGTTCAAGGCACTGAATGGAGGTATCACAAGCAAAGAGAACTCCTGTTACTCCTATGTCCATGTGAACAGTGATTCCACAAACTGTGGACTCCTTATCTTGGCAGATGCTGCTGTAGGGTTGAGAAGTAGGAAGAGATAGGGCAGGGATTCTTTGGGAATGAGTAAGGAGTGAACATCTGCTCCACCAAACCCAACTCTGCCAGGCAGAACTTGCTCCTCTAGTGCCCATATCATACAAAATCCTCTTGCAGAATACAAATTCTTCAGAAGCCTTGGTTCCACTCTTATCTAAGGGCAACATAAATTTATATGGGAAGAAAAGGCCAGTTTCCATACATACTGGGTGGGTATTGACTTGTCCTAAGAGAATATGGGGCTTAAGATCTTCCTTTCAATACTTTAGAAAACATTTCTAAAGAATTTAAAACATTCTTAATTGGAAGTACTATTTTACTCAGAAAGAAAACAGAAGCCAAAAAACAGAAAGCAAAATTCAGATACCTACAAGTTGCTGCAGGACAGTTAATACGAGCCCAAAGTCACCAAACAGAAACACGAAATGCACGAAAAACAAACTTACATCTCTGACTGATTTAAAAAACAGACAAACAAAAAACCAAACTTGTTTCTGTCAGCCCAAAGCTTAGAAAAAACAGGTCTAGAGAGACTTAAATTTTTAAAATGCCACTTCAGTTCTGAATATCTGCAGCTCTCACGCAACTAACAGATACTGTTTGTGAATGCAACTCAGGTAGAACAACCAGAGCTACTTTACAGTACACGACATCGGTGAGAATTAAGGCGAAGGAAGAGAAGGCAACATCAGGTTTCATACCTGGTGTCTCTACCACATGGACACTGGCTTCACCATTTGAATTGACGGAGTACGTGAAGTAGAACCAGCAGTCATCGACGTCCTTTTCTTTGCAGTGAGACAGCGGATCGGGCTGGCCGGGCTGCGGCAATTTGTCTCGACTTTCTACCCGTGTCATGTTAAAATGCATGCATTCCTGAGAACATGTTTCCTTTTTTTCTCCCTTATCGAAAGCTCTGCACTGAACACAATCCCTGTGGAAATACACGATCAGAAACAATGCTTGCTCATATGTTCACAGAAGCTTTTTAGCATTTAATGTAAAGAAACATAAAGGAGAAAGAGGAAAAAAAAAAACACCAACGTGGACATAAGAGCAAAAAAAAAAAAAAAAAAAAAAAAAAAGATGACTTTTTACCAGTCAGAACACTGATGTACCTTTAGATTAACAAAGACCTGCTTTACCAAATTCCTGGTTTAACTAAATGACTCATAAGCTTCAAGGACAGGGAGGGGAAAAAACCAACCAACCAACCCTAAGAACTAAATGTCTAAAAGGAATGATATCTACAACTTTTTCAACGTTTCCACCAGGAAAATGAATACCCTCAGACAAGGGTAGGAACAGAAGGTTTACAATAAAACACTACCTGAGGTACTGGGCTAAGAAGGACAAACTGGCTGAGGAATTTTATGATAAGTTATCACTCTGAATACATCACCGAAAAAAAGCAGACTGCTCAGGAATTTTACAGCAGCTGAGAGAATCCTTAATGCCAGGAATCAGCACAGCCACCAATCATAAATTTATTTCAACAGTTTGTACGCAGAAAATCCTTCACTTCCAAAAACCTGGATTTCCTAAGACAGGGATGCAAATTTCATTGGCCCTCACACATCAAGGTTTAGTTTTTACCTGTCAAGAATAATTAATATCTATTAAATAATAACACATGATGGCGTTCTTTCAGTAAGTTTTTTTTTTAAACATCTTAAAATTAAACAAGTCTTTAGAAAGTGCTTAGCTGAAATTTTAACTCCTCTGGAAACAGCAGCATACTTCTGCTTATTTTTTGCTATGTGAATTTCAAAAGGCCAAGATGATGGGACTTCACAGCCTGCTGCTTTAGGCCTACACTTTCTTCAGCTCTACAGAATGTTGGCTGTTGGTAATCATACATAAAGCTGTAACCTGTCCAAGTCAATCAAATCAATCTGAATGGATAAAACCGACTGAACAACACACACATTCCAGTGCGTAACAAAAAAACAGCAGGGAAAGAATTTAAGAGATAAATAGTCTACTTGGGAGCAATCAAAATACTGTTTGTGTTGTATTTCTTGATCCTCATCCAACAACTTCCATTATCTAAAGGGATCACATGATATTCCTACATTTCAGGATAGGACAGAGCACAGTATCAAGAGCCTCATTTTCAAATTCAGCATAAGTATGTATCACAGAGCCAAACAAACATAAGCTGGGATTTGCCTTTCTAGTTACTTACTTGTGCTCTGCACAGACACCAACGCACGTCTGACACATCTCACATGTGGGGCCTTGGAATTTGGGATCTGTACAATTGCAAGTACCACATTCACAGGTTCCCCTTCCATTGCAAATCTGTTTGTTCGCTGCCAGGCAGGGAGTGGTATCCAAAGAACAATCACAAGCACTGCCAGTGAAGTTGGGGAAACACTCGCACACTCTGCATTTGCAGATACCATTTCCTGCGCATTGAAAAGATATTTCAGTGTAATCAAGTCTAACGTGAAACACATTTATGACAGTAAGAAACAAATGTTTGCCACTTTAGGATAGACACAGGGAAAAGAGAACCCCAGTGGGCAAAAAATGAAGACAGTAATGAAGCAAAAGAGCTACAGATTTAATTCCTTAAAAGAAACTCTACTTACAGAGGTTTCTCTCCTTTCCCCAATTTCTTACATTTGGATTTCCTTTCATAAATGAAATAACAAGATTTGGGACAGCTGGTCATGGCAGTAACTCATGGGCAGAGAGCAACACAGTATTGCTTCGGCTGAAAATTTCGTAGATGCACCGATCACTACTGTCTCTGAACCTATCTTTACATAAATCTATAAAGTAAGATCTAAAAAGATCTTGGACTTGTATCACAGAAAAAAGAAGGACTTTTGGCTCCCTAAAACCTCATTCAGCTGCTGCAACTTGCATCCCCAATGGGGCATTTTGGATGGAAAGACCTAGGACTGCATCTCTCCATCTCCATGGAAAATCAAGTGTTTAGCTCAGTGCTCATCTGTCACCATGTATCTTAGGACAACACCACCATTGCTCCTATCCTTTGGACAGCTGATGAGCAACAGGCATATTCTGAAAGAACCAGGCAGACTAGGTATTCTCTTAATTCAGTTAACTCTTAGTGGCTTCTCTGTTTTACTTCTGGATCACAGTCAAAACTGAAGCAGTAGTTATATACCCATTGAACACTTCCACATACAAAGGATCCTAAGGAAGTTAAAGGGCGAAAATATGTGCATCAACATTAAATTAAACCGTAGGTGCTAAAGGATTTTCTAAATTTCTTTTGATTCCAGAATCAACTGCCATTTAGAATCTTGTTTCAAGCACTGAAGACATCTCCCTGGGTCTTGCACATTCTAAGCTTCACTCACCTCTACAATAGTCTCAAGATAGCATCTCCCTGGTATCTTGTCAAGCATCAATTCAAACACTAAGCTGTAAGTGAGGTCATTATCTCTTTTTATTGCTGCAGTGGTTACACTGAGCCAATATAACTTCCTAACATTAAGACAGTTGTCTTAGCATTCTTTACTATAATATCTGAGCATAATTCTGTAATAAACAGCAGAAGCCAAATTCACTTCACATCCTTCTTGGAGCTGTGATTCAAGGAAGACGAAATGTGCATAAACACACTCTATGCTCATGACTGCAAAGAGTTGTTTTATTAATAGATGAGTATTTTCAACCACTGAAAATCTGCATGTTGCCTCTGTTATCACGTAGCTATGTATTTTTAAGCTAAGTACAACTACTTTACAGGCTACAGTTGACAGATTTGTAAACTATTGGCCAGTTTTCTTACAGAGAAGTCTGAAGTAGTTTCTCACCTCCACAAATCAAGCCGTTTGATCGATCGCAGTTGAAGTTATCACATTCACAATATTTGCCAGAATACACTTCGTTGGTGTTTTCTCTTTTCTTGCATACACACTGTCCACAAATACACTCTCCATTGTTGCTGCATATTTCTGTACTGTTCTCCCTTCTGCAGTAAGCATCCATATCCTCACTATTTACTTCATCTGTGCTACATTCACAAAGTCTTCCGATACGTCCTTCGTTACATCTGCAAAGTAAGAACATGACTGAAAATGTGAAAATCCACCTCTGCGGGCAAATGAAACAGCTCTTGAAGCTGCTGGATTTAGCTGGATGAAAATGATCTTACATTGATAACTTTTTCCAGGTAAGAAGAAGTGTCACCACCCCTAGCTAGACTGCTACATAACCACTATTAATTCCTCTCTGGTGTGACAGAACAGCAGCTACTTTTAAGTGACAATAACTGCTCGATGTAGCTGCTGTCAAACTTCACTGAAAGAAATCTCCCAAGAACAGCAATTAGGCAGGGGAGTAACTGATCTTCAGAGCTGCTGAGCACCAGCAAATTCAACTGGGACCTTTGGGATTCAGCATTCTCACTGTCGAGGCTAAAACACTGATGAAGAAATGGAGGTTATTCTTGTTCAGCTATTGACAAACTCAAACAAGCTATTGTCAAAAAGACAATCAGAAATAATGCTTTCATCACAAAATTGCAGCTGTTGCCAGAGAAAAACGCTGTTCTTACCTGGAGGTTTTTACCCTTGCGACAAACCGCAGGGACTCTAGTAACAGTGATACTAAGTTTAGTAACTCTGTTTACAGACAAGGATGGGAAAAGCTGCTTCCATTATTTAAAGAGAACATAAAAAATAACTGCAAAATTAAGCACTTTATCTATTGTATATGGCCTGAAGTAGCTTATTCCTCAGCTTACTTAATATTAAGGAGTTACTCATAACTCAGTCTTTCAAGCACTCAATTAGCTACTGTCATCAGCCTCACCAGGAAGACTGTCCTATACTCAAAATCCCATAAGCTAGAAGTCAATAGTTTTTTCATTGTTTTTAATAAATACTCATAAAGTTTTAAGAACAAGATTTATAACATTTTTATATTTTTATTTATTTATAGATGCAGTCTATTGAGCAGGAACCACCTAGTACAGCTCCCTGAAGTCCTGGATCCTATCTTCCTAGGGAAGTACTTAATTGCATTCAACTTTTACCATTCATGTCTCAAGGGTTTCCAACAAGAAATGCTTTTCATTTTTGCTGTTGGTTTCTTGGGAAAAAATGGCTTAAACCCTGACTTACCAAGCTGATATCCAACTACTCTCCTGCTGGCATTTAACTGCAGAAAATCCAGTACAATGGGAAAAAATAGAAGTTCCAAAAGCATAATTATACAAACGATTAGATCTATACCCAGACATTTACAATGCAATTGGAAGAAATATTGTAATAAGGCCCCCAAAAGTTATAAACAAAGCAAGGAAAAGGGAGCAAGGAGGGGAAAAGTCATCCAAAATAAAAGGCTGCTCTCTTTATTTTTCCCTTCTTTGAAGCAACTGGTGCCAATCTGGGTAGGAGCTCCTATCACAAACTAGAAAGCCTCTAAATCTCTTGAAATCAGCAGACTTTACATTAGAAAGATAAAATTAAATCAGTATCAATATTTGCAAAAATATCACAAAGTAATCATTAATTTTCTCCGCCATAAACACAGACTTTAAAATTAAATGTGGGAAATAAAATAAAGCCTTAAGGCCTATATCCTTTAAAGGATTAAATCAAGGCCAAATTCTAATTCTGACTTGTACAACGGTATCAGTCTAATGACTTCTAGCACAGATTATTTGCAGACATGAGGTATGTCAAAATGCCCTACAGGAAAGAGGACCGTAACAGTAATTCTTGTTCTTTCACTAAAGAATTATTAAACTCAAATCAACTTCAATTAAGCAAACAAAGCTATAGCTCATATTTTCCCTCTTGCAAAGATGAACAAGCTGTCTGTTTATCTACCTGCATGCTCCACATTCAAATGTCCCATTTCCGTCGTGGCAGGCAGGGCTATTCGGTTCTCCTTCGCTTTGACACAGACAATCACAGATGAACTGGAGATTGATTTCCACTTCTTCAGTGAATCCCAGTGGTTTAATTTTAATTGTTTCATTTTGTCCTTTCTTTGGACATTCATTTGCTGTTACATTAATCTCAAACCTAACCTGCAAACAAAAATAAATGAAGTCTCACATTATTAAAAGGAACTTTGTACTAAGTAAAGAAAACACTAAGCACTAGAGATTTTAAGTGAAATTTGAGAGTAGGACGTGCATTGTTGGTTACCTCATCTCCTATCGAAATGTTGGAACATTTTCTTCCATCTTCCTGTGTGTCGTTCACTCCATTCTTGCAGTATGATTTATAACTGATTGTCACTCCTTTTGGTAGCTTACTGTTTTCCAGGATCACCTCTGAAGAAAGGGACTAAACCAGTAGTTATTAGCTAACTTAGAATGGAGTTGCAAAAGCACTTTGATGGAAAAATCCAGGACAGTGCGCACAAGGTAGCTCTCTGACCCTCGTACTGATGCAGAGCCATCCGTACACTTGGAAGTGCAGGATGTGTGGGAAAATGAGCAGAAGAGGCTCTGGGGACTCGATCCCAGTTCTGATGTGTGTTGTGTCCAGTGGCTCTCATGGGGGAACATGAGCTGTCTCTGGCTCTGAACACAACAGAATCCAAGCATGATGCTACCCCTCTCAGGAAATGCTGTGGAGTCTGCCTGTGCCCAGCAGAGGGACACTCTTGGGGCTGGGCAGTGCTGGGGTGCCCAGAAAGCTCAGCTCACAGCTGCTCATGGCCATGCCAGGTAACCCCTTATCACACCTCAGCCCTGCTACATGTAGGCATTGGGAGACATTTCTTTGTGCTGCGTGCTCCAAAGGGGGAAATGGTGCCTCTTGGTACAGCACAGCTATGAGGAAAATATTCTGGGTCCAAATGTAGGAGCCACTGATGCTGATGAAAACATTTTTCTTGGAGTCAAGAGAGTGCAAAGGGGGCCTCTGCTTTTCTAAATGGAAGAAAGACAGGTGAAAACCTGAAGGCTCTAAAGAAACAGGTTTGTGTTGTATTTATCCTTCACAATACTAACCTCCTATTTTGTAGAGAAATTTAAAATCCACCTTGGAAAAATTCATAACTTAGAAGCAAGGAAAACAAATACCATGCAAACAAGATTTGAACTTACATTGTATGCATCAATGATCAACTGAATGACATTGCTGGAATTGGAAGACAATGTTCCCACTGCTGATTTTGGTATCAGGTTTTTCAGTTCCTGTAAATATTTACGAAAGTAAAAGGAAAATTACAGCCTTGCTAACAATCCAAGTATAAATTGCATTGTAGATGTGTGTGTGGTGATAGCGTGTTATTCAAAAAATAAGGCTGAAGTGTTGTCAGCTTTTTGAGATCATACCAAGAACCGCTGGAATAAACAAATATTCACCTTTCTCTTCTGCACTTTGACAATAAAGGCATTCATGTTACTGTAACAGAATAAAGTAAAGATATTTTCTTGCAAAAATTAGCCACCAATCTTCATGATTTTAAAAAAGAAGCACAAGACTTGTAGAGGTAGGCAAACAATTTATGATTTCCAGAAGAAAAAAAACCATCAAAATTTGAAAGGAGGAAAAAAAAAAAATGCATCTCCTTCACACAATCATTTCCTATTTCATAATCGTATGCAGCAGTTCAGTTAATTTTAACCATGAGGAATATAAACAGATCACAAAGAACAAAATGTGTTCCTTCATAAGTGGCTATGCTTTCCTAAGCTATTTTGCTGTAAAACCATTCAGAAAAGGTAGCATTACAAATATGTTCTCCAACCCCTTTTACTTATTTAAGAAAGTCAAGGAGGATTCTTTTCTTAAGAAGTACAAGATCCATTTTCTCCTTGGAAATTACACACACCACGTAGCATCACTTTGAACAAGTGGGGAAAAGGGGAAAAGCTTAACAATAAAAGCATGAATAGCCAAATACTGGCTCTGTGATCACTTCCATCTCTACTTGTTCTAATTTCATATCAAGCAGCTCTAATAAATTCAGTCCAGATCTAAGTCAGCCTCTTAGCTGTCAGTCTCTACAGGGGAAAGAAGTTCAGAGACCTGAAAATGCATTATATATCCTTACCTTATAAACTGCCTGAAACTCTTCAGTAACAGCAAAAATTGTCTGAATATTGTTCTCACTAAGCTTCTGTACCAGATGAGCGATAGAGGGATAATCCTGTTTAAATTAAACAAATAAAGCAAATCAAAGTTACGATGCTCAAGAGAAAATAACTGTTAATATTTTGATGTTGTAAATACAAAAGAATTTCAGAAGCATTCATAAGACTTTCAACTAGCCAGCTTATCTTACAGCTCCAAATCAAAGCCACCCCTGCAAACCAATATCCATCCAAAAGATTCCACGTATGCCCCAGGAAGAGAGCTGGTTTTGGAAGGGACAACAGAAATGCTGCCACACACCCTGACACTGAAATCCTCCAATTCCTAATTTCAATATTCTCACAGTTACCTTCAATATTTTTCCACACATTTGTGAAAAGGTATCTGACTCAATACCATTAAAACCACTTCTGGTACTGTTCCAGAATAAATGTAAGTTGTCACTGGAGAAACACCATCTTAAATTTAGGAACATATGAACGTGCAAACTTGGTAAAGCTTACTGTGTTTACCCTATTCAGTAAATGTTTTTCTTTTCACCTTTCCCCTACTTCACCTCTCAATAAACCAAAGCAGCCATGCTGCTAACATACTTACCATAAATTTGGTATTGTAAGATTTCAAGTAGTCTTAGGATTCTACAGAATCTCAATTAGCAATTAATGCAAAATTATGAGCAGCATACTCAATCAGTGAGAGCTCATGCTCAAATGACTCCAAATGCCTAACAGACTTAAAAATGAAATGAAATGAAATAAAAAGCCAACCCTCATGAACAGAGACAGGTGAATCTATCATTTGGGTCCCAAAGTAAATGAAGCCAAGTATGATGCTACGTAAAACCGGGCAGAAGTAGAAATACTTCTGAGCACAAATAGTGGAAGTATGAAATAGTAGGATAGAGCCAGCACCAGAGTTTGCCAGTGGACGAGCAGAGTTATTAAGCACCACAAATGAAAGTTGACATTTCCTGAAGTTTTCCAACTACAACATTAACTCTTGCAGTTTTGCTTTTCTCATGTAGAAATCATCCGATTTAATAGAGAGGCAAAAGTAAATTCCATAAGATGTAGTGTTCAGAAAATGTGCCACTTGGCTGAATTGATTTTTTTTTTTTGAGTTAAGCACAAAAAATATTAATTTCCCTAAAGACAAAATAAAGACTTACGTAATAGTGGCTCATTGTGTACATATTATTTTCCAGGTGACATTTCCCATCATTTGGTAAAACAATTCCACCAAGTTTACCATCCCCTGCAAAGTGAAATCCAGCATCCGTGGAGAACACCAATAGCCTTGTAACATTTCTCCATCCAATCTGGTCCTTAGGAAAAAAAACAACAACCAGTTCAGGTATTTTGTACTGCTTTTTTTTTTTTTTTTTTTTTTTTTTTAGCAATATGGACCAATGTTGAAGAGTTAAGTGCATAATAAAAATAGAGAGTGCATGATAAACTTAGGAGAAGCCACACGATGAAGGGATCATCCTGAAAATTATATAATTCACTCAAACGCGCTCATGTTTCATTGTGTGCTCTAAAGCATTTGCTGCAGGATTTTCACCAAAGGTAACGAACATTCTATCTGCTCTTTTAAAACAAGACTCCGGATTGCTTCAGGAAGTGCTGACACCTTACACTGCTCAACAGCGTAACAGTGCAGTAACAAAGAGTAACCTCAGGTATCGCTTCTGGGGAGTTCATATTGCACAGGAACATAGAACTGTCTGTCAGATCAGAAACATGAAAGGCAGCAGTGAGCTGGATAAGAACTCCAAAAACATACAACAGTCTTGTTTGATCTACTTCTGTCTAAGAAGCTGGTAGGAATTCATCAAGCTACTCTGAAACCTGAGCTAGAAGCAGCATATAACATGAAATAATTGGAGCATAACTGCCAATTCACAACTCCATACACTTGCGAGCAGAATTTGACTTTTCTTTTACAGAAACCTTTAGAAACATCAATTTTGGAATGCATTCATCTTCTGTGAACACAACCTGGGACCATGTGCTTCACATGTGCTGGTTTCATCCATTCTATACATGTCTACACAAAACAAGTCAATGTATTCATGCAGCCTGCCCAGCGTACCTTACATTGCTAGCAAAAGTGGGACAAACTGAAACATCAGGCCAGCCACCATGAACACTAAGCTGTATTATTGCTATACTTCATCTAAAGCAACAGTTAGAACAGTTCACTTTAAGAAAACCAATACACGCTTACCCCACAAACAGCAACTTGCATTATTGCATCAAATCCACCTTCAGGAGAATCCAGATTCCCAGAAATGTGCTGTTTACCTACAAGCTCATTGAACTTATTTCCTTCACTAGTAAGACTGAGCACATTTTTATAGCTAAATGGACTCGTACAGTTCTGGTCACCTGTACAAGGATTTCTGAGTTTGGCTGGTGTTGTACTTATATATGGCATCACAGTTTTCTCCACAAAAGAGCCAAATCCTAAGAAATAAAAAAAGAGAAAAACTCTGTGAGCTGAAGAATGTAGCTCTCTTATTTACAGAATGCAAACTCATTATAGATGATCTGACATTAGAAATGCTTCTCATACTTGTTTACATTCTACTTTCTCCACCACGTGTTTCCATATTTCTCAACAGATTCTATTCAGTCACAATACTGCTAGTTTTTAAAAAAGTCCCTCTCCATACGTAATTGTGTGAAGAATGTCAGGAAGGAAACATTTTATTAACAAATCTTTCTTACCAATTCGAAAATCTGAGGTTATTTTTTCCATCTCACGCATTAGAGCTGTTCCAAGGCTTTTCACATTCTCTAAATCATCCTTCATAGAATAGGAGAGGTCCATGAGATAATAAAGGTCAATAGGGTAATCTTCAGCTCTCTTAAACTTCAATGAAAATGTTTGTGGTTCCCCTGTTTCGCAGATTAAACAACAAACAGAAGCCATTACAAATTCCACAAATAGCACACTGGCAGGAAAAATGCCTCTTAAAGTCAAGTCTTACAGATATTGATGGAGGTTTTGAACTAATTAATGGTGAACTTTTTCTTCTGTTAATTGAAATGATTAACATGAAATTATAGTGAAAAAAATTCAGAGCATTTCTTTCAGATGCCCAACACCACACATCTAAGTCATTTTATCTCCCCACAGAAGATACTGGCCTGACAAAAATCGAGCTTTCCTTACTTCCTGCAATTTTAAATCTTGATGCTTGCAATAATTTTAACAGGGTTCCTGTAAGATCTAGTAACACAAACTTTCCATATTTCCATAGATTTATTTGCATCCAAGATGACTGCAGGAATTCTAAGTTTAGGAATAACAGTGTTAAAATAGGTTTATAACACAACAGTTCTGGGTAGAATATTTAAAGGTACTCCGCATCAAGTATAGACTGAGAACATAGAAATAGCAGTGAGACAATTTGTTACTGTCTGTTGCAACTGGAAGCCCAGGCCCTGAGCTTTGCCAACAGTAGCACATGTCCCGCTCTGGTGTTGGAAGACAGCACAGAATTGCCCTCAAGTTAAATGGAAAAGAATTCTCTTGCCTATTGTATATGAAATAAGGAATGGAATTAGAAGTCTTTTTTTCCACCCCATCCCTTCGTCACTAAATAGGGATTCTGCTGCTGATTAAGTCTGCTCAATGGTTAGCAAATATTTGGTTAATATTAGGAAAATAAGATGGGTAAAGGAGATGAACACATGGATCTGGCAGCTATGCAGCATGCTTTGTTAAAAAACAAACAAACAAACAAACAAACAAGCAGAACAAAACAAAAAATTTAGAGTCCTTAGCTACTGCTTAAAAGCACAGAAAACATCTCCTGGGTGTGCACAGTCTCTAATCAGAGAACTTGTGACCAAGGGAATTGCCTGTAAACGGAGCACTGAGCTTTTGGGTCATTAGGTTTCGGTCGCCCAGGTCCCTCATGTGTCTGCTGAACACTGTGTCAACAGGGTGATGATAATTTAGCCTCTTGAAGCTGAAAGGATAATTAGAACTAAACACCAAAACTGCAAGAGGACTTCTGCTCCTTCCTTTTCTTTCCTTCTCATTATGCTAAGCTGCCTCAGATCACCTTGCATTTATTACAGCAGCCCCCTACAAGCAGCTAGCTCCATGTATAGGCTCTTCTTCCAGGTAAATGCAAGGTATTTTCTGGACATCTTTACAGCACCTAGGAACTCTCCTTAAGAACAGTTTCCACTGTGTTCAAGCACTGTGTGAACTACAGGACTTGTTTCCTGCTATCCATTTGAATAAAATCTTTACAGGTTTGAAATGGTACGTAACTGCTCTGTTTTCATTAATTCAGTTCTGTGTCCACTTCTTTAGCTTCTGGAACCTATTTTATACAGCAAACTGAAAATGTTGCTGCACACTGCAAAACCACTCAGCTCAGGCATGCAGACTTTGGACAACTGGAATAATTCAAGGGATAGGATGTGCTCTCACAACCTCTCCAGGCTTTTGCACACTCTTCCACATCCATTTCAAGAAGTGGCACTGCAGAAAATCAACTGCATACTACTGAAAACAAGAGAATCTAATCTTTTTGATACATCTAGAGAACTAAGCGGACATATTTACCATCTGTATCGGTTTTCTCAGAAGATCTATTGGGAACAAGAGATAAAAAACTACCTTATCTTTTATAAAAATCTGTCAGTATTCAAAGTACCTCAACTCCTGGGGTTAACCTGAATAGTTCTGCTATTACTCATATAACCTGAACAGTGATCATTTCTGAAACAGAATGACTACACATTCAATACACAAAGTGCAGTTGTGGTGGTGGCAGGAAAATCATGTAAGAACTGGAACGAAACCGTCCTTACCGACTCTTAGTTGCAGTACTAATTTCTGTGGCTGGATCTGTGTAATGGCCTCTGGTTTCAGCTTCTCTGCAGCACCTATCTTACGATTTGTTACTTCTCTATCTTCAAGCACCCGCTTGCTACCCCTAGGATTTTCTATATCTTGCTCAGGACAGCCTTTACTCTTCAGTGCTGCCAAGTCATCACATCGGGCAGATGTTGGTTCTCCTTCTTGCAGAAAGTCCTAGAAAATATGGATGAATAAACATTACATTTACAGCTCTGCAATCAGTTATATTCCACACACAACACTTTTTTTTTTTAAACCATTATTCCATACTTCAAAAAAATGCAATAATAAAACACAGTAGTTCATATTTTACTCAATGCATCAGTGACAGTAGCTTAATCCAGGAGTTTGCATCTACGTAGATTAAACTGTGTGAAAGATATCAGCAAGATGAAAGAAAATAGGTTTATTTCCAATGTCATCACTGGCAGAAGCAGGGAATCTTTGTAGATCAGCTACTCTGGAAGTTACAGCTGATGGGAAAAGCTCACATCTTCACACAGCTGACAGTTATGTGAACTTACTCGTACAGCCTACTTTCCAACTGCCCTCCCTTCTTTTTTTTTTGAAAGGCTCTAATTAGTGCTTATATAAGAGCATCTCAGTAGTCCACAATATAACAGAGGAGATACACTGACAGAGCAGGGGAAAGACAGGCAACAATTCTTTTTATATTGGAGGAAACTCAATCCAAAAGTAAGATCCATTAGCAAGAAAAAGAAAAAAAAGGCAACAACAACAAAAACCTCTAAACCAAACCACACCCAGCCTTGCTCTGAGCACAAATTACCATTCCCTCAAACATACTAAAACACTCTAATCTGAAACACGAATAAATATGGTTTCTAACTGAGGACAGTCAATCTCATTTCTCCCTCTCCTCAAAGCATACATGTAAATACATATATCTTACAGCTTGTCAGATACTGATGAGAAGCTGATGAAAGCCTCCAATAAATCTGACTGCTTAAGGCCAAATTCTAAAGTCAGGTCAGTTTACTTGAAGTGCCTAACGCTTACAAACTGAGTGGAGGGACAGTCAGCACACACTGCATGTGGGTAAATACACAACATCATCTTACAGATGAAACAGGAAAGTGTCCCAGTTCTCAACCATAATAAACCCATCCTCACAAACCCCAGCTCTACACAAAAATGTGAACATCTTCCTTCCAAAAGCAAACTTCAGCATTCTTCCTCTACTCCAGCCATGTCTGTCCTAAATTACCTCTTATTCTAATGTCACTGAAAGAATACAGTTAAATATGTCCAGATGGACTGCATGCTGGAATGATTTTAAATAGTTACGAGATGGCCTGTAAAATCTTCAAACACTTAACACTTAGAAACAGAAAAGTAAACATGTTGTGAAAAGATCTACTCAACCCTGGACACTGGGAAAATCAGGGTACTGAATTTCTAAGTACAAACAGGGATTCGAGGAAGAGCCACAGGAAACTACAACTGACAAAAATAGACAGTTCTATACATTTGAAGTATTTATTTAAATTTGAAACCAAGGGAAAAACAAACCATGAAAGGAATTGTGCAATACTTACTGTTTTTTTACACCAACCACAGTTTGGCCCTGCCTGTATACATTCCCCACATGACTTTGCATTGGCTTTTATGCAGTCACTTCCACCTATGAAAGAACACAGACAGGACACTTTATTTATAAAGAAGTGCTGACAGTAATATAATTTTAGTTTGCTTCATACTGGTCCCATAAACTAAGTTCTAACTACAGACAGGTTATTAATAAGAGACATGAGTGACATATTGCTATTGGAACCCATCTAGCATATTAATCATCCTAAGTAAATGCTAAATTTAAATAGTTTTTAAGCAACAGTAAGCAGTAAAGTCAAGTGATTTACCTTGCTGAGCAGATCCACTCCATATCAAGCAACAGAGGATGCCAGCCCATGTGAGCAATGTTAAATTAGTCTGAAATACAAAACCAGATTGTGTGATTTACTGTGACTAGTGAGCAAAAAAAAGCTGCACCAAAGAACACGTGTAAGTATGTTGCTTCCCTGGGGCATTAGGTACACAGAATACCTGATCACATGTCCTTGTCCACATCAATTGGACAGATGAATGTGTCTTCATCTGATACAACCACATTTGTGGACAAACCCTGTATTTATGAGACATCAAACGAGGAAGCTGCTTCTTACATTCTTATGAAATACTCTTGCTAGGTAAACCATCAAGGTATGAGGAATTTGGACAAACTCAGGGTGAAAACCAAAACCTGACAACATATTAACATCCTATTTAAAAATACTGATGCTCTGTATGTCATCAGAGAGAATCTTCCAAATAAAGATACTGGAGAAATACGAGAGAGAAACAGAGCTTCCTTATTCGAGTCTCTGCCTTAAGGCAAGAAAATCTTCCATGCCCTTTTCAAAATCTTTTCCAAGGAACCTTCAAAGGTTACAGCCCAGCCTGGCACCTGTACTCCGAACTAGCAAGCTCCTGTCAAAGGATGTTACTTAAAGCATCACTGATAAACACTCTGCTATTTTTTTTTCCTTTACACAAGAGAAAATTAATGGGTAACTTTCTTATTAAGGAAAAGACACTCTACCCTTTTCCCAAAGCTACAAACCTCAATGAAAACCTGCCAGAGCAATAAATAGATGCGAACTGTATAATCTATATGCCTTGTGAAACAAGATTTGAATGCTTATGAAGTATAACCTACAGTCACTGAGCAGCTGTGTTCAGGAATTAGTGCAGAGACTTCATATACCAGAGTCAGCTCGGGATTCCAGAGTCAGGACTATGGTCTAAAAATCAGTTTCGTGCACCATTTTTTTCCCCTGGATTTTCTTCTACTCCAATAGTAGGCAGGGTCTGTCTTCACAGCTTTTATATACATTTGAAAAGTTGAAGTTACTTTAAATTTAATTTCTCTTCTGCTCATTATAATAATGTGAATTTGGATCCTGGCTGCCAATTTCCTTTGCAATCCTAAGAGGTTGCTGCTGACTGTGGCGCTTTCAGGCATCCTAAAAATATCAAAATTCACAACAAGTTTTTGTTCTAAAAGCTATCTTGTAATTTAGCCAAGGGAAAGGAAACTTGGCAGTCCTTTAAAATGAACCTGCCATTTTCTGGAAGACATACCATTATTCATATGAATTAGCAGCAAAGAGAACGATGCTTAAATTAGCACAGCAGTTGAGTTTTGGTTTTTGCACACTGATTTAGGGCCATTCATAATTGTTACTCTGCACACACAGACCCATAACTTAGGACAGCTGCTCTAAAACCTGGTGGAGAAGGTTTCAAACAGAAGCCAACCCTGTGTAAACAAAATTTATCCAACAGTAATATTACGTGTTTCATATTTTTTCTGACATATCACTTTGGCCCACTTGTGTCTTCAGCAGATCCTGCAGCCAGAGAGTCAGGGAAGTTTGGACACTGAGAGAAACACAGCGTGGAATAACTTTGCTGGATATCGTGCAAATGAGCATCAAAATTTTTCGGTTAGAAGAAAAAAAAGAAAAAAGTCAAATAACAAAATAGAACAGAAAAAACGACCTGTGAATTACATGTGACATAACTTTTGAGCATTCCTTCGTTTGCAAACTTGTAAGTCAGGAATACTCTTTATGAAATGGCCTCTGTAGGCAATCTCTTTCTAAATCAAACATGTGCAACTGCAAACCTGGATGGGAGGGTTATTGTGGTCCAGGAAGTGCAGGCAGAAGATTGAGAATCAGCCTGAATGGAGGTCAGCAGGGGAAGCAGCCACAAGGAACATGAGCACTCTCATCAGACCAGCAGCCCTGAGGGGAAAGCCTTACTGATGTGCTAGGATTTAGGTTCCTTCTTGCCGGGTTTCACCAACTGTATGCTGCACTCAACAAACCTCACTTCCCCCTGTGAAGGGAAGAATTGCTCCTGCATTTGGCTTTAAGTACAGACCACAGTGGGGAGGTCTTTTCAGCAAGAATAAAGCCTGAAGCTGCCTGCATTGGTTTAGTACTGCCTTGTTGGCCAAAATTATAAACAGTTCACCTTTTTAGGGCAGACCAGCAGTGGTATAGCAAGCCCACGCAGACTATATAAATAAGCCAGCAAAGATGTGACACAGTGCTAAAACTATGACTAAGACAATTTGGAAAAGAAATGTTCCTGTGGAAATGCATCTGCGTGATGAATGCAGTTCTGGGCACCGGCTCCCCGTAAAGCTAACAAGGAAAACGTCCTTTCCCATATAAGGCTGCGACTGAGCAGCCCGCCCTCCCATAAGGGCTCACTTCCTTCATCTTCCACTTAACAGCTTTTCCATCTGCCCAGGGACTGAACAACCTCAGGACGGGGCTGCTGATTTGGGTGCAGCCGGGATTAATGTGAGTAGAGCCACATGCCGGCTTACTCCAGCAAGCTGGGCACGTCCATGTCACTGCTCAGTACCTAGCACTGCTGAGCTGCAGGCTTTATGTGATGGACATACAGCAAAATGAAGGGTGCCTGGATGCACAAGACGGTTAAAAAGAACCTTTGGAAACCTGTGGTGGAGTGGGAACTAAACCACGTGTCAGTATTTGACCACAGAACATGGCAACAGAATATAACTCATTGTTAAGAGAAAAAAACATTTTGCACAAGATCTATATATTTTCCTATTACACTCATTTGTTTTTTAAATTAAACCCTAGAAAAATATCACAGAACCCCTGAAAAAGGTTCCCCCTGGAAAAAAAAAGCAGCTTGAAGCATTCAAAAGGTAAGCTTGCCAGGAACTAACATCCCCCTATTTAACAGCTAAATGACCAGCTGGAGCCTGTTTAATAGGCTGCAAATCATGTGCTGCTGAGAAAGAGATCTTAAAATTACTTCTGTATGTTTGCTAATGGTAATCTATTTTTGTTAAGTATTGTAGGAAGACAAACATGGACATAACCTTGAAATCTTTAATGCGCTTTCCAAGATTTTTCACTAACTGCCTCATCAAACACTTACACTTGAATAGACCTTTTTCACTGAAAATAAATAAATAAATAAACATATCAACACATTTATGGAAATCCCTGCAGCTTCTAATTTCAAACAAGAGACTCATCAAGTTGCAATGGGAGAAAAGGAGAATTACTTCTCTGTAGTGAGACTAATTCTGAATTTGCAAATCAAATATCAGCACCTTTCTATTCTGCTAATCATCACACATTTAAAAATTAAATCTCCTCCACAGGATGAAAGCCTTTTGCAGCTTCAGAATTGCATCTAGAGCATTAACTGGGCAAATGGGATCAAGAAAAAAAAAACAAACCAACAAAACAGATGAAAATTATAGGAGCACTAATTCTTGAGAAATCAAGTACTGATGGCTGAGATGCTCAGCCACTGCAGCACTGATCCATGCTGTAAGCAGAGCCCAGGTGGGCTGTGGAGCTAACATGCACCATCAAGGAAAGCCAAAAACTTTGAGGCATCAGCCTCTGTGGCACTCTGAGTCACGCCTCGCTGTGCAGCTTTACACCGAAACATGTGGCCACGCTTCAGAACACCAGGGAAGTATCTCGAGGTCAGATATCCGGCAAGAGCAAAGTTGCTGTGCAAAAGCCACCTTTTTGAGGCAATAACCACACACCCTGTCCCACTGACAGCCACATCCCCACAGACCACTCTAAACCTACAAATCTAGAAATTAATAAGCAACTTGCACTTTTGGACTAGCGTTTGCACTTTGTGAAGACTGACATCTCTGTGGCATGGGGTGTTTTCATGGGTTTAATTTTGATTGTGAAACGCTATACAAAATTGATCTCTTTTGGAAGTGAGTCAATGTTTACACAGCCATTAATCCAGCAAAGCAAGGAGATGGTTTAAACCTCTGGGTGCAGAAATGCTCACTCTGCCATGGCAGAAGCAATGAGAAGGGGATGGAGGAACAGAGCCTTGGCACAAGCCAGAGGACAGCTCTCTGCAGGAAAACCGCGGGGCTGCATGCAGGACCAATGCCTGCAGGTCAGCCCCCACTCCCAGCCTGTTTATAAAAGAAGCAGGAAGAGGCACGTTCCTAAAATAAGCAGAATTGAATACTCTCTGGAGACACCCGATGCAGGCTCAATGGATACGATGCTGAAAGAGTTCTCTCTTCACTCACCCCAGAAGGCTAACTGGCCTTAGAGAAAAGCCCAACATTTCAGTGTGATTTTTAGAGTCTGGCAGAACAAATCCCATTCACAATTCTGAAAGACGTGGAAGGAAACGACACAGCATTTTTCTTAACTGAAGGAACCAACCAAACCTGGTGACACAGAACATGTACTACAGACCTCTAACATCAACCTGCACTGCTAGCAGCACTCCTGGTAACCAGCCAGACCTCCTGCAGCCACTGTCATCCACTGCAAACCCAAATTTGCTCAGTATGCAATGACTGCAAGCACAATACCTTCTGCTTGTGTAGTGCTTCATTGCCAAGCCTCAAATCACTATAAAAAAAAATGGTGGCAAAATGGTGTCCTCTTCCTCTATTTTCAGAAAGGTACATTACTTCAAAACACACAGGTATAAAAATTAGTGTTTCGCACCATGGACTTAATCTTAGGCTTTTTATCCAAAGGTGCACTGTGGATTCTCCAACTTCAAGTCTTCAATAGGTGGTCTTCATCTGAGACCTCAGCAGCTACCTTACTTATGTCAAATGTCACTGTGACACTGATTCCAGCTAGAACACATTGCTTGCAGAGCACACCCAGAGCGAATCCTAGGTCCACCACAACAAGAAATAACATGACGCACGAATCTCCACATGAAGTGGAGATTTGGGGTCAGAACTGACAGCTGAAAAGCAGCCTATCTCAATCAAAGAAGTAAAATCTTCACTCGCCCCACAGCGCTGTTTGTTCGCCAGCTATGGACTCAGCCTGCTGCACAGCGTGGTGAGGGCGTGCTCCCACAGGGCGGCCACTGCCCTTAGCTAAGAGATCAGCAGGCTGGGCTGCCTGCAGGCAGGGGCAGCTGGGGCAGGGCAGGGAGCTGGATGCAGACAGCCCCGGAGGACTCAGAAGTGCAGGCTTAGGAGCGGGAGCCGGTAGCTGGTAGCACCACAGCTCATGCGGGAACACCAGACACGGGCCTGCTCACAGTGACCTGCTGCATGGATGGACGGATGGATCACCCAGCCCAGGATGCTCTCAACTCCCCAGCAGCTTCACAGAGATTAACCTCAGTAACACGGAAAGAATGGAACATTAACCCAGATCAACAGGCAAAATAACAAATTCTTCAGTACTGAAACAGTTTTTACGCAAAAAATCATCACATCGAGACTGCTTACTCAAACTGTGTCCTGAAAGAGCTTTAAGCACAACGGCTTCAGCTGCTGCGAAACTACAGGATAAAAAACCAGCAGTGCCTCATGCTGGGCTTCATTTCTCTTTGTCAGTCATCATCTCTAGGTTAATGGAATACAACAAGCATGTTCAACAAATATCCATGTTAAGTACTTCCATAGCCATGTGGTTGCAGTGGTGCATCCTATTAAAATAATATAGACCCATAAGAATAGGGTCTGCGTATATAATATCGCATATAATACACCAGTTAGGGCTTAAATTTTAATTACAAGGAGTTAAAAACCTACCGGAAACCAATTTTCTTCTCAGGTAGGGAGAACAAACGCTCAAGCATGTTTATCTGAGGTTAATCTGACACAGCGCATGCCACTGTTTTGTTCAGAAAATCCCCCGCAGATTTAGGAATAAAAAAAAAGATGAAAATACACATTTCTGAATGTGACAATCATGGGGAGATGTATCACAATTCTGCAGCTTCTGCAAGGGAGCGAGAATCCACCTCTGTGCGTAGTAAGGTAGGCAAACACACCTGGTAACACAACTGGTTTGCTCAGTCTCGTTAAGATCTTACAGCACGTAACTGCCCATAGTTAATCTGTACTTACAGCAGTAGAAAAGTTCATAGGAGATTAAGTGGCCCAAGATTCACCAAAAAGGGATGCCAGCAGGCATTGGGTTTCAAAAAACACCCATGGGTTTTAAACCACTACTAAAAACCCAGTATGTGCTTGTGTCACTTCGCTTCTTCAGCTGAATACATGAATTTGAGCACTTATCATCATCAGCTTATTGCGACCACAGCTTCTGGGAACAGACATGGACCTCTGGACATCATATCTGCTTGTGTGCTTAAAGGATGTGGTTTCTGATTGTTAATTTACTAAGGACGCTACTTTAAAACAGAATGGCTAACTCAACAAGCACACACAGTTGGGTCACAGCATTCCTTTATATGCAGTACTTGCTAGTATTTGTTCCCAGATTTCACGGGAGCCTTCAACACAATAGCAGTTTTAAGTAGTGGAATGAACAATGATTAAGTAAATTTCTGAAGAATACATTTTGGTCTTGATTTGAATCTCTGAATGGAAACACATCTGCTCAAGTTAGGTGCCTGGCTGTACGGAGATGGGGGGGGATGGAGACTTCTTTTGATAGAACACACAGATTTCCGCTATTGTCAGAACAAGTTTCAGAAGAATATTTATCACCCACAGTGGTTTTATATGACATCTCTCCAACCCAAGAAAGACAAAACCAAGAGGACATGGTATATTTACTGGTAGCAGAGTACAGCAAAGAGGTGCTAGTGGTTCCCAGATATTTTATAGCACTAAGGCAAAACCAAGAACAACAAAAATACCCTTGCAATCAGCTGCAATCCTAAACTAAACTGAATACAGACAAGAAGTTGTGTAGTACTCCACTAACTTGTATAGATTACTTCTGCCTTTTGAAGGTAGAAATATATTCCAAAAAGAAAAAGAGACTCAAGTCCAGATTCCATGCTGATGACAGTGACAAAGTAACAGAACGAGAGGAGAAAAGAGAGTACAGGGACTATGTGAAGACCTCAGTGACAAAGAACTTTCATCTGTCGAGGCAGCAAACACCAAGAGCAACCTGGATCTCTTGCCCTTGTTGAGATGCCTTTTGGAAAGTACCGTGGTACAGACAGGACAGATGTTGGTTCATAAGCATCATTTTTTGAAGTAGGGATATTTTTCAAACAGTATGTGTTTATTAAGGCGTAGGCAAAGAGTGTATTTGAGTAACATTTTCTTCAACTGCTGAAACATAGTTTTAAGCCAAAGTTTCACAGCTAGGAGTTCCTTTGGAAAGCATCTTGATGCTTGTAAGGCAAGTAGTACTTAGACTCATATAACAAGCAGCCTGCCCACGATCACCACATATAAGAAAAAGATAAAGAGCCAAGCGAGGTGCTCTTTCTCATGAGAATATTATTTTTTTTCACATGTTTACTTACACATTTTTACAAGTGACTTATCCACAGGTAAGTGTTTATAAAATAAGATGTATTTTGGAAAATGACAAACAAACAGGCACACTATGCTTAATGTTCAACATTACATTAGAAGAGAAACACTGCTTCTTATATTCTCAAGCAGAGCAGGCAGAGCCTGTAGCTATGTCTAATTGAATTAAAAAAAAACGGCAATATGCTTTTACTGTTTATTATCTACATCTTCAGTATTCCCAGCTTCAACTGAAACATGTGCACCTTGTTCTGAAAGACCAGCTTGTAACTTCTTGTTTTTCTACACCTCTCAAACTATGATGCTTACAAAAATACTGAATAAAAAAAAACCAAAAATGTAAAAACCCCCCCATTTTTCTTTCTTTAATAAATGCCATATCAGTGCAATCTCTCTGCATCAAGCTGCGATTCCTACAAGTACATCATGAATATCCCTGAATTTCAAGCAAGCACAAAACAATAAAACCTGTTCATTATGCTGATTGTGGTAGCATGCAAACACATCACCGAGATGCTCAGCCTTGCAGAAGCACCAAGAGCAAGACCACGTGTAAAGATATTGTGGTTGAAACTAATATTTTCTCTAACAGCAGCTCCTATAGATGTGTACCTTGAAAGCTTCCTCTTTTATATGGCAACATCTAAGTTTCAAGAAACAAAACTTACTTTTTTTTTTTTTTTCCACGAGTCTTCACTAACAAAAATGTTCCCCAACCTGTTGTTAGGAGAAGTTTCCAATAGCCCAAACTCTAAGCACACCACTTCCACAGCTTCGTAGGACTCCTTACTGTGCCTGTACTGCTATCAGCAGCCAGTCTTCCATAAGAAATACACAGGTTTTTCATTATACAAGCACCTCTTAACACAATTGCATTAAAATAAACCAAAACATCTGTTGTTGTGTCACATTTCATATGCTTTGTGACCCACCAGCAATTTCTACCACAATAATTTAATTTTCCCTCTTGCTTAATGTGACACTTTTGCGTGGGGACAGATGCATTCAGCACTGAGCTTGTTTGCATCGGTTTTGCTAGCATACCTCACTTCTCAGCTAAGTTTAGCATTTCCAGCTCAGGTTACAATCAGGAATGCTATCGAATGATTTAAGCTATTCTAGCAGAAAACACGGGTGCTTGTTCCTTGTGGAAGTATTAGATTCCTACATAATCTGCACCACTTACTACTCCCATAAGGAGCCTATTTAATTTTGTGCAACTCAAGCCTCACATTCACCCACACACAGGGAAAGGTTTAGTTAAACATAGGAATATCACACTTAACAAAGCTGACTGTAATTGATGCTTCTGAGGCTGCAGTGCCTTAGCAATATTCCACAGCCATCCTAACGCCTGGCTAAATTCACTTTAATCCAAGTTTTTGTTTTAAGCAGAAAGCAGAAGAGGGGCAAGTACATTCTGAAGTGAAAGAAACTGTCAGTTAATACAGGGTACTGCTTGCTGCACTGCAGGTACTACAGGAAGCCATGGGTTGGCACACCACAGAGTGCAAACTCAACGGAAACTCCACTTTTACATGGCAGCGTTACCCGCCAGTAACCATCATTAACACTCTGATGCAGTTTCGGCAACTAAAACCAAGATGAAAGCCAACTGCTGCTAAAAGAAACCACAGTGCTGCATCCCCACCTCCAAAACTGAACCCCACGCTCCAGGTCCCAGCGCCCACCAGCACCTCAGCTGCGCAGGCTGGGGGTGGGTGCCTTGAGACAGCCCACTCCTCCTCCACAGCAAGACCGACTTTCTGGAAGCTTCAGTGGACCAAAGCAGACCAAGTGGACAGATGAACAGTGAAGAAAACATCTGTGAAGTCACAGCGGTTGTCAGAGTGAAATCCCATCAAGCTTTTTGGGTGCTGTTTATTTTTCACTTCAAAATTCTAATGACAAGTGCCTAGCAGAATGTTTATATGTAGTATCTAAGCATTTAAATTGTGAATTTTAAAAAAGATTCACTATTCTAACTCAATTTACAATGAGGCTGGTACTGAAACAACTCTGATCCCCAACACACTTTGAATACTGGGTAAATAGTCAAGGAAGCGAACATGAAGAATTCGTAACAACAAAAAGGTCATCCTACCAAGATACAGTTTTGTAGATCTGTATCTATTCTACATACCTACCTACTGATAACAAAAACAACCATGATTAGAACACAGACAACAACATCTGGCTAGGTATAAGCACACACTGCAACACTGGACTTCTCCTACGTTTCAATTTGGAAGCCTGAGCACTGGCAAGAAGCTCACCTATCTGAGGAAAAAAAACTACGTCAATCCTAAAATGGCTACTTTTGTTTTATTTATTTTTTTACAAGAGATCCATCATAAAATGCTTCATAAAAAGCAGTCCTTGCCTGAATACCTTGTCTAAGAATACACTTTTGCTGCTTCCCAGAGCAGGACATTAAGCTTGGAGCCCACAGGCCCCTTCTGAGGGGACAGCAAAGGGCAGTAACAGAGGAGGTTTCTCACACATCTGAACAGATCTCCCACTCCAGCACTGCTGATGGAGATGCTTCTTTAGGTCCCAGTTCCAGACTTCGCACCATTCATCCCTAACTTGTGGCCAATCCCACCCAGCAGATGTGGATGGCTCCACAACACTTAACGCCAACTAAACTGTGGATCATTGCAGTCTCACACTCTTCTCATTAGCCACATTCTCCAATTCCTCCCCTTCACCTAAAGAATGTTACTAGTGATGATTGCGGTCACCCCCCCCAGAGAAGCTGATCTAACTGAATACTGATTTTTTAATCAAGACATGGGAGCAGCTGGGCTGACTTCCACTGCTGATGTAGTTACGATGAAGACCACAAGCTACAGACAGGAGGGAGAGTGTGATCACAAGAATTAGGACGTGCATTGGTGTGAAGTGCTGCAGGGCCATGTTCTTAGGGAAATAAAATGTATGATCAGTTGAATTTGTGGTTCAGTGGGTACTGGGACACTTTATGAAGTACCATATTCAGCTCAATTTGAAGCCACTCGCCTACCGCAGTTTTGAGCTCTCTCTAATGAATGTGCTCTTTTTTTCTCTTTAAACTCTGCATTACAGCATTACAACTCCTTCCAGCTACAAGAAAATGTTAATCATATTAAATACTGACACTGTTCATTTAGAAAGTGAAACTGCATTGTGAATTATGCACCAAAAAGAGCCACTATCTGAGCAAGCCTTTTTATTGCCATGTAGACACTCTCCCAAAGGGGCAGCTGGCCATGATAAAAGTAAAGCGCTGGCAGCAATTCTACATGCTAAAGTTACTCCTTAATGCTAAAGCAGAGTCCTTCACTGAAGCTGCTGAGGTCAGCAACACAGCTATGTAACATTTCATTTCAGCCTTTGAAAATGTAAGTAAGCCGCATCTGCAGTGCAGGGAGGTACATACACAGAGAAAAAACAATGCTCATCATTGTTTATCAATTTTAAGATGCCGCTTAAACAACCTATAGCTGGTACGGACAGCACATTCTTCCGAAAAAGGAAATTTGCTGTTTCCTTGTTTTTTAAAACACTTGAGTCCACACCCAAGAAAATGAAATTCTTAACAACTTGTTTCTCACACAGTTTTTTATTTGACAAAAACAACATAGACAAAATATGCCCCATTTTTGACCTGCATGGTAAAAGAAGATGCAACTCCGTAAGTGTGACACATATTTTGCATGAAGGTTACATTCATGCATAAGTAAGGATAGATTTTTAAAACACAAAACCAGCAAACTGACATTTCAAAAAATGCTCAGGCTTCGTGTTTTATGGATGAGCTACAGAACTCCTCTCAGTATCTGGACAGTCTTTGACTCACACTGACAAGTGAGCACATACACTAAATACAGCCTTGCAAAATCTTTGAGCTCCCTTCCAATCCAAGCCATCCCATGATTCTATGAAAAACAACAGAGAAACCTCAGAGAAGGAAATTCATGACTTTCTCCCAGGCCCATCAAAACTAATTTCTCAATACAATGGAAAACATAACTTCAGTCAAAAAAAGAAAAAAAGCAGCTAGAACACACTGCTTCAAAGGCAGCAAATAACTGACCTTGCTTACACTTGACATCTTGTGTATTGCGCTAATAAAAACTTCCTTGGTTCTCTTTTCTACCATCATCATCAGGAGTATTTCACTTGCTGACTGGACACGTGCAAAGACTTCAGTTGTTCCAGCACTGAATGCTGTGATAATATACTAGCTCATCCCACTGCAGAATGCAGTGCAAATTTAATCACAACCAACTACCGAGATGTGTCAGCTCTCATTCCCCGGAAAGCTCTTTTTATTTAACATCACAAAGATTATAATCTTTTGTATTTACCTCCACTTCAGAAATAGGTTTCCTTTCAGCCCTACTATCTTCACACCACAGCCTGTACCAAAGAGTGCTAGAAGCAGACAGATGAAGGTCTAGGCAGGGACTGGATGTTGTCCAGTTTAATACTTGAGCAATTGAGTCTAGAGGGGATGCTGGCCAAGCTGCCACCACACCAGATCCTTCCAACGCCTTCTACGGCTCCTGCAGACCTCCCACCACCTGCATTACTGCATGGCTTGGCAGGATGGCATCACACAGCATCTCTCCTCTGCACAAATGGTGCTCCAAATCCTTAAAGTCATGGTTGTATGGACCAAACCACCCTATTGCCATTGCTGCTTTGTTTTACATAGCCACGATCTTGTGGGCAAGATGCACAAACTGTCCAAGATGCTACCTTTGACTCACAGTCTCACCATTTCCTAAATGAAATACTAACTCTTCCTAAATTGAGCTCATGTAATTATTTTTCATCATTTTTTAAATAACCACAAATCAGTCATTTTTACACGAGGATGATTTCAGTGTTTCAGTTCAGCCCAATATATAATTATTGTTTCTGATTTTACCACAAAGGATGAGAAAAGAAGATACTTTCACTTTTTCAGTTTGACTTCCACATCAAAAGTGCCATTATTTGCACAGCTCTACAGGTAAAAAAAAAATCATTTGTTAACAGGCACAGTAGAAAATTACCTACATGTGAGTACTCAAACACAGCATGTATGCCACACACAACCTTGCAGTTTAATGCAGTAGGAGCCCATACAAACGATGGCTCGCCTTCCTGTTTATATACCAGATACCATTGTGAGCAGAAGTTAAAAATAAGCTAAGACAAACCTAGGACGAAGTTAAGCATAAGCGATCCTGTACCAACCCAGAATGAAATAAACACGTTACAAATACTACATTAATTTTTTTTAGGGGGGCAATGCTATATTGAGCGTGCTACAGCTTACGTGCATTTTGTGCATTTGAGGAGAATCGGCAGTTAAGCAGGGTCTCACTAATCAGAAGCATAGGGAAAATGACTATAGACAGTAAAGGAATTATTTGTTGGCAGAACTGCTTTAATTTATCAAATATAAGCACAATGTTTTCTAAGGGAGAAAGAAAAGAATGAAAATGATTGTGAGAAAACACCACTCTCTTCTTAGCTCTTCCTAGCAATAACAAAGTTGAGAATCCTGCCTGTTTTACTACTCAAAACTTCTCCCACTAACAAAAACCACAAGAATACTAATGATGTCTCACTGCTGTTGTTGGACTAAAAAAAAAAAAAAGAAAAAAGACCACTTTTAAGACAGAAAATATATTTCATAAGCCTTTTTGAAGTCATTAGTAAATTAGTAAACTGAAAAAGATAGAGACAAAATGATTGCTCTAATACACAAAAAGGTCCTTCTGTCTCAAAGACGATTACAGGTCACATAGAAACCTATTACCTTCCTAAAAGTAAGCATCAGTATTACAGTCTCACAAAGCCACTTGCCTGCTTTTATGCAAAGTTGGTACTCAAATAGTGACTCCCCCATCTCTCCCAATCTAAAAGATTTGTTTTCTTCTAAAAGTTTGTTCAGAGGAGAACAAAAAGCCCCAGAAAGCCCACAAAATCATTCTAATTATTTTAAGAGCAGAAAAGTAAGAGAAGGGGGTTATTAAAAAAAATACAGTATGTTTAGTAACAATTTTCTACAGAGAACACTCTTAATAGTGAAAAACACAGCGGTATCATTTAGTGATACATAATGAGGCGCCTGCTGCCACTTCTTCATTCACAGAAGTCAGAATTTTCATTTTCTCTGCATGACATTTCCAAAATAAATGCAAGCAAGCTGATACACATTTTACATCAGGCTAGAAACTCACACAGCTAAAACACGTTGTTTTCTCACAGTGAAGCTGGACATACATTTTTCTGATACTTCTACTACTCATCCCTGGAGGAAAAAAGCACATTTAGAGAGAAGTCTCAATGGAAATTCATCTGGACTTAAGATTGCAGCAGTTTAGGTTGCCAGGCTATGCCTATGGAGGAGAAATTGGAGGAGGAAAAGAACCCCACAAACTACAACCAACAAGAAGTAGGAGCTGACTTCCCATTTCTGAGGACAGCAAATGACTCTGTATGGCCACCCCCAGTATGTCCATAACCATGACAACTCACAGGCACTGGGCAATGTTGTGGTCAGCTGTGGTTACCTTCTCTAGAAAGTTTGCAACAGAATACAGAACAAAACTGAGCAAGGCAGAGAGAAGAACAACTACACAGAAAAAAAGTGACATTATACTGGCCAATAAGAGATGTCATGAATTACTATTACAACAAACTGGCCAACTTCAACTCTTTTGTCACAAAAGGAGTCCTACATCTGGGAAAGATATTGCCAATACAAGCCCACAGTGCAGAAAGTGTTCATCTACTGTCCTCCTGAAATTTCATGAGTCTCTCACATTCTTTTGAAAAATAACAAATACCCTCTGCAGTAATAACAGCTCTGTGCCCCCTATGCTACAGCCTCTTTTTTAAGTAGTCTTAAGATACACGTGCTCATGTACACGGCTCTGAAGTACATAAACACCGGACCAGCAATGTTAGAACCACTAATGAGAACACTACCACTAGGAAATGTCTTAAATCAAGGCAGAGTAGAGACAAGCACACAGTCAGCACAGGGAAGTGAGAGACAGAAAAAAACAGACCCAACTATGAGCTTTCTACCAGTGGGAGATGGCAATTTCAGCAGGGGCACAGAAAGTGGTGGATGGCATGAAAACACCTAAGACAACAGTACATATATAGTTACGTACATTATAGTACTTCTAAAACGACAATTTAAAACATCTATCTATACATTGCCTTAACCAAATAATTCTTAAAAATCTATGTAATTGCTTTATGATCTCTACCAGTGAATTTTTTCCCCTACATTCCAGGAATCAGTACAGCTCCTAAATACAAAGAGTTTGACAAAAGGAATGGCCAACCTAATAAATGAATAAGTAAATAAGCAAATACACACATACATCATCCGAAATTCCAGAAGGGAGAATGACAGCAGAATAGGCTCCACTACTGCCAAGCCTGGATTCCCTCTTTTCTGGCTCTAACCACTGTCTCTTCCAAATGCCATGTGAAAAGGCACAATAGATCTCAATGCCAGCTAGCTTGCCACACTTAATTAACACAAAAATAAATAAATAAATAAAATGTCATTTTAACAGTAATTCTGCAATGTCTGAGTGTCTGTAACAGCAGCTCTCATTTGGAAGAAGTACAAAACGCATCTGGAAAGGGATGGTGAGGATGAGGAGGCAGGGTATATCAATTACTGGCAATGGTCCATCCTGCCTCTGCTCGTCCCACTAATGTCCATTCCCCAAACCACATGTTGGGTGCAGCACTTTCCCTGAGCTTGTATGGAACTGAAGGCAGTGCAGCTCGGCATCCAGACACGTGGTTTGAATGTTAGGTGGTCCTGTGTGGAGCCAGGAGCTGGGCTCCACGATTCCTGTGGGTCTCTCGCAACAATCTGTGAATCAGCCTCCTACTTGTGATGGTGAAATGAGCAGCGGCTGCTCCAGGCACTGTGCACGGGTGTGCAGTGCTTCTACTGAAGAAGCCAACCTCCTAGCACTGGGAAGGAAGGGGGAGTCAAAAACGGCCCCACTGTAGCACAGGTACTCCAGCCATCCTTATCACAGCCAGAACAACCTTTGAAGGCCACAGTGCTGAGACCTGGACAGCGTGGAGCCTGCAACAGGCGGGTCCATGCACACCACTCAGCCAAATCCAGAGGGAAAAGGGAGGCATGACAACTATTTACAAACAACTGAAGAGCATTCATACCAGAGGCAGTGAGGAAATGGTATTCAGGGTAACACAGCAAACAGCATGTGCCAGCCCCGGAGAGCACTGTTCCCTCTGAGCTTGCCTTTTTGCTACCCAAGCTATCCACTTCCTCAGTTCCAGGAGATGAGCTCTTTTTAGAACGGCATGAAAGCAGCTACCCCCTACATGAAGTACCAGGAGGATGGCTGAGAGCAGTGGGATGAAAACACAGACCAAGAAAGAAAGAACAGCAGGAAAAGTTTCCGGACAGTTTGCGTTCAGCTGTGGGAATCACTTCCCAAAGGAAGTGGCAGAACATTAACCACTTGAGTCACTTAAAGCTCAGCAAGACCAACACTAGAATTCTGCGCTCACATCAGAACATCATGAATACTCTAGAGAAAAACTTCTGTCCCTCCAAATTCATCCTTCAAATGACTGGGAACACTATGCCGAATCAGACAAATACATGCGCAGGTCTCCCTGGCTGCGCTTAGAAGGAACACCAGGTTTGTAACTCTGAGTTTCACTGCTGAAATGAGTTTATTTATCCCCCGGGTGGCACAGCACTCCCAGACCAGCTTTGACTAAGGCATACTCTCACCCTACCAGCCTGCTGGGTGCGCGCCTTCCACCACATGAAACACTTTTGGAAAGGACAATGGCTGAAGGTGGTGCTCTCCTGGTGAACACGCCTTGTCTTGCCTGTGTGTTGCCAACAGCTCATTGCTTTTGCAACCCTGAAAAATAGAGCTCTAGGCAGGCTTGCAAAATGCTACTTAATCATCTGCCAGAGGCAAAGAATATTTTTTAGCGACAGGACAATGAATCATCAGTTTCATCACTGCGATGGATGCAGACAATAAAGGTCTTCACAATGGTGAGTCTTGTTTGACTTCATCTAAGTCCTTCTAGAAGCAAAACAGCTCTTTTAAATAAATTGCCACCAAGTCATCTCATTTCACAGTAGGAAACCAACAACCAACCTTCCCCCGCACCTACCTCACCTACCAGGTGGTTAATGTGCCAGGAGCACAGATGACTCCAAACTGCTCTCACCTATGTAAAGCCCAACTCCATTTCTGCACTTAAGCACGTGCAGTTAAGCCAGCATGGTTCCACTGACCTGAATGCAGATGATTCCTCCTCCCAAGGTTTGTGTGTGTTGGCAACAACAGGACTGTAGCACCAGAAGCAAATCAAACAGAAAATCCACATTTTCACCCATCAGGTATGTGCACGTGTGCTGGCATGAATGGGTTGGATAATATCACGGACAAACTCAGAAGTGAAGAAATGTTTGATTTTTTTCATAAAGAAAAGCAGTCACAAGTTGAGCTGATGAGTCTGACAGGCGGTCAGACAAGGTTCTACTAGATAAAGACATCTGACATTGAGTCTGAACACAACCTAACCAGTGAGTCAGGGAGTAACTTGCCATCCGATCATCTGCACATCAGGGGGCCGCACCAGACAGAACGTGGTGCTCCGGTTGTTTTAGGCCACTTCAGAAATCACCACGTGAACCAGACGGTGCACAGAGGCCTCACATTCCCACTTCATCCCGAGGTAAGCTTCTAAAGGGCTGCCCATGCTCACAGCCAACTAACAGCAAAATACGCACAAAGTTGAGCGTATCTAGAAGTGGAAACGCTGCATTACGATCACACAGCCCTTCTAACATCTGCCAGTTTCGATAGCCCCGTGCAGGTCAAAAACCTAAAGATAGACATCCACTTTCCTACACCGACTCACTCTTCCTGACCCTATTCCCGTAACTCCTTGCCCCTACGCCGTCACAGGGCCCCACTGTCGCCCCGGCAGCCCGGCACCCGAAGTGGCGTTAAACTTTCCCCGCCGGGCTCCGGGCGGACAAAGGGCCGTTCCGACCCGGGAGGCCCGACCCGCCGTCCCGCCGCCACAGGAAGCCGCGGGCCGGGCGCGCCACCTTCCAGCCCGACCGCAGCGCCGGCCCCCGAGCCCAAGGCAGGCCGACCCGCGGCGGGACGAGGCTGGCGGCACCGCGAGGCACCGCGCTCTTCTCCCGCCCCGGCGCCAAGGCGGGCAGCGCTCAGCTCGCTCCCCACTCCAACCCCCGCCCCGTCCTCCCGCTACCTCGGCCATGGCCGCGGCGCCGCTCCTGCCAGGGGGCGCGCTCCGGCCCGCCCGGCTCCGGCTCTACCCCGGGAGCTGCGCTGGGCGCGGCGTGGCCTCGCTCCGCGTCCTTCCGCCCGTCTGCGGACCGCCCGCTACCTCCGCGCCGCTCAGGGGTGGGGGCGGGGGGAGCCCGGCGCGCGCGGCGGTGGAAAAAGGAGGGGAGGGGAAGGTCCGCGTTCAGCCGCTTTTTTGCCCGCCCCGGAAATACATTCCTCCCCGCTGCCGTCAAGCCCTGGGCGGGGAGGAGCGCTCCGGGCTGCGGCTGGGGGTAGGGAGCGAGGGAAGGGCGCTCCGGGGGCAGCGGGGACCCGGCCCGGCAGCCTGTGCTGGCGGCGGCTGCGACGCTCCGCTGCTCACGTAGTGCCGCACCACGCCGTGCGCGTCCGCGGGACGGGAAAGGCTCCGCCTGGCGCAGCGCTACGAGGAGCGCCCGTGTCCCCGTTGCCCCCCGCCACCCCTCGTGGCAGCCGCCATCGCCTTATTTGGTGGGGTCCGATTAGCGCTCCTGCTCCCGCGCCGGTGGAGCTTCTGCCGTCGGGGCGGCGGCTCTCCCAGCCCCGCAACCTCCGCGCTGGAGGTCCGCTTGTCCCCACGCTTCGCCCGTGTGCTGCGTCCCAAGTGGGTGGGAGGCACCGGCGAGGGGTCGGCGTCACTTCGCGTGCCACGGGAAAAGTACAACTGCCGCGTCCCGTGGCTCCAGCTTGCTGGTATTCAGCACGTGCTCACGTGCTACTTAGGTTCTTGAAGGACTCCTGTTTTGGGGGGCAAAATATCAAAGAGGTGTAAGCCACGTGGTCACAGCTCACAGTCAATTGCTGTGCCTCTATAACTAACCTGCTACTGCTGCTGCTCATTTTGGGTGTCATAGAATATCCCAAGTTGGAAAGGACCCACAAAGATCATTGAGTAGAGCTCCTGGCTCCGGACAGGACCACCCCAAATCCAAACCCTATCTCAGAGCATTGTCCGAGAGCAGTGTCCAGACGCTCCTCGAACTCCAGCACTCGGGGCCGTGCCTACAGCCCTGTGCAGCCTCTTCCATGCCCACCGCCCTTTCCCTGACCCCCAGCTGCCCCTCCCTTCACACACCTCCATGCCGTTCCCTCGGGCGCTGTCGCCGTCACACAGAGCGGAGCTCAGCGCTGCCCTTCTGCTCCCTGTAAGGAACTGTGGGCTGCCATGATGTCTCTAACTAAAGGTACTACAAATCGATAATCATTTTTTCCCCCCTTTTCCTGTACTAGCAGCACTTAAAAAAGAAACACAGTACTTCTGCCATATGTAGGCACAGCCTGTTCTTTAGTGGTTGTTCTTATAGGCAGTACAGCTGCCCAGGATGCAGTCTCTTATCATAACTGCCAGGTCTTAATGCTGGTACAGCTGTAATTTTAAAACTGGTTAAATGGTCTTAGAAAATGAAAAGGAAATGTTAGGCCGCTTTCGAAGCAGCTTCATCAAAAGCAAACACTGGGCAAATGAAGTGGAAAATAAGTAACATGCACAATCAGTGATAAAGAGCCCAGAAGCCATATGTTGCAGCAGTTATGTTACATTATTAATACTGCCAGGAGCAGAGAAACAAGCTGCCATAAAATCAAACCTTAAAAATGGTATGTTTCATGAAATAAAAGTAAATGCAGGATGGATAGTGATCTGCCAAAAATATAATAAATTTGAATACCATTGGGGAGAAATGACTTTTAGGTAAGGCATACCTCCTTCTTGAAGGGAACTAAAGGCCATTTTGCCAGAATATGCAAATAGCAAGTACATGTGCACTGTGACGTATTGCAGCCAAGCAGTGGCAAACGTCCTCCATTCTCACTGCCATGGCTTGCCAAGTCTGCAAGGAGTAAATAGAGCTGTGCAGTGAGCTGCTTCTAGCCTGCCACAGCTCTCGGCTCAGACATCTGTGCAACAGGTTGCCAGTGGCTGGCTGCACTGTGCAATAGGAAACTGTCAGGAGAAACCTCCCAAATGGCTGAAAAGAATTATTTGGCTGCTTTCTGGACTCTGTTTAGAGAGTGCAGGTGTGCACGAAAACCATTTGCTATTTTCCAACACTTCTGAAGTACTGAGGATGTCAGAAAATGTTCTGGAGGTATCTGAGCCAACAGACACGATCACAGATGATGTCAAAATATTTAAAGTGGCATCACCATATTGTGGTATATGCAACATCTGTGCGAGCGAGCGAACATATCTGCATGGAAGGGATGAAGCAAAGAAAGATTTTAAAGGCTCGATAGAGCAGTCAGAGGAGTGTGGGTCACTGTTAGGCTTGGGTACCACTGCTGTGTGACGCTGGGGAACCGAGTATGACATGATGTGTATTCCCTTAGTGTGTGCACCAATCAGTTTGATATCGCTGGATTTGTTGTTGTGTTAGCTATTTTGTTGTCTGTAAGTCTGAGACACTGTGGTTCTTTGTTACAAGATTTGGATGTAAGCTGTTGATTCTTCTCCATGTACTTGCACGCGTCAAACCAATACAGTAATTGGAAAATATCAGAATTGTATTACTTCAGTTAGCTTAAATTAATTTGATATAATTGACTTAATTATATTAAAATAATATTCATTTTTTCCTCATTTCTTCATGTTGGGTTGTCCTTAGGAAACAATAAGCACTGTCATTTGGTAATGATGCCTTTCATTTTATGGGTAATGTATGTTCATTTTCTGTGAGCAATGTAAGAAGTAAATGTCTGTGCTGTAGAACAGACAGTCCCGGGAGAACCAGCCAAGTGATATCCCCAGAGATTGCAACAGAAACAACAGAATAGTTTGTTAAATACTGTTTGCTTGTATGAATATCCACATATCATTTTCTTGAAAAAATCATACCTAAATAATCAGAAAAATATTTTAACATTTTAGTTATTGCTTTCAAATTATTTACAGTGTATTAAGAAAATTATATTACTTGGTCAATACAACTGATTTAATTACATAGAGTTATCTTTTATACCTACTGGAGTTTGGCTATAAAAGTCCATTAAGGACTATGCTTTAATTCTGTCTAGCTGTCTTTTAATCAGAGCCATTGGCAAAAGAGAGCCTCCTGTCACAGAACAGCAGTAGTGGTTGGCGGAGCACCGCTGTTGTGCAGGTGGTAGTTGGAGATTCTCTGGCCAGTTGTCACTGCCTCATTTTATACGTATGCAAAAATGTTTTCATTATTATAATATTATCAACATGATCAGGTTGTCTTGTGGAGTATTCCATCTGTATCCACAGCTTGCCTTGCAGATAACATGTTTTGTTATGACTTTTACAGAAATAGCTAGGAATCCCAAGCTAGATTTCTTCCAGCACTGCATGTGTAAGGCTGCATGAATGGGGGATGTGGAGCTGCTGCTGGGGCTGTGAGTGAACATCCCCTGCCAACTGCATGCCCCTAAGCTTGGGGATGTTCTGCACACCAGCCCTCTGATGCCAACCCACTGGCCAGCAGGCTGGAGCATCACTGCTTCCCAACTCCATCCTATTAATTATCTCATCTCTTCCTAACACAAATCCTTTCCCTGTTCCTTGTTCACACTACACTGGAAATCTCAGCCTCATTGAGTGTTCATTGATCAGTACTGCTTCTCTTCCCAATACACTTTGTTACTGGTAATGAGTACTTTCTTTCTCCTTCTATCCCTCTTTTTCTCCTTCTATCCCTCTTCAAAATGCTCCAACCCTACCTAGAACAACTGTTTTTCTTTCCAAACTAAAAATAAAACAAACCAACAACCACACCATAAGCCCAAGGTGAAAAATAAGAATCTAAATGCAAAAGGCAGATAGAAGATTGGAGTGAAAACAGAACACCAAGGCAATTTTTCCACAGATAGTAAAGGAGCTGGAAACAGCAGGCAGCCTTTTTGACCTCCACCAGGCTGTTGCACCTGCACCCATTCTGAGAGCCCCAGGCTTCTCTGCCCTGTACCCATTGCCACAGCCATCACTGTGACCCTGTAGCTGCAACCATGGTGGTCACTGCGGCCCTGTACGTGCGGCCCTGGCTGTTACTGAGGCCTTGCAGCCCTGTCTGCGTGGCAGTGAGTTGCGCAGTGAGCGAGGGGCCCTGCTGTGACTGCTCAGCAAAGGGCTGGGCCTCCCGCAATCGGAATGGAGGGGAGTTTAGATGTGGCAACGGGATTAATTGTGCACGTGTCACTAGGAGATAGACTCACTGAGTGCAGGAAGCGGTGGTGCTAAGCGGTTGTGGTAATTGCTCTGATAACGGCCTCTGCCTCCTCACCAACAGCCAGGAGCACTGCTGGGGATACAGGTGGAGTGCTGCCCTGGCAGCCACACACAATGTGCCCATTATACGGAGCAGTACATTTGTATTGGAGCCAGGTCCTCCTGTACAAGGGCCGTAGTGGCATGAGTCACGTATACATGAAGCACAATATTGCAGAAGGTTGTAGTCTAGCAGCAAAGGTTTTCTCCCCTGAAGTGTACCGAATGCCCTGCTGGACCTGTTCCTGTTCTCACTCAGCTCCTAGCAGCAGTAAGCTTGATAAATAAACATCTGGTTTATAATCAGTGCTTAGCTCTCTGTTCTGTTTAATCAGCCGCTTGCACCTAATGTGAGGGTAAAAAGACAGAGGTCTGAGAAACCTGGTCAAGCTGTAGGTGTCCCTAATCATTGCAGGGGAGTTGGACTAGTTGATCATTAAAGGTCCCTTCCAACTCAAATTATTCCATGTTTCTATGATTAAATGACTTTTGAATAAACTGAGCTACTTCTGCTGCAGTCCTATATTTTCATTGCTGTAATTAGCACACACATCCCTTGTTTGCCACATGGATATATTACTTCCAAGGCTGTTTTCTGTGTCTCCTTTGTCATTGCCAAGACCATTTATTATATGTTGAAATTCTATAAAATATTTTGAATCTCATAAACAAAGTAAGAATCTTTTTTCATGCTTAGATGTGAAGCACAGTTTGTTCTTTTGATCTAAAATAAGGAAGTGAGTAGGAATTAAGCAAAGAGAGTAAAGATGTCTAGATCTGTGATCCAAGGAAATGCTTACAATCATGATAACACCAGGCTGAGAGTTTCTTCATCAGCTCAGGATGGAGCTAAAGCATGTTTGGTAGAGAATTTGATTTAAAAACTTCAGGCTTGGAGATATTGTAGTGCTTAATTTCCCAAGAAAAGATGCCTATGGGAGATTAGAAATATGCCCAAGGGATGATAATTCTGAATGCACAATAACCTTCTCAGTTTCAGCAGTTGCTTAATTCTTACCATGTGCTGCTCTTGTTCTGTGCTGCGGGAGGATGGGGCTCTGAGGCCACATGCAGATCCTGTTTCCCCTTTCTCAGGGGATTCCCACTGCTTGGAAAAGCAGCTTATGTTCGTTGGGGGAAAAACTGAATTCCATCGCTACCAAAAAAGCATGCACGGAAGATTGTGAGAATTTTCCTATATAGAATTTTCCTTTCTCAATTTTGCCATGGGGGACATACTCCAACATTTTAAATTTAATACAGCTGCAATTCAGACTTTTGTAGAAGAAGGTATAGGAATAAGAGAGGAGAATTTTGATATCTGCTGCTGAAAAGGGAGGAGAGGATAACAACCTTCTAGCAGTGAGAGTCTGTGGCATGAGAGAAGGAGTAAAGACAAATTTTGTATTCATTGCTGTACAAGGGAAAGAGGAGTTATATGGAAAACAGGATTTTAAAAAAGACTGGAAGGCAAGAAACAGTCCGGAGGAAAAAAATGAAAATGCTGCCTCTGGGAAAGGAGATGTGGGCAAGTAGAATCGCTATTGTATAAGATGATCAGCTGTTCTAGAAGAGAACAATGGCAAAAAAGGCAGACCAAAATATTCTTTTTCTAATACTGTTTTTGTCAAGTAGAAGACCGAGTCTTGTTCTGAAATTCTTCTGAAATCCCGTGTTTATCCTCCCCATTCCTACACACTCAGACTGATTCTCCTGGCCATGTTTCTTCAAATCATTTCTTCCACTATTTTTTTTAGTTTTTTTATTCCCTAGACTCATATCTGAGACACTTTGGCAGTAATGATGTTTGGACTAACATACCAATGATTCACAGCCAGAATCTCTCACTTGTGCTCCTCAAAGATCTCCATATATTGTTCTCTTTCTAGCACAAATGTTATAAATTTTCTTGTTCCTAAGAGGTTAAGTCTGCATGCTAATAGCAGTTCTGTTGAAGTACCAGTTTATCCCACTATCTTGTCATCTATACAGAGGGTAATACAAAGCAGTTCTGACTTTACTTTGAGCTGTTCACCAGGTTTTTCTTCCATTCCTTAACTGCCAGCAGTTGTGGTATTTTGCAACTGTAAACTGTCTACATCACAGGACTCATCATGAGGAGTATTCCGTGTTCCAGTCTGAATTCACAGGCTCTGAAATATCTCATTACTTGAATCCTAGGTGTGAAACTACAACAAGAAGAGCTGCTGTTCACCAACATCCTTAGCAGTGGGATTAGAACTGCTGGCATTAGAACTGCTACAAACTCAAATCTTCATCCTAGTTTCTGCTGGATATGAGAACCAGCAAGGAATGAAAGAAAAGAAAATAAAAAAGCACAGTTGTCTGTGAACAAATACAGGATGGAAAAGTTCACAAGTAATTCTGAAAAAAGCTCCAAAAGAAAGAGGTGGAACATCACAAGGAGATGAACTACACCTCCCAGTTCCTGATAAAAATATGATTAAATATTACTATGAGGATAAAGCAGATGTAGGCTGTGCTGGATGTCACATTGCTCAGGTGGTGGGAAGGCATTTGGCTTTCAGCCTTTTGTCTCACAGCTTACTCGGAATCTGTGGTATTTTCTGTAACCACATACTTGAATATGTGGCATTGCCTTTCTGCCGTTGCTGAGGTTTAGCTAAAATTAAACTGTTTTCAAACCAGTAAATGTAAATTTTAAGTCTCTTTGCTTGGCTAGTGCCAACATCAAAGAAAGACTTGTTCCCTGCATAAACCACCTTCCAGCCTTGCCTTTTCTCCACCCTGTTCTCTTCTCTGAGTCTCCAGGTTGCATCTACTTTGAATACTCCCCTTGTCCTGGTCTTTGGTGTGCTTCCATCTTATCAAGAGGCATTCACGCCTTTGAGTTTTGAATGTTTTAGCTACACTGCTTTGTTTCTGATTTTCCTTCAAGAAAGATGACTTTTGAGGGAACTTGGCACAAACATCCTCTGAAGATATACTTGTGCATTTCAAGAAGACACTCCTCAGCTGTAGCATTTCTGGATCAGCGTGTGCTTATAATAGAGAAAGCTTTGGAAAATGTCAAATACTAATAAGTTTCCACCAAATATATGTGAACTGGGCTAATCCAGTCACATAAAGCAGCTTGATTTACTAACTATCATACTAAAGGCAAAAGGATGGATGAAAGACCAGATGACTGCTGAAGATCTAAATTTTGCCTCGAGGATGAGAGGTTGCAAGAATTATCATCTTAAACTTACACTATTAGAAAATATTTGTCCTTTTTTTTGCTTTCCAAAGAAAGACTTACACCTTCAGGAAAATGGTTTTCTTTGATGTATAAATATAGAAAAGCTGTGTAATAGGAAAAAAAAAAAGAGTTACAGTTTTCTGACCCTGACTGGAAGTCAGAGAAGTGTAGATAGAATATCCCAAGTTGGGAGGGATCCATAAGGGTCATTGAGTCCAACTCCTGGCTCCACACCAGAGCACCAAAAAATCAAATCCAATATTTGAGAGCATGGTCCAAATGCTTCTCGAGCTCTGGGATCTCAGGGCCATGAGCACTGCCCTGGGCAGCCTGTTCCATGCCCACCACTCTCTGATGTAGAACTTTTTCCTAATACCCCAATATCCTATTTTAATATCTTCTGATATTACAGGCGACACAGGTCTTCAAAAAATAGAGTACCATTTTTTGTCCCAAACCCTTATTCTAAACTTTTCTTTATAAAAGCATCCTGAAGCCTAAAACTGCTTTTAAAATTCAGTCCTTTATTTTTATTGCTTTTCAAATTGTTTTATTGGTGTAAATATTTATTTGTGCATTGCTGAATTATTCTGCGATGAATCTTCAGCAGCAGAATGGCTGCACAGATTAACTTGGTGAAGACCAAGGCACTGTATTTCATGGCTCCACTGTCGACAGTCTGACGAAGACCATCAGCCTGCTTGCAGACAGCAAAGAACTTTGTGGAGGGCTCTGCCTCGCACGGAACCAGCTAATTAGTTTCTAGGCTGATAGCACAAGTCGGTGGGCAGTGATGCATACTGCCTTCTTTGTTCTATGATTATGAGTATTGGGACTCTTCAGAATGCTGGAGGAAAAGTTTGTATGCCTAATTTAAGCTGTTACAGGAAGTTGCATGCTATCATATAAGTAGATTAAGGACTGCTGGCCAAGTTCTCAAGTTTTATAAACATCTTGCTCATTTCATACTGGGCAGTGCTCTCTCTGAAGCATTTCCACTTAGTCATTGGCTACTCAGCAAGAATGATTGATCAGAAGCATTTCTCTAATATAAGTCAGCCTTATCAAGTTTAAACACAAATATAACTCGTACAGCCAGGATGTTATACATGCTGCAAGTGGGAGGGACGCGAGCAGCTGTGAGTGCTGTTTACGCAGTCTGAATTGCCCTTTGCTTCTTTGCATGGGCTGAGAACTGCTGGGCAGAAAGAGCAGTTCCCAAAGATGTTCAAATTGTTTTGCCTTAAGAGTATGTGGTTTGCCTTTCATTTTATGCCTTGATATCAGTATGCTGTATAGGCTAAAAATAAAGAGACAGAAATGTTAGGTATGCTGTCGTTTTATTTATTCCACCGCTTTCATTGCCAGCTAATAGCAGAAAATGCCTTCCTGCCATGTACTCCCTCCATATCTCAGAAGCTCCTTTGTGCTGGCTGGAGTTGTATTTTTCTCTCTGTGATGGTACCATAAAAGTACACTGAACAGACTTGAGCTGACTCATGGTTGGGGCAGACGATGCTCACAGCTCAGCTGATTTGGGGTAGCATCAGAGGTTATTTATACAAAACGCTGAAGGCTTTCAAGTGACTTCTGTATTCTCCATTATAAAAACTGCATTTTGTAGCAGTAACTTTCATCTGTTATACTTTGTCTTTTTCAGTGTAAGTTAACTGAACTGTATTTGCATGCATGCTTTTTCAGTTTTTGCTGGGGGAAGGAAGGGACTGAAGTGAAAATGAAGGCTGACATTATCTGGACACTTTCATCTTAGTCGTACTCTCAGGAGCAGCCTTGACTTCCAAGGCTTCCAAGTGCTAACAGGAAATTGATTCACCTGCTGGAAAAGGTCCAGGATTGCTTGTGACACTAAACATGCAGAGGAAGTTTTGCCCTTTGTTCTGATTCAGTTCCTGGAGCAAAACCAAATGACACAGAACTGATAAATCCATGTACAGAGCTTACATATATACCACCTTACTCTTTTTTCTTTTTTTACCACTTACTACTTTAAGAACTGTGATATGCCTGGAAGTAAGTCTTATCCTGGAATACAGGAAAATGTACAACATAATTTAATGATAACTTAACAGATTTTTTTTTTCCCACTAAATCATTTTGATAATTTCTTTTTTTTTTTCTTTTTTTTTTCAGTTATTGTTAAAGCAAATGCTTGGTGATGAGATAATTGCCTATATTTGTTTGACACTCAAAAATAATTATTGGTTGCAGTTTCACTCTGAAATCTGATTTAGCCTTTTCATCAGTGGTGGAAGAAGTATCCTGGATAGACTGGTGCGGGAAGCAAAACAGCACTGAAGTGCCTACTCAGACATAATTTATATCTAAAAGGAAATCCCAGGACAGTTGCATTAAATGATCTGTTATATGACAGAGGAGGTTTCATCCACCAGCCTACACAGTATGCAATTAATTTCTTGCAGGAGTCCATTGACTGGCTTCGCACAGCTCACAGTATTAAAAGTTTAATTTCTCAAGCTTATATCCAGTAATCAGGAGTGTTCCCCTGTGGCTCAGAACTGGATCCTGGCTAAAGGATTGTGGATTCCAACGTCAGCTTGCTGCGTTTTAGATGCCTCTCCCTGTCACATTTTCATTCCATTATTAGAAAATAGAAGACAGATTTTCTGGTTTTAGATTTCTTGAAGTGAGGGAAGTGGAGTGGAATTATTATGTGAATGGGATCTAACTTTGACCTGTATCTACGTACGTACATACCTAGGTATACATACGTATGTATGCTATAGATACATATACAGCTATGTATGTGATTTCTAAAGATTTTCAAATCTTCTGCTCTCATACTCTTCTAGGAAGTGACAAATTTCTTTTTTGTGTTAAAAAAACCCCTCAGTTTAACTGTATCACAGTTGTATCTGTCTGTACTCTTTAGTTTTACTGTTCATTCATAACATTTAAATAACTCATATAAATGAAGCAGCTGTTTCCTGAATTTTTAAAACTTCACGAGCTAAACATTAAGGGCTAAATTCAAGACATAAAGGGCTCTCCTCTTGTTTCTTCAGCAGCATTGTTATGACATTTTCCAATAAGAGCAGCATGTGCCTTATCAACCTTTCAATTCCCATGCTTCGTGTTCCTCTGACTTCTAGAAATAAGTGCGTTACACTGAATTTCGGGTGGAGCATCAGATCTGAATTCCTCTACCATTTGCTGCCATATGCCCCTCAGATGCTTCCACTAAAAACATGAAGCTTGTGAGCTCATGAGAAACTGGTGAAGCATGTTCTGCTGAGCGTTTGTAGCCTTTCAGTTTTCTTGCTTTTTAGATGTTAGCACTTCCACTTGAGGTCAGCATGTATTATGCAAGGAAATTGCTTTTCCCAGCTCCTGTGGGGAATTTGGGCAGGAGCATACAAACTCTGTATGTGTATTTCTGGTTGTAGCGCCCTGTTTCTGACAGCATGCATGTGCTGCTGGCATCGTGCGGCAGTCCTGCTCTTTTCCTTGTATTATCCCCTGGATTTGAGTTATCACAGTGAATAAATGTCCCATGTCTTGCCAAAGTGTTGAGTTTCGTATCCCAGGCTGCCAGTCTCTGTTTCTTTTTGGCTGCCCCAAACACCATGTGGCTGCTATGGCCTTTCCCAGCTGATCAGCTACACTCATCTTTTTGGCTGCTGTTGCTGCTGGCCAAATCTGCTGTCTCCTGGATGGCTCCTCGTGAGCTGTCCCTGCTCAGTCCCTGCCTTCAGAGCACCAGGCAGAAGCAGCAACAGCTAAAGGTCCACCTGAGTAGATCTGAGGGCAGAGCAGGATGAATGGCATACTGTGAAAAGGAAATAAATGTAATTCAGTGGTTCAGGATACATTCTTCAAAAATATTTCTCAGGCAACCAAAAATGTTTGTGTCTCATGTTGAGTTTGCTGGAAGTCCACTACAGGGTTCAAATGTTACGGGACACACAACATATACCTGTTTCTAGACAGGGGATGAAGAATATTTCATGTTTCTTTATTGAGCTGATATAAAACGTGAGCAAATATGGTAGAAATATAATTTGGCCGTACAAGGTAGAAATATTACATATAGAATCATTTTTAACAGACTGCTGCCAGATGTAAATTATTGTTCAAGCATGCAAATTGGAGGACCTGCAACAAGGACCAAAAGGAAAACCTAGCAGCCTGGTGGACTGCTTATTCTGTTGTTTCCCACTGCACTGGAAATTACATTCTTGAAAACAGTATTGCAGGCTGGCTGGATGTTTTCCTGGAAAATAACTTCTGACTAAATAATAAGGCTTGGTGGAAACTCCATGGAAACTGGGGTGTCAGCTCTGTTTCCAGCTGCTGACCTTGTCCGTGGCTCTGTTGTAGCCACTGGATCTTTCAAAGTGTAAATCCAGCAGTTTCCTCCCTGACAGACTTCCAGATCTTTCCCTTTGCTGTGCAGAGGGCTCTCTTCAGACACTTTACAAGTCTGTGAACTTTGCTCAGAAGGAATGGCTATCAGGAATTGCCAGTTTGGTGGCAATAATTGGGTAAACCCATTTCATGCAGAGTTTTGGCCTCATGGACCAAGTTAAATTGTAATAACAAAAAAGGGAAGTCAGTTGAAATCGTGAATTTGGTTTGATGAAATATCTCGAGCAGCTGTTTTTGCAAATGCTGGGCTCAGGGTTTTTTTAGCTCCTAAATCTACAGTTCCTTGCAAGATTTGGTGTCTCAGACAGAGTACATAAAGAGCAAGTAAAGAAAATGCACAGATTGTAGAACAATTTTATTTAATGTGACAAAGCTGATTCATTTTTCTAATAGCTCATATAACTATTTGGTGTTATATTTTGTTTTCATTTTAAATTTTAATAATGCAGAACTACTTCGGTTTGGGGTTTTTTTGTGCGTTACTCATTTGTGTAGGCAGTGAAACAAAACAGCAGCATAAAGGTCCTGGCAGAGGCTTCTGAGGATAGAAACTGTACAATAGGTGTGGTGTGCCTTTCCTCTGGGTAATAATTCTGCAAGGCAGGTCAGCATTGCTTCAAGTGGGATTGTCTCATTTTAATGCTGTTAAGTGAGTGGATATGCTGTGATTTCTTTTTCCCACTGCATGTTGCCAAAACAGTTTTAAAATTAGATTTCGTTAAAACAAGGCAGAGTTCTTTGCACACAAGAAGTTAGGAAGAAAAGAGCTAGCAGGTTTTTCAAGAAAATTAAGAATATCTGGATTTAGTGTACAGAGACACCAATCCTCTACTGGAGAGTAAAGGCACATGTGGCAGTCGGTTCTCCTCATGTCTCTTTTTCTTGGGAAGGAAGAAGGGAAAAATATTCCTCCCATAGTTTCCTGAAAACTCAGACAGTGCCAGCAGATCTGGAACCGTAGAGTTCTTCATCACCACACTAAACTGAGTGCAGCAGTGGAGGGATGTATGTTGGCACTGAGATAGAGCTTACTGCAATGGACAGAAAAGTTTCCATTTGCAACACATTTATTTTAAAAATTTGGCCTTTTTTTTTTCCAGTTTAGCCTGGAAACATTCGAGTCAGCCAGAGGCTGCTGGACCTGCCTGTCTGCCACCTTGGGGCCGTACCTGACGCAGTGCTCCAGGGCTGTGCTGCACTGTTGTTGTCCAGCCCCAAGCTCTCCTAAAGCCTTGTTTTTGGGAACAGCCTGCCATATAAAAGATATCCCTATTTGTAGTTAGCAGTGTGAGATTTTTTGACAAAATGGAGCTGCAGAAGTAATCTTCTAGCTTTGAAATCAATTCATTTGGTCCTGTTATGGGCACCCAAAATGCAGAGATAGAAATTACTGTTTTTCAGTGTGACCTTGGGTTAATTTTAGCTTAAATAAAGATTTTGGTAGAGTTTGTAAGCAGAGTTTTGCTTTGTTATCCTGAGCCATTGATGCATCTCTGGAGCTGGCTTCTGGGGAAATGGCAGTGCCCGCCTGCCCAGGGCTCACGTCCTTCCTGAGGCTATTGATCATGGCTGGAGACACAGGCATGAATTAAGTGACTGCGGTAGAATCATTCCTACATATTTGTGTGCAAGGACAAGCCCTTAGTGAAGCTTATTCTGCTTTATATAATATAATAATAAATAACATAATACGTTCTCTCTTCCTGCAAGTTTGCTTCCAAATACATTTTCTGCTGCCTATCAGGAGCTCAGCTGATCCTGCAACCTTTGCCTTTGTGAGGAGGTTTAACACGTTTCTTTCATCTGCTTGTTTTAGAACATTTGTAGGCACTTGTTTTTCTTAAGAGATTTATGTTCCTCTCCTGAGTTTTCATTACAATTGACAGAATCAGTGCTAATCATCTGAATATGCGGAGATTGGCTAGGAAATGAAGGGAGGAGGATTAACACCTTTCAGATATTCAAAAGGCACTGGCAAGGATGAAGGGGAGTTTTCTAGGACTATTTAGAAGCTTATGCTAGAATCAGGAATAACTGTGTCAAATAGAGCAAAAATTTATTTTGGGGCATGTGGAAGATGCCGCAGCTTTACTGCTTTGTAGAAGAAACACCAGAGCCTTATATGTCATCATTCAGTCCTCCTGAGCACTCTGGATTTCAGCTGCAGAAGGATGGAAAAGTTGACGTGAGTTATGGATGAAGTTCTCTAGAAAGGAAAACATTTATTAGCATTACTTAAACGGCTTACAAGAGCGAAGGCAGCCCACAGCCAGAAAATAAGACTAAAAGGAAGGCACCACCCGTACCCTGGGAGGATTGCAGCCTGGTGTGGATCTTCTGTCTGTAAGTTTAGGGAGGGCAGCTGCTGATGGGCAATGTTGGGAGCCATAGCCTGGCAGGCTGAGCAGAGCTGCAGGCCTGGCTGCAGGTTGAGCTGTGTGGAGAGAGACATCATCGGCTTGCGTCCACTGCACAGCCCAGAGTTGGCATGCAGGTTGCCAATGCATGTTCAGACATCCCTACCTGCTGCTAGAGTGGGCTTGCCAGCCTGACTTCACCTGATCCTGGAGCGTGCTGTTGCTGCAGGGGAGGAATGGCCCTTCCCTTTTTTTTTTTCTTTTTTTTTTTTGAGTAAACTCCCTGAAACAGGCTGACTTTTGGAAATGTTTGTGCCTTGGCCTCATAGCCCCTTTCTAGGAAATTAACAAGCCATGTCCCACTGGATGATTACTGGACAGCACAAAACAACCCTGTGCCCATGTTTGCGGTTCTATCATGGGAGTTATGCACAGAAGCTCTAAAGAAACTACTTGGGGGGCCACTATTTCAGTTTTGGATGTTTTCTTTCTACTAAAAAAATAAATGGAGTAACTCAAGACCATGACTTACTCAGGGAACAGCTTTGAAGCTGTATGAGGTTTGCACTGTTAATAGCAAAAGTGAGATCAGTAGCCATCTCTGTCCTGCTTACTAAGACAGTCTGACACAAACTGTGCTACAGGGAACCATTTCATACTGGGGGATGCTCTTATTGTTTTCTCCATATCTTTTCTACTCCTTATTTTATTACTTAATTTAATTTGATTTTAAATTTGGGGATCAAAACTGCACACAGTATTTAAGATGAATCCACATTATTGTCATCTATTTTCAAATCATGAAATTGTACAATATGAGGCTTTCTTAAGACACTTGCTTTCAATTGTACTCCTTAGTTACTCATTAGACCTACCTTGGAACCTATTCATGCAGAGACAGCTTTTCTTCTATTTATGGAAATGTGACATTGGAACTTGGAGGAGTCTTCATTATGTGACACTATCACCAGCCCAAGAACCTACTGAAGAAATTTTCTTACTAATAACGAATATGGTAGTTTCTACCATTTATTTTTAACCCCACTGACCTGTTTTCGGAAATGATGGGGAATGACAGAACCTCCTTCTTTCTCTACTTTGCTGTTCAGAATTATGCTCATTCTTTCATTTATGCATCTCCATTTTCTTAATTTCATTTATAGTTGACTGCTCTGCTTTCATACCTTTTCTGCTCTTTCTCTCTTACATCCTTTTCTCTTTAATCTTCCACATCTCCCCCACTGTTTATTCAGCTCAACGCATTCTCCCACTGTGAGGGGAAAAATACATTTAAGGAGGCTCATAGGGTGGAAGCAGCAGGAAATGAGGGTGCAGAAACAAAGAGGAAATGGTGCAGCTCTGTCAGCAAAAGGGAGAAAAACTGGCAAAGGGAGAGACTACATGCTAAAAATCCAGCTGGAACTGGGACCATTCCTCTTGCCCTTCGGCCTAGCTTTGCCTCACTGAGCTGTGGCTTTGGAGCCTTTACTCCCAGAGATAACAGAAGGAGAAACAGAAACACCCATAATACTAAACTGCACCAAGAGGCACATAACTGACATACTTGGTTTTGAAAGACAAGAGTAATCTTTGAACCAGAATTTATCCCATTGAACAAGAGAAGCTGAATTTGTTTTCTGAGAATGGATTGTGAGAGCAAGTATTTCTGGGTGAGATGTTTTTTACATTTCAGAAATAACTGGTGATTTATGTATGCTGTACTATGTACTGATATATGCTGCGCTATGAAATCCATTCTAAATAAGTACAATTTTAATTTACCAATGAACTGTTTATCCCTTTCCTCAATCTTTAATAAAAATTTAAGTAAAACTTGAAACAGCTTTTCCTACTGGACACATGGTCCTCTCTACTCTGAGTCAGAATCATTTTGATCACTGGCATTTCATCCAGAGCCCCTGAGAGCCCCTTATGCCTGTGTTTCTGTTGCTGCTGTAGGTTGTGTTAATGAGCTGGAGTCAAACCGAAATTAGCTTGGTTACTGATAGCTCTGTAGAAATGGCCAAATGAAACTTAAGATTGTTTGCAGTACCTGCCTGGAAGGCTCTGTGGTTAACTAGAGTTGAGCTCTGTGGTATCATGGTTATGCTCCTTGTCATATCTGAATTAGATGGGGAACAGCTATTCTGTGCTTCTCTGCATAGCAGCCTAAATTACCGCTCAAGCTGCAGTCATGACATTCCTTCTGCAGGGGGGTTTCTTCCAGCCAACCTCCACTCTCCATTTAAAATACCATTGTCAATGTCACCAGCACTTCCTAAAATCAAATTGCTGCAGACTACATGTATGAAATAGTTTTCACTTTTATAATAAGGAGCAATGTGTCTTGGTTTGTCAGATATGATTTACTTTTTATAGCACAGTTCTTCAGTTTTCTAGACACATCTGTCTGCTTATATCAGCAAAGCAATTTTGGACTAATTTGGAATTCAGAGAGGACAACCTGTCAGTGTTTCTCTTTTACCCTTTTCAAAATAAATCACTTTTCTGCTCAACTTAGAAGACTGAAAGATTATCATGTAAGCTGAGTTCCCCTCTGTTCTGAATTTCAGTCCCTTGTAAACGCTAATGATTACATGAAGTGGCAGAACTGACCTATATACCTCTTTCCAATCTTGGAAGACTTCATGTTTCTGCAGCCATGATGTCGCATTTAATGTGTTGACCTGTGTTAATGAAAGGGATTCATAATGTGAGAATAGCTCAAAGATACTGTAATTCTTTGCTGAACTGTGCATTGTGTTCAAGCAAGTGACCTGATGGGACACTGAAAGCAATTCTTTCACACACTTGTTACCCATTGTGTTTTGAAGGGGCCTTTGCAGCGCTAGAGGCATCGTACACAATTCATGCATTGTAGCTGTCCTGCTAACACCACACTGGATCCCAAGGAGCTGAAATACTGAGTCTGTAAGAGTGAAAGAGGCCCTTTATTCATGGCACATAATGCCATAAGGGATCCTTCAGATCATCTAGTTTATCTCCTGCAGAACACAAGCCCTGCATAAATTCCTGTTAGAACAAAGTACATCTTTCAGAGAGTTTTCACTCTTCTCTTGAAAGCCACAATTGGTGGGGAAGCCACCACAGCCCTCAGGCAGCTATTTGTGCCATTTGTGGCCTTGATTGCACCACACCTGTTCCCGACTTGCTCCTGTTTTCTTTGGCCTGTGACCACGTCTCCTCTGACTTTTTCTTGTTGAATAGACAGACCAGAATAAAGACTAGAATGGTAGGATATTATTGAAAATATTAACATCTGAATTATATGTAGTTTTATTAAACTTTGATGGGGTCCGCCAACCAAATTGCAAGAGTTACTGTAGAGCATTGGTGAAAAGTATTTCAGTGTGTGTAGTTATGCAGCAAGGGCATTTCTGTAGGCATCTGACTCTGCAGTGCTCAACGCCTTTGCAGAGGAATGGCTTTTTGTGCTTTCACTCATTTCCTGTCAGTTTGGGAAAACTGCATGCAACAAGTTCTGAGAGTACCTCTGAAAGTGGCACAGCTGTACCAGCACACAACTGGTCTCCTTTAGGTTGCTTCTCATTCTGTCCTTGTTCTTCGAAGTTTTACATTCAGCTGTTCCCCTGCTATTAGGCAGCCCCCATCCAACTTGATTAATTAGCTGACATTAAGTTTCCATGACATACCTGTAAAAATCTGTGAAAAACTGTGAATTTTCTGAGACCAATTTGTGTCATGATGTGGAGGTAGAAATACAGAAGAAGTGGATATGTAGATGGCTTACCTCTAGCAAATAACTTTCATGAAAACTACTGGATTACTAACAAATAACAGTTTAAAAAGTCCCATTAATTTCACACAACAGACTTAGAATTAGCAACTATAGTTCTAGGCAGCATGAACATTTATGACACTTTACAGAAGATGGGAGTGCTGTTTACATTTACTTCTTTATTTTCTATTCCCTACTTACATACAGCTCTTACATGTGATTTGTCAACACACACAGGATCACAATGGTGCTCCTGGGTGCGTGCTTCGTGTAAGTCAAAATATAGATTTACATAGTACTGCAATTTTTTATCAGTTATTCTACTGCGGCATCCTTGAAACAAATATTACTTAACTTGAACTGTCTGGAATGCTTGGTAGGAAAAGTGTTTAACTTAAAACTGGAAAATAAGTTATCAGTGATTACAATTACATATCCCTTAAAAATCCCAGAGATTTATCTGTGCTCTTTTCCTCCCTCTTTACTGACTGCCAGATAACTTTCTAGGTTAATGATACTTGCAGGCACAAATTCTTCCCCCAAGACCTCTACTTTTCCATCTCAGAATGGTAACACAACTGTGTAGAAACAGGTCTTAGTATGTGAGGCACAGAGAAGAGATGCCCAGGCCTCTACTTTTTCATAGGACTGCCATCCTGGAGGAATGCAGTACTGTAGGGTTCAGTCAGGTATTCTTGACACAGACCAGAGTCTCATTGAACTACTTATTTACCCAGTTGAAAACAGGTAACAAGAAATGCAAAGCATGCAAAAATACATAAATGGAAACGAAAGTAAAAAAAATACCCCAACACTCATCTCTGCTGGGCACTCTGCTTAGCAGTGAAGGCTTCTTTTTCCTGTTCTGAGTCACCTCTCAGCCTGCTGGGTGCTTTGTGCTGGTCTTGGCCCTATATGCTGGGGAACAGAGTCAGAGAAGAGTCCCCTCTTGGGGAGCACTAGTTCTCTTTGGAGCCCACTTTTGAGGAAGAGAAATAGGGAATCATTCAAAGTCAAATTTCCATTTCCCACTCTATCATCTAGTATTTGTTAATCCAAGTGAAGAAGGATTTCACCCCTTCTTCTGGCAAACTGGTGTTTATAATTTCCTGCTTAGATGATTTAAGACTGGATCTTTTCCAAGTAATCATGGACGCAATTTTGAAGAAGCTGTGGCAATTACTAACAGCTCACCGGAAGCTGAAAATTCTTTTCTGTTAAATTATAAACTCACCCACACGCAGGAGTTGCTCCAGTTTGTGCTACTGAGACAGCTCTGTGAAGTGGCACCAGGAACTGGCAGGCTCAGTCCTTTGGAAATGAGCTGTAAAGAGTCCTGTAAATGCTCTTCCTTTTTATGTGCTAGGTTTCTACGAACGGTGGAATATAAAGCTATCTTTTGACCAAAAGAATGTTATTTTTTTCCCCCCAGAATTAAAATGAACCCATGCTAACCACTGATACAATAAAGCACAAGAATTTGGAGCACCAAAATATATTCCTGGCTTTTTATCCTCTCTGACGGTGAGGAAAAAAATGCTTAACAGTATATAAAGAGTAAAAGAGAGTATTTGATTTTACTTACAAACTGAATCACTGGTCCTTTAATGGAAACCTTATGATAGATTATGATATAGCTTGACTCTCGTCCAGGTGGATGAGATTCTCATTTTTTGACCTGTAGATGCTGTTGAGCCAAGTGTGCTTTACTTTGATTGTTACACTATTATTTATATTGCCCCGAAATGACAGTATTCGCTTGCCCCTCAACAAGCCACTAAATATAATCTGTGCTTACTTTTGGAATCTGCCAAATTAGGCAGTTACACATAGCAAAATAGTAATTCTGATGGAAGAAGAGGGGTGAGGTTTTATTGGAAAGGTTATCTTCCCAGTGGGTTTTTAGGCTTGTGTTTTGCACTCAGTCCTTTAATTATATTCCAGGCTGATGCTTGGAAACCAATTTTTGGTTTCTGAACCAAGAAAGAAATAATACAGTGGTTGTTGTGTGCCACCTAGTGTTCCTTATATGAAGTAGGATTTCGGAGGAAGATCGCCGGAGGCCTCCTGTGGATGTCCCCTCCAGGACAGAAGGCCCTGTCTGTTTGATAAATGTGTTTGATAAGACAAACCCGTTCAAAAGGCTTGTGAGCCACGTGCTGGCTGATGGCACAAGGCTGCGTGAAGGGAAGGTGGAAAGGGAACGGCGAGAGGGGAGAGCACTACAACAGGTTTTTTGGGTTGGGGACAGATATCGCAATTAAAATGCTCCCCATGGGTTGCTCTAACATACAGCGAGGATCGCATCGGGGCTGTGACCACCCCCAAACATGAAGGACAGAAATTTGGCTTACAACAAATGAACAGAATGTTCCTGTGCTATAGCTGAAGGTATGAATATAGGCTCAGGGTATTCAAACCCTATTTCTGTGCTGTGTAAGCCTTGTGTTTGGGGCTCCGCAGGGGACACCGCCCTCACAACAAGAACTGGTTCACATACTCTGTCTTTCTAAACTTTCTACTCTAGTCTGATTTATTTTGTCTCATTTCCAGCAAGTCTGTTTCTGTTGATCCAAAAATAACTGAAGTGAGTATTGCAGTTGGTAACAGGCTAATTACAAATGGTATAAACAAAACAGGATGGAGAGCTGAAACTTGCAGGGAATGCAGTAACGCTGAGGTGGTTTGAGCTTCATCAAGATTATAATGAAAAATTGGTGAAAATTCAGTAAATTGAATCCACATGGCTCAAGTCTCAGACAAGTGAGCTTTGAAGACAGCCATTTAGCTCTGGTGTTGCTCGTGTGAGTTCTGCGGATGACCGCAGGACAAACATTTGAAACCATATGTCGTTCTATGCATTAAGGAGGAAGTGAGATGTTGAAAAAGGGAGCATGACATGGAATTGAAAATATGTGAGCAAGTACTACTGGGTGTGGGAAGGGAAGGAAGCTGACCTGAACAACAAGCCGAAGTTCAAGCTGGATTTTGAAATACCACATTTTTGTCAGACTCCTTTGTTTCAGCTTAGGTGAATGTAAATTATTTTGGAGAGGTTTCTTTACAAAGGAAGGTCAGCTTAAGCAAACATAGATAAACAGAGAGAAAGCTTAAACTGGTAACTCATTCTGTATGGGTTCTATGGTTGTGGTCAAAAATTACTGTGAAAAGTGCTAATTATTAGAAAGTGCTATGACAAGTTATTTGGGAACAAAATTGACAGAGTCACTAAGAAATAACTGAGCTGTGAGTATGACAACCTTATTTTTGGGATCCCTCCGAAGTTCAGGGAAATCCACTGTTTGCATCCATTGAATCCATCATCATACCTGATGAAAACAGGAACTGATAATAATTGTGGTGACCACCTCAGGTGAGACTGTTTCATATTTATCCTCACAGGGAGCACTCAGTGAAAGACGGGTAAATTTACACCTTCTCAGCAGTGGTATTTTTAAATTCAGTTGCTTTTGGTCCCCCCAGTCTCTGCAGATCCTCTTTCTAATATAGTAGTACATACCTCAATACATACCTCTCAATAATTGAAGCAAAAAGTTATACAGGCTTTGCAAAACAATTACAAAAATCAATTGACTGAAGCCCAAGACATATTTTATAGACCAAAGAGTAAGTACCTGTCTTCCTCTTCTAATCACTTAGTGCATTCTTTGGATTAAAATCAAAATCCTATCAGGGATTCAGGATTCTTTGTCTTTTAAAATTCTCTAAATCAAAGACAATGTATGTTACTTTTCCAATTAGCTGTTTGTTGACCAGAATAACCAGCGAAAGTTTTATCTGTAGCCCTCAGACCCCTTTGCTGCCTTCATCATCCATCAGATGAGTCACTGCTTAGTAATTTCTCTTCTGGACTCCATACAAAGGAAAACCAAGGGATGAAATATGTCTTTCTAAAAGGACTCAAAGTGACTTAAATATGGAAGTAAAAGATAGCAGCAAGCTCTGCACTGAATACTGTATGTGCAGAATGTAGCTCTGCATTGATACTGGCATTCAGAGACTTTTCTAATGTCACATGGAATTTGTGATCTGTGTGTAGATTGCCCTGATATATTCATTTTCTGTGTGTGTATGTGTGTGCATGCGTACACTATACACAATACAACTCACAGCTGATCGGGATGGGCACATCCTCCTATACAATGTTAATAATGGGGAAAAAATAAACATTGCACACAGCAGCATAAAATGATAAAGCAGCCAGTTTCCTAAATGAAAGATGAGATAAAGCTCGGGTCTGTAACTCAGGAAACACATCAGCATTTTCATCACATGCAGCCTGGAATGTGGGCTATAAACAATAGGCTGGCAACACAAGGGGAGGAAAGGAGAGAATTACTTTGTCTAAACAATTTATCTAAGAAAAGTTTAATGAGCTACTTCTGTATTTCAGTGTATTTCTGAGTTTTAACTCAAATGAGCAAGTTCTCTATGGCAGCATCTGAGGCATTATCAGTGTTGGAAGAGAGAATGCTGAGCAATGTGCAGTGGAGTTTTGTCAACTCTTTGAAGGCAGAGATTGCTCCATTCTGGGACAAGAGGGAAAGATCTATAAGGATATTTACCCTTTCCTCTGGCCTTCCACATTGTTTGGCCTCGTGATCCATTGCTTCCTATTTACTTCTGTCTAGCGCTGAAGGCACTTCCATGGAATAAAATGCAGGATAATAAAATGGAGAACATTTATGAGGAAAAGAGCACAAAACCTCCATACTTGAGTTGTTCTGGACATGTTTGTGTGAGATGTAAGTTTCTCCCTGGGGCAAAAATACAGTAGAAACCATATGACCAAGATCTTCTGGCCTCTGTAATGTGAAGCAGGACAAAGGTTGCCCAGAGTCTTAATTATTTATTTTTATTGTCTTAGACCCTAACACTCCCTGCCTTGGAGCAGGACCCCATCATAGCAGCCACAGACAAAATGACACGCTCTCTCCCAAAGACTGCAAAACTGGACAGTGAAAGTGGTGGGACACTGCAAACTGCTACACAAACAATGTGTGAATGGACCCCATCAGCCAAGATGAAGACTGATGCCCTATGCCATCAGCAGTCCCCTTGCAAGGATGGTGAAGTTGGCAGCAAAGAGATGTTTGAAAGAAAGGATTTAGCCTGAAGAGAGATAACAGGCCTGGTGGTAGATAGACAGGTAGATCTGTGACACGAAGACATGGTGGGAGAATTGGGACTTGCAGTTGAATCCTTAAGGTCCAGCCATTGTTTGATGGCTTTTCATCTTCCCTGAGATTGAACCTTCACAGTGAGGCTCCATGGTAGAAATCCACAGCCAACTGTATAATCTCTACAGCAAACATGAAGCCGTGTCAGAGAAACCCTGACAAATCTCCTTGTTACATATGAAGAGTTTATAAGGCTCCAGTCCATCAGATTCAGTAGGAAGCTACATCCTCCAGACATGCTTATCTCCTAGTGTAAAGTGAGGGAACCCACGTGTCTAAACCAGACCCAGTTACAGATCTTGGTTTGAAAGTTTTGGGATATATAAATGGAGATGTCTTGAGCTCAGCAGTCTTTCCTCCTTGGTCTGATTTCTGAGTGCATATCAGGGGAGCTGGAAAACATTCTGAGCTTTGACAATATTTGAAGAGCTGGCAACCTTCCCATCCTTTAAAGAGCTTTTAAAACATAATGCTTTCCATGCATACATTGCTAGGTAACACGGAGGCTGAAACCTTAATTTCAAGGTAATTATCTGTTCCTTACCATCAGAATTTCACTGAGAAGGGGTAAGGGCTCCTAAGAATCAGAGATCCCAGTAGAACAATTGAATTTTAATTTTGGAAATTTCTGGAGGCCTGTGCACATTTATACATCACTGCTTACACTCATCGACTATTTGTTTTAAGGAAGTGGAATCTGGAATAGAAAAACAATGGGCTGAAATCTCTGCTAATTTGAAAAATATCTGGAAGCTGTGAGGAAACTAATGGAGTAAACAGCTTTAGTGTATCTCTGCAAAACTGTCCTACAATACCTACATTACCCTGGGGAATGGTCTCTTGCCTGTGGGAAAATCCAGTGCAGTTGTCCTTGCGCTACAAGGAGACTTCATGCAGACTCTGCTGACCTCTCTGCAGGGCATAGACGGGCTGCATGTATACCATTAAAATGATTTGTGGGTAGGAGCTGAGCCCTTCTTTGAGCAAGAAGAGGGAGGGGAGAATGGAAAAAAATACATAGTTCTTTGGAGGTGAAGTAACGGCAAAAAAACTTGGGGCTTTAAAAAAAGGAAACCAAGATTTAAAACACAGCAAACTTGCCAGTGAATAAGGCCTACTATGTAGGTTATGAATAGAGATTCTCTCAGTGCATAGCATAGTTTTATGATCTCTTGAAAGAGGAAAACTATTCTGCCAGTGCAAGAATTCTCATATCAACAACACTGAATGATCCAACAGAAAGCTTTGATGAAGTGAAAGCCAAGAGGCCCCTTTTTCACACTGCCTTTAGAAGCAGTAGGAGTCGGTAAGAAGAGGCAGCACTAAAGTTTTTTGGCTATAAAAATCTTAGGAAATATTTTCTAACTTTTAAGGATAATTCATGTTTTGGGACAAAAGCTTTGCCAAAGAAACAAGCTAGGAAAGTATAAGATTTGGAGAGCTGTGATTGTTCTGCCAGATGACAGGACTTTTATTTTGCTGTGAGATAGGCTGAACAGCAAAGAAAAATTGCAAAGTATGGCTTGCAAATTAGGTGTGATGGAAATTTATCAGCTCAGAACACCTTAACATTTTTAATAAAATTATGATTATCATCTGTAGCAGTAACTAATGACCTGATTTAGATGTTAGCGTGTGCTTGAATGTATAACTCTGACCAGATGTCATAAACTATGGACGTGCTTTTAGCATTTGCGGCATACCAAGTATTTCATCAAGATTTTTATCCAAAAAAAACCCAGAAGAAATGTTCTGAATTCTTTGGCCCCTCCATTAGCCCTTGCCCAGTCCCATCCCCCCCATACCTATTCCACTTTAAAGTTTGTAGGAAGATATTACAAGTACTCTGTTGCTGCACTCTGGTAATTCTCTCTGTGAGAGTAAAGTGAAAGTACTTTCTATGAGTAAAGAAGATAATTAAAGCCATATATTGTCAGTGTGGTCTAATGAAGCTTACAATTGTTCTCTGCTGAGCTTAATGAGATAGTAAACAATTTTTTTGCCTAAATGCAAAAGGTAAAAAAGTAATAGAGAGACTTAAAAAAAAGATTAAGACAAGACTTATGAAAGCAGGAAAAATGCATAACTTGCATCACATGCTACAGCTTGCATTAACTTTACTCCATAAAGGACCAAAATCACGAGCAAATTTGTTTGTCCCATTAGATAATTAAACTGAATACATTTTTGGGGTTGACTCAACTATGCGGTTTTTTAATGTGGTATTTGGCCAGATTCTGATCACTTACATCACTATTTATGCACAGAAAAAGTGAGTGTGTGTTCAATCTCAGCAAAGGGAATTCAGGTTACTGAATATAGGTGTGTAGGCAGCCACTGCAGGGACAGGGTACACCTGAGGCCATATGTAGCTCATGTGGCTGGAATGTTTTTTCCTACTGTTTAAACTGGGGGCTACTAAGCTTATGTAGATTGATGCATGGCTCCTGTAGATGGAACAGAGTGCTCTGAGATCATACAATATCTCAACTGTAGTCCCAGGATGGTGAGGAGGTACCCAACACACCGCTGCATTTACAGCTGATGTTTTCATGATGTGGAATTAAGTACATCATTGCTTTTTCCAGGTAGGTGCCCAGTTGCTGAGGATATGAAGCCTTTTTCTTACCATGGAGCTGTTCAAAAGCAGGGCATTTCCTCGAGAAACATCTGCCCCTTCCTGGGCTAGGGCCTTCACCACTGGCCTCCAGGATAGCCTGAGGAAGGCAGCTCTCCCACCCTCCTACCAGTGCAGCGCCAACACATGCCAGGAAATGCAAGACTTGTAGGAGAACAAGAAAAGGCTTTGGGACCTTCTGCCAGTCGTGATGTGTGTTGTGCCCAGTGACTCAGTGGGGAACACATCTGGTCTCTGGCTCTGAGCACAACAGGATCCCAGTACGTTGTTTTCTCTCAGGTGTGCTTTAGGCAGGTGGAAGTGCAGTGGAGTCTGCCTGTGCCCAGAAGAGTGGGACCATATGTCCTAGCCTTGCAGACCTTGAGGCTGGGCAGAACCAGCGAGGTGACCTCACACCTCAGCCCTGCTACCTGTTGGCACAGGGAGATGTTTGTGTCATGCGCACCAAAGGGGAATGGTGCTTGTTGGTACAGCAAAGCTATGAGGACAGTATTTTGGGGCTACTGATATTGATGGAGACATTTTCTTTGGACAAAGAGGCTGCAATATGGCCCTTTCATTTTCTGTGCAGAACGAAGGCAAAGAACTGAAGGTTCTGAAGGAAGAGTGGGTATTTGTTTGCTTTTATGATATTCTTTAAACAGAAAATACACCTGAAGGCACTTCCTTTGTAATTCTGTTTTAAGTGGCTTTAAAGATGTCTTTCTAGTCATCTAAGCTCTTACTGCTGCAGTGTCTAAATGTCTGATATGAGTTTCTTGCAATACTGTGTATCTGCGTGGGTTTATGATTAAAAGGATCAATCTAAAAGACCTTGCATTAAGATGAGATGTGTGTGAATAGAGCCTGTAGGATTTGTCTAGTAACAGTGTATGGTACCAAAAGGCTGAGAAGATGAGAGGAAAAAAGTGAAATGATTTGCTTTCTGTTTGCAGACCTCAACAGAGGAAAATTGGAATAATTTTGGAGAAAGGACAAAGGAAAAGGCAATAGGCTAAATCCAGCTTTCAACAGATTGAATTTACATGAGCTGCTTTAGAGACTTGTATAATTTGTGTTGTGAGGGAGAAGGAGGTTGTCCCTGTGGCAGGTGCCTCCTACATCTCTGTTCTGCTCTGCCTATGCATACTTAATGGCATGTGAATATGTCAACAAGAGAACACAACATACAGCTGAACCGTGTCAAAGAAGGCTTATGCAGCTCACTTCACCTGATTACAGGAAGTGTTTGAAAAGAAAACCCTTCATGCTTTTCCCGCTTCGAGGTGGCTGAGGTGCAGGTCTTGCTTGTCTCTGTTTTATTCAGAATATTTATGGATCTGTTTACTTATTAATGAAATTCCTTAAAAGCAGACATAAGACCTACTTCCATTTGCCAAATCACTTACAAGTAATTGTATCAACTTTCCTCATCTGTTGCTTACTTGGAGAACATGAGATCCAGGAAAAGGTGTGTGGGTGTTAGCAGGGTGGATGTGGGTGGGCAGGGGGAAGTATTACTTTGATTTGCATAAGGCTGTGTATTTTCAGAGTGTTGTGCTTGAAGGATGAATGCTGCAGCTCTCTCAGGCCCCTCCAGGACCTCTTCCTGTGCTATGCGTGGTAGCAGTGGTGTGAGCGGGATGCAGGACTAAGGCAGCCCTAAGGCAGTGCAGTGCCCTCATTTGCCCAAGGGAGGTTCAGGTTGTATATTAGGAAAATTTTCTTCTCAGAAAGAGGGGTGATGTGTTGGCACAGGCTGTCCCAGGAGTCACCATTCCTGGAGATGTTCAAGAAAAGGGTATGGCACTGAGGGATATAGTTTAGTGCATGGAGATGATGGGTTGGTGGTTGGACTAGATTATCTTAATGGTCTTTCCAACCTTAATGATTCTGTGATGATTGTGTCGTTACATCCTGTGCAAAACCCAAAGCCACCCATGCCTGGCAATTGGAGGGACTGGAGAGGGAAAGGGGGGTTGTCCTGAGTTGACTGAACAAATATTTTGAATGTAACATTTCACCATTGCTCTGGCAGAGGAGGTGAATATGCCATGGGAACTACGGTGTTGTGAGTGCTAGTGCACAGGCTACCACACCTGTGATGTAGTACAATCATACAGGCTTTGGTATTTGTGAACTAATGCTGAATTTTTCAGAATATTTCAGGGAGTTTGAGCTAGCCCCAAGGAGCTCATGAGGGAGTTTTCTATGCTTTTCCCCCAGCTGTCCCTTAAACAGTAAAGAAAATGAGGGAAGGAGATGAACGAATAGTGCATGTTCTTTTCTATGTTTGCACTGTGCACAGAAATAAACATCTTTTTTTTTTTTTTTTTAAACATGGTGTGTGGGGTGCTGAGCTTTTCTTCCCAAGAATTGTAGGCTACAGATGAGTCCCTTTGTGGCACTAGATATCTGAAACATATGAACAGCTCACAGGCATATGTGACTCAAATGATTTTCATGGGAAGGAGCAAAGGGGTTTAGTGGGCAAGAAAACATTGTGGAAACAGAGAAAGAAAAGGGCCACAGAGGAAATGCAGGTTATGGTGTATGGAAAAAAAGGTGATGGAGAGATTTCCAAGCAGAGAGTTGGCTGAAAAGAGGCTTGGAGCTGTTACAGAAAACCATAATTCCTCTATAACTCATCTTATGTAGAGGAAGACAAGCTGTTATATATTATTTCTAAATGAGGACGTTTGCTTCATAAGAATACTTTATTTTCTCATCTCTTGGGAAGAAAAAAAATCATCTATACCAGGCCCCAGTTTGGCTCAAAGATTTTAGGTCAAACAGATAAAACATATTTATCAAGTCTTGTCTTGCTACTTGTGTCTTTACAGCATGCCCTTGCTGGGGTTTATCAATGCCAAGAGCATGTTATAATTCTAGAAAGAAGGAAGCAAGGGACCCCTAATAAATAAGTTACAGGGAAATTTATGCTTCCAGCCACCTGCTACCCAGTCAGCTGTGTTAATGCCTGGCAAAATCGAAGTCCCAGTGAGATTTCCTGTCTCCTGAATATTAGTTTCCCCTGTAGTAGGTAGATACCTCTCTAATGGGTTTCTGGCCACCTGCAGACCTGTCCAGCTGGGTAAATTGCACTGCATTGTAATGAACCTGCTTAAGCAACCAGGAGGAAGGTTGCTTCAAAATTATTTCCATAATGGGGAAAAAAAAATCTTAATTAAAATATTATGCACTTAAATGGCAAATAGAACAGTTAGAAAACTGAAACCACTTATTAGTACCTTGCCTTTCTGTCCTATCTTAACTGCTAATGAGCACAGCTGATGGCACCTATTGCACATTGCATTACCAGGACACTGAGTTGTGTGATCTGCGTAGTGAGACATATGGGGACATTGCAGGCATTACCTGGACATACTGTTTGGATGTTTTATTATAATATGTTTTGTAGACACTCTGTAATGCACCTGGAGCCTAAGGTATCCTTAGTTAATAAATTCTAATGGATATATAAATTGGCAAAGGAGGCAAGGTCAGTGAGAAGGTAGACGTGCCCCATAAATAATGCACTCCAGAGACTTTTGTCTGTAAGATAACATATTTCACCTCCCTAGAAATACCCCTCACAGGAGAGGTAGCTGAGGGATTCAATGGATAGGTAACTCATGGAAACCTCAGTGATGAATGGGAAGGAAAATAACCTAGTTTTTCACACTGCCATGTGACTTGTCAGAGAAGATGAAGTGGCAAACCTTTATAGAAAAGGAGATTTTCCAAATGTGTCAAAAATGTCATCAGGGACAGCCATGTCTGACCATACAAGCTGAGAAAGTGTCGTCCTTTCTGGAAAAGATCCACTCCCAGGGTGAGGAAGTGAACAGCCCAACACCACAAGCCAGCTCCTATGTAGATGCAGCTGGGAGAATCTTGACTGACAAATGTAATCTTGCAGAATATACACCTGTCTCTTATTTTTCTTTTGCAGTTTTATTATTGCAAACATGTTTTAATCAGTGTATGACAAAATGAAGTGTTCCTTTTCAGTTATCCCTATTTTTTACAGCAATGAACTGATTTACTGTTACTGGGAAGACATTAGGCACCATAATTCTGATCATTACAATTGCTGGATACCTCCCAGAGTACCACATGCTGCAGATGGATCAGGGTGCCAGCATCAGTAAGGGAATGTCCATTTGTCTGCAAACACATGCTATAAGCCAATAAGTTTGCTTGCTTAAGCTGAAAGGGTGGAGTGCTTTCCAGGGTCTGGATGTGGGTATCACTTCATTTGCATTGTGATGGCTCAGCAAGGTTGGGATGCTCACCTGCCCCTTGCTGCCCATTCACACAGCTGTCACAGTGGCTTTCCTCCCAGCCGAGGGTATGGGGAGACTCTAGGTAGCAGACATACCCTGCAGGATAGAAAGGATATTACATTTTCAGAGAGGATACTCTTTTGCAGTCTCCTTTGTAATCAGTAAAAAAGGTGGGAAGGAATGCTGGGACTGTGCTCTCATCTGGTCCTTCTGCATGGCAAAATTCTCCTATGACAGTGGTAAATCTACCACTCTGTGCAATGGTAAGTTCATTCTGTCATTGCACTGGAGTTCTTGCTTTTGAGTTTGGCTCTTACTGAATAAATACACTGCTTCTGACTGGGCTTGCTATCCTCCAAGCTTCCCTGGATTTTTTTAAATGAACCTCTGTGTTCAGGCAATACTTGCTGGGCAGGTCCTCCTTAATGCCAGAATGAAGCAGTCAGCAGCTAGTAACAGCAATTACAAGCAAACTCCATGCAGATTCCTTCTCTGAAAGTTAAAATATAGCAGCTTTTACTACTGTTTTTTAGCCTCTGTTCCTTTTGTGATCTTTCCACAGATGCATGAAACGTGGTTAATTAACCTGCCATCACCTTCCTCTCTGTGAATCAGTGTCACACTAACCTCTCTCTATGCTGAAGGTTTTCAGTGATGCATGTTCCTCCCTCTGCTGACATTTTATTCAACCTCTTCACAATCTACTCAGCTAATTCAGTTTTGCATGATGATTTTTCTTGTATGCTGGTATTTCTAGTGCTCCCGTTCTTTCTATTCATTTTGAAGGAGATAACCCACATCAGTGTAAGCTGACCCAGGTGATCATTCTTTCAGTTTGATTCTCTAATGGAACTTGGCTTTGCTGGAAAAGTGGGGCTTCTCTGCCTTTGCAAATAGTCCTGCAATTGGAGTTCACTAACCAGCACTCGTTTTTCTTAGATAGTTTGTCTGACATCCTAAGCCTCATTAAGAGAAGAAAACCACAAAAGAAGAACATTTGCATTTAATAAAGAAGCTGCGGAAAAAAAAAAAGAAGCTTGAAAATATCCTCAGGTTTGAGACAGCCGTAGGATAGTGAAATTAATAAGGAAAATTTTGAGAAAATGGAGAAAGATAGCTACCACTGCAATGCAGTGAAATGGAATTAAGGAGTCTGAGTGATTCTTTCTTCTAAAGGTCAACATCATCGACTGAATTTCTGTGAACCTAATAAATTCTAAGATATGCTATAAATAGGAGCATCTCAAGGGCAATACTTAAGTCATTCAGTTGAAACATGGGACAAAATAAATAGTAAAATGATAATGAGAAATGGCAAATCAAGTTAAAATGGTACGTTTAGGCCTGGCTTTGTTGATAACACAATTTTAAAATGTTACCAAATCAATTGTTATTTACAATGTGTTTTGGAAAGAGATTAACTGACTTTGGATGCAAACAGGTTTTCAATAATGCCAACACTGCAGGGATTTGACTATTTTTAAAGGCTGTCATGGCAATGAAAATCTCTATTTATGTATTTAAAAATAGATATGAATTTTAACATGTAAATGAGTGTTTTATGGAAAAAAGAACCAGTGTTTTACCATTTTACATTCTAGAAGGCACTGCAACATTTTATTGCATTTTTAGCTGATAAAACGTAATTTACTGGTAAGGATGGTAATTGGTCAGAGGCTTGTAATAAATTCTGTCAAATTGTGTTTCTAAATCAAGAATTCAGGGAATTCCATTAGTCAGTGCCCTCTAGGAAATCAAATTAGATGATCACAGTGGTCCATTCCAGCTTTAAATTATGTTCATAGCTTTATAGCAAATGCCTTCCCCCTAACTGTATATTCTTACATAATTTTTGGTTTTATACAATATTTTCCTATTTCAAATTTGTAGAGCACATAATACTTTCTCTTAGAAAAGAATATAATACTTTTCTCTTAGAAAGTATTACATCCCATTAGAAGAACTTGTGGATTTCTCTGAATATCTTTAGGGCAAGTTGCAATGAAATACTTGAATCAGAAGGACAAAGTAAATGCTCAGACTTCGAGCTTTCAGTGTGTATCAAGGAATCTAATGACCAGAGCTGTGCTCTGTAATTATGGTATTCGAGATAGATGAACCTAAATAGTTTTTGTATAGATTGTTGGAAGATCAATATTGCCGCTTCTTTTTTAAGCCTGTCCTGTGACATAGACAGATACATTGCTGGAGAAGTTGCTTATTTGGCTGCTGCAGATGGGGGAGAATTTCTGACAGGTTCCCTGAAGATACTGAAAGAAACAATTAAAGCTCTAATTATATTCTCTGACATGTAAGAGTTGAAGATGTTACTTATAAATGTAACTGTAAGAGACTATACTGTTAACTTCTGTGTCTCAAAGCTTGCTGGGGACACAGATGGACTTGTTCAAGTCCGGAGCAAGGATTGTGAAATCCTTTGTTTGAAGGACACAGATGAACAAGTTCAGGCAAGTCCTGGGCAAAGGTTGTGAGATCCTTTGTCTGGGGGAACGCTGATGGACAAGGCCAGGGGCGACGAGAGCGAGATGAACTGCAGCTGAATAGCTGTGAAGTGCTCCTTTGTGTGGGCTTATCTCCGGATGATGGCCATCTCAGGAGGTACTCAATGACTCTTGCTCGAGGCCCATCCTTGTCACGTAGGCAGGAGAACAAGGAGGATAAAAAGAGGAACTGAAAACCATGAGGATAGGTTTCTGACAACAGATTCCTCATGACGAACTGAGGTTTTCTGACAACAGATTCCTCATGAAGAACGGGAGGTTTCTGACAACAGATTCCTCATGACAAACGCAGGTTTCTGACAACAGATTCCTCATGACGAACGCAAGGTTTCTGACAACAGACTCCTCATGAAGTATGGGAGGTTTTTCTGACAAGAGATTCCTCCTGAAGAAGAAGAGGGATTCCTGACGATCAGATTCCTCGTGAGGTGACTCCTGCATGCTGCTGAACTCTCCTGAGCCTGCTGCCTGACCGCTGTTGCTGCTTCAAGACTTGGCTTCTCGACTTCTTCGTCTACCTGTCTGCTGCCCAAGGCCGGCCACGCTGCTGCTCCTCGTCTTCTGCTGCGTTCTGCCCGGGACCTTCAAACGCCGTGCAACGGACCGCTGCTGGATCCTGCTGGTGACTATCCCCGCTTTACGCAACTCCTGCTTCTTTTCCACCTTTTCTATCGCACTCCTTCCCTTCCCCGTCTCCCTGATTAGGTCTTAGTAATAAACTGGATGCAACAACATATGAACCGTTGTTTCTTAATCTCACACCGGGTATACAGATATTAAAGAACCTCATCTCCCTCCTATAAATTGGAGCGAGTCATTTTTTTATTGGCGTAGTCGGCAGGATACCCGCTGTGAGAGTGTTGTCCTTCCAGATATAGTTTGAAACTTTTTTTTCTGTGTGTACCTCCTGGAGTTGCAAGGAGCGATAGTTTTGAAAATTTAGACGTGAGTCCTTCTCCAGGAAGACCGCTCCATATTCTGAAACTTTACCTTTTATGTGTGTACCTCTCGGGGACGTATTTTGACTATTTGCATTTTGTTTAATACGTGTGTGCCTCCTCGGGAAGACCTCTCTGGTTATTTGGTAACTGAAGTGTGAAATTTGGTGTGTCTGCGTGCTTGCGCCTCTTGGGGAAGTGAGGTAGTGATATTTTGTGACTAAAACGTGTGTGCCTCTCCAAGAAGTTTTATTTACCCTATTGAAACCTAGAAAGTGTTGCTTTAGCTTCACATTTTTTGTGCTCCCCCCAAAGAAAGGGAGGAGTGGTTTGAGTTGTGTGCACCTCCTGGAGTTGCAAGGAGTGAACTGTAACTTAGGTGTGGTGTTTACAGTTTGTTCTAGCTTCTTGTCTTTGTGTGCTCCTGTCAACAAAAGGGAGGAGTGATTGGAGCATTTGCATTTGTTTAGGTGTGGTGTATCTCCCTGGGAGGAGCGGTGAAGAGTAACTGAGCTTTTGAACACGTGTACCTCCTCCTCCCTTAGTGTAGATCTTTCATTGTATTAAGAAATGAGTAACAGTATTGCCAGTATGAAAAGTGAAGATGTGTTATTTGACCTTTTAGAAAAGCATGGTGCTCGTCCCTCTTTGTCAGGGGTGGACTGGGCACGCCAAAATTGGCATAATTTGCAGAGTGTTTCGGACCGCATTAGTGTCTTACAGAATGAGGCTCGTTCACGAGCTGGGAAAGGGAAGTCGTTTATTTGTGCCGTTCTCGGGGCTGCTTTAAAAGCTGCCGTGGAGTTCCGAAATGAAAAGCATTCGGCAGAACTCCAAACCATAGAAGCATTACAGGAGTCGGTTAGAGTTACACAAGAATTCGTAAAAACTCTGCAGAATCAAATAGTTAATCTCGAGGAACAACTGGAAAGAGAGAAACATAATTCGGCCTTGTTGCAGATGGCTTTCAAGGAACTGTTAACACGTAAAGATACTGGCGATACTGTCACCCATAGGTTGCCTCAAGAAAAAACTTTTCCTCAGGAGGAATTACAAGAAATAAAGGAAAGACTAGACAAATTAGAAATCCCAATAGCCCCACTGCGTCCCTTGATAAAAACAGAATATACGTTCGATAACAGTGAGGATCTAGATCCTCAAATGAATGTTAAGGAAATTCCGTTCTCGGCCACCGAACTAGCAAAACTCAAAAAGGACTTTAGCCGCTCTCCAAAGGAATCAGAAACAGAATATGTATGGAGGGTGAGTCTCACTGGTGGCGATCAGATTCGGTTAACAGAAAAGGAAGCAGAAGGTTATTGGGGACCAGGAGTATTTTTAACTACTGGTAACAATCGTGCTCCCTGGTCATTAACGCAAAGGGCTGCCTATTGGGCAGGTGGTCTCAACCCTTTAGAAAGGGGAGACCCTCTTGCCATTACTGGAACTACTGACCAATTAGTAGAAAGTGTTCAAAAGGCTGCTTGTCTCCAATTGATGTATGATAGAAAGCTGCAGCCACATCATGAATCGCCCATGATGATGCCCGTTGATCCTGAGAGAATGACCCCTTTAATTAGAGGACTTCCAGAATCACTGAAACCCATAGGCATACAATTACAGGCAAGGATACAAGCTATGTCACAGGGAGAAAGAACCCGGGCAGTGTTAGAAGAAACTGTAACCCCCAACCATCTGCAGTCAGGATGCAAAGTATGGACGTGGGGGGAGGTAGCCCAAGAGTTAATTAATTATGGAAGAAAATATGGGCAAGTGGTTTCTTTTCCCAGTAAATCTGAGCCCACAGGTGTAAGGCTTGCAGCAGCCAGTCTTGCCCCCAGGCCACCTAGCCCAAAGCTCAGTGGGTCTGGAAGGGTCTCATTGCCAGTAAAAACCGGTAGGCGGAATATCTTTCATAAACGTAATGGACTTTGGACTCTGGGCTGGAAAAAGGGCATTCCACGAAATTTGATGGATGGATTGACAACAGATAGGTTAGAGAAATTAGTTAACTGGTGGCCACAACAAAATCTCGAGAATCTTGAGGAAAGCAAAACTCCAGGTCCTAGGGCCTTTCTCAGGGAACCTGAAGGGCTCTCCAAGCCGTTAGTAAACTGATGTTTCCGCCCCTCCCAAGTGAGCGGGGTCGGGGCGGTGAAGGGTGGTTGTATTAGAAAGCTCACAACAAAGGGGAAACACTTATCGCCTGGGCCAGCCTGTGTTTGGCTCAGCTAACCTGAGGCTTGTTTCCCTAAGCTTAAAGGGATACCTTAACAAATATCCTTGGAAGGCCAAGGACACAGCGAAAAAGGAATATAAAATTAACTCTTGCTGGATTGCTCCCTCATTTGTTAACCATATTAACAAAGCCCCCCCCAAAAAAGGGCAAGTCGGTGTCTCATTTTTATTTTTTCAGAATACTCCTATGGACCTTGGCTGAACACAGAAAGAACTCTAATGTTTTGTGACAGAAATATTGAAAATGTGATCATGTTAGACATTTTGTATTTTGGTAGCAAAAGTACTATGTTTTGTGTTGTTGTGGGTAGTAATGTTGTATCTCTATTTGTTATATTTATTTGTTATTGGTTATTGCCGAATGTATGGTTGCCTCTTTTCATTTTCAACTTTTTATTCACCGTGTAACATACGTATCAACACTCCCGAGGTATCACCGAGCGGTGCCTGTGGCAAATTGATATTGTGACCTGTCGCAACTCTTATGTTTGTTAATTGTATGGTTCCGTGTTTTATAAGATGTGTTGTATCACCTATGTAGATTGTAACCTCCTCTATTGATGGGGAAGTCAAGCACATCAGGGCCCACCCTGATGAATCTCTTGTAATGATTGTATGAAACTTTTGATTCCCTACCCCCCTTCTCCCCCCTTCTTTACCCCTATGCTTGCTATCTTTTTCTCTCACCATCATGGATCATCTGTGTCCCATTTTAAAGCAACCTTTGAGTCACGGGGTGGTGTAAGAGACTATACTGTTAACTTCTGTGTCTCAAAGCTTGCTGGGGACACAGATGGACTTGTTCAAGTCCGGAGCAAGGATTGTGAAATCCTTTGTTTGAAGGACACAGATGAACAAGTTCAGGCAAGTCCTGGGCAAAGGTTGTGAGATCCTTTGTCTGGGGGAACGCTGATGGACAAGGCCAGGGGCGACGAGAGCGAGATGAACTGCAGCTGAATAGCTGTGAAGTGCTCCTTTGTGTGGGCTTATCTCCGGATGATGGCCATCTCAGGAGGTACTCAATGACTCTTGCTCGAGGCCCATCCTTGTCACGTAGGCAGGAGAACAAGGAGGATAAAAAGAGGAACTGAAAACCATGAGGATAGGTTTCTGACAACAGATTCCTCATGACGAACTGAGGTTTTCTGACAACAGATTCCTCATGAAGAACGGGAGGTTTCTGACAACAGATTCCTCATGACAAACGCAGGTTTCTGACAACAGATTCCTCATGACGAACGCAAGGTTTCTGACAACAGACTCCTCATGAAGTATGGGAGGTTTTTCTGACAAGAGATTCCTCCTGAAGAAGAAGAGGGATTCCTGACGATCAGATTCCTCGTGAGGTGACTCCTGCATGCTGCTGAACTCTCCTGAGCCTGCTGCCTGACCGCTGTTGCTGCTTCAAGACTTGGCTTCTCGACTTCTTCGTCTACCTGTCTGCTGCCCAAGGCCGGCCACGCTGCTGCTCCTCGTCTTCTGCTGCGTTCTGCCCGGGACCTTCAAACGCCGTGCAACGGACCGCTGCTGGATCCTGCTGGTGACTATCCCCGCTTTACGCAACTCCTGCTTCTTTTCCACCTTTTCTATCGCACTCCTTCCCTTCCCCGTCTCCCTGATTAGGTCTTAGTAATAAACTGGATGCAACAACATATGAACCGTTGTTTCTTAATCTCACACCGGGTATACAGATATTAAAGAACCTCATCTCCCTCCTATAAATTGGAGCGAGACAGTAACACACCGGTTTCTTTTATAATAGAAATGTGTTGAGTTTTTGAAGGAAAAATAACCTGTAAGGTGTTAAGTTTGGTGTTATCCTCTCCTAAGTAATTGAAGAGGTATTGGTGATGGTGAATGACTTCTCTCTTGCAGAACAATGGAAGTGAAGGTCATCATGGCATCTGTCACAACTCCCTCTTTTTTCTGGAGTATTCCTACAGTGTATGTATGTTTTCTGGACCTGAGTGTTAACAACAGACTAAAATGCAGTTTGAATCTCACTGTTCTTTTTCTCTCATTAGGAGAATACAAAAGGCCAAAAAACAATGTCAGGAAACTCTCACATTTATTTTTAGATCTATTCGTTAACATTTTTCCCTCCCCTGCTCCAGCCAAGATCCCATTGAGGCTGATGACTAAGGACTGCGACTTGTCTGCTCCTTGCAGTGAGCTTTGGTTTTGGCCGAGCTGAAGGCTCAGTTTCTCAGCAAAGCAAACAGCAAACCTCTTGCTGCAGAAGGCAGTTCGTTGCCCGTGTAAAATTGTGATTTAAGGAGAAAAGCAGTAGCTGGAGAGAGTTCAAATGTGCATCGCTCCCTGTTGCTGTGCGGGCTTTGCAAGCAGCAGCTCTGAGCGTACTGTAAGCCCATTGGTATGCTCCAAAGCCAAGAGATGCAGTCTAGTGTTGGAAGGGACCTCAAAGATATTCTAGATCCATCCCCTTCTTTACTAGCAACCTTCCTTCACTTGCAGCCCTGCTGTATCACGCTGGGCATGCTTTTTCATGTCTGCCTAAAGATTACCAAAAAAAGCATGAAGAACTGAAAGCACAGTTGTGGTCTGGCTGCCCATGCGGTTGTACAGGTGGTAAAGCCAAGCTGTGGGATGGGAATGTGCACTCAGGAATGCTGCGATGGCAGTGTCACTGCTTCTTTGAGACTGCATGGTCTTCAGGTGACCTTTTGTGAAAGCACACTGTGAAATACAGATGGGTATGGAGCCTTAGAAGTTGGTGATGTGAGCTGCTGGGAGCTTAGTAGTGAAAGAGCGAATCCCTATAGGAATTTGGCAGCGGATGCCAATTAGAGGATCAAAGAGCAAAGATTCAAGTGCCAAAATTAGGTGGTGATATTTGCAACTGAGAATGATTGCAGTAGTGAGGTGTTAATGTATGCAGCTGGAAGAGAACTTAGAGAACTAACGGATAGGGGTGAAGAAAAAATAATTAAAATTGTATTTAATGAGGGAAGCAGGAAAGCAGGTTAGCATTGTTTGCTCTCCGAGGAAATGAGAAGGAAAATAAATGAGAGTCAATAGAGAAGATACAGAAAAAAAAAAAAGAAAGTTAATGGAGGAAAAATGAACACCACTAATTTGTTTCCTTTGTCTAATGGTATTGTAAAAAGAAATAAGAAAAATATAATTGTGACATTAGGGGAGTTTCGTATTCCTTGATGATACATCAGTCTCAGCTGCAGAAGTATTTGATCATCTGGATAGCTATCAGTGGGTAAATCTTCTGTCAAAATTAATCAGCTTTATGAAAGGAAGATTTAAAATGCTGTTCTTTAGGGGCTCATCTGTAATGGAGATAAACTTTACTTTCTCTGGCTGTATAGTAGTCTATTTCTGCCAATATGTTTTGGAAAAGCATCTGGCTTACTCTTGTTCACAGAAAAGAACACAACAGTACATTGTATTGTGTGACTTGAGCATCTGCTGCACTTAGCAAGGAGTTTATTGATATATCAATATCAATGCCATATGGCGTACAGAGAGTTCCTTGCACTTAAAACTCTTGGTATTTGTATGGGGTTGTTTTTGTATCATGTGTAACCAGCCAGCTTCTCCAAACCATACAAGAGTTCTGTGTGCACAGGGACAGTGAGAGGCCTGAAGTGATGCAGAGGGTACGGGGAGAAGCTGTGCTGGAACTGGGAGCAGATGAAAAAGCCCTTGGTTCCCTGGCCTCATTGTTTAATATTAACCAACTGCCTTTCTGGGTAAGAATGACACAAAGATTACTGTGAGGATCAAACATCCAAATCAGAGCACTGAGCTGTTTGTACAGCACTTCTGAGAGGTAGATCAAATCCTTATTTGTAGATGTACAACGATGCGCCAGCTGGTTCCGGGCATTCTTCCATAGCTCATCCCTGCCCCCAATAGCTCCTCACACCCTGAAATCTCATCTCTGGATACCTGAAGAAGGCAGCTTATCAGCAGAGGGGACCATGAGTTTCCAGTAGTGTCTGCCGGTACGTTTAGTCATAGACAGTACAGCATAGTCATTAATACTTGAAACTGGCTGCTTCCGTTATAACAGGAAAGTCTGCATCTTGTTTATTCCACAGGCTCTGTTCCTGTCCTTATATCTGAGCACCAGCAAACTTTGCAGCTCAGACTTCCAGGAACTATTCCAGGCTGCTACTCCTGCCTGCCAGCCTGGGAGCAAAACAGTGGCATGGCTCCTCTACGAGGACTCCTCTCCATTTTGTTCCACAGGTTTCTTTGGAAGTGGCCTGTTGTGTTCTCCATGCTCTCATAGCAGCTGGCCCTGGTGCAGCAACCTCTCTCAGGTCAAGTCTGATGTCTTTTGAGATCTTTAACATGACTAGCTCAGTATTGGGGCCCTACACTGCCTTGCAGGCAAGCAGCCTACCGTTACCTGAGATGTACTGAATCTGAATGTTACTATAAACGTTGCATTTATGAATGAATAACTGAATGTTACCTGAATTTGCATTGATCTGTTTGTCTGCTAAGAACCAGTGTGTGGGAGGAGGGAGAAAGAATCCTGTGAAACTCATGCAGCACCTTCTTTCAAAGCTGTGTATGTATTTTCCTGGTGGTTTCCTGTTAGTGGGTTATCTCATGGCCCTTTGAAGGACAGAGACCTGCACAATGCATTTCCAGCCCTCTTAGCTTCAGTAACATTACATAAAATTCATATTTCTCAAGTTTTAAAACACTGGAAGTACAACTTCAACTGAAGAGCCACGGTGGTCTGTCTGCAGTCTGACTAGAATCACAGTGTTGTGTCTGCCACAGAATGTTCTTAGTGATATATAATTAATATTAATTAAGGCAAGCGAGCAAAGAACCAGCAAGGCTGTAATGGTGGTTAGGTAGCTCAGAAGAAGCAGATGTTTACAAAGAAATTTATTATTGTCTGTTCTGCTAAAGGGACTTGTCAGGTGTGAATACATCTCGTCACAAGGAAATACAAGTGTAAAAACCACAGGTTTTAATAACACACATACATATGCATATATAGGCATATTTATACATTTGTCAACTTTATCAGACATCTTGGAAGAAACATCTGCAGTGTAATTTCCTGTTTAGTAGTAAAAGAACTAAGGAGTTGTCTTAGCTATGCTGACCAATATTTTTATTAGGAAAAAATAAAACATCAAACCAGAATAAAATGTTGGATAATATCAAAAGAAATTTGATATTATCGAGCTGGGCAAAAAAAAACCGGATGAGGTTTAACAAAAGCAAGTGTAGAGTCTTGCATCTGGGGAGGAATAATTCCATGCACCAGTACAGGTTGGGGGATGACCTGCTGGAGGGGAGCTCTGCGGAAAGGGACCTGGGTGTCCTGGTGGACGACAGGTTGGCCATGAGCCAGCAGTGTGCCCTTGTGGCCAAAAAGGCCAATGGCTTACTGGGGTGCATTAAAAAGAGCGTGGCCAGCAGGTCAAAGGAGGTGATCCTCCCCCTCTACTCTGCCCTGGTAAGGCCTCATCTGGAGTACTGCGTCCAGTTCTGGGCTCCCCAGTACAAAAAAGACAGGGATCTCTTGGAAAGAGTCCAGCAGAGGGCCATGAAGATGGTGAAGGGCCTGGAGCATCTCCCCTATGAGGAAAGGCTGAGTGAACTGGGTCTGTTCAGCCTTGAGAATAGAAGACTGAGAGGGGACCTGATCCAGGTCTATAAATATCTAAGGTGTGGGGGGCTGAATGGCGAGGCCGGACTCTTTTCAGTGGTGAGTGGAGACAGGACAAGGGGAAACGGCTGGAAACTGCAGCATAGGAAGTTCCGCACAAACATGCGCAAGAACTTCTTTACAGTGAGGGTGACGGAGCACTGGAACAGGCTGCCCAGGGAGGTGGTGGAGTCTCCTTCTCTGGAGACGTTCAAGACCTGCCTGGATGCCTACCTGTGCTACCTGGTGTAGGGAACCTGCTTTGGCAGGGGGGTTGGACTCGATGATCTCTGGAGGTCCCTTCCAACCCCTACAATTCTGTGATTCTGTGATTTGTAATATAAATGGTTTGCTATTATGGCATATGAGGCATTTATTATAGAGCTGAATTAGTCTGTCTTCAGAATTAATCTTTTGCTCTTGAGGCTCTGGATAATATTTTTATGGAGTAAACCATACCATTTGGCTGTTACAGGATTCTTCCCTTGGCCTCTTAAGCTGCTGCTGCTAGAATTTCTTCAAGATTGGATACTGGACCAGAGAAGAACACAAGAACTGTACTGTCAGAGCAGCTTAAAAACTTTGCAAAACGCAATAGGAATAGATTTGTAGCCAAGTCTCAGCACAACTTTCAGAACTGCACTGATGACTCTGTGACAAAAAATAGGTTTGTTGTGGTTTCTGTTTATCACGTTACAGTTTTTTTTGTCTGCAATAGACATTTGCTTTCAAATATGAAGAATAATGAACATAGAATAACGTTCATTTCAGAAAAGTTTTGTCAGTTAGAGAGGGGATGAGGTTGCTTCCAGGTCTGCATCCTCAGGAACCTTGAGTTGCTAAAATTGAGTGAGGAAGCCTGTGTAAAGTATAAGTTTCCTTGAGCTCTTCTTCCCTATTTAAGCTATGAACCTTCAATTTGAAAAATACACATCCCAAATCACAGGGAGCCTATGAGCTTTGAGTCTGTCTTCTGAGAAGTGCAGTAGGTGTTGCTGGCAGGGAGGTATGGCATCCTTTATAGCATCGCTATGATTTAGTTCAGACAGATTCTTGGGCTATAGAGGCTGAGGCTATGAGTGGTAGTAGCAAATTGGGTCCTTTTCCTTTTGAGACAGGTAGGATAATTGGTAGTAGAAATCACTGGTGCTACACTATTTTCTTCTTGACATCTCTCAGTGCATAGCCTACACTTGGGTTCAGTTTCCTAGAATGGATGTGGTAATAAACCGTGCTCAGGAAAGCGCTGTCTTTGGCTCTGTCTGCCACAGCATCCCCTATTTCTAGGACACATGGGAAAGTCAAAAAGATCCAAACGAACATGGACTCTTTCTCCTCTCTCAATCCTTGTCTTTTCCGCACCAGTCTGCCTCAGTTCAAACACTGCCTGGTCTGAAAGGGGAGCTTTGCCATTAGCTTTCCCCATGCAGTTGCTTGGCAACACAAGGTGAAGATCTAAACAAAAGGACAAAGAAACATGATTTAGTTCACAAGACAGCCTAAAGAGTTTTGGAGGTAGTTAGTCCACAGTTCTCTTTCTGTGGTTTGGCTTACGCTACAAAATGTTGCTCACAAAACAGTGCGACACTCCAGTTATCACCGGGATGCTGAAAAAAGCCCTTGTTGCAGACGCACATATGGTTGGAGGAAAGAGCGCTCGCTGCCTTGGCTCTTTGCTGTCTGGGGAGGAGGTGTAAATAGATCAACAGAAAGACTCGGCTTAGTGGCATGTGTTCCCCTCACCCTGGGGCTCTGCAGCAGAGTCCTCTTCTGGCGCGAGGATGCGCCCTGAGAGTGTGCCTGCCGTCATCGTGCCCCTGCTCCTCTCATCTCTGGCCGACTCACTCACGTCTCTTCGCTGTCCCCACCGCGGGTGACATGTCTCATTCTGTACCTCCGTGGCTCCTGGCGCTTCAACTCCGTGCTGGAATGGGATGCGAGTCCTTGCGAGGCGTGTAATGTATGCGCTACCGGAGCCAAAGCGGAGCCTATCTCCTGTAAAATGGCTTTGATATATCGATAAGTGGAGCTGACTGACAAAAATTCCTTAACAATGAGATATCATTTCAAAGCCAATATTTTTTTTGAGCGCTGAAGGTACAAGGAGCCCTAATGACTAACAGAGGATCGTTATGTATGCAGGTGAAAAAGGAAGATGACAAGGATTTTAAATCAATCTATCACATTATGCATTTACCTGCCAGCAGTGAGTTTTTCACCCCTTTCATTTTCCACTGCCGAATACTGCAGATTCAGGCTGGTAAGCAGAGCATTTGGGGGCAGGATTTACATTAAAAATGAACCTTTTACATAAATTATGACCTCTTTTGTTTCCCCGCTGACTGATGCACTTTAGCTGTCACATGCCCATTGTACAGGGACCATTCTTTCCCTGATGTGTGCATGTAGTTCTCATTAACATCAAGGCAGCTTGCAAGTACTCATTTGGGAGAGACAGAGCCTGAAGTGCCTCTAAATGCTTATGACAGGACTGCCCGCGGTTCCAGGTCCCACCAGCCACGATCCAACGCTTCCATCTGCCTGGGAGTCTGTCCATCCCCAGTGCCCCTCAGCCACCCTGCAGGCCCCACTACCCCACCTCAGGCCCCTTCCCAGACCTCACAGCAGTCGCACTTCCTCTTCCCACATCCTCCCACCAAACCAAACCCCTCACTGTCGAACTCCCGCCTCTCCAAACAACGTGGGGCTGCCACAGAAAGTGTGGGGCCAATCCTGAGTCTTCTGCAGACATGGTGGGTTGGTAGGTAGGGGAGCACAGGAAAGTGTCACAGCTATTCCAGGAGCAAGGGAAGAATGATCTATGAAATTCTGACAGGACTCCTGTTTAGTGTCTATAACATGTTTCTCGGGCTCCATGGGTAAAAGATCACAGAGACTTCCTAGGTCCTCATTTGATTAAGAGTATCAGTTTCTCTTTTGTGATGCCTTCCTGCACTAGAGTAGAATAAATGAATTGCCCAAGTAATAGTCCAACAAATGGTAGAGGAGCCAAGAGCATGAAAACACTTCCAGATCATTTCTCTCTAAGGGCAGACAGTCTCTAATTCCAGCCTTCCGAGAGGCTGCAGACTAATCACAGCAGCAAAGTCACTCACAACATAGTGAGATGCCTGCAACATGATGTAGGGGAGGGAACTGCCTCAGTGAGGAAAAGAAAATTGCCTGCCTGTGGCACTGATATTTCTTATGATTAGAAGTCGTGAAAGTGAGAAGAACGGCAAAAACACAGACATGGATCACAGCTTCGCCTTCAGGATACACTGTGCAGAAGGGCACAGTGAGTCAAGTACTTCTGGGCCACGTGGCTGAATGCTGAAATTGGGTGCTTCCTAGCAGCATGGGGTTATTGGGCATTTAAAATTTAGATGAGTCCAGAAGATGCTTTCTAATCTCCAGAACTTGATCAGTAAGTAACCCTATGTATCAACCAGCTTTTGTGAACTTTAAACTATAACAGCACAACAAAACATACCTCCAGCTATTTTATAACTTTCTGTAAAGATGAATCTGGGTGCGTGCAACCTTGCCTCAGACATTTGCCTCCTTCCAGGTAACAGAATGCATTTAGTTTCTTCATGTGTTGGAGTCATGTAAGTTCAATAAGCCTAACAATGTGGTATGATTTACTCGTTAATTATGTAGCTTTTTCAGCAAGAAATGTCTTTTTCATTTTTCCCCCTTAATAATAGAGCCTTCATGGGCTCTAGCCTCCTTTGTCTGGCAGAAAGTCTTTTTTTTTTATTTTTTAACAGCAGAATGGGCAGATAAACTATGAGTGGCATAATGCTTTTCTGAGTGTGAAACTGATGTGTGCATGCCAGGTCACAGCAGTGTTATGCGGCACGAGCTGCAGGCTGGTAAACATGTGAGCTTCTCAATACTTGCTTTCATGTGGGTAGGGGGTGTAGTCTCAATATTTCACACATGTCACCTAAGGAGAAATAGAGCCATCATGCTGGTACACACTGGTATCCATGCTGAAACTAGCCTGTTTTTCAGTAGTTTTAGAAAATAGTAAATCACATGCTCTCTGCTTTCTGCGTATCAGAAGTTAAAGTATCTTTAAACTGTGCCTGAAGAAGGGAGTAAAAAGATGAGCTGCTAACAGTTAGATGTGAGAGAGGATTAAGGCTGCGGGGGTGGTGAGCGATGCATACATATGTTGACATTTCAACTCCAATTAACTAAGAAGTGTTGAGTCAGTGGTGGCACATAGATACGAGGCTGCCGGAGCAGATCAGGGATTCGTCTTTTCCTAGGATAAACATCAAAGCGTGGTGGGCTGAATTTCCATCTGGAGGTGCCCATCTCTAGTTACAGAAGAAGACTGAATGTCTTGCTTTGACCCCGCTTTTGGATGACTGGAAAGGATGAAGACGATGTCTTCCTCTGCTGCTTTGCAGGAGGATGTAAACTCACTCCTTTCTAGTCTTCTACTTCCAAAACTCTTTCCTTTCTTCCTCTGTCCTTGTCCTCTCCTCTTCCCCATTATAAGCCTAAGCAACTTTATAGCAAGAAGCAGAAACTGGCCAACGTTTTTGTTTCAAGAGTCAGTATTAAAATTCCTTGTATGCAGTGGAAAAAAACGAGAACTACACTTTGTGTTGCTTTTCTTTCTTTTTTTTTGGTGAAAGAAAAAAAGCCTGGTGACTACGTATACTCATATATATCACTATAAGATCAACCAGACTAGACCTTGGGCCATATTCAGCTCCTCTGCACTGCAGATTTCCCACTGAGGGGCAAATATCAGTTATCTCTGTAATTCAGAATGAAATCATTGCTGCTTATCTGAACAAGTCCAGTAGCCATCTGAAATGATGGCTTGTGTTTGCAGGATAGTGGATTTTAGTAGTCTGCACTGAGCTTTGTGCTTGCATGGCTGTGCCACTGCACTCATCTGACCGTGAACACAACTGCCTGGCACACAAAATTTGAACGTGTGAACAGTACGACACGTTAATCTTAAATGGTAGATTTGGTGTAGCTTTCATGCAAATGGCTTTCTGAACACTGCCTTTGATTGCACTGAAATGCAATGGGAGAATTACAGTAGTCGTTCAGTGGGAATGGGGAATGGGAATGTCTGGTTTAAGAAGGAGACAGAACTATATCCAATTGAATCCAGGCAGGTGGATCTGTGCCAAGCTACAATGTAATTAAAACACTGGAATTAAATCCACTTTTCTAGTAGCACCCTCTTAATTAAGAACTGAAGGCAGTAATATGACTATGTTGTGTATCTTCTTGTTAGAGCTTCAGTGTAAAGTCTTCAGAAAAGAAAGAACTGAACCTGTACATTGAATAGAAGAAAAAACTGAACTATTTGCCACAGCTAAGTGCTCTGTTTCACAGGAAAGACAATGGAATTTGTGACAGCTGGTTGTATTTCACAAGCCAGAGAAAACAATAGAAACTATTGTCCAGATGGAGATGAGGACATATTGCAGGAAACTGCGGTCACAGTCTTAATGAACAAGTTCTCTTTACTTGTATTTAATCACTGTCACATAGAAACTAGGGTCACATACTAAATATACAATGTTTAAAATGCTTCAGTAACTTTCAGTATATTAGAATTTGCATTCAAGCAGGTTCCAAAACAAGCTTTAAAAATGTTCTCGCAATGTCAAATCTACTTCAGGGGATCATTTCGTCTTGAATGGTTGAAAAGATATGTTTTTATTCAGTCCACAGGGGTGGCTTGTCTTAGAGGACTAAAAATATTCATTGTCTTTGGAATATTTATTCTTAGAGTTGGTCCTGCGTTTCTCTTTAGTGCTTGGAAAAAGAGTAAAGGCGTTACAATCAAATATAATGGTGTATTGGAAAGTTGAACTTGAGCTTCTAGCAGCTGCACTGGAGTTCAATTACTCCAGAGATGAGATGGAATTCAAAAAGACAAGTCTTGTCACTATCAATGGCCATCAAATGCATTTCAGAGCAATACAGTTTTGTTGTGTGTGGAATATTGAGATGATGCCAAGTCTTACAAATGCATTTTAAAGTATTATTTATTCTCCTGCACATGATGGCAGCCAGGTTCTCGGGTCAAAAAATCTTAGATGGATTCTATATGTATGTTAATCAATTGCTGCTGTTCTCATTCCTTACACTGAAATTAAGAACAGAAGAGTTTCAAAAATCTGAAAAACCGCTGTATGTTCATGACCTGATTGCCAATAGCAAACAAGCCAGTAAGTTCTTTAGACTTTGGCTTACACTGAACAGTAATTTACAGCAGGAGTAGAACATTGGAACTGTTCTGGGGGAAAGGAGATGAGAAGACTTTTCTTTGACCATTTCATTTGTTTTGAGAGAAATCTGCTCTTGCAGACAGTAATTCAGAACAGCTGAATTGGACATTTAATGATTTCAATGAGTTAGGTGCCTGAGCTGAACTAGCGTCTGTCTGTATGCCGTTATGCATCATGCAATGTAACAAGGAATAAAAGTTATTTCAACTCCTTGGAGAATGAGGAGCTACTAAGTTTAGGAAATGACATAAAAACTGGCTTTATATATTTGTTAGCAACAGTAGTTATTTGAAACTTGCCATCTGGGTTTTTCTTACATTCTGAATGTACATTCTGAACTTACAGGTCCTGGTTTTCATACAGTGACATCAACTATCATGCTGGCTTCAATATCAAAAATAGTTTCAGTACTGGGAGCTATATATAAGCTATAATGCTAACAGCTAAAATTGTGTTCCTTGCAAATGATAATGTTTATTTCACGTCAGAAAGTCTCCATGAGTTACTAATGACCAGTTCTCTCAACTTCTGCAATTGGCCAACACTTCCTTGCATTCGTCCAGTTTTTCTAAAATCTTTTTATTGTAGCACGAATTACTTATCTGCTAACAGTCCTCTGAAACATTGGTATAATTTATTCATCAGGCAACAGTGGACAGTGAATCTAAATCTTTCTCCTTATAAAGCTCCATCTGATTTTCTGGGCTGTTTTTCTTGACTGAGGCCCACAGAACAGCGTCCATCAGCACCACTGGAAGGAAGAGCACAAGTAGTTTGATTGCTCAGTGCTTTCCTCAGTTTCAGCATGAGTTAATGGATTTTGAGATGTCAGATCACTGCTATTTAAAGGACTTGAAAATGGTGAGCCAGTTCCCACTTCTCTATCATTTATGTATTTTGTACAATGTCTTTCAGCCATTTGATAGCATATGCACCTTAGAGATCATGGCTGCCTTGTGAGTGCATTTATATTCGCTTTAGAACTTGCATTGACCTGAGGCAATAATTATAAAAGGTATTTTTTAGAATTGTTGAAGAGAGACAAAGCAAATTCTTATCCTCATGTTCCATAGTGAATATGGAGAAAATGGGCTTGGAAGGGCTGAAAGTCATAACTCTCTGAAACTTGTAGACTCCTAAATGTATTAAAGAGCAGCATGGAAATAATTTGGATGTCTCTGTCCTTTTGGTGTAGCAAACACTGAAAAATCAGAGCAAACTTCCCGAAGATGGTGATTAACATGTCACACACTGGAGCCCATTCTGTTTGCCTATGTAAATACAAAAAGAAGGAAGACATGACCTTATTTTTAAAATGTGTATTCAGACAATGCGTATTCAGATAAGAACTATGGATTTTCCTAACAGAGGTAATCAGAAAAGACCTTGAAATTTGCTGCAAGGCTTATTGGTGTCAATAACATTATCTAAAATGCTCCCTAATAACACTTCTGATAGTTTCTTCCAGGTCATTTCAAGGTTCTGTCAGGTTTCATTAATAAGTTCACTAGGACTCTGGTATGAAAGGCAGTCAGATTTTGGGTCATCCCTCATGCAGACTGTCATTGACATAAGCGTGTTTTCTTGCTGAGAAAAATACTCAGGAAACCATCTAATATAATGGTTTGAAATGCATGGCAAGTTAAGAAATATAGCTGTATGTTGCAGAAGCTTGAGATTTCCTAGAGAGAGCAGAGAGCTGCACTTCAGAAATGCACGCTTTTCATTCAAGCATTCAGAAGGAGTATAAGATAATAAAACTGTAAGTAGATCAAATCTCGAAGAAGAAAAAAATAACAGCTTTGTGTAAAGTTATACATACAGATCAGAACAAAACCAAAACACTAGAAAAGGAAGTGAGAAAGTGAATAGATGACTGCGCGGGAGGCAACAGTGTAACCTGCAGCACTGTAGGAATGCAGTATAATTAGCTCATAGCAGCTGGAACAAAACCAATCTAAGATGCATATTCAAAGAAACCTATAAAAATTCAAGTTTAATTCTCAGTTCTAGATCTTGAATAAAGGCACAGTCAAACCCAAGTCTACTTAAGTGTGAGGGCAGGTAAGACTTCTTCAAGGCATATTTTAATTCTGTAGGTAGTAGTGAATGACATAGTTATGAAGATTATAAAGGAGTGGATGCTCTACTTACCTTCATACAACTTATTTGCCTCCTCTACTGAAGTTAAACCAGTGGGATTAGAGAATCCAACTGCAAACTAAACAGTTAAGTTTCCCTTCAGCTAGCACAGCAGAAAGTGTACCAATGCTTTAAGATGTCAAAACAAACAAACAAAAACCTATGAAAGAAATAAACCAAAGCAATTTGAATCTTTGTTCCCAGGAAAAGCAAATAAAACCAGCACCAGTTTGTTCATCACAATAAATAGTTGGGAAATTTTATCCATTTCATTTTATGCATCTAAAACATAGTCCTTATATTATTTGAACTATAGTCCAGACTATCGTGTAGACAGGAGAAATTGACGCTATGAGAGGAAATTCACCCCCCTCTGAGGTAGATGTCTGTAGCAGTGCTTATGGCATAGGCTCTGGGTATGATGTCTCACTACCAGTGGTAGATAACTGAAGCCTTCAGAACTATCAGTCAGCTTTTAAGTGTTCAGCAATGTATAGTGGCATTCCATTCTTTTGGTGCATTGATCATAAAAATCAGCAATAGCTCTGGAAAATACAAAAAACCTGGCAGCAAAGGTGCTTGACAAAGACTCTGGCTTCAGAATCATCTTTCCTCATAACAACCACATTGCAGTTTCTGTCTGAGGAGCAGGAATGTACATTTCTGCGTCTTTTTATGTTGTTTTGCACTACTGGACTCCAATTTTGTGGTACCACAGGCACTTTCATCACATAAACATTAAATACAAATTGTTTTAGTTAAAAAAGTGTTGGATCCGTAAAGCAGTAGAGAAAAATAGTTGCTGAATATTAAAAATTCTCCTTTTAGCCTGCAAAATTTGAGCTAAGAAATGAGCTACGGAAGAGAGCAACATAAAAGCAGTCTGAAAATAATTCTGCCTGTAGAGGTGCTCTTTGCATTTCTAAATGCATTGCACTTTCACAAGGAAGCCCCAAACCTGCCTAAAACCTTCATGTGTTTAATAATTATGCATAGATTACTTTTAGGCAAATTCTATATTCCGGTGCTTCTGGAGCTGCTTTGCCTTCTGCTGCTTCTTAAGAGAGGTGGTACTGTGCTTTCTGTACGTAATACACAGACAAAATGTTACTGGTTAAAAGGTATGTATTGGTAATCACCAACAGCTCCAAAGAAAGATAGCAGTAAAGCTGAAAGCTTTGTCACCCTTGGTATATAATATATATATGTATACCTTATATATATAATATAAGTAACTTTAGCCAGTATGTACTGAGATGAAACCACAGAGGTTAGACTTATGCTGAGCTGTGCCTTAAACCTGAAACTCAGAAGAAATAGCAGTCTGTATTAAAGTTCACAATCTATGTGAAATGAGACTTGATTAAAATAATACAAGTTGTTAGCTCTGAGATGGTTCTTTATATGGAAAGAACAAAACTCACTGCACATAACTGTGCAGTATAAGAAGTACTGAAATCTTCTCATGTGCATTTAAAACAGTGCTGATCATTGTAATAAAACACATGGTTCAGTTATAATGTGGGGTCAGTAATGCAAGGAGCAAGAAGAATAGCGTTAAATTAAAGAAAATGAGAGATCTGACTGACTATCAGTTTAGCACTATTACTCATGATGAGAAGTAAAATGAAGTTCATGACCTCATCTACTCTGCCTCTACTCTGTGCTCCTTCATGTCCTTCATCGGAAGGCACTTCCTCAAGGAGATCCATAAATCCAGAGTTTTTTTCATTGAAATGACACACACTTAGAATCTAAGTGTTCTATCATCATACCTCTATAAACAGAAAAAGAAAAGCTGTTACTCTGAAACAAGTTACTGCATGTCTTCCTTGACAGGTAGACATCCTCTTAAACTAGGTGGTGACACCTTGACAGCGTTTCTTCAGTCAGGCTATCTAGTGCTGTGTGCACTTACATTATTACATACAATATATAACAAAGAAGAACCAAATAATCCTCATAGAGTAAATAACCTGCATAATACCCATGGTGGTTAGCTGGTACCAGTTTTTTTTCAGCCTGGAGAGTAAGCTGATCTTTTCCAGAAAGCAGCTGCAACTTAAATTTCCATAAGCAAGATATGATTAGATATTATAGATAAGATACTAGATAACAGGATCTTTGGTAAGATATGATATTGAAAAGTCCATAATTTGCAATAATAGCTACTAAGAGCTATAAACTAATTGTAGATAATGGCCTACAATTCAATGGCAATAATTCAGCACTTTATCAAGTTATATGGATTTAAGACCATTTTATGACCTAGGTATGCATGAAAAAAAGGGAATAGATTGTGAAAGTCTTGTTAACAGTAGCAAAGATGGTCTTTGGTTGTCTACCTATAATGGCACTGGAATAGTCTAGATTTCAAGTGAACTTTCAATGACCTCCTGTTGCAAACAGGATAGTGATGCAAAACAATCAGCAGGCCCTGAAGAGCTCAGGCAGTAGAACAGCATTAGATGAGCAAATGGGAACTCTGGTCCCACGTGGGGCTTCCTATGCTGAAAAACAGGACCTGGGCTGCACTGCACCATGCAAGGCAGAGAGCCTGAGGAACATGGCTTACTTGACAAGTACTGTCTTAATAGAAAGAAAGGCTAAAGAAGTGAAAAAGGAAGACGATATGACACACAACAAATATTTTAAATAAATTTGAGTATGTGGGCAATGTGTGCAAAGTGGTATTTTTCCTGCATGCAGCCATTTGAAGAACATGCAAGGGAATTGGTGTTAAGGGTCAGAAACTTTTCACACAAAGGGCGGTGGTGAGCAGCTTCTCCTTGTCTCAGTCTCAGTGCTGCAGGACATGAATTAGTCAGCATGAGCTCTAGATTGAACTGAATGGTTGAAAACTGATTGTGAGACATTAGGAGATCTTATAACAAGAAGGTCATCTCTGACCTTCTCTTAGCACTAAGTATTTTTCTGTTTTTTACCATTTCGCCAGTCATACTTGGAGTAAATCAATATCTTCATATCCTGCCTACTTTGGTACTCCTTTGCTCCCATGACTCAGCAGTATTATTAAACCTTTTCAAGTGTTACAGGATAGTTTCCAGCTCTGGAAGCTGCCTCCTTACTGCTTCCCTGCCCTCTCAAAGATCACCTCCAATCAGTCTGATGCCTTTGCTTTTCATTCCACAAAAACATATTTCAGAATAAATTTAACTTCTCTACTTAGTCAAAAGGATCTTCCAGTCTCATAGATAGAAAGGGCTCAGCCATGTCTTCATTTCTTCTCAGTTCTTTATTCCTCGCTAATAGAGCTGTGGGAAACAGTCATATTAGAAGGTTAAAAGGAGAGAAAGATAAAACACTGGGGTTTAGTTAGCAATCTCAAAAGGCAGAGGGAGTGTGACCCGCTCTATTATGCTAACAGTTATGAAGCTGGTAAGTAAATATTAAGCAGAAAGATTGACATCAATATTTAATTAATGGATTAGTACAAATATATCAGTCCTGATCTAGTAAACAGTGAAGCTTCTTGCAAGGTAGATTACTTTATTAAAGACATCTTGTCTGGGCCCCTGACATGGAGAGCACAGCCCTGGTAGAGATGTGGAAAGGAGGGGTGAGACCAGGTAGAGTCTTCTCCTTTCTTCTGACACAGACTGTGCTTAGCATTGAGCAGAGCTATTTCATGCTATGCATGTCTTAGAAACATGTTTGGGCAGGGAGGAAAGCAAAAAATGCACTTAAAAATACATGTTAAGAAATCACAAAATATACTGCCAGAGCAGTTTATTTATGGAGCAAATGGAATGAAGCAACTTGAGGAAAGAGCAAAGGTGCTCAGATGAAAATGATGCGTGAAGAACGTGTATCGTATTGTCCTGAGATGCTAACAGGGTCTCCAAAGACACATCTGTACCCATTTTGCCTCTTTCCCTCTTTTGCCTCTTTGAGTGTGTAAGTTCACCATTTAAGTTCAGCTAAGGATGTGTTGGTTCCATTCCCTTCCTCTGTGCATGAGGTGACCGGTGCATGGTGCATGGTGCGTGGTGACTGCTTGAGAGATTTCTGTGAAGCAGACGTTTTTTTGAGAATTATGTTGTTGTTTTTGTTTTGTTTGCTTGTTTTTCAAGGGGAAAACAGAGGAGTCGTGGACCAAACACAGGAGCTTTTTGATAATTCCCTTTGCAACTCCTATCACCTGAAGTTTTTATTCCCTCAGGCAAGACCTTCATCCTCCAGCCTCTTGTCATTAAATCCTTCAGTCTGCATTATGACAACACTTGCAAACCTCCTCCTTGCTTTCTCCCCATGAGAGCACTACCTGACCTGTCTCTCTGACTTCAGTAAGGAGTAATTCCTATTTCAATAGGATTCATCTCACTCATGATGGAAGTGCAGCTGTCTGTAGCCAAGAACAGTGTTGCTGCACAGCGATGCTGTACAGTGATAGAGACATGAATTAAATGTTTGAGATGAATAAAAACAATGTAAATTTAAATAGGAGAATATGATTATTGAAGGTGAAATTAGGTTTGAACACATGATAACAATCCATTCATCCGTGCAAAATGCCAGAAGATTTTTTAATGAGATTTTCAGCCATAGACATTGGGGCACCATCAGTCCTTGGGTGATAAGATTAGAGTTTGATTGTGTGTTACTGTGAGAATAGAAGTGTATATAGGGAACTGACCTACTGTAGAAAAGCAATTAAGATCTACAGAGAAACTAATGGGCAAATAAAACAACAGTACAAAGTATCCCATGGCAAAAAAATTAAGATACACTCTGTTATAAATAACAAACACTTGTAGATAAAATTGTGGTTATGGGTGATTTGATGCATAAAATGGTTGAAAAAAAGAAATTGAAGCTCTAATAAATTAATGTTGCTTGAACCAATTTGCTGTTAGGCATAATGCACTGCAAAGGATAGGATAATTAAGGAATGGGAAGGGAATTACTTCTGGGTTCAAACATCCGCCACACAAGCAAATTTACCAGTGATCTGAAAATCAAGAGCAATTTTACCATTTGACTTTGCAAAAGCAAATAAGGAGATGTGAATTAGAAATATACTGATTGCACTTAAGACAAAACATACGGGAATCAAGTTTAGAACTATAATAGTAGTTTTGGAGGACTGAGGGTCAGGAGTTGCTTCTGCAGGAGTGGGAGCTCTGGACCCGCAGGTAGGTCTGTATGGACAGGCCCTGCTGATGGATGCCAGCAGGCCCTACCCAGCCATGTGCCAACCAGGCCCCCCTGCCTCTCCTGTGCATCTGCTGTGTAACTACTTTCTGTCCTGGTGAAAGGGAAGGAGAAGAGAGTGGGTTCAGGACTCAGCTGCACGGCTGCTGTTTTAAGACTGGTATGTTTAATTGGTAAAATTAGAAGTGTTTACTTGTTTCTACCCACCTAAGGTTCTTTTTGCAGTCAGTGACTTTGGGGTCTACTGGAGCCTCAGTTAGGTGCTCCTGGCTTTATTTTTCTTCAGCTGACCCATCTGTTTTTCCAGCCTGCTCATCATTTTCTTTCAGGTTTACAAGTTATGTTCTGAAATGTAAGCTTCAGTTCTGCACAGGGGGGTTTGAATACCAGAACTCGCTGTGCTATTTCTGTTTTTCCTTTATGAATCCTGTTCAGTGCGGAAAACAGAAGGCTTAGTGCTAGGTAAGTATTAGCTTCTAGACTAATCCATCTCCCCTAAGAAAGTGAATTTTTAACTTGAAATACTTATCTCTTCTCAGCCTCTTGATGGATTCACTTTATAGATTCATTTTTTCACTAATTAATTTAAGTGCCATTTATATTTCCTCAAGATGCCCTGTGGCTGAGTATCAGAGAAACAAATAGGAAGTGATGAAGTATATTCCTATGGAATTTGGATTTAGTGATTATATGGACAATAACTCTCACAGCTATGCTTTCAGCAACCTCCACTGTGACCACGAAGCATGGCTTTGCTCAGAAACTTTGCTGTAGCTCCATCTATTTTAAACAGGCACCCAAAATGCTGCTCTCCCAAGGAAGATTTTGTGCTTTCTTTTCAAATGCCACAATCATCAAAAACACAGTAGTAAGTACACTATTTTTCCCAGGAACAGCAAAGAAGATAAAGTAAACCATGTGTCTATGAGCAGAAGATAAAGTAAACCATGTGTCTATGAGCACTCAACGTAGTGACACAGTGGCAATATACGCATTGTTTCTGTGTGCACATAAAGGAAGGATTTGACAAACTTTAATTTGCAGAGTGGTCAGCATTAAAACCACGTTGTTAAAACCATCCTAAACAATGAGCTCTCAGGTTAACTTCAGGAAGCTCCTAGAGCCAGCAAGATATATCCTAACTTTTATTCTAACTAATTGCCTTGAAACATATCTAACTATGATTAAAATGTGGTTGTTGCAAGATTCTAAAGAAAAACAGACGTTTAATAAAACAAATGCATTTGGTATAATAAAATACATCAGGTAGGGGATATTTTATGAAAATGTTTAATTCAACTGTTTCTTTGGAATGTAGTAGTCATAGTTTGGAAATTTAAGTTACAGTTCAGTTCTATGTGATTCTTTTTATGCTACTCAGTGTCTGAGAATACAAATGTCATTTAAAGTTAAGGCTTTGCTGTTAATTTTGAAACAACAATTTACAAGTGTCATATTGTCATAGAAAATAAAAATTTCTGTAAAAAAAATTTGCACAAAGTTTTATGATGGTACAAAACATGAAGCAATAATATACCAGTAAAATGAAATCATTTTACTACAGAAGATTTTTATAGTTTTTCAATAAAGAAAAAAATATGTTATTTTACACTTTAAAAATTATGAAACAATCTAAAACAATATAAACTGAACATTTTGTAACACTGCCTTTACAAATTAATAACTTTATAAACATATATTTTTTTAAATATATTTATCAGTGCAAGATACTTTTCAATGTAAAGTTGCAGTATCATTTTTCCTTTTTTGAAGGGCAACTTTCATTCTATTACCTTCAGAGAAATCAAATCTTCAGTGCTAGATCCTCATTATCATAGTAAAGTCTGAAGACTACAAAGGAGATAACATTCTTTTTTATGTTTACCATCCTCAGTACATTAAAAGAGCAAAGGAAAAAACACCACACAAACAACCGTCAGCTTTACTGTTCAAACGGACTAAGACCAAGAGCTGGTCCAGAATCTACTGAAATCTGTGGGAACATTTCAGAAAGTTTTGGGCCTGGGCTCCCCGGTGGGATTTTCTCCTCAAGGCAATATATAAACGTAACTCTCGGTCATAGTGGATGTGTTTTGAGACAAGGAGAGCAGATTCTAACACAACACAACCGAATAACATGGCGGCGTCCTGAAAATAAAATCCTGAAAAATCCTTCTTTTCTTTGGGTTAATTAACTAGCTGCTGCAATACAGTGATGGTCAGCTTACACTGGTGGATGTAAATGAAAATTCTGCCTCTGTTCAAGTGAGCTTGCCTCTTGGGCCGCTTCATGGTCTAAATTTTGGGCTTAACTTTGAAGTCATGGGTGCTCTGCCTCACCTTCTGGAGGGGCTGAGGCCTAGAGCCTGGGGAGGTAACCCTTCCACTTTAGGCAAAGGTGTGATGACCTGAAGTGTGTGTTTCAGTATTTGCTACAGCCGCTGCTTTCAGGAGTCCTTTGAAGTACCAACCATCTACTGCTTTTTTTACTGAGTCTTCCTCTAAAATATTTTCAGCTACATAACTCATATTTTTTACCTTCAGCCTCCCTCTTTTTCAATTTCTAAGTTGGTAGATTTTCTGTTTTGTGATTAGTTTCTGTTTTGTGATTAGTATTGGTTACATGATATGCTTTAAAACATTTAACTGATAAGCAAGGGTGGATTTTGTTGCAGTTCAGGGCTGAATTATTCCTTTCATAGTCCTAATCCTGGGCAGGATATTTCACTGCTTACCTACAAAACCCATTTCAGAAAAGACTAACTCCAAAAATCACAGTCTCTTCCCTGGCTCCACAGAAGGAACCCAGTGAGAAAGAACAGGAGTTCAGCTCTTTCCAGAACAGTCCTTTCCCCAGGTCTGCATGGGTTGAAGCCCCCCAGCTCTGACTGTGCTGCATCTTGATCATTGCAGAGAGCTCCTCTGAGCACAGCATCATTTTATTTCTTTTTACCTTCTCAGACCAGCTGTATCAACTGCTGGATATTATTTTTTCAATAATACTTGTCCTGAAATATTAAAAATCGCCACATAATTGTAGAGTATGTTGTCCTGACAGCTTACATTAGCTTTGCTCACCAAATCTATTGCTATCTGCACTTCTAGTCAAACAGAAACCTCGTGGTAGGAAATGCCAGTGGGATATAACAGAACAGCAAGGACATCTCCCGCATACGCTGCGGGATTTTATTCTGCCCTCAGAACTCATGTGCAGGCCCAATTAGCACTGATTAGCATGAAAATGAAGGTTAACTGAGAGAACTCTGATTCAGGTAGGGACAGGAGGAGGAAAGTTTCTTATTTTATAGGCAATATTTTCAGCTTGGAATTAATTTCCCTAGTGTAATTAACAGGCAAGTCGTTTAGGATAAAATACGTTTCATGACTTCAGGAAAAAAGATACTGTCACTTTATGCCGCTAAGAAGAAATCCAAAGTTCGACTTTGGAGGGTAAAGTTAAGAATTTTCCCTTATTTTTTAACACAAACCCTAATAAAATCTTTTGCCATTACCAGCAAGTTAAAGCTGCAGTTTTCTTTCCTTGGCAATGGCAAATGTTTATGCAATCTACTCAGAGAGAGAAAGAGAGAGAACAAGAAGAGAAAGGTAGAGAGATTTTACATTTGAAAATACATTCTATATGAAAGAACAATAAAAGGGGATATTGCAGCTTTATACAAAAGGGTCAAGAGACATGAAGTTGAAATACAGAAAGCAGAACAATCAAGCCAGATGGTCAAATCTGATTAGCCCTTGCCTTGCCGAGGCTGCTCTCTTACACTAAAATATACTTTTCTTTTATTCAGTGAGCCATCAGAATATGATTAAAGACAAGGGCATAATTGGAGAGAAGCAGAGCTGCAGTCAATGTTAACACAATGAGAAGCAGTACAAACAAAAAGGCACTTGAGAGGACATACACTAGCCAGTGCCAAGGACTTTTCTGTTTAGATTTTAGGCAGTATACTCGGTTACCAGTTGTGTCTGATGATGGCACATACTCTTTTATGGAGTCACAAGCACAAAATTTAGTACAACACTGAAAAACATCAATAAAATTTGACTGTATTGCTTTGTAAACAGAGCTGACACACTATATTGGTACTGATGCAGCAGTACTTTCAAAAACATCCTAACCCTTCTTTGCCTATGCACAACACGAGCAATTATACACAAATACAGGTGCAGGAGTCCACTAAATTGCTGTTATGTCAATAATTTCTGGGCACTGAGCTACAGACAGCATGTCCATCCGAAGGACCCCACTGAATACACTTTGTGACAGCATCTTGGATTTTGCACAGTAAAAAGAAAATTACCCATTAACAGAAAACAAAAGAGAGGGAGAGAAAGAAAGACAGAATGAACTAGAAGTCAATCATACTTGGTCTCAACACCAGCATTTGATTATTTCAAATAAAACCAACAGAAAAAGCAGACTGTACATGATTCAGATTGTTAACACAGATTGTTGTCCATGTTTATCGGTTACACACTTGCTGAAGCTCCTGAGAAAAGCTTGGCTCAGTGTCATCAATGCACTTTACAGCCTGTACAGTAAAAGATGATCAACAGTTCCCCAGCACGACCGAGCTATGTCCTTCCATCCCGATTCTCTGAAACTTCTCAAGTTGCTTTACACCTTCATGCTTCCGAGTAAGAATTCTGTGTGTTTAGTTTATCTTTCTTCAGTTTTACACCATCGACCAGCTCAAAATTGTAATTCTCCAGTGCAGACAAGTTCCTCTCTGACATCCCATTGTGCCAACAGGCACAGTAAAGAACAACTCCACAAATGGCTCCTAAAAGCACACCAAGTGCACTCATGGCTATGATGGTAATAAGGATTGGGTCTAGCGTCTTCAGGACATTGCCTGGTTTCCTGGAGATGTCATCGTACTCCTCATCTGTATGGTATGAAGGAGTGAACCCTGAAATAGAGTAAGAGTTGCAAAATGTTCAGAATTGATTCCAGTTAGATCTTTGTTTGATGAGCTGGAAATTTGAAGAAAGGATATCAAGCTTTTGGCATAAATTGCTATGAAGTTTGAAAACCTAGCTTCTTACAAGTAGTCACAAACAACTGAAAACTATACTGGGGCTTAAATAGTTGCTAGTTTCTTCATGCTGCTCTCCAGTAATTAAATCTGTTGCGTGGTAGCAAGAGTCTGATTCTGCCTTGACTTATGTGGGAGTCTCAAGAATGAATAACCAGACCTTTTGGTTATATTTTGCTTGTCTGCAGTATTTATCTCCAAAATGTTAAATATTACACAGCTCAGTGTGAATGTTTATAGTCTTAGACATCAATCAGGAATCACCAGCCAGTTTGATTCTGTCTCTGCTTCACTGGCTTCAGGAATGAACCTAGACATGGGGATAGTGACAGAACTGACACAGGAGAACACTCTGCCTCCTTATGTCAAATACTCACTGAATATCACAATGTTTTCCCTAAATTCAATTTATTAAGGAGATATGCTAAGCTTATAAAACTTGCTAATTGTTGTAAGAAAAGCAAAGGAGTATTTCTGGATGAACTCCTCTTTCACTAAACCCAATGATCATCTTGTTGACTGTAACAAAAAAAAATGAAGCTCTTCGCTGGAAAAACGCGAATGTATTTTATTGCTAGGACAATATGACAATTATGATGCATTTAATGATCCATTTACAGCTATCATCATTGAAAATGATAACGCTTTGGTAGACTGGTTATAAAATGATATTTTCTGCAAGGTCTGAGAAATGATTAGCCTGAAGAGTTTTGAGCCTAATTACCTAGACACTGCATGAGACATAAAATACAGTGATAGCTTTTTCTTCATCTGTGGGTATGCCCTCTGGATAAAAAAATATTAGGGCTCTATAGTGTGTGTGTGCATAAATATAAATATAAATATACAATGTAACAAATATATGTAAACAAAATTTGAATTTCTAAAATATTTATATATGACAGAAAATCCATAAGATTATAAGGCATAGAAGAATAAAACTATGAAATCCTTAGTATAAATGTAAGCCTTCTAATTATCTGCTCTAGAAAAACAACAACAAAAACTTAGTGCCATATGCAATTAAGAGAACCAATCCATAAATAAGGAAATAGAATATACAAATTCATGTGAAAATACACAGTGTAATTCATTTCCTTGTAACAATAGCATAATTTTTACCTGTTTGATTACTTTCTTGGTCTTCATCATCTATTTCATTCTCCTCATCAGTTGATTCTAATGAAGCAAAGAGAATTGACATTGATTATTAGGGTTACAAACACTGATTGACTATCATGCTGGCAATAATGGTATAGCAGATTTTTCTGTGTCAGAGCATCATTATGTCAGCTTGACAGAACTGTTCATTATGACGGGCTCTGAAAATTAATGGAGAAAAAAGAAAGATTTTAAAACTTCTCTCCACCCAATCTTGGCACAGTTTTAGAGTTATCAGCAGGGGTTTTCCATGCCTACAAAAGAGAAATCAGTATGATAAATTAGCATCTCATTCATTGTATTTACAATTTTGGAGCCCAATTCCACAACACTTCATCAGTGAAGGCACATTTAATCACAAGAACTGCAGCGAGACCATTTGTGTTTGGACTGCTGAATGAGCTTTAGCTCACACAAGCCAAAATTTCTGCTCACCATTCGGTTTGTATATCTGAAAGGAGGAAATATACAAATGCCAATTAGAGTTTTACTGTTGGGGGTTGAATTTTTTTTCCTCCTTTCCTGGTGGACAGTTAACCTGATTATTATTATTATTATTACTATTTTGGTTGGGATGATATAATTAGAAACTCCATTTGTCTTTTTTTCTTGCTTGAGATTTCAGTTCGTATATCTGAAATGAGGAGGTAGGAAATAATTTACTTGCCTCTTTCATTTCAGTCAAATCAGTGCCATCACTGTGGTCCCAGCATCTTGCTTGGCACTGAAATCACTGCAGGAGGACCAAGCAGTGTGCTCTGACTTTCTTTCCTGGTAACATTTACTTGTTCTGCAGGATGAATCGAGGAGACGGACTGCACAATGAAGAGACTATGCAGCCTTATTCAGCTATGAAATTACCATGTAGTTGAAGCCTGTCATATTATCCTCAAATGGCTGTTAGCCACAAAGGGTGAGAACAACCTCTATCTTTGTTCTCCAATGTGCTGCCAACTCAAGTGGTGTAAGTTTACATTTCTGATGCTGAAGGTTCTCTGTTCTATTTTCTCTCTTATATAAGTCATAGCTCAATCTCCATCATGAAGGACAGGATTTAGTTGCTTGTGTTTATCTGGAGTGCTGCTGCCAAATTACACGCAGTATGCAATGCACATATGATTGGCTGAGAGTGGAATAACTCCAGACTGGCCAGAAATAAAATGACTGAAATAGTGGCTCAAGAACAGCCTGGCTCAGAGGCAAAACAGACCATGATCCAGTACTGCTCAGTGACACGCTTCTGGGAGCTGATGACCATGGTAAATGAGTAATAGGAAACTCTGTGCTGCAGGGCAGCAAAGGACACAGCAGAGGCCATTGAACCACGTGTATCAAATGTAGGTTTGTGTATCAAATGTAGGTTTGATGAAGTGTTTAAAAAAACCTAGGATAAGTGATCTAAAAGGAGTGAAGAATTTTGAGCATTACTTAAGGTAGGCAAACCTTAGGAAAAGCAGAAAAATATAAGGAGTACAGCAATAAAAAATACAAGGAGAGATGTGAGGATGTAAATGTGCAGTGACCCGTCAGGGGGATGCCAGTTCTGATCGGAAAGACTGTTTCACTGTAGAACTGAGGCCAGCCTACCAATTAGACTATGGACCAGATCAGGGTGTTTTCAGTGCTAAGCTTCCAATATAGCCAATAATTATGTATCCTTTTCACAAAGAAAAAAGAAACAACCAAAACCAAAAACCCACAAAATGAGCTATCTAAATAAATCCAAGTAAATAAGTGTGCTGGATTAGATCTCTATACGTCCATGCTATGCATACTTACTTTGGCAATCCTCTTGAGATATGTGATTGTCGATATTAATATCATCCACAGCAATTCCTCCATTTCCTTTTCCAATTTCTCCCTCTATAACCACCTGGAAAAATAATATAATTTTCACATTGTTTTCACGTTAACACACAACTAAATATAATAAGCATTCAGGAATTCTTAATTAGCTGTTAACACACATCTCCAGTTGTCACGATGCCACATTACGCATACACTTTGACTGTGGCCTGTCAATCAGCGCTATGTGCCTCTACAAACTTATATGCACAAATGTGAATTCATACAATGTCAAAACTTCCCAGAAATATTTTACATCAGCAGCAAAACTATGGCAAGGATGCAGTTTTTTGACAGCTTAGAAATTATTTCTAGTGCATTTATTTGGCCTTCTATAATGAATTGCTTGTATCACTGTCATCTGTGATAGCATGAAATATGCCACTATTATTACTCTCACAGCAATAGCACCTCATCTGTAGGTATAATACTGTTAACATAAATCCTGCAGTGACATTTTCTGCTAAAGCATGACCAGCAAGGCTCACCTGATAGTGTTTCACAGACTTGTGCAGAAGAACGCGGCCCTCTTTCCAGCAGTTTGCCTGGTGCCCGCTCAGGGTCAGCAGCTCCTGGTCATATTCGTCCGGCTTCTGGTAGCGCAGCTTGATCTTCAGGGTGCCAACATGTGGGCCAGACATGTGGTACCAGAAAGTCATGCAGTGCGCAGAATTCTGCGAGTAAATGACGGGGCTCAACAGCCGGGCAACTTTGCCTTTCTGGCTTTCGTCAGCTTGAGAGTAGATGAAGTTGCCATCTCCTGCTATGACAAAGGGACTGCATTAGGGATAGTGACCAGATGTCATTTTCTTTGTTCAACTATGAAATCTCAAATCTGCCACTCCCAGTCACTTGGCATTCTGCCCCAAAGTCTCACAGCTGAGGGTGAAGTTTTGAGTATGCCCCAGAGGGAGTGTATTCCTGCTGCTCAACAAGATGCCCTGTGCCAAGCGTGTGCCATGAAGCGCTCAGAATTTGTTTCCTTTTGCTCAGGAAGGGGCATGTTTGCAAGGGCATGGTTTGGAGTGACAGTGAGTGCTTCGTCAGTCACTGCATAGCTTCTGAGGGCTGGTCCTCATGCAGTAGGCCTGGCTGAAGTCCCCTGGGCCTACTCTACACCGATCGTGTAAAGAGCTGCTTTTAGTGTCTATTTAGGCTGTTCTTGAGAAGGCAGGGCTAGGATGGGAACACTAGTGGAGAATAAAATATCTTTGAGCAGCCATGGTCAGAGATGAGAAACTGAAATCTAAATGGGGTGCCTAAACTGAGCCATAGTATTGTCATAAATGGTGCCAGAGTTAATCCCTTTGATTTTGGCAACAGCATACTGGGTTCTGTATTCTTATGAGCCACTTCCCATAAGATAATCATGGCAGAATGGGTTTATGTGTGGATTTTACATAAGAAATCTGAACACTAGATACCTTTGGTTTTAAAAATGCTTATTTGGGTAGGGAAGCATGTGGGAACATGATTAGTTTGCCAACAAAATACTAGGTGAGATACTGACTGAAGCAAAGTGCTGGTGATCTGCTGAAATAAGTATATGCTTATACCAGTGCTTTAGCTAAAGAAAAGTTAAAAAAAGAGGCAAAAGATGTTTTAGAAGGGTGAGGCTTTTTCAACAAGTGAAGAAGTACAGCATAGTAAAAGATTAACCAGAAACAAAACAAGTGGGTTAAATCTAGACGTTGGAAAGAGGGGGCCTACTAAGAGAAAAAGAGAAATATTTATTCTAACATGAAACGTGAGTATTTTACTTGGATTTTTCTGTGAATAGTCAGAATTATCCTGGCCAATACACATGGAAGTATCTGATCTCTCAAAGAATTTTGTAGGGGAAATTGATGATAAATTGCCAAAAATTTAGAATTTTTTTCCCCCTATTTTAGTGCAGTAGCACCTTGTCCAGCTTTTTCAGCAGGAGTATTTGTGCTGACAGGCTTTTTCCAACTTTACTCCTCTGCAGAGGACAGCACAACGCAAATGCAAATCTCTCTCATCAAAGAACGGTGATAGAGAACACCAAAGGCAGGAAAAAAAGGAAAATAATCATAGCATCAGGATGGCATCTCAGTTAGAAGACCTAACTCTGTCCAGATTTAATCATAACATGAAGAATTTGAAGTGGCGTACATAGTGTCCTGCTGTCTTAAAGCAATTGCTATTGAAGGTCACTTCTCTGGAGTTTCTTCAGTTTTATAGAAGTACAGCAGGGAGTTGCTCACTGCAGCTTTCCCAGTATACCTTGTATACTGGTTAACAGGCACACTGAAGTGCACTTTTGTGATGGCAGTGACATTCAGATCACTTGTGGTCTGTTCACACCCCCTCCACCCCTATGGCAAATGTGGCAGATGAAGGTACTCTTGGAGTTCAAGAAAAATTTTGGAAAATATTGAAAAAGAGTGTAGCAAGGAGCAAAATTAGCTGCCTGGAAGACTTACTGAAGCTACAGCTAATGGAATGAATAAGTCTTGTGCAATAGCAAAACCCGGAGGAAACAACAAAATCTCATTTGCAGAATATCATTTCTTCATCTCTTGATTGAAGACAGGTTCAGTCTCTCTATAATCCTTGGTGGCAAAGTGCAGATAGCTCTCATTTCCAGAATATTACTGTAGTACTGGGTCAGGAACTCTGTCTTCATTGTCTTAATTAGAGCTTTACTTATGCATGCCTTTTAGATTTTGTCAGTCTCTGGCTAACATAGCTTTTAACCTCCTTTCAATGTCAGATCCTGCTGAGCCATTTTACTTTACATCAATTTTTCCACCATTACAGACTTCACTTCAGCTAACTGCATTTAGTTAATTTGATGCCATTTATTTGTAAAATGCCATTTATAGTCAAAGTATTATAAGTTTTTTTTTTTCCCAGAAACTACTGTACTTGTCTTAAGATTCAATTGAAAGTGTCTCAGAATTTAAAAAGTCCAATTTTGTCTAATTTCCTTGTCATTCTCATTAAGCAAAGGGGTTGCAGAAGTGGGAAGGGGTATTCATTCCTAACACATTTGATTAATCTGCACGTATGCAAAGGAGAACACTGAAGTGAGAGGCCATGCAGGTCACACAATGCACTCCCTTCTCTGTTAGCCAGCGGCATATTTATTGCCTGATTATGCAGAGCCATGAGTTAGATACTACAAACCAAACTAATCAATTTCCCAGGGTAATAATTCTGGAAAAACTGTGTGAGCGAAGGGATGGCTGCAATCTCCAACCCCCATTGGAGAATAGGAGGGTATGGAAACAAGCCCTTGTGAGAAGTTTCACTCACAACACCTTTCCATGGTGGGCAGTTTCTATAACCACAAATAGGAACAGCGTGGGGTTTGCTCATGATCATATCACTTGGTAAGTGATATTTGCAGAATGTTTGATTATTTAGATTTTTTTTCAGCCTAGATGGCAGTTATTGAAAGGATAGTCAGGAGAAGCATATATCTTGAGTTACTGACAGTGAATGATCTTCATTCCCCCCAAAAAGAGATAATTATGGACATTTGTGTCCACACATAATGGATCAGGTTGCCTAGACTTATCTTTCCCACAATACATATTTTAGGTATAACAAGACTTTTCTGGTTTTGGAAACCATGTTGGTGTTTAACAGAACAACTTCTTCTCATGTAAAATGGCTAAATCATGAACTCAAGATTACCTGTGTGGTCTTGAATTGGCCCTGTTTTGCTGGTCAGAATTGCCCACTTCAAATCCACCTGGTTGTCATGTTCCCATTGGCACAAAGTCTTGTGGGATCCCCAGCCAAAGCCACAGTTGAAGTTGTATAATGGCAGTTCTGCAGGAAAAGATAGAAAAAGAGGGTGGAAATGATTATAAATTGCATTATTCAGATTTTGCATTTCAAAACCAAATGCATTCATTTAACCACTGAGAGAGCCATTCCCACTTGAAAGTCTGAGAAGACAGAAGCAAGAGCAGTCCTGCTAGGAAAAAGGAGGGCTATTTCTAGTAAACAGTGTGCCTGTTTTTTCTTGCTTTATGAACCTTATTTTGTGATTTTTTTTTTTTTTTTTTGTTAGATTAATGTCCCCACGTTACCTGGTAACTCTGTTAAAACATCTATGACTCCAAAAGAAAACTCTGGCTCACTTATCAGATACATTCGCTGGTTGTTAATGTGCATTTGTACTGTAATTGTACAATGTTAGTACAACAAACCACAATAAGATTTGGATAAAAAATAAGAAAACTCAGGAACACTAGTGAAATGTCCTGGGCAGGAAAGGATTTCTGGTGAAATGCAAAGCTCATGGCATCAGTCAGGAATAGCACTGCAGCATCTTCCAGACAAGCTGGCCCACAAGATGGCAGCATTGAAATGGACAAATAGAGACAGAAAAGGGACAAATGTGGCTGATTGCCAAATGAACTCAAAATAAGCTTCAAAACAAGCTCCATGTAAAACAAGGGAAATCTGGTATTATGGTCAGGATGAGATCATATCTTGTTTTCAGCTTCTCTTCAATTCTGCCCAAAGGTTTAATAGATTGTAGCTTATTTTACTCACTACAACTTGGAGTTTGTATGCAAAGATTATACAAACATAGCATATTCTTCACATTTCTTATTTTAATAACCAGTTTGAAATCTTTTAGGCTTTTGGTTTCTACCACATTGGTATGAACTTTTACCTCACCCAGAGCAGTGCCGGCTCCCAGTAGAGTAATACCCCTCCCACAGCAATGTGACCAAATCCCAAAGTCTTTTTCTTAGGCGTGACTCATGCTTTATTAAAGGAAAAAACTTAGATTTACTTTAATGAGATGCTTTGTGCAAGTATGAACTAAGAACAAAGGACTCTTTTCTCCCACCATTATCAGGTCTGGGAGAAGAATTCTGTTCTTCTACTGACTTTCCCATTACTAAAACAACAACAACAAAGAAGAAAAAAAACCACAACCAAACAAAAAACCAAACAAAATACCCAGAGAAAGAAAATGTAACTCCTAGGATAGATGTCTCTTGTTTATTGTGGGAAAATATAGAGAAATACGGGAAGTATGCTGGCACCTGCAACTGGGCAGACTTTTGAGGTGAGTCTCTTCCAGTCTGATGTGGCAAAGAGCTCCACATAAAAAAGGAGCCCAGGGAAGACTGGAAAGACTTTTGAACTCACATCTTAGATTTTAATAGGAAGTAAACTGGAATTAGTATTATAGAGCTATTTTACGAACAGAGAGAAAACCTGTAGGTGAGTAGGTCAAGACAGAACAGATATAAAAGCAGTTCATCTATCACTTTCCTCCTTGCCCGCTGTGTCCTTGTTCAGTGAATCCTTGCTCTGAGACATGTGTTTCGCTCAAGCCAAATCCAGAGGCTTCCTGCATTTCAGCCACTGTGCCCTCTCTTCTCTGCCCCCCCCCCCCCCAGTGTTGTTCTGTCAGCAGAGAGGTCTGAGTGCATTGCAGCTCCTGTCCCTCTCCTCCACCTCGGCTGTGCTGCAGCATCTTTGCAATCCCTGTTCCTTGTTCCTCGCCCCCACCTTTCATCTGCCCCATCCCAACCCAACTCCCCGGCCTCCTGCTGGCCTCTGGAGGGGTCTACCCGACATTGTCACGGATGCGGCATCTTAACTGGGAGCAAATGAATTAAACAGATACTGTCTGTCACAGGAATTCAATGTGGAGAAAACATGTTTCCTGGCGGACCTCAGCCTTTTCTAGGAAAGAGGCAGATTGTGGTGAATAATGTCTCTTTAGGCTCAAAATGTTGAAGAAGCAGAACTCAGCCTGTGCACACATGGTACAAAAACGCAATCCATTATGTTTCTTGCTTCAGTATATGTTTTTTTTTTCTTTTCCTAGACAATGGGGCCATGATCAAAGAGATCTTCCCTGAAAGGGGACTTCTGAAAATCAAGGGGAGTTTTTAAAAAAATAGAGTAACATTGAAATGAATTAAAGGGTTTTAATTTTTTGAAAAATTTCCTTTCATTGTCAAGGAAGCCTGGAGAGCCTGGAGAGAGCTATACTGCATGGTTTTGTCATCAGAGTCATGAAACAGAAATATAAAAAAGGCCTTAGAGGACCTAAAACAAAATTAATCTTATTAATCCCTAAGGATTATATCATGTGAAGCTTGTGATAACCTGTGTGGTATTCAGACCACAAGAAAGCAGAACAATGGTGGATAGATCACATCCATCTGAAGATGTAAGACAGCATAAATGAGCACATGGTGCAAATAGGTTGAAAGGACTGGGATTGTTCAACTCTGAATAAAAGTAAATAGCAGAGGACACAGAAGAAGTACGGGCAAAGAATCTAGAGAAGGAGAATTACAATATTCTGTTTTCTCAGTTTCACAGCCTGAGAACTGAGATATACAGTGTAGTTCGGTACTAATCAAAGGAAAAACCTCATGTGGTGCGAACAACGCTTTCTTCCCTTGAATACTGCTAAGGGTGCTTCGAATGCTTCAAAGAGAAATGGGCACTGAAATGCATGAGGAAAATATCCAGAATTTAGTTGTTAATTCTAACATGCAGGGAGTGACAAAAGCTGCCTTCTTCATGGTCTGAAGCAAGCTCTGAACACTGTGACTAGAATGAGAGCTTCAAAGCAGGGCTAAATTTCACAGCATCATGTAATAAAGTATTTCTTACACTTTCATTTTAAATATATAGTCCAGGAAACTGGCAAAATGCCTAAATTTGATATGCTTTGGCCATGCCTGTTCCTTGGCTTTGCGGCTTTGAAGCACTAAAATGAACTTATTTTCTATGTAGAAGTTAACGAGAACCCCTTGAAATCGAGCAGGATTTGGCCTGTAACGCGTTCTTTGTCAGCTACGTCTTGCTAGGTCCCTACTGTTTTCTCAAAAGTGATTGCGTTAATATGTTCCTTAGACATTCACAGCAATGGGACTGGAAATCAAAAGCAAGGCTTTTATTTCAGAGTGCTCTCATTTTATGGGCTCCTTAAACATGCCATCTCTTACTGTCTATTCTTATGACTCTTCCAGTGCTTCTCCCAGGGACCCATAAAAAAAAAAAAACGGACCTGCTAACCAATTAATAACAGACACTTGTAACATCAGGATAGGTTCATTAGATGTATGGACAATGGGTCTAACCCAGCAAAAGACAGAATAGTTCAGTGATTCTAACAAACGTCCCAGGAGGCTGATACAGTAGCTCACAGTACGCTATAGGCAATCTGTTTCTTTGTCCTTGAACTCTAGCTTGGTAGCTCTTGGGGAAAGAAGGAAAGAAGAGGGGAGGGAAGGATGAGCAGGATGTGGTGAGCTCCCTTTGCAGCGCTGTCCTATTCCCCTGCTAAGATAATTCCCTTGCCGGCAGGTGATTGATCTTGGGGTTTGTGTACATTCAGAGGATGAAGAAAACCAGCTATTATGTAACTGCATAGCAGCAGTTCAGATGAGAATCTGAGACGGAGGTGTGACGAAATCCCATATGTCTTTTTGAAAATGTAGGGTACGTGATACTGAATTAAAACAGATTTATCCTCTCAAAGAGTAACCAACAGCTGTACTTCTTGACCACATCTTGCTCACAGCTGGAATCATTACTGCACGTGAACAAGAAAGTCATTTGAAAATCTAGTTGAGTGAGTTTCTTGCAAGTCCATTAATCTTTTGTGGCCCAAAGACTTCGACATATTTTTATAACTCCTCCAACAAAAGGCAAGAAGGAGCATGATGGCATTAAAAATGCTATGAAAATTACCTATAGGATGCTCTTGCCAAAAGGTAGATCAACACTAAAAAAGGAAACACTTCAAAGTAGTGTATTGGGTCTGATTCTTATTTGCATTTCACCTTTTTATACTATTTATATTGGCAGCTTGGAATTACCTCACATGATAGTAAATTATAATTTAAGTGCTTTAATATCCCTTTACATCCTTTATCGATGAAAAGTCATCCTGACATAAAAGAGGTTCTGATATTTTCTACCTTTAAATGATTTTTTCGTATAGATTTTAACCTCAAGATTTCTTACATTTTTCCAAAATAGCTACTATATGTGTGAAAAACAAGATACGTTACTTCTTGAACAGTCTGCTTTACAAAGAACTGAGCTTATGCTCCAAGAGCACATTATGTAAATGAACAGCTTGCTCCGTATGTAAATAGCTAAGAGTCAAGAGGTTCTGGTGAGTCTGAGGACTGAGGTCTGAAAGGTATTTACCTTGACAGACAGGTTTGTTAAAAGCACATTTTTAAGTCTGAGAAGGAAAGTAGATCCTATTAAAAAAAATAAAAAAATAAAAAAAAAATCCAAAGCTTTAAACTTTTTGAGCAGTTGGAAATAATGATTCTTTTTTATTTTCTTACAATTCAGTCTCCTTGGAATGAACTGTAAAAGTCTCTTTGATGGAAAGCTTGTTTATATGTGGAGGTTTTCCAGCAATTTGCGCTTAACTGTTTCCATAGTGTATGAAAGCTGGCAGGAATAGGATAAGCTCAAGACTTTGACATAGACAAGCACGTTAGTCTGGGATAACATGATTAGGGGTGCTTGAAGGCTTGAACACAGGCAGGAAGACAGCTCAGGAGTACAGGGCCTTAGCTCATCTTGCAGAAGTACCTGTGCCACGGGAGGTACTGGTGTTGAAAGGGCTGGCAAAGGTGTTTCAAATCACCGTGGCATGAGATGCCGTGGCTGGCAGTGGCTTACATCAGCTCTCTGCCAGGAGGGCTTTCCCTGCACTGAGGGGAATTTCTGGCTGCCCCTTTTTGGGATTTTTCTGGCTGGTTTTCAGTGAGGGATTGCAAAGCAGCTGGAAACCTTTATGTCTTGAACTGCCGATTCTGGAAACCCTATTCTTATTTATTAGCATCTGAGTGATCTCTGTCTACGATCTTTGTACTGTAGTGTCATGTGGGAGCCTGGTGTTTGGGATGTGAGCTTGTCCCTTATTGCTCAGAAGGAAACAGCTCCTACCAGCACAATGCAGGGAAGTAGCATTGGCATGCTCTGAAGGGAACCTCGTAAACTTCTTCAGTAGAGAAAAAACTTGGCTCATGGTGAAGTAAACGAAGGTGGTGCAGGAGGGAAGTAAGGAGGGAAAATGAGGACATCTTCATCTCTGGCACAGACAGTCCCACCCAAGCCAAAGGGATTAAACACAACCTGCAACTGCAACTGGCAATGGGGAGGGGCGAGGAGAACTGTATGAGCATTTGTTTGAATGCAAGGAGACAGTAAAAAGAACTAAAAAATCCTTCATTTCAGTCAAGTAGAAGACTTAAAGCTCATTTCAGACAGAAGAATCCAAAATTTTACTCTAAGCCCACTGAAATATCCTTTCTGCCTTCACCATCCCCAAACTGTGGAATCGCTAGTTGTTCCTCAGCCCTGCAGCAGTGCTGGTTGTGAGAGAGCAGCATGAAGAAGTGTTCTGTGAAGGCTCTGGTACCCCTCAATCTGCCCCACTCATACAGAAGTCGGAGTTAGGAATAGAATATGCTGACAAAGCAAACGTTATGGCCCTGGGGACAAATTTTAGGGAGAGTAAAAGCATTTGCCTTTGCAATAGTGGAATGCAGAGGTTGAGAGTGGGAACAACGTCAGAGAGAAGCTGGCTCTATCTCTTTGTCAGATTGACACCGCTGGCACTCTGTAAGAAACTGTTCCATTATTAGTACCTTTTTTTTTCACTTGAAGCAAAAACGGTTTCTGTCATACATTTGAGGAAACAATGATAAACACGTGCCCACCCTGCTACAAATCACTTGCAAAGCTGTGCATACTTTAATGGAGGAAATGGGAGTTGTTGAAAGCTGACCTCTTTACCACTCCACCTTCACTAACGCACAGCATTTTAAGCTGGTGTTACCAGTTTTTACAGTTCAGATATTCTGACCAAATCTATTCAATCCCCTATTCCCAGTAAACTGAACAGGATATTAAAAAGATGCCATGAAGGATCTGGAAGCAGAAAAGTAAGGATTTTAAAAGCTGCTAGTTACTGTATTGATTAAGTAGAAAGGATGTGCTGCCAGTGACAACTTGTTCCTCTCTTTTCAAGCTCATGGTAGTAGTTTACTTAACCCTATTTTGAGAAAGCTTGCTAGAAAACAATGTTGCAAAACTGCCAGCTCTCTGGTGGATAAAACTGGCAAACTTGTCCATTTTGTGAAACCACAGACATTAAGAATGAATGTGCCTGTGTGGCTTGTTTTTGTCTTCCACAGGTTTGCAAACAAACTGTATTGCTAAGATGCCATTCTAACAAAATCCACTGTTTGATTAAGATAGTTTAATTTTGTCACATTTACCATTTGCTGATGCAAAAGGAAATCTTGTTCTCTGCTTTGTCTACATGTGGATGAAAGGAATAAAATATTTACTGTATAGAGCTGAAAGACCAGATGCTTCTTTACTTCAGAGACTTTTAGGGACTGGGGAGTCAGGAAGCTGCAATTCATTATTTTGTCTCTGGCATGAAATTTAGGCATGGAATTTTTTTTTCTTTTTTTTTTTAATAAGAAAAAAACTCTTTTTTATACCTGGTTGTAATGTATTGTCTATTACTGTCGGCTTTTCTGTGTTCAGCACTGTAGTTCCACCTGGAAAAGAAATTATGTATATCATGATACGTGCGACACAACAAAGGACACAGCGGTCATTAGGAACATCCTACATATAAATCTGAAATATGACCACCTTTATTAGGCATGAAGGCAACTGAGTACCTTAAGCATGAAAATATGACATTGCATTTCTGGTTTTCTTTACAAAAACAAAACAAAACAAAAAAACACCACCAAAGCAATAAAACCCAACAAACAGGCCAAAAAACACCCCACCTAAAACTCAAATAAAGCTTTCTACGTTTTGAGTCCTCGCAAACACCAACTAATCAATCTCCATCGTGCCCTTACGGTTGTCCTCACTTTACAGACAGTGATTTGTCAAAATCAGATGGGATGTCAGTGACTGATCTCCCTAGCCCCCATGACACTCACGAATCTGTGCATTCAGCAAGCACATGCTTGCCATATCAGACACCTGGGGTCCTCCAGCCCCTGCACCGCTTCACAACCACTTTGTGAGGCCAGCTTGCAGATGAGCTGCATAGGAATTGCCCAGCTTTTGGCTGTTCTTTAGGCAGGTTTCACTTCTGTCTCAAAGAGCAGGGGAAATTAAGAACTTTGTCTTATTCTTCAAGTAGATGAACATGAGATGAGAGGGGTCATGGCCCTCTCTCTATGCTCACTAATTGATATTTTAAAAATACTTGACTTTTTAAAGGTAAGCCTCATATTGATAAAGGAAACAAAAAGTAAACTAGTGCAATTATAAATGCACAGCGGGGTGCTGATTACCAGTCACTGGCTTTTCTCTTCTCCAGCAAGCAAGTACTTAAAGCATTATAGAAAGGATGAGTATGATGACTTCCAGTGAGAATGAATGCCCAAGCTATATCAGCTTTATGTTTGTGAGAGTGATCTGATGGGAAATGCTATAAGACACGCAAATAGAGTAGCTCTGTATGGGGTCCAAATAGAGCAGGAAGGAATCTGGCCTACAAAACAATTATAGTTAATTGCAAGGGAGGCTTCATTGTGATACTCACATATGTGCAAGTACCATCAGGGAAGTGACTCAAGCAGCCATACCCATAAGAATGCTGGCACTGCACTCATGGGGAGTGGAGGAAAGAGGGGATGGCACTGATGCCTTGCTCTGCCATCCTTCATGGGCTGTGAGACTTACATACTTTCAGTCTATGCATTTTGAGGGAATGTTTGCAGTACATTTATTGGTAAAATCACTTCTGTGCATTTTTTGTGTTGTATGTGACATCAAACATAAAACGTAACATTACTGCTGTGCTTGGAACAATTGAGCCAGGGTTTCTAGGTGGGGTCGTAAATTATACGGAAGTGCCAGCACTCTGTAGAAGGGCAGTGTAATAATTTTCAATGTGAGTAGTGAAATAGGTTCAGTTACCAGAAAATCTGGTGCTCAGGAAGGGTGATGGCTGCTCCCTTGTCTTAGAGATTATAAACTGCTCCCTAAGCACAGCCTGCAAAAATTGCCGGAGGGAGTTTCTTCTGCTCAATAACCTTTCCCTGAGGGACATGTGGGATGCAGTCCTGAACAGCTTGAAGTGCAGAGACTATTAGTGAGTGAACAGGAAGGTGCTTGCACAGATCTGTTTCCTTGCCCTCACACAGACTCTACCTATTGGGTCTTGCAAGCCAGCCTTCATCACAGAGCTTTGCAGGAAGCCCCAGGGTTTTCTGACCTGGCTCTGCTTTCAGAAAAATTACAAAATTACAATGTTTAGTAATACTGAAAGCTTTCTGATCTACCTTAACACAATATGGACTATTTTATTAGACTTTCTACATGGCTCTTTTCACAAAGAATAAGATTCATCTGGAATACTGAGTTGAAAAGCAGTGACAGTGACCATGCGGCATCTTTTCTGCCCACAAATTGCTTTTCAATTTTTGATTTGCAGCATACATTTACAGGAGACATTGGCAAATCTCAGAAAGGGTGTGATGCTGAAACTGCACTTTCACTCATATCTGCTGTCAGATGTTCTACTTGACTGCTTCCAAAAAGTCAATCTCTCTCTTACCTAAGGTTTCTCAATGTCCTTGTGGACAGCTATTGTCAGGTTGTGGTGCTATTTTATGCCATAGACATAAGAAACAGTAAACTTTTATTAGATAAGTGCACCAGGGAGAGGCGATGAAATAACCAGTGTTGCTATGTCCAAAAATAAGCTCAGCTGCTACAGAAGTATGGATCTAGTACAAGAGCTTTCTGCAGTAAGTGACCTGCTTGAAGTGATCGAGAACGTAGTGATGGAGAATCAGCCGTCTCAGAAGGACAGTGGTTCTGTGCAGAAGTGAGAAAATATGAAATTTAAGAAGCTTTCTCCCTTCCAGATGCAGATAGATAAACTTATGTCCTGTTTTCCTTTTAGTGATGGCAGCCCCTCTGTGGCTGTAATGCAGTGCTGATGGGGAAGGTCATGAAAATCTTTTTGGTGGCGTACATGTGAGAATACTTTGATGAATCAAATCTGCTTTGTTTTTGTGTGAGTAAGGTTTCGGGCTGAGATTTGAGTCCTGTGCTAAATTTTATGCATGGAAGAGTTTAACAACATGGAAGAACCTAAACAATATTTCATTTTGAGTTCTTCAACCTCAGACAATAAACCTCAAAAGGTTTATCCAGTTTTGTTCTTAGTAAGAGAAAGTTTAATTATGACATTATGATTAGACAGAATTCCTGATAAAAAAAGCGCCCTCTGCTCCAGCTAGTCGCTATTATTTGCTTCCAAAATTACATAGCTGAGAAAACAATCAAAAGTATTGTCACATGTAAAAGGCAGATGCCTCTGTTTTGACAGCACCAACAATATAAACTGCATACCAATGTCCGTTTATGCTGAGTGATTAAATCAGTACAAATGTTTAGCTGGTTACTGGTGATGAATATGAGCTACAATGAAGCTGCAATGAAATGAGGATGGTTTCTGCACCTGTCAGTTGGTAGTCATCACCTGTGCCACTGTGACAGTTCGCCTGGTCATCATCACACTCATCTACGGGCTTGCCTTCGGAAACAGTAGGGACAGCTGTTGGAGCTGAAAGAAAATCCAGTTGTTAGTTAAAAAGTGTGCTGCAGAATCAGCATGCAATTGGCAGTAACATCTTGATGAGCACCATACGGTGTTTTCTTGTGCTGTTTTTGAGAGAAGGAGCAACTCCACAGGTTAGTTAATATTTCTTTGCAATGGGCAGTACTTGTTCTTCCTCTTGCACTAAGGCACTCTGCTGTATGTGAGCTCAAGGGCTGGATGGAGTTGGACAGTAAAGCCCTGTACTATCTGTTCATTGGCTGATGACACCTTATTGTTTCTACAAACAAGGAGTGAAGGGATGGAAGTCTCAAGGTTGGGTAGAAAGCCCTTAATCTTATCATGTGGCTGAAGTGCTCATGAGTAGGCCTGTACAGAGCAGTAGGAGGGGTGCAGTCAGGGTGGTAGTTCTCCAGCACCTACCACACTGCCAAAGAAATCTCCACATAGCACGTGTAAGGGAGGAAATGTCTGAGCAGACAGTAACAGTAGCAGGAAGGCAGTGTGATGTGGAATCACTTTGTGCTCACTGAGAAGGTCTGCAAGGAGTTTCTTTTGTTCTTGTTTTAGTTATAAATAAGTAAGACATCAATGATGTCAGTCATCCCTCCTGGCCACCTGCTTGCTTCTCACTGGTGATGACTTTCCGGTAGCTGCTGCACAACCAGTAGAAGTCTGACCTTTGTTATTGCAATTAAGACCTTGAGATTTGTGCAAGGTGCCAGAAAACATATCTAAATCCCAGTGTCTGCAAAACATATAACATCTGGAAAATCAGGATACAAGTTATGTTTTATGCTGGAAGTATATTTCCTCTTCTTAAGATAACCAGTCTGGGAATGTGGTCCAGGCTTTTGCCTGTTTTCAACTACTGCTATTTTCATTAACAATGTTTTACTGTGATTATAGCTCTATAATAATGCTTCACTTCCTTGGATTCTTCTTTGCCCTTCTACTGCCTCCAGAGCCCACTGTCCACATAAGATCTGATGCACTGAATTCATGGCCTGAAAATGTCAGTAGGGATGCCAGTTTCTGCGGAAGCTCTATTCTGGGATGAAACGAAGCTTTTTTGGACCTCGACCTGTGCTTTACAGGTATAATCTAGCACTAAAGAAACATTTCTGTACCTGCTATAAATTATTCAGAGCATCTATTCCCCATACCTCCTTGAAAACCCCTCTGGGAGCTCCCTCTAGCTTTCTACATCAAGTTAAGTTTCTTATCTTGATCTTCATGCCCCTGTATAGCCTCAAGCTTGCCTATGTCTCTGCCATCAATTCACATAAGCCCCCTGGGATGCTTTGAAGACACAAAGCTTCCCCTTGCTCATTACTGCTGGAGAGCTGATTTTTACTCCTGTCTGTGCCTATCTCCATGCCTCTTTTCTCAGCTCAACACCTATCCTCCTCAGTAAATCTCAAGTGATTTCTCTTCATTCAACTCCCTCCTTAAGATACAGTTATACAACAAATTTTTCTTATTATGTTTCTCCTGTAGGTGAATGGAAATTGACCCTGCCTGTCCATGGATGACCTTCAGGTGAGCAACTTTCAGAAGTGCTCTAGAGTGGGAAGATGAATGCAAGTAGATGAGTCCCAGGGAAACAAAATACTTGGTGCTTCAGTTTGCCTATTTAGTCTTCTCTGGCTCCTCCACCTCACTGAGCCACATGTTCTTGTAAGGTGATCCATAAACTCACTTCTTGATGAGTAGGTGGCTACAGAACCCCCATAGCAGGAGGACATTACCCACAGGTTGTAAGTTTACACAGGGCAGGTGCTGAGTTTTCTTTTCTCTTTTCTGAGCAAGTAGTACAATAGTCTGCAGGAACCAAGAATTCTCACAGGAAATTAGGACTTCCTGCAGGAACTGAGAAGAATTTTCAAACTCCCAACTTTCTGGGCCAAGTAAAAAGCACACATTCAATTTGGCCTTCACTAAAAAACAGCAGAGAGTTCAGCAGTTCTCACAGTAATGCTTCCCACTCCTCCACTGTGGGAATGAGACAGTGAGAGAGAAACAGAGGTGGAACAGTCATTCATCTTGGGAGCCTGTTCAGCGACTTCTTTCTGAGGTATCATATGAAACCCTTGATAATATGGTTTGTTATTAGCTGTGTATTGGTAAGCTCCGTGATTTATAAGCCAAGCCACTGAACCTTCACCCATCAGATAATACTGTGAAATTCACATAGTGCTATCTGTAGTTATCTATGATGTTAAATAACTCTTGTTTATATAACAAAAATCAAAGCATAATAATACCTCATGTCATAGTCCAAGGATAAATGTCTAAACTTTGCTTTTCCTGGTCTTTCATCTCTTTACATACTGTTGCAAAATTAAAGCATGGTAGGGAACAAAAAGGACCTTCCTCACCCTTAAAAAGCAAGAACACAGACCCTGTCCAGACAAGTAATCACTGCCTACCATGTTGTCTGGTTGATTTTCACATCCTTTGAAGGAGCAAAAGGTATAATTTCTCCCTTTGCATTCTCATAAAATATCTCTCCCTGGGTTCTATCATGGTAACAGAAAATATAAGTTTCTGTCTTTATTTTCTCCTAATAGCTCTATGCTTCTCGAAAGAATAATCATAAGTTTGCTTGAGGGAACAGAAACCATGTGGAGAGTATCACTGTGATTCAACAAAGGATGGGAGAGAGAATAACATTTGTGCCTTCAGCATATTCGAACGTCTGCCCAGAAGGAACTGATTAGTCCAAGAAACAGCACTAATGGCAGTCACGGAAGCAAGAGTATGATGTTATGCCTGTACAAGAACAGCAGTGTTCAGCAGTAGTCCAAGTACAGAATGTCTGTCTGAAAATAATAAAGTGCATTCATCTCTAGCAGAGCAATTACCTTCAAGTTCACATCCCAGCAGCTCCATTCGAAGTCCCAATCCTGCGTGTGTGGCTCTCTCTGGGTAGACGCGGACGAATCTCGTCGATACAGGTTCAAAAGTCCGCAGTTCAGGTGTATCGTAGTTGGTGTTGCCTTCAAAAGTCTGCAAGGCATGACAGATGCTGCTTGTTAAAAAAGAAAAGATATTTCAACGTTTTCTTCATTCTCTAGTCTTTGAATTAGGTGAGAAGTAGGCCAGATTCTAACCATTTAATAAGTGTCAGACTTCCCCATCCTAAACGAGAATGGAAAATACACAGTTAAAGCTTCTCGGAGAAGTAATGCATTTCATTTTTCATAAACTCAGTAGCAACCAATCCATCAGGGTCATAACAAGAGCTGAGTGTTTAATGAGACATGTTTTTAAATGACGCTCTGATCTGGGGTTTAACTGGGTGACATTTTCAACACTTCTTAGGGAAAAAAAATGACTGAGGTGAAGATCCTGTCACCTTTTAAGTGGCTGCAATAATAATCCAACTATTCAAGAGAAAATTTCAATCTGATTTCCCCCAGTGACAGAGTTTCACAAGTTGTAGTTATTTCAAAAGGCATAAATTAAACTCCAGTAACAGTAGCTGCAAGAGTTCTTCCAGGGAGACTGCTATTGAATAAGAATAGAAAGAAAGAAAGAAAAAAAGAAAAAAAGAAAGAATGAAAGAAAGAAGAAAGCTGCTTCCTGACAAAACTGCAATATAATATAATAATTTAACAGGTAAGGCAGGTCAGTGAAGGTACCTTTCAAACAAAAATCTCTTGTCTGAGTTGCACTCTGAGTTCTTTAGCCATAATATAGCTCTCAGTGGCATCTGTCTGATACCTTCAGTGTCTCCTTTCATTGACATTTTGTATATGGGACAAGTTGTAATTCATACTTAAACGAACACCTTTATATTATATCCATGGAGATAATAGGTCCTTAGAATGAATTTGACTGTACAAAGAAATAGTCTTTTCCATGATGTGTTTACAAGCCTAGATGGCTAAAGAGAGTTATTTTTGGCCTAATTTTTAATTTCAGAAGGCCCTGTTGAGAATAAATAACAAAATATTAAATGTATATAAAAGAGGTAAAAGTAAAATGATTTCAGCTTTTCTTTCTGTTAATAGTTAAATTACAAATCAATACAAATAACCTTCTTTGTTCAATGTTAGAAGTGCTGCTACTTCCAATTCATAGCTGTGAGGTCTGAAGCTTTCTTCAGGAAGAAGTCAGCACCTGTCTTTCCTTCATTTTAGATGACAACAAAACCCGGCCCTCCTATTGAGCTGGGACAGAGAAAACTGAAGCCACAGAAAAAATTGGCTATATTGCCCAAGAGCACAGCTAAAACTGATAGCTGCTTGTGCTTTTAGTGCAGTCCTAAAAGCCTTGTTGTGTTTGCTTTACACTTGTTTCTACCGAACGGTCCAGAATCCCTTCTGGCCACTGGTTAGAGCGCCAGTCGCATAAGACAATGTTGCAGTCACATAAGCCAGTGTTGATGGGTGAAGTGATTCCTACGTAAATGCTTTTGCTATTATTTCTTAGTGAAGACTGTAACTCTGAGGTGGTTCAAGGGACACAGCCTGACCTCGTGTTCAGACAGTGCCTGGAAGAAAGTTGTCAAGAATTCACATGTATATGGCCTGTCAAGAACTAATTAACTTGCAATTACATATTATTAGATTTGAATTCCAATATAGGGCAAATGATCAAAAAAGCTACCTACCGCATGTGAAAGAATGAATGCCATTTTATCTGCAGAAAATAGACAGACGTATCTGAGGAATTCTTGCTTCCTTTTTAATAGTAGTCTTAATAGCAACATATAATAATGACAACTGTTTTATAAAAGACATCAATACTGGAGTACTGACACATAGACATTAGAATTCAATAGGCATCTAGAATTATATTGAATCATAATTATATTGAATCATTGTCCTTTGTAGTGAAGAGCTGCCTGTGATTCAATTTTGACTGTTCATTTAAAATACATACTGATATTCTTTGTGGGGGAGGAGAGAGGAGTACACAGTAATACTTCACTTTGTGAGCATCTTTTATATATGCTATGTCACAAATCGATTTACTTTGTTACAAAGATAAGTACAATAAATGATCACAAAGCAAAAGGGAATATAAATTAGCAAGAGGGGAAAAAAAAGGTTTTCCCCAACAGATTTGTAAATCAAAATAAGTATGGCAGAGAAATTTAAAAAGGTTGTTCCAGTTGGCAGGACATTTAGAATTTTCATGTGCAGTAAATGACCAGAAGTGGTGTGAAAACCAAAAAAAGGTCATCAGTTGGCAAGAGGAAGGAGGAAAGAAGAATGAAAGACAAAGATGAATTTACGGAGTGAATTAGAGTAAGCCTGTGGAGAACAAGAACAAGTTGGATTTTGAAATGAATGTGGGGTTCTGCGTGGTTGTTTGAGGATTTGAGTGATATTCACTCCTTCAAGTGCTCGAGATAGGCTGAAGGGGGAAACATTCTGCACAGGCAAAAATAGCAGAAATTGGGTCAGCCAAAGAAAAAAGAGTTACGGTAGTCCTAAGGAAGGAGCTGCAGGCATGGATGACAAGATAGTATTGAGGTGATGTTTCATCCTTTCGACATATTCTGTTTTTACATTTAGCTTGTCGTTTCTCTTCTCTTTCCTTGAGTGCAGTTGTTTGTTTATTGAAAGTCAAGACTTTAACCAAGTGAAATGATGTGTTTCATTTCATAAAATGGGGCTGTTTCTAATCCACGTTCCTGCTGTGACTCATTATAGCATTCTGTCCTATCCAGCTCTACTTACATTTAAAAATGCTACATTCCAGTATTAACATTTTAAATCCTTCAGACTCCCAAATCATAGGATTTATTTAATTCTCTTTTAAGAAAACTAGTACTTTGGAGGGAAGTTTATTAAATGTCTTGAATTTTTGGGAAGGATTATAATTAGGCCGCAAGAGATTTGAATTCCAGCCCTCCTCATTCCATTAACCTTTGAAAGTTAATTTTTGGTAGTGATGAAAGCTGAGGATGGGCTCAGTGTGTTAGTTAGCACTCTAGTTTTCTTGTCAAACTGCTAACTTCTGACAATGATGGCAAGTGCTTGTATTAGAAAACAGAAAGCCATGCAGCAGACGGCGCACTGCTTTGAAAGCATATGGCATTATTTTTTCCCTCATTGAGCCCCAGTGTAGAAGTACATGTCAAAACAACATCTATTTTAGAAAGAAAATGGTTAGATCCCATTGTTGATTTACACTCTCTTCACACTTTATGATGAAGTCAAAACTCATGGTAACAAGAGAAAGGAGCTGATTGCAAAGGCTGAATTCATTTAGTTTTAATCCTCGTAACAAATGACGAAAAGTGAGATTCAGTGAGATTAAAACAGGAGCGAAGGAAGCCCAATATTTACCAAATATGCCTGGAAAAGCCACATCCATGGGCACACACAGCTTCTCCATTAAAGAAACACAGGTTTGCCCGACTGGTTAGTCTATATAGCAAAACAGCTTTTACATCGACTTTTCAGACTAACACTGCTAAGATATGGAGCAACTCTCAAGGTTTCTGTTTGCCAAGCACCATAATGATTTGCCTTTTAAGGAAACGTTTTTGGTTTATCTGATTCCCTGATCTTTCCAATACTGTAGCACCAGTACTGCCTGCTCCTTTCCTGAACGAAAAGGAAGACTGAAAAAAATTGTGCTTCTCAAGGCAAAAATGGACTCTGTGAGCAACAACAGCAAATCTGTATGGAACGCAATAAAAGGGATTTTGGGTAAACATGTTAAACAGTGCATTTGATGTTCTGAAGAACGTGCATTCAAAGACAAAAAAAAAAAAAGACAAGAACATTCCCAGAAACATTTCTGGAGCACACTCATTTTCTTTTCCTCAGCATTTAACCCAGAAATTCATAGGACCCATCCCTGCGAATATCATCTTGTGGTTTCTGCTTCAAACTATGTACCAGCTGCCTCTTATTCCCAAGCATGTATCAAGGTGCTTCACCAGTAATCTCCACTGGTACATTCCACCTAGGATGGGATAATGTCAAAAACCACATCATTTTCTTTCAGTTCAGCTTCGATCAGACCATTGTGGAGAGCCTGTGTAGCTCTCAAAGCAGGCAGCTCAGAAATTCAGCAAGTATCCTAGAGAGTTAAATCCTCATTCTATAGATCAAAAGAAAAAAAAAAAAAAAACAAACCAGCAAAGGAAACGTAACTGTATCTCAAATGAGCTCACTCACTGTCAATGGAAAAAAAATGCAGAGGTAACTACTTTTTTGGCTGTGCTGGGTATTACCATTACATGTGATTCTGGAATAACCCAGAGGCCACACAGGCACACTACTCCTGTCAGAAGTCTTTTGAACTAGATGCTGAACAAACAAAACCTTTGCTGTGGTGTTTGATGTCATGGGATGATTGCACATGGTACATGGTATATGGGCTTTGTACCATTTCCACAGCAACCAATTTGGTGTTTTTGTCCTAGGAGTCCTACCTTAGCTTCAACCCAAAAACGCGCCTTTCCTCAGATCAGACATGAATGTATAAAAATTTACTGCAAGCTGTTCCCTATACAGAGCATTCCTCCTTACCTTTATCTTTTTCTTGCTGGAATCCATGATCATTTTCCAATCTGATCCATTGTTGCTGTAGCCAATTTTGAATTTTTTCATGAACACTTTGTTTTCTCGGTGCTTGCCTCCTTGGACAATAATGCCCCTCACTTTCTTTTCTTCACCAAGGTCTATTTGAAGCCATTCATTTGTATATGGATGAGTAGTTGGTGGCAGTGCCCAGCCAGAACGGCTTGTTATAAGGCGAGCATTTTCTGGGATCCAGTTTCTATCAACTTGAGTAGATGCAGTAATCTGAGAGTCAGGTATGAGCCCAGACACCATGCCCAGCATCCCAGAGCAAGGATAATCTACAGAGAAAAAAACAAAGGAACTAAACTGTTAATCTGAACAAGCACCAAAGCAGAAACAGGCCATATTGATCATTTCAACTCTGATAAGCTATTTATTACTTTCTTACATGCAAAATAATCTTTTTGGATTTGTATATAATTTTCATTTGTTCAAACATGCACTTCCTAGTTTTGGCAGGAAATGGAAGTACCAAAATACCACAAGTATTTCTGTCCTTATGGGAACCAAAAGGATCAGAAAATCCTATTCTATTCTTGTTTTCTATTCTTTTTGCTCAGTCAAAGAGTGCAGGGTCATATCTGAATTCGAATTTTCCCTAGGGAAAGTTTCCTAAATCAACCAAAAAACAGTTGCAAATTATTTATAATGTTGTTCTGTAGGGAGTAATCTGTGTGATACAAAGGAGTTACATTCCAAAAAGTAATACTGATTATCACTGAGAACATGAATTTATATGTATAGATACTGAAACAGGCTTTAGATCCCGGGGTTTTTACCTTGTAGTGTTTTTAAACGTAGGTATATATGTCTGTTCCTTGGGCAACCTGCTGAGAACAAACTGCAAACAGCAGGCAAGAGAGGGGGACTGAAGAGTAGGAAGGGGAAAAAAAGAGTGGTGTGTATCTGAGGCATTTTGCATGAAGCTGTAGAGTAATTGCATGAAAAGTAATTACACTTTATTTAACTTAAAGCAGAACATTCAAAAGAGAACGCTGGAACAATATTCTGATAACACTGTACGTTTGGGTTGTTGGGTTTTATTTCCTTTCTCATTTTGTTCACATTCCTACAGTCAGACCACAGCACAAATAGTGAAGATGTATTTCACAAACAAAAATAAAAAACACAGCATAGGCACAAGAAATTCCCTTGGTTCTAAAATCCTTCCCCAGACTTACCTGTTATCTTGCAGCCATACACTTCAAATCTCAGTGATACTCCATTTTCCCAAGACATGGGTCTAATTCGTACAAAACGTGTTAAAACTGGTTTGGCAAAAGGTCTGTAAACAACATCGGTGGGATTGCTATTCCCTTGAAAAACCTTTGTGTGGAAAGAAAAGGTTTATATTTGTTAGGTTTTCTTTTAAATGGTGTTTAGATTTCTGTATTTTATAGATACTAGAGACATAAGATCTAACCAGGGTTATTTCTGTGGGAGATGAGAGAAAAATCTTGCATGGGGAAGTATTTCATTAAACTCAGCATAATTTTTGCAGACAGCTAAGCTTTCCTTTGCGAGGAAAAAGATGTTTGGTGGTACTAAAAAATAGCCATGTCCCATAGCACGCGGCAGAACACAGCAGGAGAGCTCAAGGCCGTCAGGAGAGCAGGAACTCACCTCACCTGAGCACAGCAAGGCCCTGCCCACTCCCTGCCTATGTTAACACCTTCCCAACGCCCAGGCCTCTGTGTGGGACTGGCAGACACTGGTCCTTGCCACCCAACGATTGCCATGTCCTGGCCAAACGCCTCGCTGCCCAATTAAGGCAATTTGATTACTCAAATGTTTGTAGAATGATGCCAAAAGCTACAAAGCCTCATGCCCAAATTAAAGGTTTGGACTTCAATTAGACCATATAAAAATTCCCTATATGGAATTAAGCTAAAAACACTTTGTTTTGCTGTCCTTAGGTTTCAGAGTTTTTCAGAGTGTGTCATGCAAGCCTTGATCTGATGACCTTCTGGGCTTAACTCCTTTTTAACAAATGCTCAGTCTTTCTTTCTCCTTGCATTCTGAGATAGAAGTCTATTTAAAGTCTATATGGCGGGTTCTGAGATTTAGCCTCTGTGTGTCCCCTGAGGCTAACAGTCAAATCAGATAAACAATAAGACTTCCACAAGAAGAGAGAGGATTGTGCTGTTCTTTCATGTTGAGGATCCTGCAAACATGCTCCTTCCTAGCAGAGCTGAGATCTTGCAATGTTCCAGTCCAAAGAAAGTGATTCAGTTTCCTGCCTCTTTCTCACGTAGAGAGGACAAGCTTCCTGTTATTTTCCATAGATGCAGTCCCCTCTCTTTTTATAGGAGGTTTTCCCATTTCTTACATACAGTGTCTACTTTCCTGTTTGTTACTTGCAGTAACTGCACTAATTTGGAGCGGAGGCCAGCAGCACACAGCTGCCAGCTCACCAGGCTCAGTTATTTCTTAAATAATTTAATAAAGGGGTTTCATACACAGAAAAAGATTTTAAATGGATCTACATTTACTTTCAGCAGCTATTTTCTTTTTCTCTTGGAAGGACCTGTTGTAGTTCTCTCAAGGTTTGCATCTGATCAAGGAAATGGGTCTCTCAAGGCACCTAACTTGTGAGCGTGCAGTGCAACGCTGCCATGAGGCCTCCTTAGAATGCTGGCGGCTGCCTGCTTTTGTCATCCCTTCAGCAGCTGAGTCTCCTTCATTGGTTTGGACAAAGCTTTTAGAGGGAGACCAGTGTGCAGGTTTTTTTCCTTGTCCTGATCAACAGCAAAATAAGGTCATTTTAGAAATGTGACCTTTCAAGAAACCTGTTTTTTTTTTTTTTTTTAATAAAGCCTTTGAAAAAGTAAGTGATTTAAGAACGAATGAAGGACAGCACGTACAACAGAAACTTGTGTAAAATACACTCTTGGAGAATTTACAGATTGAAACTGGTAATGAAAATCAGGCATGGTCTGACTCTGAAAGAGGCATTTGTTCAGGTTACTGGAACCAGAGCCAGAAAACCCTGTGCCTTGTACCCACTGTAGTGTTGGCTCGTTTGTGACTTTGGGCAAGTCAGTTATTGTACCTTTTTACATCATTACACAGTGCCTACATTGAGGCATTTGACCTTCTAAAGTTCCTTCTCATCTGTAAAACCAGGATAATACCTGTTCAGGAGGCTTTCAAGATTCTTGTTCTTTGTTTCTTTACAAAGTATTTCAAAGAAGAAAGATAAATGTGCTAAACACTGCTACCATTTTGATTAGATAAAAGCAGCAGACTTGGCGTAACACTTACAGATGAATAAGGGACAAACCAGTAACCAAATATTTAGAGTTAGATACGGTTACGCTGACAGAGCATAATTTTACACAGCCAATCTGAGTCCTTACAGAAGGGTCACAAAAAAAGCTGTTTTGAGGAGAGACAGCAGAAAGTCTTCTACGTTGCATCAGCCTCCAGCAGCCACTGGGGATGCTGCTCTCAGATGTATCCCAGGTGAGGTGGAATGCAAGTTACAGCCTCACTGAGAGCTGAGACAGAACTGACTTCTCCGTAATGAGCTTTATGTTCATGGTAGTGGATAATGAAGATTTTTCTTACAACTGTCTAAAGCTGGTTCATTGGGAGGTTACAGGGAGCAAATCTGCTGATAAATGGAAAGGTGATAAAAATCTATAAGGATGGAAAGATAAGCCTAATTATCTGCCTGCATGACCCCATCACTGAGATGCTTGAAAGTCTAACAAATTACTAATGGCTTGCTGGCACTCCTGCAAGATAGCAGGGCAAATGGTATCCTGGGCACCATCAAAAGAGGGGTGGCCAGAAGGGAAGGGAGGTGATTGTCCCCCTCCGCTCTGCTTTTGTAAGTCCCCATGTGGAGTTCTGTGTCCAGGTCTGGAGCCCCGAGTACAAGAAAGACAGGGAACTGTTGGAAAGGGCCCTGGGCAGCCTGGTCTAGTATTAAATGGGGAGGTTGGTGGCCCTGCATGTGGAAGGGGGGTTGGAGATACATGATCCTTGAGGTCCCTTCCAACCCTGGCCATTCTGTGACTATGCTGAGGCACCAAAGCAGCGCATATCCAGAGCTTCACCGTATATAAAGGACTGATACATTTTCTAAAAGATTCCCCATAATCTTTTTCTCAAGGTCACATCGGAAATTTCTGTCAACAGGGAAACAGCAGCATACTCTAGGGAAAAGATCCAAACCACTCCAGTTCTGGTGGCTACAATAAGCAAAGCAGAACTTCACACCCTTTCCAGCTGCTGCACACAAACGATTTCTGGGGCCGTTTGCTACCGAGAAAATTGCTGCCTTTTGGATTTGGGATACTGCTAACACTGATCATGCTGATTAAACCTGTGATACCTTATTCCTCTCTTTTTTTTTTTCTTTTTTCCCCTTATTTAACAACTAAAAGTAACTAAGGAATTCAACAGCCTATTTTTTTTGGCAAAAAAAAGGTAAAAGAGAAAGAACTTACAACAGGCTTGTTTCCTTCCTTCAGTGTAATCCAGTCCTCTCCATTGGAGCTGACATCTACACGGTATGTTTTCAGGTAATATTCTTTCTTTGTCTCCTTTGAGATAGCTCCTTGGGTCCCAATTCCAGAAACGAAGCGGAGAAGGCCCAGATCTACCTGTGGTAGTGAACAAAGAGGAATGTGAGGACCATCAATGCATAAGTGACCCTTCCCATCCCTATGTTTCACAGAGGTAATAGGGGTTTGTATAAAGGAAACTGCAGTATATCGTTGCTAATGACAGTACTAGTCTTCTTTATTGCTAACAGGGCCATCACAGGAGAAAGAAACATTTGCTTGATCAGCTACACACATGGCAGAGGATTTCCTTTATGGAGGAGGAATCAGAAACCCCATCACTGCAACCAGGCACCAGACTGTAGATAAGTTATTTGCAAAGCTCCTCAAGGACCAGTCTGGTGAACAATCTTACTTAATACTTTCATTAACTGTCTTGCATAGACGCAAATGAAATTTGCTGAGGACACAAAGCTACCAGGCATTGTCAATACAGAGGAGAGCCATGCAGTGAAAGCTGAATGACCCCGAGGACTGGATTATTAGAAATGGGATAAAATTTAATAGTACGATATCGAAGTCATGCACTTAGGGAATGATAAAAAGAATTCTGCTGAAGCCTACAAGCTCATCACTTGCAAACAGATGAGGAGAAAAGAATCCCATGGTACATTATTTAGTCACATGATAATTATGAATCACTGTGCAATTTTGTTGGGAGAAAGGCAAATGAGTTGCTAGCTTGTACACTATGAGGCATTTGCAGAAAAAAGAAGGAGGCATTAACACAAGTACAATAATTTTGCTCCAACTGACAAATGTAATGAACTTCAAGCTTTACAAAATAATGGCAATTTGAACTTGCTATAGAAATGAATGCTATTGTGTGCACACAAATGCTTGCTAGAGGCCATCTCTCTTCCTCAACCATTCTCTGTCTTTCCCTCATGATATTACAAGTGATTTATATTAATTTCCCCCTCAAAAAACTATTTCTAATCCAGATCTATGTCATCATATGTAGTCACTGAAGCTGTATGAGTATAGCTGGGAGGATGATGTGGGGTGCAGGAGCAACACTACTCAAGTCAGCTCTACTGGCAAGAGAAACCTATGTCTCAGAGCACAAGTCCAGATGCCAAATAGCTGAACCTAGGCATGAAACTTTCACACTGTCTGGCTGATGACCACAGCTTTGAAACACTCCATTTCCTTACTGCTTTTCTTTAGCCATAAAAACAAACTTGATAAAATCAAATTCATCACTCTGCTTTCTCCACAGCTGGAACCTTCTCTTTGTTTCCTAAAGCAAACTATTTAAATTCAATACAAATTACACTGTTCACAAAATATTAATCAGAGCAATTAATTCACTTAAACTTGTTGACCAGGCTTTAGGAGCATAATAATAGGTTGATTAATCCTTCTCACATGAATGTCCAGAGAATGTCTCAGGCCTTCTCATTATTTCCAAAGTATGCAGGATGGGGCACATGCATCCCCTGTGTCCCACAGGCATCCTTTTTCCTGGATGTATGTCATATATCCAAAGGCGCTGGAGCAGTTAAATCAACATGCTCTGCATTCTCTCTCAAAAGGCTGAAGGAAGTGCTATTGAGGACAGACTGCCTGCTCTCTCAATGCCCATGTCATATGCAAGTCATTCTGAAGTCTTCCAACACAAGAATAGAAGCCTTGTGTGTGACAGATAGAACCAGCTTTCAGCACAAAGCTGCTGCCCCTGCCATGGTTTTTAAGGCTGATGAAGCCTATATGTAACATTTAAGCGTTGGTCTGTAGAGGTGAAATAGTGCAACGTTTTGTTATCTCGTGATTAAAAAAAAAAAAATCAATCTTAAAAAAAAAATAATCAGAGCACAGCCTTACAAAAACAATCAAGTGATTTAAAGTAACTGGAGAGTCTCAGATGTTAGATTGTTGCAATCTGAAAGTTAATGGGGGAATCTGGGCATCATTGCGCTGAGCAATCTCAGCTTAACTTCAAATGCTCTCCAAACTGTACTCTGCTGATTGTAAAGTGTGCTGCGCTGAGTTATGTCCAATACCACATTCACTTCCAGACTGAAGTGCACTTGAAAATCTGGAAGTCTGAGGGAGTGCAGAGCTAAGTTATTTAAATGATCTGCTTCTCTTACAATTTGAAACAGCTCTTCAGTTTTGAAATGATTAGGGTCCCAAGCCTGTACCATTCCAACTGATTTGAAATGATTCTAGTAGGGGCTTTTTAATATACAGTAAGTACTTCATTGTGAATAAAGTCAAGCAATGGCCTATTACAAGAACTCTAGATATTCAAAGCTAAGTTAAAATTTAACACTGCGGATTGAGGGGAAGATTTGATTAGTTGATGTCTGAGCGAACAATTACAGCCAGTGGTCTGTGATCACTCAGGCACCTCAGGCTTGTCCCATCACAGAACGTCAGGTGCCCACATTTTGCTAAGGCCCAAATGCTGATATTCAAAACGCTCCTTTAACTCCTGAGGCATTGAAAATCCTGAAAGCCATCCATCCCACTGCCCGGAGCAAAATCCTGTACACAGTAAGTTTTGACAGCTACTGTCAGACCTAAAAGCTGACAGAACTCTACAGGTAGGTAGAAATTATCCTGGTGAAAGTTAACAGTGAACTGAGAGAGGGAGACTGTGAGTAGGCCTCCAGTTCACTGCCTCCAGCTATGGAAGAAGCAACCTAATTGTGCTCCTTGCGCCAGTAACTGTGACATGGAATACAGCTCTACAGGGGAACTGCTTCTCTCCAGGTGCCTGAAAATAGAATTGTAATACTGAACACCTCTCTGTGGTACCTCTGTGTTTGAAAATCAAACTCTACCAATCCTCTCTAAGTAAGGTATTTAAATAAATTATGTAGAAGAAAACCTGGAAATTGCATGAAACACCTTAAAAGAGCTGTCAAATTAATCTTTACTAGTCATTTCTTGATGTATTTTGTTCTCTTTCTATTTTTTCATGGTTGAAGCTCAACCATTTTAACTGCTATTAACAACTGGAACCTGAAGGTACCAGAATGTAGAGGTTGTAAAACAGAGATCTTTTGTGCTATGTTACCTAGAGGAACCACTGCAGCAGCTCTAGTACAGACGTGTCACAAATGGGTAGGAGTTCCTATACTTTTTGGGGGTGTTTGCTCCACAAGTAATTAAATTTCCAATCAGCTCAGTGTGCCTTCTCAACAGAGTGTTAATATGACCACAGGTGACCCATTTTTTTTCATGTCCATTCTTCTCTAGTCACAATGTTAATATGAATCTTTAACAGCTAGCTTTCTGTTTTGGACTTCTTGTCCTTTATTTGTGTTTAGAACTTGCGTTTCATGTTAAAATGAACTGCAGAGATGGTGATGAATCACAGTACTTTTGAAGACGAACATCAAATGCATTTCCCTGCAATTATTTGACATTTAGCTTTCTGCACATATGATAAACAAACATCTGGAATTTATTTTACAGGATGCAAACAATTTTCTAAGTTACTGCATGCTGTATGGTCACGGTCTGAGATAGACAGTTGTCTCCAAGCCTGAAATCACGACGTTTCATTTCCACGAACAGAATTTTTGCTTTAACTAGCTGCAGTATACTGACAGTCCGTTTTCGAAATCTTGCTCTCCTTCATTCAGATTAAAAAGCTTCTCTCTTCTGGAAAATGGTGCCTTAGGGCCCTATCCAACAAACTGCTTTGATAATTGCCTGTGTTGCAATGTGACCGCCTCTATTGGTAAGTACAAGTCTGGGAGCAGACCTACCTACAAGAATGGGCCCCAAGAAATGAGGAATATCTCCAGTGTGTGTTTCTTCTCCAGAAGAAAAATGTTCGTGTAGAAAAGTCTCAGTTTTTCCTATTTCTAAAATCAATTTATTTCCTGTGAAATCATATTGCAAGACACTATTTCTGCATATGAATTACTTCCACAATATTTATACTGCAATACCTTTTAGCTTCCAGGAAAAATATTTTTAATGCTGTCTTACTGTCTTCAAAATATGTGGGTGGGTGACACACTTGTAAGACACAGATATGCAACGGGTGGCATGCACATTTGATTTTGAGACCATTTAAGGAGAGAGAAAAAGAATAACATTTAGCTCTGCATAATATATCATGCAGCAAATCTTAGCAAAACTGCTGGTTAATGAACAACACACAAAACGCAAGGCACAAAATGAATATTGCTTCTCCCTGTCGTCATACATAACCATGGCATTGTTTGGAAGACTTTATTTTCAGAATGAAAATCTGCCTCCCTAAATAAAATACAGTTGCTGAGTGAGCTGTAGCAAGGGAGCAGTTTCACGAGCTTTTAACACTCCTACTGTAGGTCTGTTCAACAGCCTGAGAAAATAAAGGACAAAGCGCTGGAGTTTGATTAACAACAGGAAGCTTTTTGTTGTGGGCATCTCTTGTGGCTTGAAAAGCTGTATAATCCATCACTTGACACAACACACCAAAGTAAATATTTTTAGAGAACTGTGTCATTTCCCCAGATAGCATACAGTGCTCTGATTTATATTGACTGTTGTGATGCTTCACTGTTCTGTCAAATATTTTAATTAATCAAGAGCTAATCTTTTTCATTTGTTAAGCCCATATTTTTTATTAGATGTTGCTGTTGTTTTGACCAATCACATGCTCCCATGATGTACATACAGCTATCAATTAGTTGCTTTATTTATTGAGCTTTAAGTAAAAAAGATTACAATGCTAAGTAAAAATGGCACAAGCTCTAGTAGAAATTCTGAAAGGAGTTTCACTAATTTGGTTTGAGTGTTATTTCCAAAAGCCTTCATCCCTGAATTGAATTGTCATTGAAAGAGCACAACCCCTTGATTAATGACAGAGTGTAAATATTCATCCTGGGTTTAAGTGAAAGTAGTGAAGGCTTTTGTGCAAAATTCTCATTGGTACTTGTGTCAGCTCCACAAACAAAGCAAGATAAAAATATTGCAGTTGGTAGGATCTCTCCTGAGTCACTGAAGTCTTTCTCATTGACTTTGACAGCAACATCCTGAAAGCCTGACAAGAGAAAGCAGCTAATCATGTGCTCGACTTCTAGCCTGTGCTAAACAACTGCCCTCAGTCAGCATGCTTTACTGAACTGATGCCTATGTGACTTGGCAAAAGTGGGAAGGTAGGAACAAGAAGATGAGCAAATATTCATGCCAAAGAAGAATGCTTGGCAGCAACAAGCAAATGAACTTTCTTTAGCATTTGAAATATTCCTTGCAATCTTTGCCCTCTGCCCAAATGCTTTTCTGAGCAGGAAAAACGTGAGTGTAAAGACTGTGTGCCTGAAGACAAAGAACTGATTCAGAGGAGGCTATCACACTGAGATACTGATGCTGGGACTACAGTACTGAGTACAGACTTTTTTTTTCAGAGGTAGATCAGCTAGTTTCTACAAGAGAAAAGTCAAAATCGTCCTGAAAAAGTATGACTAATAGACATAAATGAACCTCAGTCGTCACTGTGGGGCTTCCTGGAAAAAGAAAAGATGCAGAAAGTATAAGAAAAATGAAATCCAGAAAGAAAGGGAAAAAAAAGACAAGAAAAAAATGAAAGAAAAGGCCTCTGTGTCTCTGACAGAGAAAAGATAATGCTTGTGTGGGCTGTGTTGCATCTGGATTCATGGCACATTCTCCCACTCTTATGTTAATTTTTTTTTGCATAAATCAGAAGCAACTAATTAAAAAAGAAATATTTAATTCTGACATGTTCTTTGAACTGGTGTTCCATCTGGTTCTGTTTGAATAGTAAAATCTGCTGTAGTTGTAAAAATTGGCAAGCAGCACTCTGGTAAAGAGAAACAAAAGAGACTCAGTACAGCAGGTTAATACACTAGCATTTCAACTTGAGACATTTCCAGAATTCAGCAAACCAAATCGCTCCAGTATGGAAACTATAAAGATCAAATGCGAAGGAGAAATACTGTGAGTAGGCTGGGAGAAGTGCTGCCACTGGTACACATTAGCTCAGTGTGATGTTTTCAGTGTGGGGCTTGGAAAGGGTCAGTTTAAGAGCAGGGGCAGTGCGCTGGTCCCCTGGAAGGGGCTGACTGTGTTGGCGGGTGGAGACCGAGTACTCCTACCACTCTTCATGGATTCCAAGCTGCACCTGACGTGGTCCTGTAGGGCTCTGATGTAACATGATCATTATTCAGAAGACTCAGAAAATACCTTCTTTTTAATTTATTTCCTACTTCAAAACTACTTCAAATCTGAACACCAAGTTACGATAACAAAGAGAGGAGAATGTAATAGTATTGGGATTTCTATAGACTCTGGGATACAAGTAATCAGTATCTTGTGCCATTCAAAACCTCTTTGTAGCAATGCAGAGAAAGGCTGATTAACTCCCAGTCCTTTAGAAAAGGATTGTTTTACGTCTTGCAGGAGCATATCTTGCTGTGAAATATTACTTCTTTAAAATGAAAACCTTTGCTTCAGCACTACATTAACTTGCAAATGGATAACCTAAGACATGTACAATGACTTGGTCAAAAAAAGAGGAATGTGAATGGCCCCTTTCTCCAGCTAAGATACTTAGGAACCCTTGCTGAGCCATAAATGAGTCAGGAACGTAATACTTTTAATTAACGTTTTCTGAATACTTATTTGTAATTTACATTTAATTTTAAACCTGAGTTTAATCCTCTGATCTGGAATGAAGACAACTATTTAGTGCAGTCTGAATGTAACCTTCCCCAGTTTGTGTTAGAAACTATAGAAAAGGGAAACTCAATAGCAATACTTGCAGAACCACTCTTTTCTGAGGGAGGGACATAATTGTAGGACTTCTTTCTCTCCCAACTGTACCAAGCAGCTTATGCACAAATGGGAAATGAGTAATGCAAAGCTTTTCTACCAGACTTCCTCACATGTGAATAACCAGACTCTGGGTGGAAAACACTGAATTTTATCTATGTTTTCTTCTAGCATTTGTTTGCCAGCTACTATCCTGTTGTAATCAGAGGCAGAGGCTTGATCTGAAATGTATCTTGGCACTCTAAATGTAAGTACAATATTATACACGCATAAACACATAGGAACTGCCTCTACTTCTTCCTGTTTTGCAGCATACCTATGCTAATCATGTAGGAAGCTCATAAGTGAGGGTGTGATGTGCCATACGGAATTAAACCTCTGCTGTCTCAGACCAGAAAGATTTGACTGTGCAATCACAGATGCAGAGAAAGTGCCTCTGAAATCACTGGAATTTGCTACAAAGTTCGAGCTTTGAGTTTTCTATGTATACAGCAACAAAACGTGGAAAAAATGCCAGTGTCTACGATTTAATATTTTTTAAGCTTAATTTCACTGGGAATTGGAAAAGGTGTCCAACCTGTGTCACTTAGAAATATATGTATTTTCTTGTGATCAGTTTTCTCATCTGGGAAAATTGGTGCAGTCTCTTTAAATCAGTCAGTCATCCACGGGAGTCTGCATTCATTTATTCTCTGTTAAATGGAACTGTCAGTTTTGTTGCACCAAAATTCGATTTTCTATTTCATACACATTGTGTATGATGATTTTAATTTACTACTGGGTCACCAAACAAGTCACTGCTTTTTTTAAAATATGAGTTTTTGCTACTTTCTAGAGAAAATGTCAGGTAACTGCAGTCAGATGATGTGCGGAAGGGACTGTAAATGCTCAGAGAAAAGGGACTGACATGCCAAGATCATCTTGTTTGGTTCGTTTCTCATAGCTTCAGCTGTTGATGAAGTCCTTCTGAGGCAGGGATCTGGAAGACCTGCTGGTGAGTGCAGTGCTTTTGCATTTGGAAGAGTACAGGGATAGCAGAAGTGATGCACAGGTTGGTGACCACTCGGACAAAATCACAGAAACATCTGAGTTGGAAGGAACCCTCCCACAATGGACAGGAGCACCTACACTAGGTAAGGTGCTCAGAGCCCTGTCCAGCCTGACCTTGAGTGTCTCCAGGGATGGGGCATCCACCACCTCTCTGGGCAACCTATGCCAGTGCCTCACCACCCTTACTGTAAAAAACTTCTTCCTTATATCCAATCTAAATCTCCCCTCTTTTAGTTTGAAACCATTTCCTCTTGTTCTGTCACAACAGATGTTGCTAAAGAGTGTCTCCCCTTTTTCCTTATAGACTCCCTCTAGTGCTTCCCCTGTAGTGCTAAAGCAAAGCACTAGAAGATTGCTTCCTTTCCATTTCTGCCCTTTTCTCAGCAAAGCCTGCTCAGACTTCTGGGATCTCGTTTCCAGGGTTTCTTGGGCCAAGGAACGTGCCTGGTTTGTGTACTCCCACCCTGCCTCTCTAAAAGTTGCTCTATCTTTAGCCATGCAAAGGGCAAAGCCATTGATTTTTAAGTGCTGTGACTTTGTAAAATAAACACAGGATGTATTTTCTTAGTTAAGCATATCACTGAAAGGGGAAAAACCACTATGGACTGTTAATTTTTACAGCCTGATAACAGCATTTTAAAGTTGTTCTATGCTCTGTCAGCCCTCAACCCATAGTCTGAATTTAATAGGATTTGCAATGGAAGACCTGCTGCTTCCTTTGTTAAGGCTGAAAGCCACCTTAGTCTCCATTTCAATCATCTCTAACCTAAATATGACCAGTTAAAATATGCCTAGGTTTTATAAGCAACACGACAAATTAATCTTATCAGCAGCTTCAAAGGATCAACACCAGAAATGAATTTGGCCCAAAGTGTTCAATGCAGGAGGCTGCAGAGGAGAGAAAGACCAGACTGCACAGGTATCACCAGCTGCTGGGAGCTGCGTGCAAACAGGGCTGCGGAAGAGCCAGGCACTCCTGAAAGCAAAGGAACCCAACTTTGGCTTAACAATTTCTTGACTGTCAGCTGTGCTTTCTCTGCCTATAGGCTTTGTTTATCAGACAGCTATGAAGTTCCAGTGATGTTTTTTTAAAGAATTTTTTAAAGGCTTGAACAAAAATGTTAAAGCTGAAGCAAAAGTGGAAGTATTTCTCTAATGATATATATATGTATATACATGTGTATATATATATATATATATTTATTTTTTTTTTGTGAGAAGAAGATAAATTGCTTTCTGAAGGGAATCTATTTGCCACTTGGAAGAAATCTAATTTATCCTTCCACTATACCTATTTTTCTACTGCTGTGAAAATGTCACCTAATGGGCAGAACAGAATCAAACTGGGATACAGAAGCAGGATAACACAAGGGTAGGGGAGGCAAATGGCAGAAAATCCGGAGCGTGGATGCTGGGATGGGGAAGGACCCACAGGACTCATGAACTCTTCAGCCTCGTACTGCAGTGCAGGTGTGGAATGAGTGAATAAAACCACACAATCGTCTCTGCAAAGCACTCAGCAGTGCACCTATCATCTCCAGCCCGAGGTCAGCCCTGTGAGAGCAGAGACCTTTAGCTCAGTAACAACTCTGCTTATTATAACATGCCTCAGCTGTGTGTTCCTACCCAAGACTGTGTTTTTAGCCACTACATTTAGTCATTTAACTTCTAGCCTTGAGCTCTGCTTTCCCTGCAGCCCGACACCTGCCTGGTCTTGTAGATTAATTTATTTCTGCTGGACTTGGAAAAAAAATCTCCTTTTGAGATATCTTCCCTCACCTCTGTGTAAAGCACGGGCTCAGAGGAACAGACATGTTGTGGTGTGGGATAGGTAAGGCTGCCTCAGCCCACACAAGCTCTGCAGACCCTCCAGGAGAGCTCCCCTGCCAAGCAGAATGGCACAAACAACTGATTTTTTGCATTCATGGCAGTTAAAAATATCATTGAGCAATATCAAATGGTTTGAGTCAAGCTAAACACATGAGCATGATTGGGAAGAAAAAAGAAGAATCATTCTGTTTCTAATGTTTTCAAGCAACTTTAATTTCTGTGAAAGAAAGTAGAAGAAAAAAGTGCTTTCATTAAAAAAAAAAACAACAAAAAACATTTAGTTTAAAAACATATTTAAAGGTTTTAATTTCTTTGCCTCCTGAAATGAACTATTTTGTGGAAGTGAGATAAATTTACAAGATTATTTTAGTAGCTGCTGATTCAGTGCTTTTGCTGGACTCATTTTTAATTTGCTACCTCAGCTCTAAAGGGCCATCTGTCTTGCAGCCATTGAGGGGATGTAGGGCTGGACTGGGAAGTGGATGCATAGGTAATTACGGAGTTATATACAAACTGCTCAGATCTCTGCATAATGGATCCCCTGAAAGAAGTGCAACTATTATAATGATTAGGCTGGTGGTGGAGACTCGGAGGGGCTCTGCTTCTGCTGCTCCACCATATGCTGCATGCAGGATTGCTCGAAGCCACGCAGGACTCCCCTCTGTACCTGGGCTGATGCAGAAACATGTCAGTGGGATGCAGCAAGGCTTTTCCTCTAAACAGCATTTTGCACCTGCACTTCTGGAGCAAAAAGGCTGCCAGTGGTTGCACACAGCACTCTGAGCATACCTCCAGCCTCCCCAGAGTGATAAATCTATGGCTGGGAACTTTGTGGTACTAAAATAGCTCTTAAAATCTTTTGAATAACAATAAAAAACAACAACAACAAAAAACTTCACGCTTTGCAGGGCCCTTTTAGTTCTCCCTCTCCCTCTTGCCTAATTTCAGTACTTGCCTTTGAGAAACTGTACCATTTATTCCCATGTCACAGTAAATAAAGGTACGAATGCATCCTGCTGGGTCAATTAACCCCGGTTCTGCACTGTGTCACAGTCTGTACTGGCTGTGATTTCCAGAAAGGAATATTCTTTTGTCATTCTTTGCCCATGTGCAAACACATGTTAAGACTATAAGATAACTGTAACACTCTTCCACATAAAGCTAACTCTGCTTTTTGTAATTGCTGAAGTACAGTTATGAACTGTAAAATGACATGAACCAAATACATGACTTGCATTCTGAAGTGGTAGGGAAGACAAAGGACTGGCAGGTTTTGTGCTTTCATGTCAGTGTGCTCCCTAATGATGGGCAAGCCCTGCCATGAAGCCTCTGAGCCTCAGCTCTCAGGCAGTCCTTCAAAGGCCAGAAGTGGGTTTCCCAGGTTTCCCATTATTCTATGCAGACATATGATGTACTACACTGCAATATCAAACTCCAAAAGAAGCAGAAATAATAGCAGTAGAAGCAAAGGCAGTGTTGATTTGCACTTCCTTGAGCTTTCACGTGAAATATTTAGATAAGCTCGCTCAGGAAAGTCAACCTGAGCAGCTGCCTGATGTAAGAATAAACCTGTTACTGAAACAAATGTGCTGTGCAGAAGCAATATAAATACTGACTGCATTTTTAAGTGAATACCTGATAAGGAGATAGGCTATGACACTGATGAAAGGTCGAGACACCAAATGATAAACTGTGATTATTTTCAGAAGTGCTGCAGGAATAAATCTATATTAATCTATATACCAGTTTACATCAACGGTGCATGTTTCTGTGTTTCACTTACAAAGGAGCAAGTAATGAAGAAGGTAGGTTACTGCAAATTTAAAGGAATGAAGACAAATGTGGAAGAAAAATTCCACCTCAGAGGTCCCTCTCATTCTTGTGAAGCACTGTATACATGGAAGTGTTTTAAATCAATGGAAGTATATTTTCCTTGCATGGGAGAGTTTGTGTTAAATAAACAACTGATATTTCAATCAGTGGAGGCGAGGGGATCCCCCAGGTTGCTTTGTGAGGAGGCCCGTTTGTACTCCAGAGACCTCACTGCTGCAGGATGCAGAAGGATAGTTTTACACCGGGTCGGCTGCTGTTTTTAGGGCTGGCTGGGATGGAGGATGGCCCTGTGCAAGCCTGGGTGCCCGAGGCATGATGCTGGGAGGAAGTCTGAGTGGCAGGCAGGGATCTGGGCAAGCAGGCTGGGATCTGGGAGCCTTCTGGGCCAGACCTGCTCTCTGCAGGCCTCCAACCTGGCCATTCCATTGCTCCGCTGGAAAACCTAGTACACAGATTTGGACCGGATTAACCATTTGTGTCATGTTAGCCAGAATGCACAATATGGAATTCATCGTAGTGTATGACCCTGTGTCAGCTGCAGAATGACAGATAATACCCAATCCAGAGTATAACGTCTATTTATGTTAACCCTCTGTTAACCTTTTGGAACAAATCTGAACTAGCAGAGTGTGTTTATACCAGATTAGTGCCTTTTGTCTTGTGGCTGCAAAGTTTTGATCTGGTTCTAGATTCTTAAAGCTGGATTTATGGTTTTGTTGAACTCCAGTCATAATACGAACTGAAGATGTTGTGCAAACACATCTTTGCTATCTGGGCAAGCTGGGGGTCAATGAGTGACAAATGATGCCACCCAGAAACTATCACTCAGCTCGGTGGGAGCATAAAGATTCGTGCCATAAGCATTAGGAGAAAGATTTTGTCAGAAAGCACACAGATGCTGCAGTAAAAGTACCCAGAAGGTGTTGCTCCTTGTGGGTTTGAAAACCCACATCATTATGAGAATTGATGATAGCACAAGTTCCAGTGACCCTGTTAATAGGCAATCAGTTTCCCGTCAAAACCACACACACATGGGGCTCAAGTATCTGCCTACAGCCCTGCCCATGTGGGCCACTGCCACCACCCATATGGCCTAGAAATGCAAAGGATTTCCATGCACGGCACCTATGGCTCCTGCTCCAGGGCTTCAAAGGTAAGATGCAGAAAGTTCCCTAATTGCAAAGATTTCACGTACTGCCTGTTCAGATGTGCGTAAACATAACTGCCATTCTTAAATGCAAACATTAAATCTACTCTGTAAAAGCACAATTACTGCTGCCATGGCAGAAATCAGTTGTCCCTTTTGAAGGAATGCCTTGAAAATGCAATCATAAAATCCCTGCACGTTATGGATTTCATTAACATTGTACTCCCCTAGGATTCCCAATTGCACAATAACAGCAGTTCTTTAAATTTTAAATACCACAGACAGGAACAGTTTCACTAAAACCAGATGTGAAACCCTTGTGCTGGCCTTCTTACTGGTTCTAAGTACTGAAACTGGCTGGTAATTGATACCTATTAACATGTTTGTTGTTCAGATTACAGAAATGGAAACACTATACTATTTTTCCTGTGAAAGGATACGTTAATGAGGGACAATGACTTACAATGCAATGTCAGTACTCTGCTCTTGATTAAATTAAAGGGTTGGGTTTTTTTTTATTTATTTTAAATTATGCTATTTCACACTGTCAGGCAGCTGAGTGTATAAAACCTCAGTGTAATAAACAGGGATGTTTAGCTTAAGTTTGAAGAGCTAATAACATTCCATATGACAATAAACTAACTTTATGCTTATTTTTGACAACCTTTGTCTCATGCATATCTTTAGTCTGTTCATATTAGAAAATCCACAGACTTTATTAATGTGATTTTAAAGAAATTCAATCTGGAGTGACTCTGTTTCTGATTATGGAGTCACTCCAAATCTCGAGCCAGTTATTTTAAAAAGTGTGTTTGAGGGTTAAAAAAAAAAAAAGGAGAAGGTACCACGCAGACTGATGGTATGACCGTGCTACTGATATTTTGAATCTAAGCTCTGACATTTACTTCAAAACAAGAAAGGAGTGGACATACAGCTTTCATTTTGCAGAGCCTGGCAATCAGGCAGCACTCAGATGCGCCCAGGAGCTCGTGCTCTGTCAGCCACAAAGGAGCCACCCAGTTTTTCTACCAAAGAATGGATTTCACGTTCACAGATGGAATTCATGCAAATCCATTGCTAACAGCAAGCCAAAGCTATTTTCCTAATTATTTTCAGTGAAATGGTCCAAAAGACGTCAACACCTCAAAGGAGACAATCATATCACATGCCCTCTAGACGTCCTCTGTAGATACCAATCTCCCTTTGCTGATACTTAACTGAGGTTTTCTGTTTCTTTTGTCTTAGCAAAAACATTAACCTTGAAGGGAGGGGTAAAAGGAAGGGAAAGGAGAACTATAATATTTCCCTTATACAAAAAATGATACACGAAGGAAATTACTATTTGGAGCTGAATTTTCAAGCTGTTTTGCCCACGTATAATTGTACATATCTCAAATATATGCCCTAGTTGTATATGCGTATTGGCAGTTTAAAGGCAGACATTGCTACTTAACCAGCTGCAGTGTGTGCAGGTATGCAAACCTGCAAACGTGAACTGATTAATGAATAGTAAGATACATAAAATCCCTAACTCTCAGGCGATGGCATAAAGGCAGAAATTTTCACTTTGAAAGTTTCAAGTTCAGCATTGCTGTATACTTCAGCTTGTTTTTTCCCACTGAATATTTTCCAGAGGTCTTGCAGCGTCCCACAAAAATCTGTTTACGTTGTACTGCACAAAAGCAAAAACTGTGTAAATGACTAATTTACAACAGCATACAGAACCACATAGAACAAAGTGATCTCAGTCCTTCATACACAAGTGCCTCCCTCCTTTTAGAAAATATTATGATTTTTTTTCAATGGGTAATTTCAGAGTGTTTTATTAGTTGCATGTCCTTGGTTGTTTGTCTGTAAGCTCTTATGGATATGAACATCTGTTCCTGCAGATATTTGTGTAGAGGAAACATGGGCTTTCATTACCATATCCAGATACAAACTCGCAATACGCGCTCGCTGCCAATGGTATCAAGCCTTTGTAGATGGCTTTTCCCATGCACAAGGACACTGCTACCAAGGTACTTGGTGGTCTGAAGTACTTAGCATCCATTTGAAGACTGTCAGTTAACTTTAACAGGAGAGCATCAAGAATGCTTGGAGGCTTGAATTATCAATGAGTGTTGAATTAAATGCTAATAAATAAATAATTATAATTCATGTCCTTCTCACACAAATGGAACCAAAGATGTGTTAAGCCATTGTACACTGAGAAAGGCCAGAGGATGGCAAGTCCCCAAACTATGGTTGCTTCTACTACGCAGACAATGAATGGTAGGATAATGAGACACTACACAGGATGAGTGGAATGATTAACAGTTCTGCAGCATGTATAAAGCACACATAGTCAACACAATGAATCTGCAAGTAGTATTTTGTAGGCTTGATCCTGCAAACACAACCTATCTCCACTGTAAAGACTGCTACAGTTCTGGCACAAAGTCTGCCTCAGGGCTGCTTGTACTCTCATAATGGTTTTTGGGCACTGTTCTAGCACTAGAACACTCCGGGAAGTGGTTCATGCTGCCTTTTTCAAATCAAGGGCTTGGTGAAGTAGGTGAGAACTGTGGCTTGAGCAGGACAGCATACAAATAACCACCAACTTCTTGACTGATGGGGTAGCTGAAAGCAGCATAAAGGTGCTCTAAATTTTGTTTGGTGATTGTTTCTGCCCTGGGCACTCTGTTTTGTGGCAAAACACAAGGGAGGGTGAGAAATTTCTGGTTAGGAGGCTTGAGGTACCCTTACTGTTTTAAGCATAAATCCCCGAGTGGCTTGGATTCTGTTAAGCATTTGTTATTAAAGAAGTTAATAGTTAAAAAAGTCCTTTGAAATTTTTTCTAAGAAAGGCCTAGTTCTAACTGAAAGGATTAAGCTATATGTATATGTATATGGTCATCATAACTTACTAAAGTTAATAAGCACATAGAACACATGAATGAGATTTGACAAGCTTTCTTGTTTTGATTATCCAGCCATAAATGTGGAAGAGACAGTAGAAAAGAAGGAAATAATAAAAAAAAAGCAGTGGCCCTCTGACCAGATGAAACACATGGACTTTGATTCTGATGCATTCCATCCTTTTTCTACAAGCATTCCACGGATTTCAAGCAGCAATGATTAATAACAAGCCTAGCACTTAGAGAAGAGTAGGGAGATTTTAATATTTATTCCTAAGTAAAGAAGAAGGATCAAAAGATTTTTTTTTGCCTCTCTGAAGCCTGATTAGGTCCATCAACAAGAGCTCAGGATGTGTAGGGGCCCCCAGGCAGGACACCTGAGAGTCCCATTGTGTGCCAAGGATCAGAAATGAAAGATTTCCCCTTCTTTCCCTCCTTTACTAACTACTGCTCAACACGTTTTTAAGCTCTCTTGCAGACAGCAAACCTCACAGGAAACACTGATGTGAACATTCTTATTGACAGCTAATGAGACCTTTTTTATATGTCAGTTAGCAGTTTCCTATAGAAAACAACAGGAGCAGGAGAAATGTTTCAAATACATGAACAAACTTTCAATATTTGTAATATTAATCTAATATGCATGAACCTTTCTCGTTTTATTTATTTCTTAATTTATTTTTAACAGAAGAAAAGAAAACTAGATCACAACTAAGGAGTCAACCTACATAATCAAGGTAAATCAGTATTCTTCACCTAATGAAATAAATATTGGTGTGCTACTATAGTTTATTATTTGCATACAGTAACTCATACAAACAACTTTAACCTGTTCAGGGATCGTGCACCATGAAAATAAGGACCTGCAACAACCTTCAGTGGACCCACTGACCTCAAGGAAGCTCTTCATGGGGACAAGTGTTTGCAGGATTGCTATTGCTCCTGTCCCATCAGAGCAAAGCTGAGGCAGGCAATCGTGCTAAACACTGCTTTGCTTAAGGATGTGGAAGAACTGCCACTAGACAGATACCAGTAAACTCACCTTCTGCTTAAGATAGTCTAGAAAGGACCTGAGTCTTCTGAGGTGAAATCTGAGTGCATGAAAACACCATGCCATATTAATGCTTAACTATAATCAGCTTGAGACATAGCACATGCTCAGTTTACTGCGACATTCCACTTTAAGTGCATGTTAAACTAATAATGACTTTTCCACTAAACCAAAATCTGCTATTTGTGCCCAGAAGACTGAAAAACAATAGAAGGGGGAAGCAGAAGAATTAATCTTCCTGACCTTTTTTTTTTTTATAGCTCTGGGAGTCAGTTTTTCTGTGTGTTTAATAGGGAATGCGAACTATTCACTTGCAGCGATTCTTAGATTATGCAGGACTACTTCACACTACTGTATTATTTTCCTTTTTCTTTTGCATTCTTTGCATTCAGTAAACTCCATCAGGTATCAACAATATCTTTAAAGCATTATCTTTTTACCTGTATCCATTCTCTGACAGAATCTTCCCCTGGGGTCCATCCATTTTCAGGATAATTTAGCCGGGACCTTTCTGAAGACCAGATAGCACTGTACTGGGAGGAGACAGTGATTTGATCAGAGTGAATTTCTCCTGACTCCATACCTAGTGGTTCCATGCACTGGAAATCTGAAGAAAAATAAATTACCATCATTACTATGGTCAGGTTTTTGGATTTATTTTTATGTGACTTTGAATTCTTTAGCAACTTTAAGTGAAGCAATATGGAACTTGTGGTGCCATTCTTAATATTGTCATTCAAGTTGCCATGGCAATTCCTACAATAATAATGCCATACAAATATTTTTAGACCAGTGTTGTAGTCATTTCAGGATAGGACAATAGAATTTTCTTTTCTACAGCAGCAGAGGCACTTCTGTAAATTCACAATATAAAACAATGTATGTTCAACCCATAATTATGCACAAAGCCAGGAAAGACAAACTAGATGACTGTACAAAATAATTCAATTTTAGAACTACATATATACTCCAGTACAAAAAGTATAAAATGTTTCAAAATGTTATTAAAATTGCAGCAGTTCTCTTTTGATCCTGGACACTGGAAGGAAACAGACCAACAAAATTTGAATCCAGTTCAGAAGAGTATTGACACAAAGGAATCACCACCTCTTCTGTAATGTGCTGCATTTTTAATGAGTTGACCATTTCCATCCAGTCTCTTTCTATACACACAAAAATTACCTAGATAACTTAGAATCATATATATACCTTAGATAACTTAGAATTGACAATGTTGTCAATATTGGGAGCTCAAAGGCTGATAGTGCATGGAGTCTAAATTCTCTCACTCTTCAGAAATACTACTGTTGAAGCAACAGAGACTAGTGGCTTTAGATGGATCCTCACACCCAGCTGCATATGGACCTTTGTCAAAGGCTTACCACCTTATTGCAAGGGCAAAAGAAAAGAGCATATGCCTGCACTACAGTTTGGGGAATTAATCACTGATAGCTTAAGACAAAAGGCCAGCACACGAATTTGAAAGAAAGAACTTCATTTCCAACAGAGAGGTGGGTGCTTAGCCAAAGGCTTCAGAACCACTAGATACTGTTGGCTGGATTCAGTACTGAATTCAGGACTGAGATGCATTTTCATGATAGTATGGGAAACCTGATCTGCTGCTGATTCTGATTCATCTCATATGTTGAACAAATGCAAACTTGAGTTTTGAGATGTACAGCTCACTTCTTTTGGGCATTCGACCCAAAAAGGAGGATAACTGAATTATCAGCTTTGCTGGTGAAATCACATTCTCCATGGTGTACCAAGCATTTCCCCCTTTTTGTGCTGCTAAAGAACATTAGAGGCCTTTGCTGAGGTATTGAAACTGTAGCATGTTAGCATAAGTCTTCTTAGGTAAGACTTCTTACATCAGTGTTAATCCTCTTCTGTTCAGAATCAGAAGGCCACTACAAAGGACCCAAGGCATGATAGGTCAGAGTCATATTAAAATATCTGAAAAGGAGATGTCCAGTTTGATGGATGCTTTCCCATCCATGCCAGTTGGGTATGTCCTGTTACCTCCTGCTGGCTATGAATGTACAAGGAAGAAATTGAAGATGCAAAGCAGAGAAAAGGTGGGGAGAAACTGGAATAATTTCTCTTTGTCAATTTTTCCTTTGTTCTGTCTTTGATTAAACAACTACATCAACTCTGAATCTGCACAAAACTCAGTCACAGAATGGAGAGAGTTTGATTTAAAGTGTGTATTTTATCATGTAACAAAGCAAGGAAATCTGCAAGGACATAACATAACATAGCCCATTATTTTCCTGCATCTCCCTCTCTTGATTTCATTCTCTGTCCAAGCAGCAAGCACGAAAATGAGGCAACTGGGAGAAAAATAATAGACAGAGAACAAAGCTTAGGTAGCTTATGAAATGGTTTAACAAGTGCATGTATATTAAATGGGTTCTTTTTATTCATGAAATCAATCGTCAAAGCTTATTCCACATAATAAAAGAAGGCTTTGGATAGTGCGTTCATTGTACATGCTTCATTGTTTTAATGCAACTGTTCAATTGCTCAGCATTCCTGTGTTTCCTTGGTCAGCAGAGGCTTTAATAACTGTTTCAACTTCCTGGCAATACTGAGGAATAAGGCTGTCAGAGGAACTCTGCTTCTTGCACATTTTTTTCAAAGTGTAGCTGGTCTTAAAGAAAAAAAAAAAAAACAAAGATAGGAAAAAGGAAAAAAAAAGAAGGAAAAAAAAGCAGGACAGCAAAACAGAACCAACCCTCCCCTATCATCTTATTTATTTAAGGTTTCTTTAAAGTTTCATGCAACACCTGGTGTGCAAGAAGACATAACAGAGAATATTTTCCAAGAAGCTCTGCAGGATGCATAAATACTGACCTTCCAATACACTGCTCTGCGACACGCTGTAGTTTGCTGAAAATCCCTCTTTTGCTATTGCACTGTCAGTGTAAAATACCATTGAAAGAATCCCTGTTGAAGAACGGACGCGGCCTGGGTTGTTCTGCCCACAATAACGTCCTATGTGCGGGCCAACTGCAAAGAGACAGAGTACAATGGTAAACGAGCACTTCTACTACAACAATAGATGATGCTACAATAGCCTCCTACAGAGATTCCCTCAGCAGGAGTAAGTGAAACTCCACAATAGCTTAAAATAACAGCCTCATCAATAACTTAGCAATGAACAATAAATTGCTTATCCTGCCCCAATAGTCTTGCTTCTAAAATGTTCCAGATAGCACTCCATAAAACCTCAGAAAACATAAAGAATCAGGATTTCAAAATGTGTCCTTAAGGTGCACAGAAAGGGTAACGATGCACAAAATTACACGTACAAAACAGCAGAACTATTTTCCAAAGAGTGACTGAAGCACCTATTTATGACAAGGACATTGGAATGGCCTGATTTGCCCACATAGCCTACAAGATGCTGAACATTCTTAGCTCTGGTAAAAGTGCAAACAGCATCTTTCAGGATTTCTGCCCAATACTGCAGCCAATCTCTTAATTTTAGAGCAAATTTAGAAAAACATTTTTGTACTCGTATTGAGCCCAAGACCAAATTCTCTTTTTCCCTTCCTATTTAGACCTTCAGCACATCCTCATGGATCTTTCACTTATATACTCAATACTAAATAATACTGTAGAAGAATTCAGGTGGAAAATATTAATCCATTCAACAGTGGAAAGATTTCTTAAGTGGAACTCCTTGTCACAGAACAAGTACACATACATGATTTCTTTTAGTGTTCATAACATATAAACTGGTTCCTGCAATTTTTTTTTTGGCTTTCCTATGCAGGGAGAGAATCTTTTCCCTTAATTACGCTACTCAAATCACAACCAACATATGCAGTCTTCTAACTCTTGAGCATTCACTACAGCTAGGCTGTTGAGTACTGACACATCTCTGCTTACAAACAATAAGAAAAGATAATGTTAAACCCATGCACGGAGTCAATAATAAAAATAATGGTATGAAATCATTCTAATGCTTATACCACTGGCTTTTTAGACTTAAATTAACACCTTGTCATTTCTTTAGGAACTTCATTTAACATTCAATTTAAATTATAAAATGTTTATATATACTAATTATTCACAGTTCAAAGAAAATCCTCAGCTAACATCATTTTATAGTCATTTGTTGGCATTTTTCAACAAGTAAAACAGTTCCAGCTTGAAATAACTTTATTTTGTAAGCTACACACTTCTGTAAGGCTCTTGAGTTGCCAGAAAGAGGGAGTTCATATGATATAGCTTTTGCTGCCAGCATATATATTTCAACCCATATTCTGGACATAATCTTCACTTGCTTTGGAAATCCCAGGGCATTTTGAGTAGCTGCCAGTCCAGTCTTTTTTCACCAGCATTGTTCATTGTCATGCTGATAGACTGAAACACCCTGTACAGCACATGAGTTGGATTCCCTCTCATTCTAGAAATAATAAAGCTGAAGAGTTTTATTATTTGGAGTGACGAAGTTATTCTGGAGTGTCACAGTTACTGTCTTTTTTAAAAAGACAAAATTATACCCCACTTCAGGCTCCAATTGTGTCACTGGTAGTATATATATATATTTAAAAATTTTGCATGTGCACACGGCTCTGGCACTGCTCTTTCCTATGATGGCCTTTTGACATTACAGCTGCTGATCTTGCTCTGAATCAAAATAGGGAGGATAAGGCCACCATGTTAGGGCACTCTGAGCCTCCCTCCTCCCATTTCCTGCAGGGAAGCCTCTTTGAAATGACAAACAGAAGAGAACTTTGTTTAAAGCAGACAGGCTTTAAGAGTCCGCATGACTCACTGGTTTATAATTTTTAAGACACATTCACTAATTCTGCATTTCAGTCTTCTTCAAATTGGCACTGTTATCACAGTACTATCCCCTTTGCTAGCTGTGTAGATGAAGAGGCAAAAACTTGCAGAACATGACAAAGAGGTATTGAATTTTTTGCACAGCATGTAAACCTCAGTGTTTGGAGCTAATATGGTATTGATCTAAGCAGAAATTGATCAAATAGAGATTCTTACTCTTCTTACATAAATAGCTAATGCAATTAAAATCCTCCTTGTTCCTATTCAACTCTTGATGACTTTTGAATGACGGTAAATTGACACGTTTCAGGTGTCACCACATGAAACAAATGCAGCATGGGGAACACTGAGCACTCATCCAGGGAAAGGCATTGCTGACTGCTTAAGACTATGCCACTGTTTTTTGTGCTGTCTTCCTGACCGTTCTCTGCAAGCTGAGACGGGTTTTCATAATGGACCAGATATAGCTACAGATAGGAATTTCAGGCTAGCAGGTGCTGAGAAGTCATTAGGCCCAGAAAGCTCTTTGCAGCCTGTGCCTGTAGACAATCAGGTGACTTGCAGGCATCCTGCAGGATGGTGTACTCCAAATGTGAGCCACTTGGAGATGTTCTCACACAAGGTCACTTCCACATTACCTGCAGAACAGAGGCATTTTTGTGAGCCAGCTACTTCACTGACTGCCCATGCTCTAGCTATTTCTGGGGCCTCAGCATGATACGATAGAATGGAGACCCAAGTTACTTCCAGACTAAAAGACTGAGGGGTAACTAAGAAAGCAGTTCCACAAGCTTTAGGGCTACATTAAAAAAAAAAAAGGCAAATAAAAAAAAGGCAAATAAAAAACCTGTATTAAACTACTAAAATATCAGACAAAATGTTATATTAACCAGTGCTTTTATTGGATTTTAAAAAGCTTATGAAAGTGTGCTAGTGTACTGCAAACAGTATTTTCACAGCAATGTGATTGTTATTGACAAAACATTTGCACATAATTTAGGATGCTAAAGAGAAAACAACTGAAAAATGAGTTTTGTTCTCACAGTCCACTAGTCACACTGAGCTTGCATACACTGAAATCTTAATGGCTTCTCATAAGAATGTAGAATGTAACCATAGCTGAGGAGAAAAACCCAGATTAATAGCAACCTTCATTTGCACTGATGTAAACAACTGCAGTGAAGCCTTCTGTTTTGCTCTGTAACTCAGTGGTATTGACTGAAGCAGCAATGCTTAGCCTGTGGTTCTCAAACCATACGTAAAGTTCTTTAAATTATTTTTGAGCACCTACTAGATAGTCCATAGAGCTTCAAAGAACGCTGCATGATGAATAGATGCAATTCATCACTTGAGCTAGCCCTCATTTTGAGTGGGCTATTTTTCTTCCAAACCATCAATGGGGTGTTCTCGGCCAAGGCTGACTGAGGTATATTTGTGCCTTGGCCAAAGACATCTTTGGTGTCTAGTTTATCAGTGTGAAATCATCTGTTTCTACTCTGTCATCTACACTCTTCTGCTCCAACTTTACTCATTTCTGTCTCCCAACCATGGTTCTTTTTCTGTATTGTATTTGCAAAATGCACCTGTAGTTCCCAAATATTCTCTGACAGGACTTGTTTCACTTCAAGCTCTCTTTTAACAAAGATACCAAAGGGTGCCCTTGGCATACAGTTACGTGGAAAGAAAATGCCATGCTCGAGGCATTCCTGAATGCCTACCATTCCCCTCCTGAAACAACAGAACACTTAAACTAGTGCTTAACTTCAGACCTGTAAGTGTCCTCAGCGAATTCCTTTTGAAGTCAGTCTAACCACTCATGTGCTCTGAAAATAAGCACTTGTTTTGCAGAATCAAGTCACAGGTATTCAGCCTCAGCCAGATTCCATCTAGTAGAAGGATAACCAGGGAGGCTGAGGACTACAATCATAGCAGAGCATTTCAGAATTAACTTCTTTGTGAATGGTTCCTATGGCTGCTAGAAAATTTTCTGAAAAATAATTGTTTTCCATCAAAAAAATTTTAACAATGGAGAAGCAAAATATACATGAAAGCATGTTTGATAAATTTTAGTTAACAGAAATAACAGAATTTCTTGAAAACAGCAAATTCATCTTCTGTTGATTCTTAGTGCTTGTAACCAAATTCTAGAGTGAAAGCACACAACTCACAAGGACTTTTACCTGACTTAGGTACCTAAAGTTTATAAGTGAGTTAGTGATTCACAGCTCCCAGAATAGCCAATGAGATAAGCAACTCCAGAGGAGCATTACCCGGACCCTACAGTAGATGTCTGAGACCAGGACCAGAGTGAGGTCCTGTTCTCTGCTTTGAACAGTGGGACTGGCAGTGTCCAGCTCACACACTGACACTTGCTTTTCAGGGAACACCTGCTTTTACAGTGGAGCAGCATGTACAGGGGATGCCCACCTCATTCTCACCTGGATATAGCCATGACAGTTTCCATCAAACTGCTCTTTGTGTTGTATTAAAAAAAAACAACTAATCATATCTACAAAACAGAGATGTTCTGCTTGGATCTGGGGAATTGAACTGAAGGATATACTTTTTTTGAAAAAAAATTTTTTTAAATAAAAGTTTATAGTAAAATGAAAAAAAAGAAATTGAAACTTCTTTCTTGTGCGTTTGTTTCCTCTAAGTCCAGCTGTCTGCCCTATTATTAGAGCTAGACATCCTTCTACTCTGTTTATATAAGTGCAGTGTAATGAGGGCTTATCCTCTACCACAACCGGGAGTGTGAGCAGTAACACAGTTCAGCAAAGAAAAATAGCTTTCTCCTGCATGTCCATATCAGGAAGTTAAGGTGGTCAGGGAGCACCCTCTGGACCTGTGTTCAGTGGCCAGAGGGTGCTCCCAGGAGCAAACCATCCAGAGTGACACAGCTTGCTCCCAGATGGCTCCTCCCTCTGAAGCAGGATAGCTGCATTCAATGTGCCATCCAGACCTGCTGCTTTTCAAACCATGCTTGGGAACTGCTGGGGAAAGCGTTGGCTGAAGTGGGTGAAAAACCACGTAAGGGAGTATTATCTAACATTTTTCAGAAATGTACTATTTCCACATGGATATAAATTAGATTTATGTTGACTTCCTTATTACCTGGAGATCTCTTTTTGATACCTGGAAACTTTCAATCTCTATCTACAGTTTACAGTCAGGTCATCCCAGCAGTTTCCTGTGTCTGCTTTGCTCTTTGCCTGAAATAGTTCTTCTCCCTCCCAAGTACTCTTCCTGTGACGTGTGTATCACATGAACAAACACATCCTCTTCATCTTTGTTAAGTTAAACAAGAGAGCCTGACCTCTGGCTGAGGAGCATCCTACACTGCGATGATGTAGCAAATGTTTCCCTACAGTGCCACAAGCTACAACAGTATGGATCTAAAGAAATGCTTTTTTCTAGTCTACAAATTCAGCTGAATATTTACAAACATCTAAGCAGCCTTACTGGACGTCACGAGCAGTTTGGATTTAGACAGTTTGTGAGGGAATTGGAAGGCAGATAATGCCTGTTCTTAATTGCACTTCAATATGGCTCAGTCATTTTCTTGAACCAGGAAATTACTTTGCTTTGAAACCCTCTGACACCAACAATAATGCCTCTTTTTTTTTGGCGTTATATTGCACAAATTGATTGACCGGATCATCTTTTCACGTATCACTTGAAATCCAAGCTCTACAGGAATTCAGCTTGAAAGGATTTGGCCTATGTACAAATAAAACTATTATTAAATGTTCCAGACATCATTATTATATTCTACAATGCTGTTTTCCTAACTGAAGCATTAAATACTACTTGCAGTTACTGTCATGGCTCTTTCTTCCCTGTTTATTGGAGAGGATTGAAAAGAGCCATGATAAACCCATTAAGCATAAAACAAAAAGGAAGAACAGATATACATTAAAAAGCCCATACTTATTTACTGCAGCATCAATAAAAACCTTAATTAAAATGATATTGAGGATTTTTTTAAGAAAGCAGACAAGTTCAAATGTGTTATTAAAATATGTCCCTAAAGTTACATGTTTTCATTTCAATGAAATATTAATGCAGCATTAGCAGTTTGTAGAAACTGACAGAAAATATCTATTATTTAGGATGGGTTATCATACCAGTGGAAAACTAAAATATCTGTAATTAGCACCCAACACAAACAATAATCCTCAGTCAATGAATTTTACTAGCAGTTACAAAAGAAAGAATAAAAAAGACAGCTACATGATACTTCTCTTTATCAGCCTGCACCGTACACAGAAACAGTGAAAAAGACATCACAAACAGCTTGACATAGCTGTTTGCACAATCTGTATGGGTGTTTGGACACCCTAAAGGCTAGGCACTCAGTCTGAGCAGCCCCTTTTCATGGAAAAAAGAAAAAAAGGAGAAGAAAAAATAAGGAAATCACATTACTACTTCGTTCAACCGTCTCAGTGTTAAAAAAGGGTATGAGATCAGGCACGAGGTGAAATGGGGCTGAATGGCTCCCCCGCCTCAGCCAAGATCTAGCTATGCCCTTCTCTTGTTTACACAAGGTTAAGTGTGGTCAACAGATAAGCGGAAAATTACTGAGATGGCAGAGAAGTAAGTTCCAGTAGGGCACCACCACACCCACCCTGGCACGTGTGCCCGGTTAATCAGATTATAAATTAACAAATGAAGAGAAAGAAAGCCTTTGGATTTGTTTGTTGTGCTGGAAGAGAGAATACTGTGAGTGAAGAACCCTGTGGTGCCCGATCACTGATGATACCTGAATGGCCAACTGGGGATTGCCCGTTGACCTGGGTAATGGTTTACCAAGAGTGACTTGGACTGCAGGTTTGCTACATTTGCTCTGGCACAAAAATCCTCTGCTTTGGTAGCTGGTCTGAAACCTCATTCCTTCTCCTGTTAAGGTTAAGGGTTAACTCCAATATGTGCAAGTTTTTGGAAATTACTGGATAATCCCAATGTGTTATCTGTGAAAGTCTGGGGATCCATCATAAGGTTTCATATTTGATTTATTTCAGTGTACGAGGTCCATCACATATTCTATCAAAAAATAGAGTTTTTCCCTGAGCCAACTGTTCAAAATTAAACATATTTCATAAAAAAATCATTCACACTGTGATATGCTTTACTGAATGAATTTACAGAGCATTTTCTCCATTTCTCTTCAATTTAACTCATTTCACATAAATCAAACAAGGACCTCTGTACTGTGGCATTTAAAAAAATGAGAATGTGCCTTCTGCAGCCCACTATGGAGTAATGCTTATGTGTATCACAGTCCATTTTTCTCTTACCATCAGGGAATCCGTCCCAGATTTCCAATCGGTCATAGCGACAGAATGCTCCCCCTGGAGTATTTGAATCAGGTTCTAGTTCAAAGCTTTCAAATTCCAGTATAATCTCTGACATCTTTGGTGCAAAGATAATATAAGTGCATTCAAGGCTATTGGGATATTTTTCAGGGAATCCGGGGGACTTTATCATTCCACTTGATGAAGTAAAGTTTCTGGAGCATTCAGGTCCTGCAAGAGAAAGAACAATTCACCTGAGTTAACACTATGTTACTAACAAAGCAGTTAGCTGGAAAACAAATTAGGCTGTATTGTCTCCACAGCAGCAAAGGTGGCTTTTCAATGAAACACCTCATTTTAATTGCTGTATTAGTCATTCAGCCAGCTTGTTCATATTACTGATAGTCAGGTTTTTAAAGCGCAACTCACATACACTGTCTGATCTCCAATTTTCAATTTGTATAGAACAATATGAAAACTTGTACAAGCTCTAGAAAAAATTATGACAAATACAAAGTCATGTGGGAACAATGAAAGTGTAAGCTGCAGAAATCTCAACAGAGCCCTAGAGAAATAATTATAGCCCCTTCAAGCTCAAATCTTTAAATCTTATGGCTGACAGGCTTTTATTGGTGAAATAGAATTTTTTACAAAAGACGGTGAGTGAATTCAGTAGAGGGAGTAGTGGTTTCAGATTGCTGGAGCACTGACTCAGTAACTCTGCCAGATGTGACCTATGCCTTCTTGACAAACTAAATGTGAAAGGTAATTCGTACATGTACCAAGGGTGAGTGACTCATTCTGAGTGGTGTTGACACAGGTGCACCAGTAAAATGTTGCTGTTAGTGCAGGCATGACAAACTGTGTGATTACAGGCGGTGTTGCTAGAAGTCACCTAATGTCAATGTTGATATGCTGCCTTTCCCCACCATGGCATAACGTGCTGCCCCTAACACTGCTTTCGGTGGAGGAGGCAGGTAGCAATGGAGGAGCAGGGGTATGAAAGGCCAGGTCATTGGAATTGCCTTTGTGAACATGCGGGACTAAAACCAGATCCTCTTGTCGACAGATCGTGTTTCTCCCTTGTTTATGTCCTCGGGAATCCTCTCTGTGGATCCCACACCTGCAGGTGTGCTGTGGGTAAGCCTCAGGCTCTGCCCACACATCTTCCCACAGGGTCAGCTCAGGTACCCCTCTCTCTGTCTTTTGACACTTCCAGTTTAATGGAAAGTGATTGATGGGGTTTGGGGCATCTGTGAGAGGCAGCTGACCTGGGGAGTTTGGGGAGGATGGCTCAGACGACATGGAGTAAAGGAAGGATGCAGGCAACACAGCTGAGTTGCAACAGGCCTGTTGCAACTGAGTGTGTGAGAGCTTTTGGTTCGGATGAGGATGCTCAGCTTCCTTAGCGACTGTAGTCAGTAGCCTTAGAGGATTTCTAACGCTTAACACAGATCATTGAGGGAAAACAGTCTGGCTTGTTGCATATATGCATACTCTTATTTCACCACAGAAAATGTTTTCCTTGTGAATGTGCCAAACATATTACCCCCCACAGATTTGGCTACCTCCCAAGTAAATTCAGCAAGCAAGAGACAGGGCTGAATGAATGTAATCAGTTCAGGTATTTTTGTCCTTCAGCAGACACTGATGGAAAATGCTTGAGCTATCACATAAGTGCTTAGAACATTTCATGGCATATTTTGGAAGATGTAGAAATTAATGCTCACTTAACCTGACCCATTCCAATTTGGGAAATTACATTTTGCCCACAATTAAATCACACCCATACACATTAGCCGGATATTTCTCTCCTTTCCTCGTCATTCCCTTGTCTCCCTGTCACATATGGGAGGGTTATATTCTGGTTGTTGCTCCTCACTCCCACCAGTAGCTGCTGTTCCAGGATAAAATAGCTTTGGAGTATGCCATTCATGGCATAAAGTGCTCTTTACTCTTCTTGGAATCCAATAAAAGATGCAATACAAAATGTAAGCCAGGATCATTATTGCTTTATTAAATACAGCCAAATCCTGGCTCTGTGAGTGCAGGATCGTCAGGCTCTTTACGCTCACACATGGCATCTCAGTACCAGCTTGTATTATTTTAAACATGTTCAAGCCAATCTGGTGCAAGAAACAAAAACTGTTTTCAGAAGAGCTGCCTTACTAAAATGCACTCCACAGATTTTGACCCTTTACTGACACTGTGAAGAAACTTCAGGAATTAAATTAACACTGAGGATACAAGAAACTCCATGGAGAGGTCTTTGTGGAAAGCTGGAAGAAGAGGCTCTGTGGACACCCAATGGAACAGATACTTCCAGGCACAGAGATTACATGTGATCCTACTCTCAAACCCATTCTGCATTTGCTATAGTCAGTCTCCTCACAGTTTCCATGGCATGTGGCCCTTTGAGTGCTAGGCTGAGGATTCAGCTTAGGACGCTGGTAGAGCAAGGAAGCTTTTCTTTTCTTTCTTTACTTTCTTCCTTTACTTTCACATTCTATAATGCAGAAGTGCTGGAGTACAGCTAAGCCTTTGGCTCAGCACCACAGGATACTGAGATTGGGATCACTTTAATGCCTCTCCTATCTGGGAAATGGTTAAGCAAGGTTATAAAGGTATGCTAAAGATGAGCATGGTAGCCTGATGTGTGCATCTGAGCTTCATCTGCAGAACAGGGTAAACTGGTCAGCTTCATTTGGTACAGAAATTAAAATGCAAATTTGGAATAGCATCTGTGCATTAACTCAAAAGTTAAAAAGAGCTGCATTCCCACGGCAACTGTAACATGTGCCCTTTGTGTACAAACAGCATTTTCTAATGCCGTACCTGGTGATAAATTTGCTGCCTTAAAATACCGTTTATGTGGAATGAACTAGAGTTAAAGTTGCTCTGGGGGCCACAATTTTGAGTTTCTTGACTTGTGTGTATGTACAATCACATTCATAATGCCATCTTATCATAGTTAATATGTATCACTGAGAGATGCAAATGACCACACAAGAAAATAAACACAACACTCCTGTCAGAGTTCTGACTCACAACTTCACTGTTAGAAAATAAATAAAAGCTTTTCTTCTTGGAAACATCAATTTGCTAAAATAGATTTTTCACACACTACTCTTTCGCTTGTTCTCTGAGTTTCAGTCTTCATCTTCATGAAAGATGGTAGTGTACATCTAAGAATCGAGAAACTCTAGGATGTGATTTCAATAACTTAGCTTCCTGAAGACACCAGAATAAACAGAGATATTTTTTTCAGGAAAGCTTGGTGTCACTTGGATGATGAGTTCTTTCAAAATACTTGACCCTGAAGGTCACCAGAAGAATTTCTGAGAGCAAGGAGTGGACTTACAGGCAGGGAAGATGGTGACCAAGAGGTCTGTGGCCCCAATTAGCACTGTGCAGAGCAGCACTAGCATGCTACAGAGACCTCACAACTGTGACTCTCTCCTCATTAACAGTATGGCTGCCACAAAGTGTGTGCACTGAATGCAGCTGAAAATCTGGCTCTGCGTTAGGTACATAAAAGGGACTTGAATTGTTCTGAAAATGTAGCAGTAACTGGGAGGGGTCTGTGCTGGAAGTCTGGACCTTCAAGCTGCTTTTGTAAATACGACTCTAAAAACTGATACCAAAGCCAATATTTGTTATCACTTTGTTCTGAGCTTTTTGTCTTTTTGTACACTATCTACTTTTGGTCTTGTATTCTCCAGGAATGGAGTAATTGAATTATTTATCTCCATCCAGCTATAGGGAAGGTGTATGCCAAACATGATCTCACTGTCCTAGCCGTTGGCTCAGAGAGTTATCAAAGAGGGACTCTTTACTGGTTTGGTTAACCCTAGATTGGTTCTCTGGGCTTTCTTTGCACCCTGTACAGTTATCTGTGCTCCCTGCACAATCATCCAGTGGGACATGTTTCTGAACTGTGTGACCTTCCCCACTCCTTAAGCTCCCAAACATGATTTGTGAAAGGAACAGCAACATCATCTGCTGTCCATGTGCAATTCGGTTCTTTCTGAGCCTACAGCTGTCTCTTGGGAATGCAGAGTGAGCACTAACCAGAGTAAGTCAGGGAGTCAGAAGGTTACAGTGCTGTTAGGGCTGGAACACTGTAAATCATACAGTAATTATTATCACACAAAAGAAGAAAGCTAATGGTTTTAAGAAGGTCCAAACAAACAGCTGATGAAGACTATCAAATTACACCCAGAGGAGTCAATTCTCACATACAGCTGACCCATTGCTTCCATAACACTTTCCACCCATTACACACATGCCCCACATTGTAATGACAAAGGTAACACAATCTTCTCTTTCAAACATTTTCCTGTATTCCTCCCACTCCTAAAAAATATGGTGAACTTTTTGATGAAAGTAGAAGTCACAGGTTAGGAGCCATATAACAATAAATTGCTTCTCACCTCTTTTGAAAACTTCATAACGGATAGAAAATCCTGCTCCGTGTGTTTCGTAGTCGGAAACGAATTTAATAAAAAGATACGGTCCCGAAGACACTAACGGAGGGGGAGCAATTTTTCCACAGTACTTTCCCCATAAGCGTCCTTCAGCATTATCTCCATCAATCACTTCAACATAATCATACCTGGTAGACAAATGGAAGGAAGAAACTTTTAACTTCCAGGAAAGAAGGAGACCTAATTAATTTAGAAACCATAACACAACATAGATAATCAAGAAAAATGCTAGCTTGCTTGGAAAATGCATTATGCTGAAAGATGTAAGCAAAATGAAATAATTAAAATGGACTACATTATGTCTGTAGACATCATCTGGCAACATGGAACTATTAGGAAGAATGGTGTCCATTATGCTTGCAGACAATGTCAGCTAAAGTAACCAATTAACATAAAAAAAAAAAAGGAAATCTCATGAGCACAATTCTGCATTATTAAATTGTGTTCCTTTGTCTATGTGGTGTTGTTATCAATACATAATGCATAGCATTCTTTTCAAACTGTGAATTTCTGTTATGAATTCAGAAATGTCTTTTTAGCCGAAGCTCTTCATGAACAATACTTTCATTTCCATATGCTGTCCTCTAAACATATGTCCACAGAATAATAAATAAATCCCAAAGCATTAGATTTTCTTCAAAACTCCATCATGCTGTAGATAGAAAAATCTGCTCTCTTCCCTGATAGCTGGACAAACAATTTTCAGCAAAACTCAAAATCTACACATTTACCACAACACTTGAGTTTTCTCAGATGAACGACCCCTCATTGCAAAACAGCTTTGCATAGGTGTTCGAGCCAAGGAGTGCATACTACAGTATTCTTGCCTGTACAGTGATTGCCTAACAGGCTGGGCTAAACCCTCCCCTGCTTACTTGCTAGATTCCCAAGGACTTCATAAAAGAAAGTACAAATATGCAATACAAAAGCAAATGTGTGCCTGGGAGCAGCAGTCATAGCAGGGACCCTGAGCTGTGTCACCAGCAATGCCAGCCTGCGGGGCTGGGTCTCACACTTTGATTGCAGGGGGCTGTGCAGGGCCTGCCGCTTGGTGCACTGAGCCAGCCCACAGCATACAAATGAGCATCCTAGTCAGAGAGGCACGAGCTGCAGGTGCAGAGACAGGTCAGGTTTTAAGTTTTATTAGCAGATGATTTCACTTGGCCCTGGGCAGGAAGGACGTGCAGACACAATCTGAAGAACTGGTTTAATCTTCTTTAAAATGCGGTGGCATTTGGAGACCGGGTTCTGCTCTGCTCTTTGCTGGGTTGCAGCAAAAGCTTTTGCCCTGTCTGTGCCTCTTTGTGTCTCAGCCACGCTGCCGTTTCACTTCACAGGTTGCTGTTAGCCAGACAATCCCATTTACTTTTCATTATCCTACTACAACTGACATTGAAATGTAGCCATTAATTTGTTTAGACCTTTATTCCGCTGTTGGGTTCACTGAAATGTTCTGAGCATATTAATATACAAGGAAGAGCTAGAACTGACAGGACAGTAAAGTGTGTCTGACATTTTTAAAGAGATCAAAGGAAAAAACTGTCTTCATGATGACCAATGTCATTTTTAACAACCCTGTTCCAAACCATCCAGGGCACATTACTTATGTTTACATGAAGTCCCATAAGACAACTGCAGAGATGATATCACTAGTTAAAGTGGACGGCTTAAGGCTCCTTAAATTAAAAATGACATTACCTCATCAGTTAAAACCGTGTGCCAGCTTTGGTGTATATCAAGTAGAAAATAAAGCTGACACTGATGGAACCGTAAGCATTAACATATGTGAAATATTGTGTTAACTGCATTTCATTCTGTGGATTTGATTTTTCTAGTAGCTATTGCTCAACTTGCTAGCTTCACTGCCCCAGCTCAAATTGGTGGAAATACAAAGGGGAAATGTTCACTTCTGAATGAATGTTATGGATACTTTAAGTAAGCTGCCTTTTTTTTTTTTCTAAATTGGACCTCTTGTTTCTCTTGTTTTCGCTGTAATTTCATTATGGTGTATACATTTGAGGATCTGAAAGTTGGGAGAGGAGCTATTAAAGGGCTTCAGAAAGATTTATCTCCTGCCCCCTTTTCTTTTTTCGTTTTTGGTTATGTTACAAATATGCTTAGGAATATAAACACGAAGTCTCTTGGAATGCCTCCATCCCTTGGAAGTACTCAGGGCTGCTCGTTTTCAGACTTATGGAATAACAACTGTAGGGAATTTTTAATGCGACCTTTTTTCATATCCTCAACCGCTCATTAAAGAGAAAGTGTAGTCTCCCAAAGCCACAGCACTTCCAACACTGATGCAGAGTATTTTCCTTTATTTGGAGAGCAGGTGCTTAAAGCTACTTGTATTTTGCATCATCTGACACTTGCGGGGTTCAGGTATGTTGAACCCTACCCTTTGCTCTTCTCTCTCTGACAGCATTACTTCACTAGTTTCCCTGATGCCATTCATTGCTCAAGACTCAAAAGTAGACGATTCTTCAAATTCAGAAGAATGCTGCTACTGAATTATTAAATGTTCTGAACAATTTAAACTAAAAATGTTAATCACATTTTACATGCTTTTTTACTATTATAATTTTAAAAAAGTTTGAATTCAGCATTTATTTTTTTCTACACATAAAGATTAAAAGTCTTCTACAGTCCTAACAAGTCACATACAACTAAAAAGATAATTGACAAATAAGTACCAGTTTTGCTATTATAGGAAGTAATAGCCTGCAAAAAACATTAAGATTACATTCTCTCACTCTCTCATATCTCCTCATCTGTACAAATAGCCTGCCCACACCTTTCTACTGTCCCTTATAGCAATATAACGTAATTTACAGTGCTGGCTGCTGTGCAGTTCTAAGTTCCACAATTTGTCTGCTAAAAGGCTGTCTTTTAATGGATTTTGCAAGTTATAGGTCTTAGTGCCCTGCTGAAGACTGGAAGATTTCTCAGATTTTTTCAGCTCCTCTGAAAAATGACAGAAAGGAAAGAAGTTGAGTTGTGAGACAATAGGTATGAAATAAGATTTGAAAATGGGAAGCTGTAGAGATCAGCCTCACAGCCTTCGTGTTCTGGGGATCCTGCCCTGCATTTGGCAATAAACAGATGGGTTTGGATTCTCCCACACTGGCAGCAACATCTGAAAGCTGGGCTGCAGTAACTGAGTATTTATGGATTTTTTTCATAGGGAAATTAACTTACTCTGGGTTTTACTAGTTTATACTTGGAAACCAAAGTCCTGCTGTCACTTCTGCACTTTTCAAAATCGTACTGGAGACCGCAGCGTATTGCAAAAACTGTTCTTGTAAATGGGAGAAAGTACAGTCACAACTTGCAAGGAAGCTCAGGAAGCAGCTTGCATCTTCCTCTGGACTTGGTAGCAGTCCCATAAGTTTGTCAGGAGAAGATGCTGTGCCAGGGATGCAGTTGGCACGCTGGCATCCCTGCGAGGAGACTGAATGTGTCACCTCCGCAGTGCCCAGACAGCCTTGGCGTGCAGCCCAGAGAACTGAGTTTGCAAATTTGGATTTCCCACTTGGCAATTCTTCGCTCAGTTACTGCTGCCAATGGTGTGGCAAATATTTCTCGTAATGTTATAGTCCTCTAGGGTTTATGGCATGGAGACGTAAATAAAAACACAGAGCTAACCATTGCTCCAAGTTTCAGGTGAAAGACCATTGCATGAGTTCATGCATGAAACCAGGAAAGATACGCCTGTGCTGGTGGGTTCAGCAGGTATGCTCATGGAGCTACTGTGTCAAGAGGTAATAAGCATTCCCTTCTTGCTGGCTCCCTCCGGATATCCCATTTGTGTTCACTCTGCCCTGTAACAACGCTCCTGGTGGTGCGTGGAGTGTTCTCCTGATGGGAGCCTGCTGGATTGCAGGACTCTAGTGCTGCCCTGCTCCTCCCAACCAGTGCCTGAGCACGTGCACACTGATGGGTCCCAGTCTTATGGTACCATAACAGGATATCTTGGATGATGAAGGAATCTAGAATTCCTCTGCAAGTTCTGGAAGGAATTGCTTTAAGAGTTGGGTTTTTGTTTTGTTTTGTTTTGTTTTGTTTTTTTCCCCAGCAAGTGTAAGTTATAGGTTCTAGGAAAAGGCCAAGCCATGCCTATAAAAATGAGCACTGGGCAGTGAAAAAACATAAACAGCTGTAGAATACAGATTTTGGTGGATGTTTCATTTCCAGTTTCTGGTAGGTGATAACAGAGCTCTCATCTGTTTTCAGCTGTGAACAGGCTGGTGACCCGAGATACACAACCACTCGCTGTGCTGCAGAAGGGAAGGTGGGGTGCTGGGAAGCCTTGCAGTGCTGCAGACAGCCACCCTGACACACTGTGCTCAGATCCTGCACATTATTAGAGTAGCAAAATTTCATGCATTTTGCCTGGAAATAATTCCTTCTGAAGACACACGCAGAACTCAGCTGAAATCTAAATGTCTGCCATGTTACTTATGAAACAATCAGTGAAGCATATACAACTCTAATTTACATCAAAATACACCATGGTTTTTTTCTGCAGCCTACTATGATATGCATCTATAGGCTGGTTATGAGTATTTTGGTTATTCACCTGTTAGAATGAAAAGACCTTCCAGCTCTCTATTTCTTTTCTTTCTCTGGTCCCCCTTTCCCCAAACTGCTAAATGTCTCCCTGATAGGAATTATTCACCCTGGCTAGACTACCTTTGCTTACGAGAATTTTTACTCTCTTTTGTCTTTATAACACCTTTTATTCCTCGCAAGTCTCTACTCTAGCCAAGCAGAAGGCATTGCAAAAGGAAAGCTAAACCACTACTTTGAGTTATTCCGCACTGTGGATTTGTGTCCCATTAGTGACTGAAGGTTAGCAGTGTGGGATTTACTGTAGTGCCTGCAACACAAGGCAATCTGTATCCCAGAGCTAAGAACTCCAGAACAGCAGGCACTCTGGGGATACCAAACTTAATCCCGCTTTATTAGCGACAAGAAAAAGAAGCACACGCTGTTACAAATAAAAAATTAGGCGCAGCCCCAAAGAGACTGTATTTCTGCCCAGAACCACAGTGCCTGTCAGGCTGCTCTGCATCAGAACTTCTGCATAGCTCTATGGTAGTGAGGTTGAGATGGCAGTGAGCACCTCCAGCAGGAGTCTTTTAAGCTGGTCTTGGTCATGCAGGATGCATGGTGTGGATGAAACACAGTGAGGGAGGTGGTATACCATCTGAATCCTACTGCTCTCTGAAAGGCCTGGGTATTTAAATAAGCAATTTGCAATCAGTTGGAGATTTGTAAGTTACTGAAGTGCCCATCAGTTTAGGAGGCTTTTGTTCCAGTTGGTCTTTTGTGAGTTAGTGTTTTTATGTCCTTCACCCAGGGCCAAAATTCACTGAAGTTACTCATACAAAGATCCTGTCAACCTAAGAGGTTTCTGGGAATAAGGCCATTGGGATTTGGCCACTGTTCAATAATTTACTAATGCCATTAAGTGACAGTGGGTCTCCATTAAGAATGAACCAATGAGGGTCTATTTTAGTGCATGACAGTGCTGTAGTAAAAAAGAAAATAGATGTGACAAAGACATGGATAAAGATCTACAGTTGCCCAATACAACAGTTTGATTGAGACTGTTAGCAACAGTTTTGTTATTATGCTGTTTTCTGGCATCATCGAGTACTTTAAAATTTCACCTTCCATGTTAAAATCAAGCTTTTAATTCTCTGCAGAGCAGAGCAATCTGATACACAACATACCTTAACCAATAAAAATTGAAAACCCAGAAGTAATAAAAATAATCATTACTATTTTAAAATCTGATTATCCTTCGTCTTATCACATGCTTCTGGCTGTTTGGCTCGTGCATTTTGAATAACCAGGACTGGCGGAATTGAAGATACGAACTAAATAAGCAAGATTACATCTGCACTTTATCTGTACTGCTCCACTGAGAACAGCAGATAGATCTTCAGCTGCTGCAAATGAGATTAGCCCCTTTATGTCAGTAGATCTAAGCCGGTTTACACTGATACATGGCTGAAGAGCACAAGTGGTGACAGAATTTTTTTCCTTTTATTTATTTACTTCTATTCTATTTACATCAAATAAATTTGGAAAATTCTTCAACATAAGTGTGAACATCAGTATTCACTCCAGGAGCGAATGTAACAACATCATGCAGAATGGGAGGCTGCACACCAGCTCTGATCATTTTAGTGTTGCAGAGTCCTAGGGGAAGTAAGAACAGAATTCATCTGCTAAAGTCTTCAGCACATCTATCTGCAAAAAGCATTTTACCAGTGAAAATAGTTGATCTTGAAGTTAAAGCTTACTCCACCAATTTCATTGCTTGCCACACACTGTAATAAATTATAATATAATAATCCCAGTATATAAAAATGAAGACCTCTTCTGGGAAGAAACATTCAATTTTAAACCTCTTCAGTGGGGAACTTCAGTCCATAACTTTTTGGCATAGAAAAATGCCATCTTTTCATGGAAAAAGATTTCTGTCTGTCAAATGAGACAAATTTACAAATCCATGACTTTCACTTAAGTAGCGGAAAAAGAAACACTTAGCAGTTGAAAGGCATCAGAGACGGTGGAGCTTTCTAATGTCAAACTGGTGAAGGTTAGTATTTATAGGAAATTCACATGCGTCTAATTACTCCAAATTCAGTTCCCAAGTAAAATATGCCATCTGGAAGATATTAGAATCATTTACAACTTGTTCACCTCCCTATTTCACTGCAAAATCTTACCTCTTGCCAACTTTCCAGTCTTCTTCACAAAATAAAATGCAGCCTAAGTTTTACTGGTTCTTTCATAGCTACTTTATCTATTTAACGGTTTAAGAAACTGGAAAAAAAAATTCTTGTTTTTTTTTTTTTTAAGGAATTTTCTTATCGCTGGCTATGCTCAAGTTTTATACTCTTTCATATGGACATTACAGATAAGTCTTGGCTTAGTTTTGTATAAAGCCACACAATTAGATTTGTAAAGATATTATAGATGATAAGGAGAGAAAAAAGGAGGACCAATCAGTCATCTTGCATTAAAGTAGGCTCATGAAAGCCAAAAAAATAATTTCCCAAACTCAATTACACAGTTTTGTTTTTGTTTTTATGACCTCCCAAGGGACTCCCATCCATCAGAACGCTTCTTGTTAGTTGAGGAACTTCACCCAAGTATGCCAATCTGTTTATACGTAAAGCTTTGCAGCATTCCTCTGAGGTAAAGTTGTCATTCTCATTTTACATATGTGGAGACAGAAGAGAGAGACAGAGTGCCAACAACTTTCCAGAAATTTTGCAAACAGCAAGGAACAAAGCCTAAATAGTCAGATACTGTGTTTCAAATACAAGAACTCAGTCTAGCTCCTCCTGAAATAATGGAAAGATTTCTAACGGCTTCTGTGGTTTTTTTTTAATAAGGCTTCCTAAAAGAGACTCAAAACCTAGAAGTTTTCTTAACAGAACTGGAAGAAGGGGCTGCACAGTCTTACGTGGTTAAAAATTAAACACATTTCTGTTTTTTGTAGACTAAATTACACACATACAGAGACTCGTGCATATACATACACACACACATGTAGGGAGCCTAGCACTATCTGTACATTTCTGTATCCATTAAGCACTGTTTTCATGTGCCTAACTGGTTTAGTGGCTTGTGGTTGGATGAGTGTTGTTAGCACGTACTGCTGAGTTCACCAAAAAGCCTACTTCACTGCTATGTAATGGAAGCCTCAGGTTTGGTTCCTTGATTACCTGAAGAACAGAAAAGGTCTGACTCAAACCAAGATTCTATGATTTCTTTTCTATGATTCTATGATTCTTTTCTATGATTCTATGATATCTTTTCTAAGATTCTATGATTCTTTTACCTCTTCTATGATTTCTTTTTCTTTCCATGAAAATAGGAAAGGAATGCTTTAAAGGCATGGCAACCTTATAGTACTTCATTTGGGAGTTCTGAACCACTGATTAATTTGTAATGATCCCTTTGGGATCTATGTGGTATATTAATCATAACCTATGGAACTCGACTTCTAAAAGTATTAGGTACATGTTAGCTTCTCACAGAAACTGTGAAAGTTCAGAACATAAAATAACTTTCAAGCTTTTGAAATTCTCAAATATTTGTCCCTTGTGGGCAGTCTGAAACCTCTCCGAGCAACAGTCGTAATTAATGAAACTAAAAGAGGCTAAAGGAGAGAGGAAATTGCAGACATACGTATCAGCATTAGGACACAAGTTACAGCAATTTTCCTCCATGGCAACCATGTCCTGAAGCTCTGTAAATGCAGCAAAATGATAGGTATTTATTCATTTATTTTCAGCTAGGAACTATATTAAGAGAGCATTAAGGATGCTCTCTTAATATAGTTAGACACTTGGAACTCAGCATTTCTCAACATTTTTCCCTTTGTTATACTTTCTATGCCACTTTCCCTTTGGGCCAATGATTGGCCAAGTGAAAAATCCACTGCTTGGTTAGTGTCTACACATAGTTGGTATTGATATAATTTCTCTGGGTCTTTCTTGCCTGGAAGTGTGACACATGTAAACGAATGCATTGATTTTTGGAGGAGCTACAACTAAAACCTATATATAGTCCCACAACTAGAGAGTAAGGCATACTTACAGAAAAGAGGAATTATTGGAGGACATACAACTTAACTGCCAAAGTTTTGACCTGCCAGTGTTTAACCGTGTGCATGTATTAAAATTTCCCTCCCTTTTTTGTGGCAGGTCAGATATGGGTGTTGGTGGTTTGGAGGTGAACATGGACTCTCTTAATCTACTGTAAAAAAACCAAAACATTACAATTCAATAAAGTAAAACAGCTGTTTATGAGGGTGGATAGTGATAGGAAAAGGGGGAATGGTTTTTAACTGACACACAAGAGATTTAGATTAGATATTAGGAGGAAGTTTTTCACACAGAGGGTGGTGACGCACTGGAACAGGTTGCCCAAGGAGGTTGTGGATGCCCCATCCCTGGAGGCATTCAAGGCCAGGCTGGATGTGGCTCTGGGCAGCCTGGTCTGCTGGTTGGTGACCCTGCACATAGCAGGGAGGTTGAAACTAGATGAACACTGTGCTCCTTTTCAACCCAGGCCATTCTATGATTCTGTGATGATTCTGTGAAAGTAGCTCATAACTCTCAAAGATTTTCTGGCTTGAAAATGAAGTCCTAGGTGTGTGAATGTAGAGATTTACTAGCTAAATACTGCTATAATGCTGAGAAGACCTTTGACAGCCTCTTATAATAGAGAAAAAAAGTACCTCTCCTTACGTTTTTCCTGTAACACAAACTTGGAAAGACAAAGCATTTGGCCGTAGCACCTAGAAGTGCTATCAACAGGAGGCACACTAAGCTGAGTAAGAAGCATTTCCAGTTCAGAGATCAGCCCACTTACAGTGTTTGCATGCTTCCTGGCTGGCTGTTATCTCAGCACAAAATCATCTGGTTGTGTACATTGCCACTTTAACAAATAACCCTTAAGCAGCATGAGTAATTCGTGTAGACGGCAACTTTAAAGAAGCCATGGCTTTGGGAAGTCTAAATGACATTTCAACATTTCACAAGAGCAGTGCAAAGAACATTTACTCATGGAGGCTGCTTTCAAATCTCAGCTTTCTGATCTTTGTAAGTGTGGCTGAAGATCTGTCTGAAAAAAGGAAAACAGTTCTTGCTCTTTTTCTCTTTTTTTCAGTGGAAATGCTTGCATGTGTGTGCCTATCTTCTGTGTTTTTATATTCCTTGTTCTAAAAAAGACCTGAATCATATCCTAGATCTCTCTTTTTAAATTCATTCTCAAGCAGAGGAGCAGCCTGGGAAACTTTCAGCCCACAAGATAGGCATTTCGAAACAACTGAACCAAATGAGGACAGGGAAGCAAGTGGAAACTTCTGCAAAATGACTACCAATAGTTTTCCACTACTGTCTACCAATTATTTTCCACTCCTTTGTTGTCCAGCTTTGGTACTCACATTATGAATAAAACTGCAGTTGATAAATGAGTGTATTTCCCTGTTGGTATAGCTGGGTTTTGTACAGATGAGTTTGTCTATGTAGCATGTTAGGAGGGGTCTCCTCTTAAGTTTCTACTGTCTGCATTAAGTCTGCATTAAGAAATTCAACAGCAACCTTAGCATCATTTTCTTCGAAAGTATGTAGCTAATTAACATTACTCCTAAGCTCAGTTTAGAACAGTTATAGTACTTTTTTTTTTTTTTGTAATAGTGCCCACAGTTAAACTGCACCAATTTGAAAGATCACTATATAATTTTTGTCCCACTGAGTGATTTTATTACCATTTTATTGTGTTTATAATCAAACTAAAAAGTACAAATAACTTCAGTGAATACATTATATTATGATATTATACATTATATTATGATAAAATATATAATATATGTTTAAAGCTGCTAAGTTTGAAGTTAGTTCCTTTGTGTCCTGTATCGCAGAGAATGTCAGCGTTTCTATGAGTTTTGTGACCTTATGATTTATTTGGGTGTTGGGAAATAACTATGTGTTCAGAAAGGAGGAAAACAGTGGCCAATAAACATTCCCAGTAGCCTATAAACAGGAACATCTTGTTAGCTGAGGTCTGCCGTATGACCCAGCATCCAGTGAAACCGCATTGTTACGGCTGGCACGTGGGGCACATCGGCCGTGCAAAAGAAACCCACCCCAGTGATCCATCTCTCATAAAAACGTCTTTCTCAGAGAGGCATGTGACTTTCAGAAAGGAAAATGTGCACAGAAGATCAGCATCATTCCCGGTGCAAATTTAGAGTCTAGTGGAGATGTTTTAGGGGTGCATCATCATAAGCTGTTTTAAAACTAAGTAAAAAGCCTGACAGTAGTTTTTGAAAGAAAACTTGCATAGCTTTTTTCTGGCACTGGATACTTATCTGAGAAGGCAAGCAGGGTAATGAACACACATACGACCCAAGCACATACACAGCTCGTGGGTTTCAATAATTGGCACCACACTGCATAAATGCATCTACTCAGTTCCTAGTGGGAGCCATGGATATGTCAGGGCACTGTTCATTAGATGGGATGGAGTTTGTCTTTCCACTTGCTTTTCCTCTGCTCATCAGAGCAATTTTTTGAGATACGCTCTTTTAAGCTTGCTGAGCATTTGAGCCTATACTCAATCATTATACACACATACACTCTATACTCAAAAACTAAATCAGGACTAATGCAATCGCATAGGAATTGCTGCTTTTGAGATCTACAGAAATGTTTCCACAGAACCACTCTCTCTCATTTTTGTTCTGGCTGTTTCTACAGCTGTGATCCAGAAAAGAACAGTTTTTTGGAGATGGCTGTTAGTGGGCCTAAGCAAGCATGGGATAAGGATGTAGATTTGCCTTCTTGATCTCATGGGTCAGACTTCTGTCCTTGCTTTCTACTCAGGGAAACAGGCAGTGTGACACGGAGCTGTAATAACGCATTATCTCAAATAGCAAGGGAGGCTTGCAGTAACCCAGTGAATTAGAAACATAGAAGGTGTTGCAGCTTCATACCTTTTGTTAGCCATAAGAGAATGGTGCTCTAAGTCTTCATTAATCAATTACAATAAATAAGCCTTGAAAGGCAATAAACTATTACATGGCTGATGAAAACACCTACTCTGCAATTAAATGGATAAAATCCTGATTTGATAGCTTTTGTTTAATTTACACTTCCAGTCAGGTATCTATTAACACATTTAGCTTTGTTTGTCTATTTAGCAGTGATAAGCATACAAGAGCAATCTCTGAAAGGCTGTGTGGTATTAAGCATTGATTCTTTCCTCTCCTTCACTCACAGCAAGCAGCACACTAACCCAGACAGACAAGCCGTGAAATGTATTTTGGCCAGATTCTCCTGTACGTGCAGAGAATCTGAGCCAGATAAGCCATGCCTTCCTCTGCAGCTTAATAATGCAAAAGACATGTTTTCACACACTGGGGAGAAAAAGATTTGTTTGCCTTATGCATTCTTTAAGGTATAAATTGCCCAAAACAGTAGTAGGAAGTCTGGGAAGGAAATGAGATAATGCCACATCCCTTTCCTCACCCTAAGCCCCCCATGCTGGCTGGAGGGGATGCCTGGCTGGACCTGGAGGAGCTCAGCATCAGCAAAGCCTCCACCCGCTCCGAGCCAAGCTGTCCGTCCACACTCCCCTTTAAAATTTTACAACCCAAACTAACTGCATTTTGTTACATTGTAAACATTTTCAAGATACAGGATCCTGCTTTTCATTAGGGGGGAATGGTAATAATCCCCCCCTCTTCCCTGAAACAGGCAGAAAACCCCTTTACCAAATTAAACATATGCATTCTTTGTTAGCTTTAATCTGAGCTGGGTCTTATGTTCATGGTAAAGCCAGTCCATCTTGCTCTCCCAGAACAAAGGGATGTCAAGAGAACACTACTGAGGCAAAATTCTGCCTGACTCAGAGTAACAACACATGTTAATATGAACAGATTCCTGAAACAGCCCCAACGAGTGGAATTTCCACGCATTTGGCATATAACTTCCCATATTTCAGCTTTTTCTCGTTTACGACTCATTTCTCCTAAAAGCGATACCACGAAGCATCCTCCCTCTTGCACGATTGCCATATGTCTGGTTTAGGAGCCACACCAGCCAGGCAACTTTGAGAAGCATTTCATACCTGTGGCTCTTACCCCCATGAACACACCACATGGCAGTTCACCAAAATCAGAGCTAGCAAAGGGATAAGAGAGGAACTGATGAAGGATTGTCTCCTTTATCCCACAGGCATAAGGATCAGGAATGAGCCTCATGCCAGTAACAAAAGGATATATCAGCTGGAAAAAATCTGAGTAAGGCTTCTATGCAGAATTATGCTCTGGGAAAATCACAGTATTTCTCATTAATGCTGCTGCTCAGAACAGTGATAACCTCTACCAAAATTTGCTTTTCTAGCACTTGGAGATGTGATTACAGCACAGGGACACATGTCTGAGCTATTTTTATTTAACTGGCTGAGGTACTAACAGTGCTATAGATTCTGTTCAGTGCTGCATGTTCCCATCAGGGACCATAAAACCTATGGCACTTCAGCGTTGCCACTAACAGGATTGAGTTTTGGCACCATTATGGATGCTGTAATCACGTCTTCAACTGCAGTATGGATACAGATGTCCAACATAAGGCGGGTTGGAAACTGGGAGTCATAGAATCATAGAATCATTAAGATTGGAAAAGGCCACTTAGATCAGCTTGCCCAACTGTCAACCCATCACTACCATACCACTAACCCTTATACTTTGATGCCATAACCAGCTGCCAGTCTGGCCTTCAATATAAGGGGGGTTGGGTCACTCAGGGAGAAGGGATAGAGCAGGCAGAGCAATGGATGGGAAAGGCCAAAGCCACAGGCGCTGCTCCTGTGGCATCACTATTCTGCACAGTCAGGTACAGGTAACTTTACTATTATCTGTTTACTGCCTCAGTTTCCCAGTCTGGAAAATCAGACAATGATATTTCCCTGACAGCACTTGAAAGCATGAGAAGAAATTAGATGGCTACAACTGTGACTCCGTCATTAACTCTGTGATTTAATATGTCTTTCGTAAACAGCCGAATGCAGTTGACAGCACAGCATTCTTGCTCCTAATCCTTTTCAGCTATGATTTAAAAGATTACCTTTGCAAACATAAACAGGAAGGACAAAGGGACTTGTAATACTATGTACTTTTTGTGAGCCTCTGTTTCATAGTGTTGGTGATGAAATATGGCACTGTGTGACTCTTGCCAGTTCATCATGCCTCTTTCTCATAAGCACATTATAAGAAGCAATAACATTTCATTATAGCCCAGAAATACTTGTGGATATGGTCTTGTCTAGATGTGCAGACATTTACACAATTAATACCCAAAAGCATGTACAAGTGTTCTGCGTAAATCCCTAGGTGCGGAAGGAGGCAGCCATTTGTCTCTAAGCTCCTTAGGAAGGGTACTTACAAGATGCCTGGAGAACAAAGGATTTGGGGGAGAATCTGCTTTTTAAGCAGAAAATGACTGTCTGACGTGTAAGGCAACAAGAATCACCCCGAAATTATGCTGTGCTGAGCGTCCTGCTGCTATGCAGAACTGGATCTCTGAGGATAAGCTCTGGTTTCCTGCACATTTCTCTCTTGACTAAACAAATCAGAGAATAAATTTAAGGGATTTTGTCTCTGAAGAAGGGTAAGTCCTGTGCCTGGGTTCAGGTGGGAAAGGCTGGATGCCTTTCCACAGACTTTCTAAGCAAGAGATGAAGGTAACTACGCTTCACTCAGAAAAACAAATGGGAAACACAGAGATGTGTGATTCTTTCACTATCCTGGCAGTACTTTCTTTTCAGAGCTCAGCTGATTAAGCCTTCTCGCCCTTTGATAATCAGCATACAATCCAGTAATTGTACTGTGGGTGGAGCTTTACCACATAAAGTTATTGCAAAAACCATCTTGTTGCTTGAAAGCCTTCGCCAAATTGTATACAGGATAGATTACATACACACCACGAAGTTGTCAAAACATTGTGATTTGATTAATGAGGCTGTTAATTTTCAGACTTGTCTCCCATACAGATCCCGAGGCTCTTCAGTCACATCAAGGCTTCGGAGGTTAACAGCACTCCCTGCCAGCCCTAGTGTGAGTCTGTCGCGTTACAAATGGCTCTCCCTCTGTTTGCCATACAGGAACTCTTTTAGCTACCTGGGACAACACGAGAGAAAGCAGGCACCATTAGCAACGCGCTTCTCTACCATATGTCATGCTGAGACGTCTGTCATACAGTCTGACTGCTGCCCTTTACACCCAGAGCTTAAGCTTGCTTGTCTCTAGCACACGTTTTGTCTCCTGGTGCTTTTAATCCCTGAGGATGTGAGTCCAACTCGCTTCAGCTTCACAGTCCCCTGCCCATACCTTAAGCCAACACAGCTTGTGAGAAGAAACCCAGAGAACTGCTACAAGGTAAATGAAAATGCTTTCATATGAACTGAATCCTAAAAATAGCTTGTACTGATTTCCTAAATCTGTTTTTCTGAGTCAGAGTCCCAAGAGCACTAATATAAATAAGAAAGAATGTTGCAGAGGTCTTCTTTGCCCTCATTTCAGCCCTCTTTTCATATGCACAGACACAGAGACATGCAAACCCATAACTAGGGGGTATGGAGAAACCACTTTAAAAACGATCATTAATTATGTGTAAAGTGATGACTTTTTATTTCTATTTCTTTCATTTTAAGCACATCAGTCTCAGACGATTGGTCCTTTATTAAATCAGTACTATTCGCTACTCATGTGATTTAGGAACATCTCAGTAAATCAGAGAAGTTGAATATTTAGCCAATCTCCTGCGTAGGCAATATGCTTTACTTCATAAAATCCAAAATAGAAGCAATATTATCAAGAATTGACACACTCATGAAACACTATGGATAGCACAGCACCTTGGCTTTCCTGACATTCACTTCAGTGAACAAGGATTTGGCAGCACAGAGCTTGAACACAGAGCTCAGGAGAAAAGCTTTATTACTCTGCAGTCCAACGTTAAATTACGACTGTATCTAACTTTCTACATTTAAGCAAATATAAACAACAACAATGAAAATATGTCTTCTTATGTGGTTTTAATGATTTCAATTGTTGAAACTCAAAAAGCCTTATAACACGTGCATGTGAATTAGAAACAAGCAATTCCTAAAGTTGAATCACTTAACAGAGTTATAGATGAGCCTTTTTTCATTCCCTAAGTGCCTGTATTCACTGAGTGTCACCCAAGGCAGGTTTCTGGGTTTTGTTGTTTGCTTTTTTTTTTGGTTTTGCTTTGGATTTTTTTTCCCTCCAAATTAGTTTTATTTCAGTCAATACTGGTTAAGAACCTGTTCCAAATCCTCCAGCTTCTACGTGATTCAAATACCTTTGAATTTTACACTGTTCTATGAAAATGTGTTTTTAAACATTGTCCAAAGTGATGCTGGAAAACAGAAACACAATTTCTATACGCAATTTACACCAGTCTGTCAGAAGCAGCATAAAAGAGAGAGAGGAAAACAGGCAACGTGATATGTTTTTGCTATTGTTAAAAGCAAGAGGGCAACTCACCTAATAATTTAAATAAGATCCTGTTGCCTGACATTTTTAGAGCCTTTTGATCTCTTTCCTCTGGTTCCCTGGTTGTGGCTCTGTAGGGTGCAGTGGATGGAAAGCTATGGATTATATTTTGTATTGCCTGTGACCCCCTTCACTTAGCTAAAACCACTGTTAGCAGGCACAATGAATGCTTGCTTTTATGAAGCATCACTCTGTTGGCAATGGTGGAGAACAGCCCCTCCTAAACCTTCTGAAAGCCATCAGCATTTCTGACACAGGCCCAACTATTAAACTGACAAGCTCAAATTTGCTGTTTTTACCAAAGCAATAATTCTTTGGCCCTTTTTAAGATGATTTGCCAACTTTTTTGGCGCAAATTAGGAACTAAGATTTAACCTCCTGCCATTTGATTTTGAAACTGAATTTAACACACACCGCCCCCTCAAAATAATACAGAGGTAATTGCGTTTGTTTTGCAATCTGCTGTACTTGGATATAATGCTAGGAAATGACATATTTTGTCTTTCCAGAGCAAAGACAGAAAGAAAGATACATTATTATCACTAGTTCAGTGCAAGTGGATAAGTCTGAACAATCTGAAGACAAAAACCTTAACAGAATATTTAGAACTTCAGCCTCACATCTGGCTTATGTGTTTTGTCACTGAATGCAACGTTAACACATTCATTAGCTTTGATAGTGGAAAACACTGTGAAAAACTCTGAAATATTGTAACTGAAGCAAGAAATTTGGGAACATAAATATGAAACAGGTGTAAGAAATCATAGAGATTGGAGCAGCCTTTTTCACTGTTGTAACTCAATTAATTCTGCAAGAATTATACACAGCATTATTACTGCCCCTTAAATTTCCACTGAGTCAGATTTGGTGCAGGAGAACGTAAATCGTTTTGCAGTGAGCAGTTCAAAGTATTTGCATTTGATTTACATTTTGATATGTAACAGACACGGAGAAGAGACCGGAACACACCTTTAAGAGCTGCACTTTCCCTGTGCAGAGGCACTCAGCCTCCTTCCTACTCCTGGACTCCTTTGATCAGGCAGGGACCACTACCAAAGCCCACAGCCCTCCCCATTCCACAAGCAATGCTTATTCATTACTCTGTGAGCCCCCCTCTGAGGTAAAAGTGTCACTTCCAGCCTTGACTGTCTCCCTTGACAGCCAGCTACTTTGTTTAAGTGATCCCACAGTTAGAACATTTTTCATAATATTGAACCTAAAATTTTCTTGCTGAGGATGAATCCTGCTCCTTATCAACAGCAATAGCTTCCCAGCTCTCAGAAGATATTCCTAACATGAAACAGGAATCCAAGAGAGTTCTTAGAGTATGTGATGTCAAGCTGACCTTTGACTCTCACACTTTAAATACATCTCTTGGCATCCTGTGCAAAAGAAAACAGACACCACTTGCTTCCTAAAGATTTTACGACTTGCTTGAGCTAATTACTCAGTCTCCAGCACACACAGCTCCGCACTTACCTGTCTGGAGGAAGTGCAGATCACAGCAGCAAGGAGAGGTTCCTCACGCCTACCCCATTCACCAGGTACTTCATTAATTACTGAACACACGGGGGGAAATTTTTTCCTGCTACTGTGCTGCAATCCCATTACCCATTTGGTCATTTCATTATGAGCAAAACTAGAGTTTGGGTCCGAGGCCTGTTTTAAATCCTCATGTAGTTTATCCAGAGCCAGTGAAATTCCAGTAGGAACACTTTGGCCCACTGTGCTTAAGTATTTAACCATCTGCACAAAAACCACAAAAGAGGCGCTCACACCAAAACCACTCATTTACATAATAAGGATGTGAACCTACTGCAGCCATGTGAAACTATCATTTTTCACATGTGCTTGTGAATCTTTTCCCAGGCTTTTGCAGAGGGAGGGGCAATGTGAGGGCTGGGATCTGTGAGCGAAGAGAAATGTGTGGGTGAGGAAAAATGAAGGTTTTAATTTTTTTCCCTTTTATTCTCTAAGAAGTATGCAGCAATTACTTCTGTATTTTAAAGAAATGGTGAAAATACCCTGAGGTTACAGATTGATGTTTTTCCTTAATGTTTATACAAATATAAATACACTGCTAAAATAAATACAGAAGTAAAAGGAATACACCCACCTCTACAATTACAAAATCACTTTCCCATGGGGAAATTTCTCGTATCCCCATCTGTTCGAACTTGGATTGTGCCATGAACCATTATGGCTTATATCCCTTAATTATTTTGTATCATGTGAAATGTAATTGTGGATATTCTATATCTTCCTTGCAAATCCTTCATTTTCTTTCTTAAAGCTACCTATATTCTTGGCCTTAGTTCTGTGTGGTGGAGATGAATTCCCAGGGCTAATTAGGTGGAACGGGAAGCCGTGGCCCCAGTCCCACAGACTCTGTTAAATTCTCACAGAGACGATGGAACTTCTTCCAGGCTGAGAAAAGAGAGGGAAAAACACACCTAGGTCAGCCTGACACACAGCTCAGCCCGGGAGCAAAGTGGGAGCCCTCGGCACCCCTCAACGCAGCACCAGGCCAGGGCATTGCCAAACAGGGAGCCACAAAACCTGCACTTGGCTCCCTCCAGTCCATTTTATGAAACTCCACAGATGCTGGTAGTGGAGGGGTTTGCATGGTGTCCTGTTTGGCTGCTCCAGCTCTGCCAGAGTTGAAAATTGACTCAGTTCTCTTGATTTAAGTGGACCCAATTTAACCCGCTGATTCCCTGCCCGAGACACATCCTCTTTAGTGCACCTTTAAACACATAGCAGAGGCTTATTTAATGGCTGCCTATATACCTTGCAGCTGCGGCACAGTTTCAAGTGCTCTCTCTCCAGTGAAGAATGTGGAATTTGTAAATTGTGGTTGACAAAACTTGCCTAAAACCAGAAATTGCAAACCTCCCTATGTACTGTATGTGCAACCACACACACTGCTTCCAAGGTTTGCACATGAGGCTCCTAAGTGCAAAAGGAATTTACATTCCCAGGCAGTATTCCTAAAAGAAACAGTCCTTGGGATATTAGCAGCTAATGAAAAAAATGATTATGTGATTTTGACTTGAAAACAGCATTTTCAAGTCTAATAGCATTGCCTCATGGCTTTGAAGTAATGCCTGTTACAAAGCTGTGGCCATCTTTGCATTCTGTATGTCTTCTTGGTGAGCAAGGAGCTGCTTTATAGCAGACGTGAAAAGTATTTTCATGATGGTTCAGTAGAAAGCTTCAGATCCACCACTGCAGAGCTTCTATATAACAGACAGACAGTTTCCGTCTGAATTGCACAGCCCTCCTGCCAGGGCAGAAGTGATGGATTTCTTACACATCATTTCTATTGCATATTAGATATCCTCTAATAGACTCACAATAAACCACAGCAGATGTTTGAAAGGCGCATAATTTGCAATTGATTATACACATATATCACAAGTCAGACTTTGTATATATAATAGTTGCACTGTAATCACATTGCTTTTGTGAATCAGAAGACTCAGCTGTTCCATCAGTTGTTGAAATTTAACTGGTCTTATAGCAAATACAACTTCAAGGTACTAACAGCTACGAACACGTTTAGGATGTGAGTTGAAAAGCTGATCCATGTTTCCCTGTGTGCAAGCACATTTTGCACCCTCAAAATGAACTAGGTAGGCCAGCACAATGACCTTTTCATGACTTGAATTTCACCTATAGGTCATCACTTAGTGAGAATCTTTTCAGGTGTGAGGGTAAAAGATGGTCAGAAAAAAGGAAGCCATCCTGTCTTGCTGTCAGGTGAGGAGAGAGGCCACCAAGTCTGGGTTTCACCTCCATGCTTGAATCAGATGTACCAGAGGATGCTTAGGGATGAAAACACAGCACTAAGAGCACTGTATCAGGCTGGAAGGGTCGGCAGTGAACTTCTCAGTGCTATCAGTAGGCTGAAAAAAGAAAAGTGGCTTTCTGCTGAAGATTTAGAAAAGAATAGATGCATCAAGATCACTTAAGTATTATTTACTCTTTTTGACATAATCTTTGTCTCCTTGGTTTGTTCCTGTCTGCTTTCACATGAATTGAAAAGTGCTGAAAATATGCAGACATTTCCGCACAAAAGAACACAAATATATCATTTGAATGTGAAAGAGGCACTAAACAGTGCTCTCATTTAAATGATACCTGAAGCCAAGAGACAGAGGTCTAAGCTCTACAAGAACAAGACAGCAAAAACATCTCTACCATGTTTTAAAGCACGTTTGTTTAATTACAGCATGCTGAGATTAGGTCCAGTACTTTCCCTTTGACCTGGAATTGCTGAGACAGACAAAACACAGCTGACCTTTGGAGTGGGATTTTTGAAAAATAAATAAATTGGATGGCAGAGTATAAAAGCTGCAAACTTCTTTATCGTGCCATATGTGAAAATCTTGTAAACAGGCCATAAATATCACCTGCTGGGTAGGACTTGAGGAAGCTGCTGCAGAATTCTCTGCTAACATCTTTCTCCAACTCCCGAAACATTGAGCCATCTGGCAATTACACTTTACTCTATAGCTTTTCTGTTGGCATGTGCCTGCAATTACAAAACATGCTATTACCAGCTTCAGCCTGGAAGCACCAAAGCCCATGGCAAGGATAGGAAGCAGTGGCACTGACCAAAATGCTGGGAAGGTAAAAGCACCCCTAGGGACACCATCACATTGCTTGTCTTCCTATCTTTGAAGGCAACTTTACTGACATTAAAAGCGAATATTTTGCTTGTGCATTGTGATTGCAAAGTTGAGCTCTTAGTTTTCCATCCAGAATTGAACTTCCTGATGAGGAAGTTGGTGTTTGATCTAATTACTGCTGAAGTAAATTGTTTTTTTCCACTAGCAACACAGAGCTGGACCAAGCTCAACCGTGCAGCAATTATAAAGCAGAGCAGAGTTACTGACTGACTCTGTTATAATTTATTGCCAGAAATAAAGATGCCACTGAGTGCAGTAAGAGTTAATTTCTGATTGAGTTAATTTTTGAAAGTTATACTTTCCAGTTACAGATCTGCAGAAAGTATTTTAAGACCTCCTTCATTTTTCCACATTGATCTCCTAAAACACAAAAATGATGTCTTTTTCTTCTCACAGTTTAAATATTCACTCTTTGGCTGACTTTCATCTTGGGAGTGAATTTTTATAGCTGATATTTAAATCCTTGAAAATAAGGGCTTATTACAGAATCTCTCACATGTTCTAAACCACTGTGCAGGAGCCCCGGCTGGCACTGCAGTTAGCACTGCTTCTAATCTACTGTTTGAATATACTACTGAAGAAATACTTTACATTTTAGAGGGCAGAATAGATGCAGATCCTAAATGACTTGCCATGAGAAATGGAATTAAGAACAGTACATACTGTTTAATAGCTTTATCATTATGAACAGGCACAAAGGCTGACATTTTAAAGTCATTATCCTCTTGCACAAGCTGGTACAATTATATTTCTAATCAAGAATGTCTACTTCTTTTGTTACTTCCTGCCTTTCTGAGTTCCTGTGATATACCGTTCCCATTTTGGCCTCATCCTGTTTTGCTTTACTTCTTGTATATTAAGAAGTCCATTTCTACTGTACGCTAGCACTTTTCATAGGCAGCAACATACAAAAAACAGGAAAGATTCCCCTAGAGACACTGCTGTTTTTAGTTGATCAAAAGGCCATTCTGACATCCGCTTCTTGCTCAATAAAAATATTATTTAAGGAAAAAGAGAAACAACTCTAGTTTAACACTGTATCCTTGGCTTTGTTAATGCCTCAGCAAAAGAAAATGTTGGCGTCATTACCACTAAACCTAGTGATGCTTAAATCCACCCTATGTTAAATATGTAAGGTAGAGAAAGTTTGAAAATGACCGCTCAGCATCCTTCATTTTTCCCTCCCGAGGAAGCTGCCCTGATGGTCTGCCCACAATCTATGAACTGATGTGCAGTCTGTGAGAATTCCGCAGCAATAGCAACTTCAGCATTTGCATTCCGTAAGACAGGGTTGTTACTTTGATTAAGAAAAAGTTTTGGGCTTGGATCTGAGTGAACCTGTATGAACAGGCTTTGAATAGAAGCATTCCACAGTGCCTCATCTTCTACACAGAGTGGTCTGCAGTGATTACAGGGCCTTGTGGCTGATTCTCCTTATGAACGACAGTCGTGTTCATGTGCTGATGCTTTGAGCCTTGATTCAGTCATGTTGCAGGGAACATGCTAATAGTAAGCACCTGTTGGCCACATAAAATTAAGTGGAGTTTAAACATATACTAAACAGGGCTTGGGATGTGCTGAGAGAAGATGGAGGAAGATTAAGTGGGCGAACTGTATTTACTGTGTTAGACTATGCTGCGTGCACTTATACTCTGGCATTTTCTTTTCCACTCCCTTCCACTTCATGTTCTTATGTCCTATCAAGTTGCTTTGCCACAGGAGATCTCTGGCTGCTGACTGGAGCTCCTGCAGTGTGTGTGCTCTGCAGTGAGTGACCCACAGAGCAGGGCGCACAGATTGCCAGCTGGCCCTGGTGAGTCTCAGGAGGGCTCTGTGCTGAGCACAGTAGTAAGACTCATTGCTGAGCTGCAGGTAGCAGTGCCTGAGCAGATGTAATTTTACATTGTAGGCACATCAACATGTGACATATTTTATAACAGCAGTTTCAGTTCTGGAAGAAAATGTTTACTTCCACAAAAACAGAACATACAGTTCTTATGTTCATTTTCTGTTTTCATTTTACTGTAGCGTGACTACAGTGCTTGTGCATCAAGCCCATCACGTGGCAAACAATTCTGAAATGTTTTTAGCCTCACTGATATGGGCAATGGCGTGCATCAGCCCTGGCAGTCAGCCCTCCATTCACCATGGCACAAGTGAGCTGCTACAGCTATCAAAACCTGTCCACCTTCCCGTCTGCTTGGGCAGCTACTTCTGAGGTCTTCAGGTGGAATTTTTTTCACCTTCAGCAGTTATCTAAAGGTCAGGGAGGAGCTCTGAGCTAGTTATCTCTTGGGAGTCTGTGCAGAGAGATAGAGGCACCTGAAAAGAATGATTCACTCTGCTGGTCAGTTGTAAGATGGGATGTACTTTTGCTGTTAGTATCTCTCTTCCCATAAGCCACAAGAGAAGGCCAGGGATCCAGTTTAAAGGAGACAACAAGCTTTTAGGAGAGTAAATAAATGAGATGAGGGCTAATCTTTCTGCATTTTGTCACTATTTTTCTCCTAACCATTACTAAGTGGCACTTGCTTATCACTGTGGCTCAAGCCTTGCACTTCCAGGTGCATGGCAACTGTAGCAAATACAGTGCCTTTTTGCCTACATGCATACTAGCACCGTTTTTTTTGCTGCATGTCCCTCCACATGTTAGTTAATACTGTGCAGCACTTCTTTTGGCAGGAAGAAGCTTTGTTTGTGGATCATTCTTTCTCTACTGTTTCTTTCTAAACACATTATTAACCTCACTTCTGAATTGCCAGAGAGAGGGAGAAAATTGCAAAGGACTGCAAAACTGGGAAAGAAAAGCAGGAAGGCTTTTGACACCAGCAGTGACCTGCAAATCTGCTGCAATTTAAATTGGAAATGAAGTTGTAAGGGTGGATGAAAAAGGTGTAATGCTGGGGAACAAGATGGAATTTAGCTCGTAACTTTGGCTCCTGGCCTGAACTTTCATGTGTACATAGTGCAGCTCAAAGACACCTGTGCTGAGGACTTGAAACTTGGCTGATTGTTGCATCCACGTGGTATAAAATGGCATATGAGGGCTTTGATCTAAAATGCAGTGACCTAATCTTGCAGGAAGGACAACTCTGGCTCTGGGTTAGCTTAGCGATTTTTGTGGGTGAGCACGCAGGGAGATCAGAGAGTTCAAAAGTGAGGATAGCGGCTCTGTGGACAGAGCCAATGCAGGCAGACGCTTGGCAAACACACCTGATTCCTGCCTCCCTTATCTCTGATAAGCTGCCACAGCTTTACAAACACCTTTCAAAGGAAGCGTGTTGCAGTCAGGCTGAAGCAGCAGTATGCCCTTTCCCTGGTTTTGGCTCACAGGGGTGCAGGAGGATTTATGCATGCCCACACAAAAGACACTGGGTGCTCCCACTGGGGAATGTGCATCAAAAGGCAGCTGAAGGCAGGTGCTGTCCCTGCTGTCTGCAGCCTGCAGGCTGGCAAAGAACAAGGATATGCAGATGCATCAGTGAGAGGGGACTCCAGAGCTTGAGTTCTTTCAGCTAGCAGCTACAGAGAGGTTTAAAGTCTGAGCTGCTGCAAATCGGCTGTTGTTGGGCTGTTGCGTGTGATCAAAATGGGTCATCCCTGCCAAGGAAGGCAAATACAGTTGTGTAAAACAGCATCTAAGCTTTTCCTTGCTTAAGTGGAAACAATTGTTTCTCCTCACTTTGCAGGCTCCTCTGCAAATTCCTTATGTGCCACTGACACAGTTCATGTATCAAGTATGCCAGCACTACTGATATTAAAGAAATAACTGGAAGGAAATGTAGGAATGGATTTTTTTCCCACAGTAAAATGTCAACCTCCCCTACAAAGAAATATGCAATAACGTTACCATCTGTGTCACTTTATTCAGGCCAGATCCACATTACAGCTAGAACTGCATTCCCATGCTGAAACACTGCATCATTATTAGCAATTAGCAGCATAGCTCCATTATTAGCAATGGGATATCTACAGCCAGTTTGCGTTGGCTGTGCTGCTTTTGTTTATTTTGGAGGAACAATGAACGTATAATATCTCTTCTGGACTCTGACATGGTATGTACAAAGGCAGAAGTCTGTTGCAATCTAGGGGGCGGACTGGGAGGAGGTGACTCAGGGAACTGCCCAGCCACTGACAGTTACTTTCATCAGTATTTCCTTTGGCAAAGCCTGCTCAGAAAATGCAAGAGGAAAATAGGGAGAAAGGCAAGGAGAGTGAAAAAGAGGCCAAAGATGAAGAGTTTTTCTTACTGTAGTCAGTTCAGAGGATTTCTTTTTTTGACAGATAACACTAATTATTTGAGTGAAGGGCATTTTTTTTCTTCAGATAACTGTCTCTTATGCCTTAAAACCCTGTAGTGTTGGGCTGGAATAGCCTTAAACACCTGCTTTAAAAAACTCCAAGAACCAGCAGATAGCGAATGATCAATTTAACACCTGGAAAAAATAGTTATACTGCAAGAAAATATTAATGTCTTTTCAAAAATGGATGATTCAATAAAATATTTTTACACTGCCTCTTGATTCAGATACTGAACCAGTTTTCTGGTTACTGGGTCAGGATGCCTAATGGCTGCATCAAACACAGGACAATGCACGAGTGAAGTCCTCAGCTCAATGACAATGGTAAGAGGGCTGCTCGAATGTCTGAGTGCACAGTTGTGACTGCTTCTCTTCAGAATTTGCCAAGAATGCGCATTAAAAGAGGCTGCAGGGTAAAAACTACAGCTGCCTGACAGACAGGCAGCAGCCTCATTTTACACAACTCTTGTCTGTACTCCACTGAAATAAAAACAACAGGCTGATTCATATCATCCAAATTATCCATGCAAGAAAAGTGGATTTTTCCCCACTATAATGAGAGTGTAGGAGCCTCTGTCCTCGACGCCATGCTGCGAGCTGCCCCCTCATTGCAGCCACTCCAGACCATACGCACTAAAATGGGCTTAACAGCTCACTTGTTAAGAGTTTTTTCACTGTGTGTGCTTGAGTCAGTCCTTAGCAGAAAGCCTAATTCTGATTCTTCTTTCCAGACCCCAGCCTTGGATCTGGACTTGATGACGGGGTTGCCAATATCAGTTGCATCCCCAACCCCATGCTCTTGCCATGGACATGGGGAGATCCATGGGAGCAGCTCCCCCAGACAAAGGGAAAATTGTTGGGCATTTGCAGCCTGGGAGAGATCTGGGAAAAATTTTTCTCCCTCTGGACCAGAAGTGTATATTACAGTCCTGAGTCTGTCTGTCACAAGGTTTGGTGCTGAGACTCCTTGAGCTCCTTCTTTAAAAAGGTATTTTCTGGGCTTAGCTGAGATGATGGACCAGGCTAGTGGCCTTGCCTCTCAGCTCTCCGCCTACAGTGGTTAACCCTACCTGATATTACCATGTATTTAAAATGGTATAACAGTAAAGATTTTTTTTTAATTAAAAATATGAAATATAAGGTTTTAAAATGAACAAGGGGAGATTGCAAGAAACCAGTATTGATATGAGCAGAAAGGCTGGGATATAACATGAAATAAAGATTCTTAATCATCCTAATTGAGTATGAAAATGTCTGGGTTTTTTGTTTGTTTGTTTGTTTGTTTGTTTTTAATGGAAGCATTTGGTTTTACGTGGATTACTTCATTTTAGCCTTTTTTCATACAAAATACAACTCATTTGAGTTGATGGTTTCCTGAGGTCCCTTCCAACCCAAACGATCCTATGATGGAATGAAAAAAATTAATTACAACCCATTGAAATTGTATTTTCATAGAAGAATCAAAGAAAATCATCAAATTAAAAAGAATTTTCAACATATTCTCATTAGAAATTTAATGAAATTCATGACCCAAATGGAATCTAATGCTGCCACTCTGCTTTCTGAGAATTGGAATGTTTGAATTTTAGCCATTCCACAGCAATTGGCCTCCTAGCCAATGGGCTTTGTCTGTTTGTATATGACTTGTTTACAGAAAAACTTCCTAATATGATTTAAACTACTCTTTCCCATGAAAAAGAAAAAAAGTTGGTAAAAAGCCTTCAACTAATAGTAAACTGTGCTGCATTTTTCAGTGCAGTTCTCACACAAGCAGAACCCACTGGCCATCCAAGAAACAGTTTTACTATTGCTGAGACTGAACTCATCTGGGAAGTCCTTCACTGCTCTTTTAGCACGAGCTACATGCAATCATCGCTTACTAAAAAGCAATTCTCCCTCCAGATTTCTTAGTGGCGATAGAACACAAAAGGTCTTCATTGGGATACAATAAAAGAGCATGTGCATGGGTACACGTGCAGATGTGTGAGATTTCTCCAACACAGAAATGTACAGTTGAGGTTATAGCGGTGAGGGTTCCATTATAATCCCATTTTCACATGCTTGGAGCTTTCTGAGCTGTATTATTTTGTCACAGAGGCTTACATGTGGCCCCCAGCTCAAAGGTGATATTTTTTTGAGGTTTCGCAAAGCCTATTAATCCACTTTCAAGATCCAGAGGGTAAAGAAACGCTTTTCCTGCCTCCTGGATTCCTGTAGCCATCTTATGGCATTGATTTTTACACAGAACTCTCCGCAGAGTTTAATAGCAATCAGCAGCCTGATGTGCCTTAATGACTTCCTCTGAGCATTCAAAAAATGGCTAAACTTGACAAGCTGAAACCTTCCGAGGGGCTAGTGCTCACTGAGTAATAGCTCCCAGGTCAGCTCGGGATTATTATTTTAAAGTAATAACAGAATAAAGACATTAAGATTTCCCTGACTTCATAAAAATGTTTTGAAAACTAGTTTTGTCCTCAGAACTGCCTGAGTTCAGAGCTACACGGCTGCTTCTCAGCGGCTGCACGCCAGAGCAGCCCCACTGCTGTAATGCAACTGTGGTAAGGAAGGATCCGGCCTCTGTGGGAAATACACAACTGTCAGTCATGGCTTTATTGTCTTCACTAGAGATATACAGACATAAAAACAGGACCCTTAATGTCAGTGCCAGCTATTCAGTACAGCTTGCTAGAGAAGAGCAGCAGGAGAGCATGAGCACCCTGCAGCAGCCAGTGTGAGCAAAAATATGCCAGCAGCTTGCAGATCAGGGTCTTCCAAAATCAAAGTCACACCCTTGTGTTTACTGACCTCTAATCATTCTTTTGGTTTTTTTTCTTCTCATGGATGTAAGTTGGTTTTGGAGCCAAACAAAAAATTAGCTTCCTTAATGACAGGATGCCCAGTGCTTCCTTCCAGTACTTGAAGGGAGCATATAAACAGGAGGAAGAATGACTGTTTACATGGGTGTATAGTGATAGAACAAGGGGGAATGGTTTTAAACTAAGACAGGGGAGATTTAGGTTATGTATTAGAAGGAGCTTTTTCACACAGAGGATGGTGAAGCAAGCACTGGCACAGTTGCCCAAGGAGGTTGTGGATGCCCCATCCCCGGAGGCATTCAAGGCCAGGCTGGATGTGGCTCTGGGCAGCCTGGTCTGGTGGTTGGCAACCCTGCACATAGCAGGGAGGTTGAAACTAGACAATCACTGTGATTCTTTTCAACCCAGGTCATTCCATGATTCTATGATTCTATGCTGTTGCATGTATATACAGAGATGAGGTTGGTGAACTAAGGGATTTTTCTTTACCTTGGGTGAATTTTGCTTTTTTAAAGTTTTGATCATGCAGTGAGGGGTGAAGAAACATAACCAAGCAGTGAAAGTAATAGAGATTAATGCTTTAATTTCCTTTTGATTGTATTTTTTCAACAAATCTATCACTTGAGTGGAAGTCCCAGGGCCGTGGCTGCAGAAAGATGCAGCAGCAGGAAGCTGGGACTGTAAGGAGAATCCAGCACTGCCAGTTCTCATGATTTTTATCACTGGTCTCGTGAAACTTGATGGTAGGTTTTAAAGCATCAGCTGCTGATATCAGGGAATGCCAAATTTCTCATTTAAGATGAAGGAATTTTATGGCTGTTATTATCACAGATAAAATCCCCAACAATGTAATAAAAGGAAAAAGAAATCTCAGTACTTTTTATGATACTTTTATTAAGTTTCATATTTTTTTGAGGACTAACGATATCCAAAACTTGGAGTGGATATAGACATTAAGATTTCCCTGACTTCATAAAAATGTTTTGAAAACTAGTTTTGTCCTCAGAACTGCCTGAGCTCAGAGCTACACGGCTGCTTCTCAGCGGCTGCACACCAGAGCAGCCCCACTGCTGTAATGCAACTGTGGTAAGGAAGGATCCCCAACAATGTAATCCCCAGCAATGTAATAAAAGGAAAAAGAAATCCTCAGTACTTTTTGTGATACTTTTATAAAGTTTCATATTTTTTTGAGGACTAACGATATCCAAAACTTGGAGTGGATGCTCTTAAGAAAGAAAACGACTGTTTCAGTTGATGGAATAAATTGCCCACAGAGAGAACATAGAGAGGGAACATGCATCATGTAGAACAAGTAAATCACAGAACAGCCCAAAATGTTCTGAAAGTAAATTATGAAACCAAGTAGGTGACTTAGCACAGTACTCCATGCACTGGGACAGGGAATGGCTTTAAACAAAAAGAGGGGAGATTTATGTTGACGTTAGGAAGAAATTTTTTACTCAGAGGGTGGTGAGGCCCTGGCAGTGCTGCCCAGAGAAGCTGTGGGTGCCCCATCCATGGAGGTGCTCAGTGCTGGGTTGGATGTGGCCCTGGGCAGCCTGAGCTGCTGGGTAGGAACCCTGCCTGTGGGATAGGGCTTCCAACCCAAACCATTCTATGATTAACTGTACTCTAACAAGAGAAAATTCAGTATTTTGCCTGCCTAATCATTATTCTTGTATTATGAATGCATTTGGAAACTCATGGGCCTCTTTTCTCCCCTACACACACTGTCTACATTGGAAGGAAAATAATGTCCAAACTGAGAAAAGACCTATGACATACACTGGCTACAGAGAAATGTTCTTTAGAAAAAGATATTTTGGAGCCTAAAATCAAGTGAAATCCTGATTCCATGCAAGAAGGGAGAAGTTTTGTCACTGACTTAAAAGAAGCCATAATTTGACCCTACATGCAAAGATGGGGAAGTCCTCCCTGATGCAGACAGAGCAGCCCCAAATCTTTGTGTCATCTGCTTCCACCCAATAATAGCTTTATAGAAGTAAGTTAAGAATGAATAACCTAAAAGCTGCCCAAGGCGGCTCTAAAGTGCTGCCTTCCCTCACTGCACATGAGGAGACAACCATTAGTGCTGCTGCTGCGTGGTTCACAGCTCCTCAGGGGCTGCTGTGCTAGCAGAATGGCCTGGTTTTGTGCTGCAATATGCACACGTTGGAAATTGCTCGCATTTGGATGCTATCGTGCTCGGTTTTGAGTTAGTGCCGTGTCTGTTATGGATTCTTCTCATCACGGATAATATGTCTCCTGTGAGCATGAGTACTATTCTTCATTTTTGTTTGGATAACGCTTCTCTCTGAAAGTCAATAGACTGCATTTATACACAGCAGTATATTGTTTAAAAAAATTAACGGCTAGAAGATTAAGAAACACAAAACAATAGCAAATAATTATTAAACTGCATTACATTTCCACCCAGAAACCTCTACGGACTTCACAAACGTTAGTAAATGCATCCTCAGCATACTTCAAAACATGAAGATATTACCCCCTGCAAGGAAACTGAGGCACAGAGATGATGGCTGACTTGCCTAAGATCAATATGGATGAGAGGGTTTGCATCCACAATGCCCTAGCACCCAGTTCTGTATACTTCTTTAGGGCTGATGGAAAGAGATTTGAATACATGGTGGGAGGACCTTGGTCTTTATTATACCTAATTTTGAGAACCTCCTACCCATTCTGCACAAGCACTGAAGCAGAACTTTAACTGCCTTCACTTTGAGTTACTGCAGTTGGAGCTGCAGTGTTCGTCTTCCGAAAAATTCCTAGGGTACTGCTGAACTGCACAGTCAGCTCCTCACTCAGCTGGCATATAACACAAGCTTCAGTAACGTACTTTGGACCAATGACAAACAGCTCCCTTTCTTCAGGTATTTACACTGAAATAATCTGACATTTATTTCAGATGACAAAGAGATGAAGCTGAGATGTGGCAAGGGAGAATATCTTTTCCTTTCTATGCTGAGCATATGGGGACAAGTGAAAATTACCCGGTGATTGTCAACTGAGCTGTGGCTACACCTATGAACATGTTTTTAGTTTGCACGGCTGGGGTGGGGGGTAGGAATAACTAAAAAAGGGGATAAGCTACATTGCACTTCATATGGAATACCACAGGGTGAGAGTGTGCATATGGATGATTTCCACGGAGTGAGTGAGGTGCCTGAAGGTCACCATGCAGTAATTTATCTAGCTGCCTAGTGAGGCGAGTTAAAAAAAAAATAGCCTTCCTGGAAGGAATAACTTACAGTAAGCAGAGGAACTGCTTAGTGCAGACACTTTGCCTGAGCCAGTGTTCAAAGAATCAAAGCCGGGAGGAAAAGGATTTGCCACTAAGTCACTCACTATGTACACATATATTTATATGCATATGGCAGTCTGAAGCTTGCAAGCAGCAGGGGAATCTTACCAATTTCTGCTCACAAATTAGCTATTACATTATCAAAAAAATCTCTACCACTACTTGTGACTATTTATTTACCACAGTCTATATACTGTTTTTACAGCCACTTTAGCTATATCACATTAGAAACCATTGTAGATAAAGACACGTGTTTCACACTGCTGAAAAAAGCAAGGTTTATTTCTGCAAAAGTACTGACATAAGGCATCTTGATACTGGAATAAACCTATCTCCTCATGTGTGCTGAATTGTTTTAACTGTACACAAACAACTCCTTAATTGAAATAATAAAAGTACAAAAGCCAGAGCATGAAGATTGGGCTTTAGAAGACAAAGATTCAAGTCTTAAGTAACACACAAGTATGGTTAATTAAAAATAAAAGTGCAAAAACATACAAATTAAAAATGTAATAGGCAATGGGATAGCCTGATTGCTTGGGAAATGTAAGACTGGCTCTTGGTAGTAAATGTAAGTTTAGTTTGGGGGAGAGCTACTTATGTGGGAAAGGCTGGAGAGCACTGGTTTCTTGAATAATGGCATGCTATGATGGGAAAAAATGAGAAGCAATTTGGGCACTATTAGCAACACTGTTCAAGAGTAATAAGGAACTTGAAAATGATGTCAGAGAGATAAGATAAAGAAGACTATTATACTGTCTGAAGGCCATCATCTAGTATAGCTGTAGAGGGTGAATGAAAATGGAAACCAGTTAGGAACATAATACGATATGCTTATGGTATTTTGTATTTGTGCTGTTAGCAGGTGCAAGTCTATTGGTATCAGTGGAGCTGTCTTCACTTGCTGCTCAACTCACTGCGGTCCTGTATCTGTTTTATATGCCTACACTATAGTGTGCGTGTGCTATTTGAAACAGAAAACTTCAGAAATATATTAGAATTGTGCTAGACTATGTAGAGTGGTTAAAACGTGTACCTGCTCTAAGTGCCTGCCATCTGAAACACAAGGGGATGAACCTGAACTGTCTGCTACAAATGCATATATGGAAGTTTTGGATTTGAGCCCAGATATGAATATACAAATAGATAAAGTTTATAGAATTGTGACGTGAAGTCTCAGGGGTTTCGTGGGAATGCCTAAAAAACACTTCACAACCAGAACATATGCCTTCCATGCTAAGATATCGGATGCCTTTGTCTCCAAAACAAAGGTCATGGAGAAATCTGTGAAAAAGGAGAAATAAAAAAAGGCTTTTACTTAAGAGCTACCTTTGCATTGTTTTCCAGACTTATCTAAAGCTACTCAAATGTAGCAGGCTAGGAATTTGTTTAAGAAGTGTTTTAGCACGGGGGATGTAAGTCTTCCATTTTGCATCTGGCAAAGTGGAGTGATCACTATGGAAATAGGCAGTGTAGTCTACATTTCTGCATGGTGATCAAGCTAAAGCTTTTCCAAATTGCTGATCTGCTTCCCTTGTTACAGATGAATACATCAGAGGAAAGTCGGCAGAAGTTGCCTGGCTTAATGACAGATTGGCACAAGATTCTGCAACGAGACAAACTTTGATTCTTACCCATGCACTTAGCAATTTGTCCTAAAACTCTGCTATTAGGAGCTAAGATTTCAGAGAACAAATGATAAGTTGCATATGGTGTGGTGATACAAATTGAGGTGACAATGGGGATTGAATTTGAATTTTCTACTGTACAGTAAATTACTCTTCAAGCATTTGAAATCCACTGTTGCAAGAAGTAACTACTAATTTGTATACTGCCATAAACGTATGTCCTAGCTTTCAAGCACTGTTAGCCCTGCACAAGTGAGTCTGTGCTTTTAATTGACTTCAGTGGGACTGTTTATGTGAATAAGATGAGGAAAAATTTGGCTGTAAGGGAGCGTTTCTCAGAGCTCGAGGCTGAATAATCACATGGCTGTGAACAGACCTCTCAATTTTCCCTAGGTTCTCAGCTACCAACTGCCAAAGGAGCATATTAAAAATTAAAAAAAAAAAAAAAAAAACAAAAAAGAAAGAAAGGAGAGAAATTAGTGTCTTCTTCTCCAGCATGAAACACAGTGGAATAGCCCCAGTGCAAGCCTGTGCTATGTGGGCAGTGTGTCGGTACCCTGGGGGGCTCCTACACCTGGTCCACCCCACAGCCCTGATGGGCTCTATCTGCACATGGGCCACGAGCAGACCACAGTGCAAATGTGCAATACAGAGAGCTGGTGGAGCACAAAGAAAGGATAAGTCCAGGCTCCCACTCAGTGTGAGGCATCTGTATTTTGAGGAGGCATGGGGCTACTGCAACTCCACATCAGCATGGAGAGCAGCAGACTAGTGCCCCAGTTTCTCCTGCACAGCAGCTGGTTAGAGTGCTTCTGGGATGCACGTAGTTTCTTCCAGAAGAAATCATCATATCAGATGGGTGTCCTTCCATATACACATATACTTTCATATTTTGAGCCATCTAAATTCTTCATTTTACAGCATTACGTAAAATATTTGTAATGTTATTAACATGCAAAATAGGTATAAATAAGGACAATCTTTTTCACTTTAAATGAATAATGATCAACCTCACACAGTTCACAGCCAGCTTTGTGGCTCACAGGGTTTCACTTTACCTCATGTGTGAGACACAATCAGAAATCTGATTTTTTGAAGTTGCTATTTTATAAACCTTTGATATTGCCAACAAAAGTCAATTTCCTCCATGGAAGTATAGGACTTGGGAAGGGGGGTTACTCTCACATTTTTGTGAATTCTTACAGAAAAAAAAGAAAATGACCTATGCTCCCAGAAAGTTAGCAGGTGACTTATTAAACGTTTCTCAAATCTCCTTCAGGAAGTTCATTAAAACTCTATTTGGAAATGACCAGGTGCTTGCTTCCCGCAGCGCAACAGGGAAATCTGTCACCCTATTTAAAAAATTGTTTGGTTACTAGGAAAAAAGAAATAATCATTATACCAAGCTGTGTGGTTTTGTGATGGAAAACTGTGGCTTGGTGAGAAAAGTGCCAAGGTCACTGCAATGAAAGACACACAGTGAACTCAGACCTGATTTCACAAGTCAGTGGTGGATGGGGGCCAGGGAAACAAAGTTGTTTCTTTGGTTTGCTTGAAAACACTTTTAAGATCCTGGATAAAAGTAACTCTCTACTTTGAGAGAGTTTTTAGTTTGAAAGAAATTATCAATAGAAAATATTTTATATGTGTAATGAGGATCGCTAATACTGACAAAATTACCTTGTTTGACACTGGATCCTGACCTAAATACTATCGCCAAGTCAACTAACAGGAAAATAGTAGGGCTAAGTGTTTTTCGTTCTTTGTACTGCCAAACCACTGCCTCTTGCAATCAGGATTGATTACAAACACCCAATTAAGAGGCATTTGGAACATGATCTGAACACTAATCCTGTCTCTTTTTCTCTTTATACCTAATTATCAGCCTTAAGATGGGTATTAGCGCTTTAATTAGCAGATTTACTTTAGGAAATCCTATATAAGCTAACAATTCTATATGATATGCATGTACATATGCACAGTCTTAAAGATGTGCATGTAACATGTATGTTTGTGATCAAGTTGTTCCGTATGATTTATGACTAGACATACGCATGTGAGTATTTGTATCCTGTTTTCAGACATAACTTCATCTTTTGGAAATACTACAAAAGAAAATAATTCAATTTGCTTTTATATCAGCTGTCTCTATATCATAACTATCAAATTATGATCTAATGTTATAGCTTGCAGTAAGCTATAATTAAGAAACTAATTTTCAGCAACACGTAGATTTTTATTTTAATTACATTAACAAGGGGGGGGGGAGGGGGGTGAAGAGGAAAGCAAGATGAGGTTGACTGAAAGCATCTTGAATGGTTCATAGGGCCAATGTCTGCAACTCTGGGTTTCATTTTAGAAAGGACTCAGCCCTCTGTTCTAAATTTGCCTCTCTGTCCACAGAAAAGCTGAAGGATGAGGCTCACGGGAATCTACATTTGACCCTGAAGATTTTCTCCTGTCTGAAGGGCATCTGGTTGTAGCACGTCAAGACATAATTTTCCCCACAGTTCACTTAACCGTCTACATTAATATAAACATCTGCATATGATTGTTATTATAATTGTAAAATGCTATGTACTGAGACCCAAATCAAGGCTCTACTGCGCCAGGGATGTACCCGCATCCACAGAGTGCAAAACCAGGCTCTGTATCCAGTACCTCTGTTCCTAATGCACACATGCCCAGATGTCCAGGTATGACCAGGTAATTTGGTCATGATTTTCCTAACGTATTTTCCTGCCACTACTCTGAAAGAAAGAATTGTTAACCAGGTTAGCAGTTGAGACTTTCACACGAGTTAATTGCTTGGAAAAACAACAAAAGAATCTGTTTATGGCACTGTGTAATCGCAAAAACAATTTAATTTCCAACTTCTTTAAACTCTTATTTAATCTCTAAAACACAATAAAATAATAGAGCTATCTTTGGATGCTTGCATCTGATAAATGTCTGGAAATACATGCCGAATCCTGTAGCAAGGAGAAAGGACTATGATTCAGAAACTTTACGTAAAGGAAAAATATTATCTGTATGCAACATACACCATCTGTACTGAAACAAGAGTTATTTGCTTTCCTGATTCTAAGCAGGCCCTGGGCTGACCCCCTTACTTGGCACTGTTAGCCTTAAATAGGTATCAAATAATGGTCACCAACAGCACGCTGCCTGAGGAAGCCCTTAATGTGCTTTTATTTAAAGTAGAGAAATGCTCTAAGAGTGCACCCAGAAACAGATGTTAAAAGTCCACTTCAACAACTCTCATCCTAAACTACCTCAGAAGGCCTTTTTCTTGTTTTGGTGGCCAGAACGATGATCACTTCCACTCCTTTTATAATTTCAAATAATATCTCAATAATCTCAAACAGCTTGATGCTCCTGTTGAGGGAGAGGTTTCTGAGAGAGACCAGGGGTGGAGAAACTGACTCTTTGGCCCTGGTACAGCTTCTCCTGCAGGACAGTGCTGAGATTCACATTCTTCTTGAGATCACATCGAACCTGGCTTCAGCAGTGAGGCCATCAGGTATATGCCAGCCTCCTCCTGTGAGGTGCTCATGGTGTAAGGGCTGGGTGCTTTGGTTCACTCAAAAGACACACAAGATGTGGGTATCACTTCAGCCACTCTCAGCAGGTGGCAAGTGGACATTCATGTCTGCCTTAGATACCTGGTCCTGAGACAAATGGCTAGAAGAAATGGCACTGGTGCCTAGACAGGCAGAGCAAGCTGCTAAAACCATGTTTCTGGTTGAAAGCTCAGAGGCATTGACTCATTCAGGCTCCTCTACTGAGTTCAGCCATGCTGAAATGGGTGATGAGGCCCTGGCATTGCTGCCCAAAGAAGCTGTAGGTGCCCCATCTCTGGAGGCATTCAAGGCTGGGTTGGATGGGGCCTTGGGCAACCTGAGCTGCAGGAGGGCAGCCCTACCCATGGACAGAATTGGAACTGACATTCTTTAAGGTCCCTTTCAACTCAAACTACTCTGTGATTCTATGATTCTAAGAAATACGGTTCCTGTCTTTCACAGGCCCGAATTAATCTGCTCTTTTACTATCTCTGCTGCTTAGCTGCCATAATCAGCTGCAGTCACCTCACTGCCTACTGAGTTCAAAAGCTACTGAAGGAGATGAAATTAGGAAGCTCTGATTGACATTTGCCATCAAAATGACTGATACAGTTATAAAACAGTCATACAGGGCCTGTGCTCCACCATTCCTCACAGCCATAAAAAAAAGAAGATACAGCTTTGTGAAAGCGGAGGGCAAAATTCCCCTTGCTTTCAATGATAACAAGACAGCATGGAGTCCAGATCTTGCATTACTCCTGAGGTGTCCTTTGCACAGATCTGGGAGCAATTCAGGGTTGGTAAACCTGGAGTCAGGTCTCAGGCACACCTCTGGGCAGTCAGAATGCAGTTGTAATGTGTGCAGCCTTAGCAGTTCAAAAGACCGTTCCAACATATGCGGTTTAACTGGGTCTCCCAGGACAGCACTGCATAGCCAAAGCAGCTCAGTGCCACCTGGGGCTCAAACTGCCTTTGCACAAGAAAAACATAAACCACAAAGTCTGCCGAAGGCAGCCTGTCACTGTGTGGAGAAATAGGAACCAGGATTTAAACAAAAGTAAATGAAAGCTTAAACTTTGCAGAAACTAAAGCAAGGCTGAGCCATGGCTTGCCTCGCTCCTGTTTATTTTACCAGCCTCAGTTTGTTATGCCTACAGATTTGCAGCATAAATCCATTGACATTATTTAGAAATACAATGGATGGATGAATTTCCAACATCATTAAGGGCTATAGAAGTTTGTAGGGCTACAGTTGCGCTCAGTCTGGCCAGCCTTTCTGCTTGCAGACTCAAGGATCTGCAGGAGCTGCTTTCTTCTACATAAACAAACACAGGTGGGTATTATTTTCTCTGTATTCTATAACTAACTGCAATTTCTACTCAGCCCTAATCTCATCAGTGTACCTAATCCCTGATAAAAGCAGTATAAAGAAAAATTATCTATGACATCTTTCCATCTAAGACACAAATGTTTCCAAAATGGGCAGTTCTTCTGTTCAGACCAGTTCGACAGCACTGTGTACACCTTTTATAATTGTCAAGCAAGAATGATATTTACTCTATACATCTATAAATGATGGCCAATAAAACAACTGTACTGCATGGAGTATATATAAAGACCTTGAAAAGCAATATAGTCAAGTCTGGCAACCAAGTCAATAATTTGTCAGTAAGAAAACCACTTTTGGGCTTTCTCTACCCTGTTCTCCACCTTTCTTAAGCTCTTTTCTTCTGAAGCTTCACATTCATTTTCTTAATGTTTTTAACCTAGTGTCTGTGAAATTTTTATTGCTCCCCAGATAATGACATCTGATCTGAATGTAACCACACACCTCTTTGCTCAGCAACATTTGTCACAAACCATTATAAATTATCATGCTGATAGTGTGCATTGCTGGGAAACCGGAAAAGTTCCATAAATTCAAAATACTGTATCAGTGACATTCTTGTTTATTATCTAGGTATAAAGTTTTACTGGATTCAAGATGGCTACATTTACACAGTAGGCTCCTTCAGTGACACGAGACATATACAGCTTGCTCCAAGTGCTGAAAAGCATTTACCACATGCAACAAACATTGGAGCATTTTAATACTCAGACATATGTTTTGTCTCTTCTATTCATTTTAACCATCTTCCTGACTCCAAAAATGCATGGATGTTATCCATGCTTGCTTGAGAAAAGGCAAAACAGCAAACAAGCTAGCGCTGTCTTAAAGTAAACAGTAATTGCTGTTTCTTTGCCTCCCGAAGAGGAGGCATAACACTCATTAAAGTTAAAAGTTAAAAAGAGACTGTGTATTTTTTCATTATGTGCTAATACTCTTGATAACAATCTGTGGTTGACATGATTGTATGCTTCCCGTTGAGACCTAGTGTTTCCATTATGCTGGTTCAGTAATTCTGGCTAGAAAGTTTTTTGTCAGATGAACTTAGCTTGTGTGAACGTATTTCTAATTATTTGCGTATCTTTATTCTTCAGAACTGTGAAAGTTCTGAAGTTTTCTGGACTGCCTCCAGAAAAACAGGATTTTTCACCGTGTTTGCTTAAAACAACTCAAATGATCATGAGAAAATCACACACACATGAATTTTACTAGCAGTCATTTGAGAAACACGTATCCATTAAAGCACAGCATAATCATAGGTAAATCAAGAGTATATTTTCAAAATGAATCCCAAACCCTCATGTTCAAAGAGACTCACTGCGAACAGATTCAGTATAGCTGATACTGAGATTTGCTGCTTTTGATTCTCCTTGGAGAATTGACCTTTCACCAGATTTACATTTCAATACGCCCAGTCTTCTACACGTGGTGATATTCACTAGTAAGGTAAGGCCTATTGGTTTTCCCATTGACATTACAGACCACAAGAGTAACCTGTCCAAAGTCACACTGTTCCCCTTCCCGGGCGCAGGGGTTTTTGTTATTGAAGTTATTTCAACTCTAACTGAGGTATAAGATGCAAGGAACAGCATTATGAAGAGGATCTTGGGAGCTAGGCCAGAAAGTTAATCTTCTCCTCCAGTCCACTTTAATTGTATGGGGCATTTTTGTTCCCAGACATGAATTCCCCTATCTCTCATTTTCTATCTGCTTTTCATATTTAAGTGCTTATTAATTTCCAGTGCTAAACCTTTCAATAAGCCAGTGCGTAACCTAAATTGCACATTTCGAGATGGCACACTGGGTTGCTAATAAACTAAGAATATTAGGAAATCAAAATGTACTTAGTTGCAAAACCAAAAAAAATCTCATGATATGTTTCACTGCATTAATCATCGCTTGCACCCGGTGTTCGGTAAAAGGAATGTGGATTTTCTAAGCAGACAGTGAAATGTGAAACCACAGAGCTTGTTGACAAATTTCTGTTGCTGAAATCATTTTCTATTATTCTGGTCCTAAGGTTCTTGGCACGAACACAATCCTTCTCAACTTAAAAAGAGCAATTTTAAGTATAAGTGAAGTAGCAGCTGAGTAATTTATCATAGCCTAGAAGATTAGCATTTCAGCATAGACCAAATGACAGTAAAGTCATCACCATCACACACTGCAAAGACAATGCAAACAGCCCTGTTCAGAGACTCCCTCCCACCCACTGCCATCTCATTACTGCGTTGGGCCCCTTTCAGAGGAAGGAATAATGCAAGGGCGAGAGTGGACAATGAATATTGAGAAGGGAGCGATGAAGGGAGGGAGTCAATCTCTTCCCTGGACCCCGTTCAGCTCAGTCTGGCACTATTTAGCACAACACTACGCCACAAAGATTACTTGTTCCTTAAATAATTGTATGCTGTGCACCGCTTTACTGCTGTCAAAGACCACATTGGTTATATAGCATTGGAAGAACATGTATTCTAGCAAGGAACAAAAAAGGGGTTGACACTGGAATATGCCTGATTTAATTTCTCAATCTCTGTCTAAAAGACAAAGAGATACACACACACACGACCATTTTTAAGCATTAGCACCGTTCCACAGAAAGAAAGTAAAACCCATACAAAGAAGACACAAGGAAGTGAATCATGGCCTGAGCACAGCAAATTAAAAATTAAAGAACGGGAAATGAGCGTGTGAACATATGGTGTGAATATGAGCTGCAGCTCCAACATCACAATAAAAATCCATTTTAACAAAGAGTCCGTTTAGTTTTATAGCACAGGGTTTTCCTGCATTATCACTTGAACTGAAATGCTGATACACAAGAGATTACAGAAACAACAACAAAGCAACTAAGTGCCACAATGTATCATTAAAGAACTTCATTTTAAGGGAAATCAATAATGATGTTCTAAGTAATCTATTTATTAAGTAGTAGGAACAGAAACACGCATAGTAAAAATTAAGTGCTTGAATACAGTTGCTCCCTAAGTCCAACAGTCCCACTTCACAGTCCATGACAACCACTCCTGATGATGCTGAGCATCATTTTACAGTACCAGAGGCTGTGGAATATTGAGAACTCTCATGAAATGTCAAACACTAATGGGAACTGAGTTTAATCCCTTCCTGACATGCAGAGAAAATCTTGACTGATAGCATTAATGAACAATGACTCTCTCTTGCAGTTGTCAGAAGGGGCTGAAAACTCCATGATACCCAAGAATTTTTTTAATAGTGAGTTATTAAAATATTTTCGTGAAACAAGTAGGCTGAACTTAGAGGGTATGTTGAAGAGGGGAATGACCTGACTGTGTCTTGCCTTATTCAAGTTAAATGGATCCCACTCAAAGATTTGGGGAAAAGTGGAGAACAATTTTCTGGGAGAGTCCCACTCCCATTATAGATGGTCAATGGAAACGTATGCACAGAATGCCTCAATTTTCCCCTTCCTCCTCCCAAAGAATTACAGCAGAGCAGGAGGAGGAATAAGAGCTATCCTGGCTATAAATCAGCAGCAAAGGGAGAAAAGGGGATGTACAGCTATCGTATCTGCAGCTCACTGCTCCTTAATGGGTGAGAGTAAATACCAGATATTCTGCATTAATAAAAGGAGTTCACAGTTTATAGATTGCCCATTTCTGCCACAGGCTATTAGCAGTTGTGGAAATATTAAAAGAAGAGGAAGTATCTCCTAGCTTTTTAGAAACTTATTCAAAAAAGCAAACAGTCAAACAAGCTCAGAACGCCTCATCTTAATTGCACTCCTGTAACACACACCATCACCCACCTGCCTCTCCCACGAGGCAGAGGGAATTCAAACCTATGTCAGATCACCCACAGAAAAGTTGCAAAGACACTTTTCCACCTCCCCCCGGCCGGGCTCAGCGGAACGGAGCCCGCAGCCCCGTGGCAGCGGTGAGGACCGGCCCCGGGCACTGCGGTGGGGGGGGGACGCGGAGCGCTGCGGAGCGTCGCGGAGGATGGGAGCTGCGCGGAGCTGCGCCGGCAGGTGGCGCCATAGCGCTCCTCAGCGCGGCGGCCGCACTTACTTGCAGTCGCGGTCCTCCAGGTCGAAGTGCGGATTGAAGTTGATCATGATCCGCTGGTAGGGCTCCGGGGCCTGGATCAGCCACTCGCACTTCTGGCTGGGGTGGTAGGACTGGGGGTAGCCGGGGGAGGTGAGGTACCCGGGGCTTAGAATTTTGATCGTGTCGCCGCATTTATCTGTAGTGGAAGGAAAACAGGTTGGCTTGTTTTTGGTACTTCAAGGGGATGACAGCCTTCCTCAAGCAAACTTTTGCTGTGTGCTTGCACAAAGCCATCTCTGCTAAATTTTCTGAAAGGAAGAGGCCTGACTCTCTGCATCCATCCATAAATCCAACATCAGGCACAAGATCCCCCCTTCCTGATCTTTAAAAGCTCTCCCAAGCAAACACTGCCCATACGGTGTTCGACTCTCTCCTCCCAACACTGCTAACACTGGCTCAGGAGGTGTCACAGACCCAATTATCCCCCAAAGTATAATCTCCTTAACGATGAAGTTTTAAGGAAAGCTGTGGGAGGGCAACTAAAAGGAGGCCGCCTGACCTCTGTCCAAATGAGCCTGGTCAGTGTCACTGGGATGGTCCTAGGGATTCCTGCTCCTTGCAGCAGACCCTCCCCTTGCTTATCAGGCCATAAATCTAGGCAGACCAAAATTATCTCTGCTCCTCAAACCCAGGCTGGCAGAGAACAAAGTGGTTTTAGTGAAGCAGAAATCACCCACTATTTATTCCTTCAAGGAAGTTTGTTCATGCTTGGAGGCTGCATCAAAGTAATGGAGCAGAACAACATCCTTCCCCGTTCCCCTCTGTTCCTCCCTTCCCCCCCCCCAACAACAACAAAGGTTTATTTCTAATAGCAAAATAGTTGCAAAAGTTCCTGGAGTGACTGAGCGTGACTGTGAGAAGTATCATGTCATATTTTGGTTCTCTGGGCAGCACTGCCAAGGTTGTGCTTTAGGGCTTATGGCAAAAATAAAGAGACCAATATAAAGACAAGAGGTTCAGTCTACGTCGTCACTCACTTCACTGTCCAGTGCAGATTTCTGGTTTCACTTATTTTTCTACTATGGTTTTCTACGCCTGGATGCTCAGAGAAGGAAAACTTTCCCTAAAGAGTGACTGTTTAATTTTGAGCAATAAAATGTGACAGTAAACTACAGACAGGAAGACTATCTGGACTGAAAATGGAGCCTGTATGTCACTACATCCCAATAATGGTACACACAGACTGCACTGCTGTATCTTATACACATTCTGCAAAAGCAAAATGGCATTCCTTACTCTCAGCATGAATTTATGAATGTACAGGATTTTACTGTAGAAAAACCAGGTCAAATGGAAATGAGTGAGGAAGAACACATCAAAAATGCATTAAGCTGCATGCTTTGTAGAGAATATTTGCCATAAATTAAGAGAGGAGGGGATGATACATACGCAGCTGTGTGGTCAAGAACCAGATATTGCTAAGCACGCTGCTGGGAATGGCTATCTTGTTATTTATTTCCGCCTTGCCGTTGCAGAACAGCCTGTTTCCCCTGACCAGAACAAAAGGCGCTGCGGCTCAGAGCTCAAAGCTGTCACTGGTGATCTCGCTAATCCGCCGCCTGGGCTCCGGGGAACCCTGCCTTTTCCTCCCGCTGTAAGCACCCTTGGAAAGTGATCCCGTCTCATTAAGCCCACTCCAGCCCTGCAAACAACATGGCAGGGTCTGGCATCTGCTAAAACGCCTGAAATAAAGCAGCGCTGCTCCCATTCGCTCGACAGAGTCAGTTCGGAGGACGCTGAGGTGGACTCACTACCACCAGCGCTGTTTAATCTGCGACTTCTGGGAAAGTGACAGAGTAATAAGATAATGCGCCCTGCTCGGCTCCGCGGCTCTGCGCAATCTCTCTCACACTTGATTAAGAAGAGTAGTTTCTAATGACTTTGGACCATTAGTTCTAAATAAGGTTAATGAATTAATTTAGCAGACACCAGCGCTGGATGTCGGTGAAGTTGGCATCGGTGGGTGAGAGGGAGGTTATCGTCTCTGTGTCTGGGGCAGGGTCCCGCGCCCATCGCTCACAGCAGACGGAGGCTTCTGCCCAGCACCTTCTTCCAAAGGCCAAGGAGAGGACAGCCCTGGAGCCGCGGGGCTGGGGCACCCCTGGGTGATGTGGGAGCAGCACCCCTCACCTGGGCCAGGGGCACCACCAGAGCACCCCCCGACACCTCCGCTCCTGTGCCTCTGTGTCGGGAGGCGGCTCTCCCACTTAAACTCATCCTCCTCCAAACGCTGCGAAGGAGATGAACTCCCGTCATAAACCACGAGGCTTTAATGCTCTCTCTTCCGCTCGCGGTCTCTTATTAAAACAATATACCAGCGCAGAGCGGAGTGTGCTCTCTTCTTTTAATTACTTTGATTGAAACCCCAACCAGGCTAAAGTAAATATTTGATAATTAGTTAATAATAATTGCTCGGGATTTGTCGGGAAAGGCAAACTCGCAGGAGCTGCTCGCTGTGTGGGAGCGGAACGTCAGCGCTCCCACAGCCGGAGCGTCTTGAGAAATGCATCAGGCAGTGACAGACACATCCGCGGTGCCCGGGCATTGTTCGGGGAAAGAGGAGCGCGGTGCTTTCAATTTGTTGTGTTTGCAGGGGATGCCTGACAGTAAACCAACTGCATCGGTCATCTGTTACAGGATTTCTCTCCTAAAAGAGTATTTGAGCCTTCGTGGGGCGGCTCAGCCCACCCCTCTCCCCTCCCCCTCGGGCACTGCGTGAGTTGTACACAAACTGCGCACCTCGGGAAGGGGTGGGCTGAGTGCTGTGACACCCGCAGGTACACGGACAGCCCGAAACGGGCAAGGCACTCCGACACCTTTCGCTTTGGGGAAAGAAAGGGCGAGGAAGAGCCTTTCGCCTTCAGCGTTCATTATCTTTGAGATACCGAAGGCGAGACTTATTTAATTGCCGATGGGAGGAAACGCTATTAAGATAACTGTCTATCCTGATCTTGTGAGAACGAGCAACCTGCTCGGTACGAGCACCCCAAAGAGCTCAGAAGGCAATGCCCGGCCCGGAGGTACCGGGGGAGGACCGCACCGCTCCCGTCCCCCAGCGGAAAGTTCCAGGGGGGGAAGTGGCTCGGAGCGGCCCCACTGCGCGCCCTCCGCTCCCGCAACCCCGGAGCCGCCCCCCAGGCTCAGAATCGCCGTCCCCGCGACACTCACCGCTTCTCAGAGCCCTGGCGAGAGTGAAGGTGAGGGCTGCGCAGTGCAGGAGAAGTCCCCAATCCATTTTCCCTTCCGAGAGCGGGGAAAAGACAAAAATGTGAAGAAAAAAAAAATGCCCTCCACGCACAACTCTTCCTAGGTCTTAAATCCTCCGGCCGGAGTCGGGAGCAGAAGGCACGGTCCGTATGGGCAGTCCTAGGGGCAGAGCGAGGTTGGCCGCCCGCTCTGAGCCTCAGCTCGCCCGCATCCTGGCGTTCAGCTCTGGCTCCCTCTGCCTTTCCCCACACTTGTTCCCGCTTCGGGCGCCGCTGCCCCGGCCATTCCCAGAGAGACTAGAAAGCCAAACGAAAACGAGGAGGAAAAAAAAAAAAGAAAAAGAAAAACAAACAGACAAACAAGACAGACAAAAATCCTGGCGGCTGCTGCTGGCACCTCGGGAGCGCTCTGCCGGGGCGGGCTGCGGGGCGGCTCTGCGGAGGGGAGAGAAGGGAGGAGAGCGGCGGTGAGCGGGGACAAGCGCCGGAGTTCGGCAAAGTGCTTTCTCGAGCCCTCCCCGCTCCGCTCTGATCCGCGGCGCGGATCCCGCGGGGTCGGCGGCCCCGGAGCAGCGGTACCCAGCGGTGCCCGGCGGTGCCCTGCGGGGCTGGGGCTCGGGTTGGGGCGGCGGCGCCCCGCACTCACCTGCCCTGCGGGGAGCGAGCGAGGGAGCGCGGCGCTGCCGCGGGGAGTGCCGGCCGGGAAAGGGAAGCGCCCGGGCGGCTCCTGCTCGCAGCCTGAGGAAGAGGAGCGCAACTCAGCGGCAATAAGAGAGGCCGAGGAGCCGCCGTCTCCCAAGCCCCAGTCCCCTCCCCCTCCCCGCCCTCCTCCTCCTTCTCCTCCTCCTCAGCCCCCCAAGACATCGGCGGCGCGGAAGAGGCAACAAACAAACACGGCCTTGACAGCCGGCCGGGCGGGGGCCCGCTCCGTGAGACTCAGAGGGGAAGGGAGGGACGGGGGGACGGGGAGCAGCCTCACCCACCCGGGCAGGTAGAGCCGAGCCGGGCGGGGGCACCCACCTGAGCCTCGCGGACTCCTGTGTGGCCCTGCGCCGCCGTGCGGTGCCGGCCCGGCCCCGTGCCCACCTCCCGGCCGCTGCCCTCTCTGTCCTCCCGCGAGGTGACCCCCTGCTGGAGACTCAGCCGGACCCTCTGGTCTTGTCCCCTTTGCGCCCTTTGGGCACCTTCTCGCACCCTCCCACTCCCGACACCGACCCCCTCCCCTCGTGTCCCCTCGACTGTCACCATTCTGTCCGTCCTCCACAAAGTCCCCAAGGAGCAGAGAAGCAGTCCATATTCCCCAGGCCTGCTCTGCTCCCCAGGGAGGATGTGCAGCCCCAAATCTCCATCCAGGAGAGCACAGCTCACTCCCAGTCCTGTGGCTTTGGATAGGTGGTGCTGGCCAGCAATGGGGTCTGCCCCATTGCCCTGCCCCACTGCCCAGTCCCAGAGGCTCAACTGTGCCTTGGCAGTCAGTGCTGCTGAACCCTAGTGCTCCCTTCACATGGAGTGTTTTGAGCTCCCTCTGTGCCGAGGCGGTCAAGCGCTGCGGCAGGGGTTACACCAAGAGCTCGTAGGCTGAAAGCTAAACCATGGCGTTAAGTGGTCCCCAAAGATGGGTCTGTGCTAGGAAATGACCCGGGGCTTCTGTGAATATCAGGCACTCGCATATCCCGCTGCCAAGTTTGGAAACGATTTGTTAGCGGTGCACAGCTAGTGAACCCTGTTCACGCTCCATCAAAAGGGCCCGTGGAGGTCCTTCTCCCAAGGAGCCCCTCTGAAGGCTGCCGGGGAAAAGAGTGGGCTTTTGCTGGGGGTCAGCCCCCGTGCGGCCGCAGCTGTAAATCCCCGTCCGCTCAAAAGATGTAACTATGTTTGAAATAATCTTCAAACATAGCTGTAAGTCTGCAGCCGCACAGATTAACTACAAATGTGTTACATCTGTGTTCAGACATCGTACGGAGATTCAGCCTCCTCCATCTCTTTGTCTCCAGCCTCGCGTCTCAGCCTTTCTCTCTCCATCTTCCTCTCCCTCTCCCTCTCCCTTGCTGCCCTTTTGAAGCCCTGACTTTAAGGTCAGCTGAAGTCTGGAGATTAAGTCTGTAGGAAATCTGTCTGCTAGGTTCATACCGCGCACTTTCATTGCTACTTTCTGAGTTTTTGCCAGACACTCAGCTTTCTTCTGTGACTGCAGTTCTGTAATATTACACACCGAAGCACTGTTTGATCCTGTTATGTTCTCTGCACACTCCATCCCCTTCCTCAGACCTTCATCCCTGCCCATGCCCATGCCAGTTCCCCTGCCCGTGTCCATGCCCATGCCCGTGTCTACAGGTCGGAACCAGTCAGACTGAGTTACTGGGTTCAGACTCATTTCTCTGTCTTTAGGCACTCTCTGGATCATCACATACAGCCCTTGGGCATTTCTGTGATTGATTGGGATATGTATTTTATGGGTAGCACACCAAGCCCCCTTATTTTTTTCTTTTAGCGAAGTTACCAGAAAAGGGGGGAAGTGGAGAGCTAGCAGTGCTCTCTGATGATTAAAGCTCTCATGCTACTGGACAGTCCTTGAGATAAATTGGTTCTGTCCTGAAGCACACTGTCGTCTGCAACTGACTGAGAGACAATGTATGTTTCGAAATAAAGTACATCTATTTCCGAATTCTGAAGTTCCCTGCTGATGGCAGCTAATTGGTGTATACACAAGTGTATACGTACATGTTAGTTTTAAAAGCTCAGTCTCAGAAACCAAAATTAATTTTGTAAGTGAAATGCAATTGAAGATAACTGGAGGTTCTGTATATTAACAGTTAGAATTATTTTCTGACTCCAGTGGCTCTCTTGGCTCCATCACTGCTCTCCTGTCAGGCGGTGCCCATGAATCTGAAGGGAGCCAATGCCCATTCCCAATTGTACAGCTTAAAGATGCTGCAAACAAACCAAGCAACAGCAGGGTTCTTTCAGTTTCTTTCTGTATCAGATTAGAAAGTCACTTTCTATAGGTTCAGGCACAGTGTACTGCTAGATGGTGTATTTTAAAGGAGTTCCATTATCTCAAAGAAAAATTAAATACCTAAAATGCAGGTAGAGCATGTACATTAGTGAGATGGTGCAGTGTGATGAATTGCAGGGCTAGTGCCTTGTAGCCACCAATGCACACACCAGGCCTGACTGCAGCACACTCGGGTCTCCAATATCAGTGCTTCCTCTTCATGCTCAGAGATGTGCTGCAGGGACAGCCGGGCAGGGCTGTCTCCTTTGTGGCCATGGATGAGGACTTCAGCCTTTCCTCAGCACTCTGTAGGCTTTCTGGATTTCACACCTTTTTTCTCTTGAAAAAAACTCTTGAGAGTCTTAGGAAATACAGCAGAATATCATACAGTCATGGAATTGTGAAGGTTGGAAAGAGTAAGATCATCTAGTCGAGCCATCAGCCTGTGCCTGTGGCCGCTCTAGACCATGTCCCTCAGTATGACATTGACCCTTTTCTTGAACACCTCTAGGGATGGTGACTCTACAACCTCCCTGAGCAGCCTGTGCCAATATAGCTCTGGTACGTTAATGTCCCTTCCTATCACAATGTGGATGGCGTCGGTCTGTTTTTTTCTACCCGTCTTTTTCTCTCTGTTTCACAAACACAGGCACATACATCTTCCGTGTATGCACTGACCTGAAATGATGAGTGAAGACATTCTTTCCTTGGTTTACATACACTTATCTCAAAATGTTTAAGCTTTAATCATCTTGAATATGAACTGTCATCAAATGAAACATTCAGAAGTCTCTTTTTATAATCCACTTCTCACATTTTAGTATTAGTATTTTAGGTTCTGATCCTGCAACTGCTTACACGTTCGTTCAGCTCTCCATTTTCACATCAGTAATGGGATTTTATGGCAAGGATGAGTTAGTGTTACAAAGACTGAGTCTGAATCCCATGCATGTAGAAGTTAATGGAGTGGCTAGCTCTGGGGTTTGGGTCGAGGCCCATCTCTGCTTCATAATTTGACTTGGTGCTTAGAGCACCTTTTTGAAGATTGTCTGTACTTCTGTTATAAACCTGTTTCTCAGGAAGTTTATAATTCAGCCATAAAATATATTTGCCTTGGGCTAAATCATGTAATGCAAAACTTAAAATTCCAAAGGAAAAAACAGTTTTCCCATTTTAACAGTAGCAAAGCAGAGCAACTTTGATGTTTTCTCCTTTATGCTCTCATATACCACATTAATGCATTTAATTAAAAACTAAGTTTGGCAAATGATAAATACATGGCTATAGACACCTTTATTTGGTATTATTTTCAGAAAGAAACGCCACGAATTAAACTCATCCATAATATTAAATGCCATAAAATCAAGACTTCCTGCAAATATTTAGGGGATAACTGGAAATATATTTGCTTTACGACTAGTACCTATTAGTATCTTCATATATAGCTGGGTACTCATTTGTAATTGCCTTTCTAATGTTTTTTTTTTTTTTTTTTTTTTTTTTTTCCTTTAGCTTATCTTCTCCAAGAATCTCTCCAAAATTAGGCTTCTGTGTCATCTCCTCTCCTGTTGTTTCGGCTGTATGAATCACTGCTTGGCTTCCTATTGCTTGCTGTACTGAACTGAAGGTATTTACCCTTATCTTTAAAATCAGACATACATTTTCTCTTGTCTGCATCTCCCCCTTTTATCTCTTACATCTTTTATCCTCCTACTCAGTCTCTCACACCCAATGCTTTCTTACCCTGTCCTCTCACATTACACCTCTTTTCCACACACAGCCACATGCATCTAAACGATCCGCCCTCTTTCATCACTCATCTTTGCCTCCTCCAAAGAACCAGTGCAAATACATGGTTTTTATACACAAAGCCATCTGATCTGTACATTATTTTACTTTTACACATGGCCATATATTGGAAGATACACTTTGCACCTCTACTCTGGTTGTTTAGAGACCAGTTTCATTTGCATTTACATCACCTTCACGTTGACTACACTGTTAGGGTTAGAGTGGCTTTACAAGCATCTTACAAAATTCCTTGGAATCACTACTGTGTTGTCTCACAAATGCCTTATCAAAACATGTTCATCATCCTGTCTAAACACATTCCACTCCAACAAATTAGCACAGCCCGAAGCTTTATTAGCTGATTATCTGATTATCAAAAGTCAAATGTTTTCATCTGTGTCAAAGGCAAATCATCACACATATCATCTACTTCTGTTTCCATTTTGACAAGCTTGTCAGGTCTTTCCAAGGCTTAATTCTTCTTCTGCTTCAGCTGCTAGTGCTGCCAGATCTAGGCATGGTCAATGCCATGTTCTACCAGATTGCCCCACTCCTTTTTCTCGGTGTCATCTGCTTTCTCTCTAAAATAGGAAGTGGGGGGTATACACAGCATGAAAGTGGATTTAGGGTGGTGTGCTTACTAACAATGCCTGATTGACTAGGGGTTCTGAAATAGCTCTTTCTGTGATGAAAGTAATAATACATAGCAAATATATCCACGTGGACTGAGAATCTGATTGTATTTCCTCTAATGGCAATGATAAAATTCCACTGACTTCAAAGAAGAAAAGAGGCCCTGAATGATGATCACGGACCCTCAGATAATAAACTTGTTTTATCAACTTCATTTTTTTCCCATGTGATTGCACAATGAGTATATCAGTGTCTGTGTTTACACGAAGATCTGCTGCAAAAAGGCAAAATAACAGTTCCTTTCAAAATAAGGCTTTGTTAGACTGAAAGTCTATAATCATTAAGAAGAAGGTGTAAATTGTATTAGATTTATCTTTGTATATCTTGTCTTTCTTTGTTTTTGGCTGGAAAATTGGTGTCTCGCTCATGTAATCTACTCATCTGTACAGGTCCATATAATTATATCACATTATTGAAAATTATATGCACTATTTTATATGTTACATCTGATAGAGTAATACCAGGAAGGCTGTGATGTTATTAGTGAAATGGAAGCTGTCACAGCGGCGCTGCATGGTTGTCATGCACCCCCTTTAGCTACAATGCAGCAATCACTGTAAACAAGCAGTTGTACTGCATTCATTACAGATCAGATTCCCTTTCTCAGTCATCTCTCATCTTTCTCAAGAGATGTTCTCTATCATAATTTTCTTTGTCACTTATTACAGATGATGTTAAATGGCTTTTCAGCTAAATGCTCGTTTGGATTATTTATTAACCAGAGGACATTTACATTGGCATACTTTGATGTTATACATGGAATGGAGGACCCATTTGTAGGCTATAGTGGATTAACTAGAAATTCGGGGAATCATATTCGAAGGGATTAACCCTCAGGCAATGGATTGCCTCCAGTTGGTTAGCTGAGTTGGAGGAAGTGGAAGCAACCAGTAACACAAATCTTTGTTCAGAAGATTACATACAATGGTAGGAGTATTATTCAAATAAATTATATGCAGTAACTTTCTAAGTCTACCATTGTTGATCTTGCAACTTAAGTGTACAGACTGACATCAAGAAGGAGCTCTAAGGATCTACATGGGATAATTGTATTTCATACCAAGGCTTGAAAGTAGAAAGCGAGAATCATTACTGGTCTGATAAAATTGATACATTTTCAGAACATTGATTTCATTCAGCATTTTCTTGTTATTTTCTATGTTTGTAGAAAAATGGCTCTGGAATGTTACTTCTCATAAAATTGCTTTGAAAAAGAGAAAGAAAGTAATATTTTGTTTTGTTAGTTTATCAAGAAAATCCAGTTAGAGCAGGATGATGTTTTGGCCATAAAATAAGGCTGGGTGGGCAACATTTTGAAATTCAATCTGCGGGGTGCAGTAGAGGGATGTCAGAGAAACCCAGTGGGGGCGACAGAAATTGGACTGTCAGGCTCTCCCAGCCAGAAAAAGAAAATAAAAGAGAAACTGTAGAAGGATTGACTGAATAAGAAATTATGTTTTAAAAGGCCTCACCTGTAGGCTTCACCTATCTCAGAAATTTGATGTGTTTGTCTGTGTTCTCTCTCCTGACAATTCTACAGCAGTTTTACTGATACTGGGACCATTAAGTTGCCAACGAGGACAACTGAAGAACACCCTAGATAAAAGTTGACTTCAACTTTGTATGTAAGCAATGTATTTTTTACTTACATGATGAAGAATACTTTTCTGAAGAAGCTTTCACTGTAACCAAAGCAGTTTTTAAGACTTTACACATTTTTCTCTATCTTATTAATGAAAAAGAGAATAGAATTAAATTTTTTGTAATGGATTCTTCTGGATTTGTTTTTATATTTTTTAGGGAATTTTCTGGGATCTGGTTTGACTGGGAGTTCATGATTTTATATAATTCGTCTGGGTTGTCATGAGGAGAATCAGAGTTGTCCAGGTTGTCATAGCAGCCTAAACTTTCCTTTTCATGAAATTGTCACCAGGCCCTTGGCTTCTTGTAACCAAATAACCAGAAACATTATTAGTTTAATGAAGAAGCTCTCCAACAGGCTGTTTCCAAATCTGTAAGTTATCTGTCCAACAAGTATGTCACTGCTGCGTGCAGTATTTTATTCGCAAAGGCCATCTGGACAGCCTCGACAAAGGATTCATATCTTTTGCCAGAGAACATCTTGTTTGCTGTGAAAAAAAATTAAATTCAATGTTTTTCTAAATCTATCCGGAGACATTGCTGTTTTGTTCTCGACTGCTCTGTTGGCTTTACTGTGTTGGAGCTTCTTTGTCACACTTTCAGAATTTACAGATATATTTTCTCCTTTTTCATCCTTGTACTTTTAATTCGAGGTACACCTTTGCTCTTTAAGATTAGTTTGGACTCTGATTAGCAACTGTCATTGATTTATTCTTGTGAGATCTGTGTTTGCATGGAAACTCCCTGACATTTATAGGTTACATTGTTTTTAAGATTTCCTTCACGGCTTGTTCATCATGCCATAGCACACCATAAAACCTTCAGTTATTTTCTCCTCCTTTGGGTCAAATTTTTCTGTCACAGAGACCTTAATGACTAATAAACAGGAAAAAAAAAAAAAAAAAAGGTACTGCATGTATACTTGAATCCAAAGGGTGCTTGGTTTTTACTGACTGGAATGAACACGATTTCACTTGGGCATAAAATACCAGGCTGTGATTGGTGGCCAAGAGCTCTACTTCAAATTAATCCTGCAAGATACTGAGTAATATTATAAAACACAAAGTTACCTCAGCTGCCGCACCACATGGAATAGGAGCTGATGTTTTTTTAGCTCCTTAGTAAAATGATGAGCATCTTGCTGTGAAGCCCAGTATCCTTCATGCAGAAAGTGCACATGCTAATAAAAATTCAAATGTTCTTTCACCCAATTACCCATAATTAGAAAAGGGCTTCCAGACCTTTGTGATACAGTATCTGGATGAAACATTAGAAAACTAATGAAATTGATTTTTTGACATGCGCAGTATCACTTGCTGAATATAATTAAAATATCATTTTTGAGAATGATGGGAACTTGTTGGATTTATTGGAAATGCATCTTTCATATTTATTGCCTTGAATTTTGTCTTACAGGATAATTTTGTAGCATGCATATATGATTCTGGTGCAATCAATATAAATATAATGCGCTCTGTATTCACCAGTACATTCAGAGTCTCAGTCTCCATTCAAGTAAAGTATAGATGCTCTGTTTTTGGGAGTTGAAGGTAAACTGAAATTAAAAATCAAAGTGTATAAATAGTTCTTAATTATGTAAATGTGGTACTTGGAGAAAAAAATGAAGTTCTTGATGAGACTGTGTTGACAAACTATTAGTACTTTTAAGTGTTATATTTCTAATGACTAAAGAAGACCAGGAATGAGCTGGTGCTCATCATACCAAAGGACTATGCTTTTGCAGTTGAAATGTGAGCATTTTATGCAATGATAACTTTCAAAAATAAAACTTTAGCTTAAAAGTTTAGCATTTATATCCATGGTAGCAAGACTGCACACAGATGTTAAAACCCAGCAGAGGGCTGCTAACAGGTATGTAAATGAGACTGGAGATATTCATGTGTAATGCTTCCCTTGGTGAACAGTAGAGTTACTGGGGAGGTTAAGCTGACTTTTATCACCCGTTGCTGCGTGCTGGCAGCACACTGCAGCATTGCCAAGTGAGGCACTCTCAGGTCCTTTAGCCAAGACATTAACCTATTGACCCACTGCCCCAGAAGGAGAACGCTGCCAGCCATAATCAGCTCCCACTGAAGAAAAAGTTATTGCAAATGTTTGAAAGAGACAATTCCTTAGCACCTAATCAGAAGGTTTACCGGATAAATACTCATTAAAATAAGTCAGTTTTCCACAGGGACTCTGCTTGCTTATACTCTGTGGAAAACTTCATTTTCCTGAAATTTGGTTTATTATATCTTAAAAAAGATTAGGATAATTTCAGTCAGCTGTCAACTTATTTTTGAGTCTTAAGACAAGTTTATTTTTCTAAAGGATGAGAGCAAAAAAGAGTGTCGCTCTGCAACTTACTCTTATTCCAATCCCTACTTATACCAGCTTAAAATAACTTTGTATTTCTGTGAATTAAACAGGACCTGGTTATGCTGATAAACTAACCAGAATGTGGTGTGGACCTGGGAGATGCTATTAACTGCCAGTATGATTTTGGTGTGGTTTTGATCAGGGTAAAATAGTGCTTGCAAAAAATGGCTGGCTGAGGGTTGGTGGATGCCAGGGACCATTGCTGACTGGAAATTTGGGCAAAGTCACACTGCACAAATAATGAGTGTGGGTTGGTTGGCCTCGGGCCGGAGCAGAAATCCATCACCTACCTCTTCAGCTAATATAGATATGGGTTTAGTAGCTGCTCACACAACTGCATCTGTGCAAAAACTGGTGCTGTCTGGCTAATGGAAACCTATCAAGAGTTAATGAGAATGAAAGGCTTCTCATTTGGGGAACACGTTTTTGGTTTTGAGTAGAAGTAATCGAAATGAAGGGTGACCCTATGTACTACAACCTGTTGCTTAGCTTTCCAGTGTGGAGTGTGGTCCTTGAGTTGACACTAGGGGCCAGACATTGCAGAGGATCCAGGTAGGGCTTCTCAGAGGGTCTTGACGACGAGGATAAGCAAAAGTTTTTATCTTTCTTCCATCAAAATACCTGTTTTTCAGGTGCTGTGTGATAGTTCAGACTACTCTGTCCTGCCAGGCTAGGGTTTACAAGGTTCCCAACTGCTCTGGCTAGCAGAAGGTCTACGAAGAACTACAGCATCCAGCAGTGAGCTGCTTTTTGCCAATGAGTAGTGGGTCAAGTGCTGTTATGGTTTCAAATGCCACACTAGAGGGAAGTGAATATTTTTTAGAAGGATAGAGGGACACTACTCATTTCTGCTATGCCAATCTGCTTCCCTACTACTTCCAGGAATGCACTTGCACTTTTCTTTATTATTCTTTATTAGAGAAGGGCATGCATATGTTTCCACTGTGTCATAGTTTTATAATTTTTGGTTATCGGTATTCCACATTATAACATCATGTAATGCACTGGGAGTTAAACTGTTAATACTCCAGGTCCGGGCAATTGTCCGGAAGAGCAGAACTACATACCTCCATGACTGCTTTGCGGTCAGAGAGGAGATATAACCCCTGGCAAGGTCACCTGATGTGCTCTTTTTTGTCAGGCTCTCCACCCTGCTGCTCAACTGGACTGCGCATCTCACCTCAGTGTTATGGTGAAGTCTATCCACCTTTCAGACACTCTCTCATTATATTTGATGTATTATCTTCAATTCTAATTATGTTATATTTTAGTGTGTTATCTTGCATTCCGATACCATATTTAGTAAATTAGTTTGTTTCTCCTCAGATTGTTGCTGCTGTTTTTAATTATTTTGGGGTCCCCAGTTTCTCCTTTCTGGAGGCGTGGATTTTGAGAAATCCCTCTGCCCCGCTAGTCACGGAATTCGGCCGAACCAGCCCGTAAAACGTTGACACACTGCATGGTGGAAGCCTTATCTGCATGATGGTAAGTGCTGTGCTCCAGAACCGGGGAGTCCTGAGGATAAACTGAAAGCGGTGGCAGATGACCCTTCTCATGTCGTATTTTCTGCCTTGTGCCATAGCTCCTGCCTTCCTCTTCTGAGTATTAAGCCTGTTCAATGTGATGCTCATTTTGTCCCTATATGTTGGGTCACCCACAGATCTTCCCTGTGCCGTGAGCAAGGCATAGCTAGATCCTTCCAGTCTCATCTTGGGCTAGTTGTGAATGGGATAAATGCTCATGTGTGAATAAGTATCAGGAAGGTGACCAAGGTCAAGGCAAGGAATTTCTTGTAGACATTGCCTTTGGGAAATTGCCAGGATATTTCATCAGTACTTCCAAGGGTGTGGATTTGTCTGTGCCCAGTGCCCAGAGAGTGTATGGGAGTGGCTTGTGGCAGCAGCTATTTTATAATGATGGTGAAATGTATGTTCAAATTCAATTCGACACTGAGCTCTCTGTATTTGTGATAAGGAAGAAGGAACAAGGCTATTTTGCAGTTGAGGTATGTGAGGCCATTTCTGAATTGCTACTCTGTTTTGTGATCTGTGAGGGAGGGGAATGTCAGGAGAGTGGTATGCAGCAGTGCAACCATTGGTAGTTGCCAGTCACCCTTGGCTGGGAGACTTGTACAGCTTATTATGTTACATGCAGTTTTTGTTTGTCAGAGGTCTTGTGGGCAGTGTATCTGTGCTGTAACCAGCTGTCATTCTCAGCTGCAAGTTTCTCCCTGAGACTGCAAAGGAAGATTGTCACTTGGAGGAGTGACTAGTTCTTCTGCTGATACCTCCTTTTTACCTATGCAGGATGCATAGTATCACAAATTGTATGATCCCAGAGTGCAATTCTTGTCCCTGGGCTTCCTTCCGGTGATATCAGATGACAAAGAACTGTCACTGATCTCTGACAGAGGAGCACAAGACACTTCTGAATATGCAGTGATGCCAGGGGTATGCTAGGAGAGACACCCCTTCATATTGATCCTCTACTGGATCCTGCTCTACAGTAGTGAGAAGCAAGAAAGGAGAGTGTTAATAGATCTGCTGCACTACAGCCTCAGGCCGTGGGTACTGAAGGGCACGGAGATGGCCAAATGTCTAAGTGATTTGTGCACTTATCTGACACGTGCATCAGATGTCACTGGATATGCTATTTCTGTGTTGAATCTATAGGTGAGCCACTGAATCATTGAATTTTGTGTAACTTGTCTAGTTTGTTTTTTTTTTAAACTTGTGTGATGCTACCATCATAGCCAATGCAAGTTGCAATATTCTGGTATTTCTTTTGGGGCATTTGGATGGCTTTTCCCTCCTAGATTTTTTTTTTTTCTTGAACACTGAAAGCATGGCTGCTCACTTTGTAAGGCCCAGACCATCTCCACAGTGCCTAACGGATGTCTGTTGATGTGGTGTTAATAACACTTGTCATCAGGGCAGGTTCCATAAGCCAGGCTGCTGAGAACAAAATGGCTTTGCAGGCTCAAGACTGAGATTTTAATAAGAGTGATGTGGAGAGTATACACATGCCCTGGAGTGTTGTGTGAGTATTTCAGGTTCCATGTGATGATATGAGGTCTTTTGGGATAACATAGGAGGCTGGTGACAGATGGAGATAGCTAAACATGGTATGGCTTCATCCATACTGTTCATTGGTGGGAGCTAACCTCAGGATGAACCTAGATTTCATCTTGAGGAGGTGTACAGGGAATAGTTCAAATCACTGCAAAGGAGAATGCAGTGTGGATGTGTGGATGTCAATAGCTGAATGTTCAGGCTTGCACCCTCACTTTCATTTTTTTAAAAGGATATGTATGTATCTTCAGCACAGCTTCTGTCTTCTTTGGCAGAAACCAAGGTTCTATTGGTTTAATAAATTACCTTGTTATTAGTATCAGACTGGAAAGAAAATTTTAAACAATTTAACTTGAAAATATTTGCTTCTCCATCATCTATCTCTGTTTTCTGACACAAGAATGTGAATTTCAAAGGTAGCGTAGTTTGAGTCACATCCTGATGAACCATGGTCACTATCACTGCTACACACCATGTTCTGATTGCTGTTTTGCAAAGACATTAATGAGTTTCGCAGATCAAAGCCGGCTCTTTCTCAGCATAGTTTAACATATATAAACAAAATCTGTTGCAGTAACTGTGAAATCATTTGCATTCGTAATTATAGTGGTTTTTCTCATAAATTGCAATCATATCCAAGAAAACATAAAAATAGAAATACATTACTTATGCTTTATTGTTCAAAATGGGCTTCTGTTTTATCAAGCTGCAATGATTAAAAAATACATTTACTCAAAACAAGAAACCTGGAATATCATACTGTGGCAAGGTGGTGACAGATCAAAATCAAATATGGTGTAGTTATCTCATAAAAAGGAGCTAGAAACTTTGAAATCACTATCACAGTAGCATTAAAAGCCCCCAAATAAATACAACTCCATGCAGCATAGACATGAGATGACATTATTCTAGCTGAGGGCCTCAACTGAACCAAAACATTTGAATTTTTAATAAGATTTTACATTTTTGATGAAAATATCTTAGTAAGGAACTGTTAGTAGATTCAAAAATATGGCTGTCAGATAAATATTCAGGTCTGTACTGTTGTGAAAGCTCTTGGAAGTGGCGATAGATGTGCCATTGATCAAAAGTCTCAGCCAATTTAAAATGCTCAGTAAAATCCAATTAAGCAGAGACCAAGGAATTGAAATGTCTCCTTTTCCACCCAAGCACCTGCATATATGTAGGAATCTAATTGTTGGTATATGTAGTCTATATAGGATTTTTTTTTTCCTTTTCAAGATGTATGAATCACATCTGAACTCCATTTACTGAGAATATTTCAGATGCAAGTGTCATATTCAGATAACAAGGTCTGAACTGGTCAGCTGGAGCAACTGATAAAGGAATTTGATTCTATTATCATAAAAAAATGTATTCTGCCACTGTTACTCTCAAAAAGTGATAACTTAGTCCTCTGTATCTTACACCATTTTGACAGTTTCACTGCTGATGGAGAATAGCGTTATCTGACATGAATGTAGAAAACAAAATTTGTCTAAAATAAAAGAATTTTGATGCTCTGCATCTCATATGTAATGGTATAAATACAGATTGCAGCATTTTATTTAAATTTGCCTCTGAAATATACGATTTGTCTGCAGTGAGAAATGACAGGCTATTTCCATTTTAGGACTACACCTAAAGTCCTTCTGGAATTTGAAAGGAATTTTTTATTGTCCTAAGAGTTCCTTCCTGGTTTTAGCTGGACCTAGGAAAGGAAGTCCTGAAATGTCATAAACAAGACTACTGACTAGAACTTTCCATACCGCTTCTGCTGATCCAAGAGGCAAGTCAGAGAAATATTGAATCCTGGGGAGTGCTTATCTGAACCATACATTTTGGGGAGCAATGTACCATAAGTGGGATCTCTAAAATGAAAATTAAAACTTCAAGGTTGTTTAGATTAAGTTCTTGGTGTACGTTCAATGTAATTTTATGGAGATCTCATAACTCTACTGCAATATTAATGATAATGTTAAAAAGCTCATGAATACAGATGCAATTACTGTGAGATTCCCAAACTAGTCCTTTGTGATAAGCCTGGTGATAATCCAAAACTAGGGAAAAGTGAAGGGTCATTTACTCTGCCAAGCTTAACACATTTGGGCTCTGCTGGAGTAGTTGGGGATGCCAATTTTGAAGCTGAGCGCTGTTTGTTTTAAAAGCATTTCTACTGCCTCCTATTTGTTTAATTCTAGATCTCTAACATAATATTGTCAGAAATTGCTTTGAGAGTTCACTTGGCAGAAAATGTTTTCTCAAGAAGATGGGACCCAGGTCATTTAACACCAAATCAGTATAGAGGCTTGATTCAAATAGGGAGGGAACCATCTCCTTGGTGGGGAGAGAGACAGGATGTTTTTGCCACACGAGTTATCCAGGATGTGCTCCACAGCTTCCATTGCCAAGCAGGCAAGCAGCTGGTTTCAACACGCACTATTGTTTCCAGTTGGTCCTCATCTGTAGCCCCATATAGAGCACATCACAATAATTAAGTCTAGAATTTACAAAGACATAGCTTGGAGGTGGCATTGTCTGAAGCCAAGAAGAAACATGATAGATATTTAATCGAAGCAGATATGAAATGTTGTCTTGAGCCCTCTAAGCCACCTGCAATTTCAAATAGCAACGGGAATCCAAACTCACTCCAGGATGAACCACCAAATGGGAAATGGAAAAGAAGTAAGATTGCCCCTATTTTCCCTTAGCACAATAACACCTTCTCCATCTTGTCCAAATTAAGCTTCTGTCGGCTTGTCCTTATCTAAGTATTAATCTCTGCCAGGCACAGGCAAAGCAAAGATGCTGCACCATCTGGGTTTGATGAAAATGAGGCATAGAGCTGTGTGTCATCTGCATCTTGATAGTACAACAGCCCAAATTGTGTTATTATCTCTCTCAGCATCACATAGAGGAGGGGTGCTAAAATATAGCCTGGCAGAACCTGTGTGAAAGTGTTCTTTGGGTAGATGAGCAATTGATCAAAATCACTTTCTTTCATCTCCTGGGGCCCAAACCTGTTTTAGATGAAGCCTAAAGCAGTTTTGCAGTTGAATTCAGTGGGAACTATAGCTGGTGTTTGGAGAAGAAGGAACAAAATCACTCAAGTGAGTGATATCATAAAAGCTATGCTGTTTATCGCAACTAAGGACCATGGGTATCAAGGGCTGCCAACTGATCTAAGAAATTAAAACAGACATCCAAGAGTTTTGTCCATTTCTAGGCAGAAAACAAGTCAGAGAACTGAGAATGGTCTGTGCTGTTCTCCTAAATAAAATTAAAAATGGATGAAGAACTTTTTCTTTCTTCTTAATAACACTTAGAAAGGAGATTGTGGAGCAACACGCTAACAACAAATAGCAAGTACTGAGACATGCAATTATTAATATTTTTTTAATGAAGGCCAGTGACTATAGTTTTGGGAAGATACTATCTTTAGTTTCCACAAGGAATCAGAAAAATCTGTTTTAATGTGTTTCTGCTCAATTTGGTTCTAAAATGCAGGCTGCAAAATGAAATCCGTTGACAAACTTCACAATTATGTTACTTCAAATGGCTGAGATATTACCAGAGAAGAGGTCACATTTATCTCTTCCTGACTCAGCCGTGCGACTGCAGGTAGAGACACTGCTTGCCTTAGAAATGGTGCATTCACGTGTCCATCTTTTTCCTCTAGGTGTAAATTGCAATGGAGGAGATTGGTATGGCTTCCCCTCTGGGGTCACCTTTGTTCCTCTGAATAGAGATCCAGCGTTCACTACACTTTGGGTTCTGCAAAGCTTAAGAAGCATGTATATTTCACCTGGGGGCACATTCAAAAGTTGTATAAAATATGGGTGAAGACATAAATATAGGGTGAAGGTGAAGGGAAGAAATAGTTTGTAGTGCAGTTCCATCAGTTTTTAATTTTTTGTTAACCACAGAATGCAAATGTGCGAATGTCCTGTTGGAGTGAACACATATGTACATGACTGTGCTTTACATCAGCCTGCACATATGTTCTTCGAATGGGATAAAAGATTTTTTCCTAAGCAATCTGGGCTACAGGCTCACTTAAGTTGAAAGGAAATCTTTATGGTATTTTAATCCTAGCAATTTTCTGGAAATTTGTGAGGAATAAAAATGACTCAGATTAAAAACGTAAGCTCTTATACTAGTTAAGAAAACCCAGTATCCTAACATGATTAACATTAATAAGTAGTGATTTTTAAAGTGGCAAAAGTGGCTAAGCCACGGTGGAGCTGTATTTTAGGAATTTTAAGATAATAATTTGTGTATTAAGCTGTGAGAAATTGGTCTGCACCAGCAGGGAGCAGCAGGTTTGATAACAAACGCATAAGGTGAAGCAGAGAAAAGAAAATCCTCGGCAAAAACTGTGTTTTAATGTAATAATGATGTCAGGAATATATGTGAAAAGTACGAGCAGAGACACCTATGTCAGAAATGTCTGTTTCAAAAAAACAAGCAGTTTTCTGATGATTCCCGAGGGATGAAGTATTGAAGGATTGAAAGAGAAAAGGACACTTTAATTCCTATTAATATCTCTTTTCAAATTAAATGCAATTTTATGATAGGCACTACTTCCTTGGAGTAGTAATGGTATTTAAAAAAGAGTATGCACATTAACTTTTATGGTGTCATCATGACCTGTATGTATTCAGATGTGGTGCATGAAGACAGTCATAGCTTTCTAATTGTAGAATTTCAAATCAAGTTTATGGTCAGTAAAAAGCATTCTGGTTTCTATAGGAGGAAGCAGAAAGTTTTTATTGTAATCTTCACTACATTGTCTTTCCTGGATTTGATATAAATATTTTCAAATGTTTTTTTTTATTATTATTATTATTATTAGATTAGGTAAGTACCCAGGGTCATAAGAAATAACACTGAGAAATGAAATTTCTTCTTCACAAAAGCTTACATTTGTGTGCTGGTGCAAGCTTTATAATGTGAATGTGTTTCCTATGATTTTAGGCTAAGCTGTGTAGGCTGTATTCAATATACTTATATTAAGATTTTGATGACACAAAAGTTCACAGTTCATTTTGCCTTAAGCATTGTTTCTCTATAGAGATTTCAGTGAAGAACAGTGAAATGTGACTGGAATAACCAAATAATGACCAATATTCTGAGTTATCAGAAAGATAAAAAGGATTAAAGTGGCACTTTGAAATACAGCACTGAGTGTGGGACATACTGGAGAAAAGATTTTCAAAGAGAGAAGAGTTTGTATGCTATCTACAGTCGAGCAATGTTCTGTTAAAAGAGGCGGCTGAAAGGTGAGATCAGTCCTCTCAGTAAGGAAATCAACAGAGAAAAGCAAGTCAAGAGGTCTTTCAGAATTTGAAAACTTATGTATGGTCCATGCATACTTACAGCTTGCATAAATTATAGTTTTCAAACATTGATGGAATAATGCATCATACAAATTAGAAGCATTTTCTAGCCAAAAAACATTTTAAGGAAGATAACACATCTCCAAGCATTTTACTCAGTGGAATAAAATAGATTAAGTCTGACTGGAATCTTAAAATAGAGAACAAAAACATTTAATCTGGAGATGAAATCAATTCCCTCAAATTGTCATGCTTATGTAAATCCTTTGTACTCTTCTTTCTACCAAGATGTATGTGACTATAGAGCATTTTTTGATAGTGTGAATGGTATCTGTTTTTTTTTGGCAAAAGATCCTAGCCATCTTGCTCACAGGGCTAGGATGCATGCATCCCCTATGGACAAGGGTCTATAGACCACAGCTTAGAGTTATCCAGGTATAGGGTCTATAAAAGAAATATCTGGAATCAGTTGTTTATGCAGATGCATGGTTCACATACATATAAATATAATTACTTCTGTTCACCACTTCTACTTGCATCATTTTTGCTGTCTTAAATTGACCAGAGCAGGTAGATGGGAGAAACTGTTTGGGATGAATAGATCTGGCATTATGCCCTTGCTCCACTGAGGCTCCTTGTTCTGTGTGTGGGCTTGCTGGAAGCAACCCAGCACACTGGCAATACGGAACCACACAACATGACTTCTGCAGTAGATGTTGATGGTGAGTTCCTAGAAGTGGTTCATAAGAATACCTACTGCATAATGCCCCACCTGGAAATTGTTCATGTGGAAAAAAGTACCTCCCAGTACTTTAACCAGCCCCAAGGTCAAAATTTGGGCTGAGAAATATAGCTTCAGAATGATGGTTGCTATGTTCAATGTGAGAAAAAGAGGTAAAGAAAAAGATCACTAAGGTGATAACTGTTCCAGTTTCTAATATATGCAAGGCATAATGAAAAATTAGTTCTTTATTCCAGGCTCAAAGTACTCAAACCTGCTAAATTTTCAGAATGAAATTGCTTTAATTGTTTTTGTTCACCTTCTAGACTCAATTTCTACAAATACAAAGTTTATCATGGAGGAAACATTCACAAAACAGTCAGGGAAAGACCATAGGCCCTCTGAATTCTGTGTAATCCTCATAGCACCCTTTTTCTTTTCTACAGCAAAGTTTTTGGCAGTGAGGTAGTTTCAAGATAAATTTTGGAGAATTTATGCTCATGGCAAATTTAAAAATCAAATCAAGCATGCTCACATTAAAAAACCCTTATTATAGTGGTATCCACATTATCAAAAAAAAAAAAAAGGTTCACAGATGAGCTGTGTGGCAAAAATTATTTGTTGAATTGTTTTGAACAATAGAGAGACTGTGGGAAGCTGTTAGCTGCTGGTAGACAGTCCATGCACAGAAAAGGCAAAATTAGTTAAAAAAAAAAAAATGCATTGGAAATCACCATCTCAGTTTTTCTAGGATCCTATTCCTTTACTTGTAGCTCCTGTGTTCACCATATGGAGAACTAAAATGCATTTCTAATTTGTTTTCTAATAAGTACTAATTAGTCCAGGCCTTTTGAGATCCATAAGGAAATATAGTGTGTCCTTGTAGCCTTCCAAATAAAGCTCTAAAGCTGCAGCTGGTACAGTCCCACATTGCCATTCCTTCCAGCCTCCAAGACGAAATTGAAATCATCTCTCATTTAGATTTTAATATGAGATTAAGCTAAAATCAAAATGACTAAAAGTAACAGCAGTCATTTTGTCAGTGGGCAATGTATAGAAGCTGTGCTTTTGTGGTGACTTAGAAGAGCATAAACTGAAGGATAACGTTAAGAGAATGTTAAAATACGAAGAAGTGAATGATGTGAAACTATTTTTCCTCCAATAATATTGTTGGCAGAAACAGTTTCCCGAGGAAGCCTGCTCCCACCACGGAGTTGCTCCAGAGCAGAGGTTTATGGGACACCTCCTAGGAGTTGCGGCCAGAACAACCTGTTTGTTGTGCTGGGCTCCCTTCACCCGCTGAAGAATTTCAAAATGCATCTGTCCATCTAAATTTTACTATAAATGAAACTCTTTCTTTAAAACACAGACCCCTTATGCAGTAATAATGCATTTAGATACTTTGCTTGCACCTCTTCTAGTATGGGTCTGCTTTTTGAACTGTGGTGCATTTTTAGGGCAATTGTCATGTCCAAATACTTTTGCACACAAGCGATCTCTGCAAATGCACTCATGATTTGTGAGGAGAACAAGAGAAGTGTTTCTCCTCCAATACTTCTCCTGCCCTGTTCAGTGTTTTTTTTTTGGTGGGAGGATCACTACCTGTGTTTCTTGTTTAATTTTGACTCTCATTTTTCACTGTCAGTTTTTATTCTTATAATCTTCCCAGCAAGTCTCAGTGAATCACAGAATCATGAAATCATAGAATGACTTGGGTTGGAATGGATCTCAAAGATTGCCTAGTTCCAATCCCCTGCCATGGACAGGGCTCCAAACCACTAAATCAGGCACTAGACCAGGTTGTCCAATGCCCAGCTTCTTCAGCCTGTCTTTGTAGGAGAGTTGTTCAAAAGTGTCTGTTATGAGGCAGGGAAAAAATGACTGCTTATTGCTCCATTGTGCACAAACCATACAGAGAAAGATTATTTTGTCTTATATATGTTTATATATATACTTCCAAATGTGATTTGAAAAAGGCCACAAAAAGGACGAAATTCAGATTTTTCAGAAAGAGAAAAGAAAAAGATGCTCAGTGATGGGCCCTGATCATGTGGGATCATGCTGAAGCTCCCCATGCCCCACCATGGCTGTGGAGAAGCTGGGCAGCCATAATAGCAGGAGATGCCTGCAGACTTGGCAGGCAGGTAGGCCACAGGTTGGATATTAGGAAAAAAAATCTTCTCAGAAGGAGTGGTGATGCATTGGCACAGGATGCTCAGGGAAGTGATGGGATCACCATTCCTGGAGGTATTCAAGAAACGTGTACTTATGGACCTGGCTTAGTGGGCAGTATTGGTGGTAGGTAGACAGTTGGACTACATGAAGACAGGTCAGCTGCCTGCCTAAGTTATGGGGAGGTTAATCCTGGCATGGTGCTGGCTGCTCCCGAGCTGCTCTCTGATTCCCGTCTGCAAGACCAAGGGAGAAACTCTGACGAAACAGCTCTTTCCATGTTGTGGAGCAGTGCCATGTTGGACTTTGCAGCAATTGCTCATGTGGAGGCTGCTCTCTCTCTGGTGACAAGCTGGATCCTGTAGCCCACAACAGGCTTTGCTTCTCTCAGCTGAGCATTAAGCACATGCTAAACAGAAGCACATGAGTCATCCTGTTGACATGAACTTGAGTTGATGAACAAGTACGGAGGAAGAAACAACACTTTTGTTCGTGCATGAAACTCTTCGGTCATGCAGGGATACTGTTATCTGTATGAATAATACCATATACATCATTGTGTCTCTGAATGCCTGAGGAGAAATGGGAAAAAGGCACGGCACTGAGAATGAAGAGTTGTAATCCTTAGAAACTGTATAAATAAGATCACAGACAAATTTTTTTTATTATTTGGTCATGTCTTGTAGGGACTGTCAGTAACACTTTTTTGTATGCTCAATGAGCTAAAATGTCTATGATTTAGCTGGTCATACTATACAAAAACAAATTACTCTGTTCACTTTCTTAACATTATAAAGGCACCCACAGAACAGAGCTAAGCTATACAATGTTTGTGAGTGAGTCTGAACAGCCCCTGGAAGAAATCAATCCTGGGACTTCTAATTCATGACCATAAATACTGTCGCCTATACATTTGGTGCTACCTTGTCTGAAAAGAAGCACAATTGCTCTATTTGTTGAAAATCTGATTTTGTCAGCAATACTTCAGAGATGGAGAAAATTCTACATCTAGGTGCCCATTGGCATTACTTGATATAGTTGTAGAGGATATCAGAATGGGATATGCACAAAGAAATGTAGGCATTGGGTAAACTTTATTGAAAAATAAAGTCCTTAAGTAATTCAGGATGTTCTTGAGTTAGGTGGCAACCAAGGGGAGAGAATTCAGAAGAGCAATTGGTGAAAAGACTACTCAAACTCCATTATATATGCCTATATAATTTGCTGTGTGTAGTGTGTAGACGTGCTAAATTTCTTTTTGCACTCACCCTTGTTTTCCTCTGCTCTTTCTGAGAACGATAATTTTTAAAAAGAACACTGGATGTCATATCCATTTTTGGTACATGGGCTTTTAAAGGAGATAGACACTGATGTGAATTCCTAAAAACTGGTTGTGATCCAAGCACATGTTCTTTACTTGTTTGTTGTTTTTACTGGTACCTATTTGGCTGCTTCTAGATCGTGTGTTACTTTTTCTGCTCATTTCCATAAATAAAATGTTCTTTCTCTGCCATGTTGCTTTTCCCCTTGATTATTTCCTGCTGTGGCCTTGGTGTAATAGTGTTTCTTCTTTTACTTAAAACAGCATGCAATTGCATTTTGAGTTAAGTTAATGGGGGATGGAAAGGATGTAGCCAAATCTCTACAGGACTCCCTGAGTCTCACTACAGAATCTCTACAAAACCTTTCTATGGGCCTGGCTCAGCTTTTCTGCTGGTTTCTGTCGGCTTTGTTTATTACCTACCAAAGTAGAATATTTTGTATGTCACTTGTTATTTAATGAAATAGACTAGAGCAAGTTGGATTTCTAGTATTAGCTTGCAGGGAACCAGTAAGAGTCCAGTTATTGTTACTGCTATTGGGGCTGTATTGGTTCTTTGCCATCATTAAAAGAATAAAGTATTACATCTGCTACCCTTGCATTACAAAGAAGCCACATAAAGCTCAATGTGAGCTTTATTATCTATTGGACTTCCCATAATGTCTAGCATACAATGCAGTGTACCTATTTAGCAAAAAGGTTCCTTTTGCAATTGAACCTTCTCTTAGAAATAGAAAAGGATTTTCAGGCTGTGAATCTGCAGGTAGTAATTTTAATAGCCACTAATGTGAATTAATAATTCTAATAGCCTCATTTCTGATGCATTATCAGAATACTGGAGAGTGGGTTGCCATGGCTGCTATATTTTATCACTCACAGCTGTGTAAACTCTTTTAGGCCAGTTTTTCTTAAAAAAAAAAAAAAAAAAAAAAAAAAAAAGAAAAGAGGGAGAGAGAAAACAAGAAAGCTATAAGGAACTTCTCACAGAGGTTGTTCTTGTAGCCCTCATTCACAAGCACAGCTCCTAGGAAAGTATTTCTTATTGCTCTAGGAGATTGAGGCATGTTATTAGCACTTTAGAAAAACCACTGTCCAGGGAAGCATTCAAGGTAGAAGTAGTTGTCATCACATTAGCTTACGAATCATTAGGAATGCATGCATTATGCTTTTCAAGAAATTAACTGTCCAGTGAAATATCCAGTGAGAACGAGGAATATGTTCTCTGTTTGCCAGGATACAGCAAGATCCAAAAAGCACAGCATGTTTCTTCATTTCCAAAATGGTTACATGAGGAAAGGATATACATGGATATAAATTTCAAATTTTGAATTATCTATGTAATAGCAAGACATATTTAAGCACATGAATAGCCCCATGCCTGTTTGGCAAAGAGCTTGAGCACATGGAACTTAAGTTCTTGCCTAAAGTAATTGTTTTTTGTATAACATGTTCATCTGGTGGTAAAAAATAAAAGCCCATGAGGCACAGGAGCTTTTTATCTCTAATGGTTTATTTCTCAAAATAAAATCATTTCTGTGCCATTTGTGGGCAATTCGGTATTTGGGATTGATTTAGGGAACATCTTAATTATTGTTGACTTAACCACTGGTCCATCCATGTTTGTAAATCTTTTGAAGGCAGCATTGCAAACATTAATCTTGAGGAGATCCTACCAGATTTGTACTATAGTTATTCTTCACTGTCTAACTTATTAGTGGGTGGAACTTAGAGTTCAGATTTGCATCTGGTAGTAAGACAAACTTTCAATTCCTTGTCTGAAGAATATCCACATCTCCCCAGTTAGCAAAAGAGCTCCAAATCTCACAGTAACAGACTTTCTAGAGATAACAGTGGTATTTTCCAGAAGTGTGAGAGTGGTCTTTCTCATAGAATTTCAGCTCTGCTATTTCTGGCTCTGGATTCTGGAAACCGAAGGGAGGAACATTTTAGAAAACCTAACCAAATGTCTTACAAAACCTCATTTCTTTCTATTTTGGTGCTACAAATGGACACAGGGAGATGAAGGAAGCGGCCTACACTCTTGTGCTTTTTGCATGCCCAAAACTTCTTTACCTTATGATTTTTATTTGAGAAAACTGAGCAGTTTTCAGGCAAATCCTGTTGTACTGTGCTAAGAAAGGCTACAGTTCCTGCTTAACATGTGGGATACATTCCTAAAAACTTGTCTGTGGCGTTATTTTTTCAGGGGCAGTGGGTTGAAGACCTTCCTCTGCAGCTCAGACCGTGCTATCATTTAGTACATACTGCAATTTTTTTCTCAGCTTCTCAGCTCTCATTTGCAGCATGCTCACCTTCACATGATGCCTCATTTGGTTTACAGTTATTAAGAATAGCATCAGTTTTTGCACTTATATTTAATGTACATTTTCTACCCTTTAAAAACTTATGGCAAAGCCAGGAGGAAGAATCTTTCATGGATGATAGTCTTCCTCATAAACATTCTAATCTATTAAATATTAGAGCAGTTAGACAAAATCACATCTCTTTAAATCTCCCAGGATATGCGCTTTATTGTGATGAATCATTCCAGCCACATAAAGCAGGTAGCAAGCACTGAAATGAAACCTCATGTGACACATTTGACCAAGTTTCAACAAGACTATTTTATCCAGTGTAGATGTAATATATCTCTACAAATCCATAGACACATACATGCAGACAATTTTAAGTATAAACTAATACAAAAATATATACTTATTAAGCTATGAAAAAGTACTCCAATATTCCAGGATTTTTTTTATTGTTTTCACTCATTGTGTCAACTCAGGAGTTGATAACTGAGTCTTTTTGATTACAGAAAAGAATATTTCTACAGGAAATACAGAGATCCACTCAGTCTCCCCCAAGAAATAAATATATAATCGGATTTGAAGATATTTCGGATTTGGACAATGCTAATTAAATTACTTCTAACTTTTACTGGCCTCTGTGGATCAATCTCTTCCTGACCTTCACAGTGCATCAATACAAGCAAAAGCAAAAAAAAAAGAATCTTCTTTCTCAAAAAATATCTTTTTCTTATTAGAAAGGAAGCCTCCAGCTGGCTGGATTTGCTTGCCACTTGACCTCGTCATGTATTAACATCAGCTTTAAAAAACACATCTATATTTTTACATTCATTTTCTTCTATGGTACAAACTCTGTGTAAAGAAATTTCTTGTGCACTCTGATTTTCTTTTGCATACATCATTTACTATCTTTTGAGGTAAGGAATTTAAATGTATGCTGATGCCTTTATCATCTTGACAGTTTAAGGATAAAAGTTCTGTCCAATGTGATGAACAAAAGACTTTCCCCTTTAAATGTATAAAGTAGAAGACATTTTCTTTATATCTCTTAGAAGATTAAATGCCACGTATTGTTTTGCATAACATTTAGGATCTCTTCTACTTGAGAAACCCAGAATATATATCTTTGAGGTCCTATTCTGATCCTTTGCATTTACATAGTGTAATTGTAATCTGATTGTGCATCTCCTCGCTTGCCACAGTAATGGATGAGGACATATTCTGCCAGAATTCTGTCCTTTTGATATAGATGCTGTGCCTCAACAGTAGGTAATTTAAGGAATCTGGAGGTAGGACTGCATATTTAGTTGCTTGGCTCCTGCTGTGATTACTATATGCTTAAAATTTTCAATGTTAGTGTTTATATAAAAGCAAAAAAATTTGAAAACTTACTAGAATTAGCTTTGTTTTATGAGCTAAATTTAATTACCACTATGCCAGTATGAATTAAAGTGAAGGTTGCTGCTATGAAACCACATAAACTGAATCAAAACACTTTTCAGTCAACAATGTACAACTATAACAAATTCAATCTTGGAGTATGCACAAGCCATCTCAATTAGAGCTACTATGACATTGTGTGACTCAAGACGTCTTTCCTACTAACTTTTCATGTAATTTAATGGTTACATCTGGAAAAAAATGCAGCCTAATGCCTTTATCTCATGTGTAGAAATGATTCATCTTAAGCTTCATATTACCACTGTTGAGCATAGTGCACTGACCTTGAATGATCCTCCTTCAGAAGGATGACCCAAACTTAAAAGTTGAGAAGTGTTCATCACATCACATTTAGGAATGTACAAAATATTCTTTTGGATCGATAAAAAATTGCAGCTTCTGTGGAGATTTGGAGTTTCATTGAGAAAAAAAGTTCCTTATTCTGGTAAAAATAGAAAGATATTTCTAAAATTTTTTTTTTAATGATCAGAAAGAGGATGCTTGACTGTAGCAATGAGACTTTTTACTGAATTACCTAGTTACAGCTTTTCAAACTTTTATTTTAATTCACACTTATATTTTTTTTGGAGTAAACGATTTTTAGTCCCTAGGAGAAATAGCAATATCCTTCTCTGAAAAAATATATGAACCAACACAAAGTGAAAAATAGCACATCAAGCAAACTCAAGATTTGTCTTTTGCAACACAGACTTCACAAAGACAAATAACCTGGAAAAATAAAACATAAATAAATCTTTCTTTCATTGCCGTTACTCATGTTCTTTTTCTGCTACTCAGAATGTTACTCTTCAGGATGCTTTGAACGCTTGCTGAGAGATGCTTACAGCTAGATGCCTACTTGTTTTTCTTTTTCTCGTCATTCTTTCCTCCTTTCTACTCTTCTTCCTAATCAAGCAATTGAAAGCATCTTTACTTCTTGCCCTGAGGGAATTCAACCATTTAACATAAAATTATGCGGGGATTCTCCAGATGGAATACATGAGACATTTCCTAAAATACCAAGTGAATGTTTTCTACATGTGCCGAGCTTATAGAGCAGTCAGTTCCTGATCAGTTCCAAAAATCAGCAGCTACAAGATGGTGGATATTGGATACACATAGTTTCAGTTGCCTTCCTTACCATTTGCTCCCCAATTCTCTCTCTTTTTCATTTAAATGATCACTATTGCTGTGAACTCTACCCCCACCCGCAGCCTTTTTGGTATCTGCGCCTTGAATAATGAGGAACGATCCCTATTGAATGTATAGTTCTTCCTAATTTGAAACTATGCTGTGCTAACACACAAGTTATTTCTTGGCAATGGCCGTGACAGCTATTGAACTAACTCCTCTGTAGATATACCTCCTAGGTGAGGCAGTTCATGTAAGGTGGGGTTCTCTTATGTACTCTTCCATATCTTTTGGGCAGCCCTCGGAACACATCACGTAGAAGTCTGGTAATGTCATCAAATGTCTCTTTCTTTGTATCAGAGACCTGGTTTGCAAAGTATCCTCCATAAAATAACAGTAAACAGTGATATGAGAGTAGTGGGAAAATTTGCTATAAAGTCTCCATTAGTAAATGAAAGTGGCTGTCACAATCATGTGAGAAGTTCAAGGAGGCAATCTTGTTAAAGTAAAGAGACATTTTGCATAGAGAAATTTATACTGCTGTAGACCTTTTCAAATAACTATGATGATTTGCAGAACAATTTATGGATGCTGAGAAGAAGGAAATAAGAAGAAAAGATCAATCCACCACAAAATACAGTTGGCTAGCAGTTAGCATTTGGTCAGCTCAGACAACAGCATGTTCCTTTAAAACACACTTCCATGCAAGTCAAGAGGCATGCTGAAGAGCTCCTCTAGCTTCTTTGATTCCATTTTAAACGGGGAGTTTTTTTAAAGCATTCCTGCAATCACATTAAATGCTGCAGCAGCAGTGTTCCTAACACAGATGATTTATTTCTCTTCAATGAGTAGTGCCAAAGCCAATGGCCTCAGACACAGCTAAAACAATGTGTTTTCATTTGTATTGCCCTCTGAACCCTTCAAATCTGTCCTTGTCTTGAGGTGACCAGCTTTTTAAGGTTAACACAAACCTTTGAATTTCTTGACCTATGCAGTCTGAAAAACTGCAAACTTCAAACACAAAGGAGAGAAAAGTAAAGACTTTTGATCTGTTTCATCTGCCAATTATTCCCATACATCCCATACAACCATCCCTCAAAAGCTGCCTGTGATAGATATCTGGTCCACTTGTCTGTGTGAATGACTGGCATTGTGTCTGACTGCTGGGTCTCTAGCTTCCTTCTCTTCCTGTATTTCCAAGATCTCTGCCCCATGGTTTTCCTTGGGGGTCTTTACTGCAGCCCTGTGATTGCTCTAATACTTACTCTGTCCAACCATGGTGTTTCAAAGCATATATGTATACAAAGTATTATTTCACCTTATTAATAGGTATTTGTCTCATAATTGAAATGCTAAGGGATTTGGTTCTATTCAGACTATTTCATCTCACATCTGTGGCAACGTATTCAGGTATCTGTACTTCTATGGTCCAGTAGGTAAAAATATATACTCTATGGCCTGCACTGGCTGGTTATTGTTACATGTCTGTTCATAGTGCAGTGAGTTTTAAATGCTATAATACTCTCTCATCCGATACTGACACACTAATCGTTTTGATAAACATTGAAATATTATAATGATACATAGCAGTATCCCAGTTTGTATTATAAGTAATATGATAAGAGGATCAGATTCTGTGGAACTATAGAATATCTAAACCCATCAAAAATTCCATACATTGTTTCAAAATGTGATGCCCACGTTGTGTCATTTTTCTGGATTGTTCAGTGTTATTTTAATTTTGGTGGAATTCTGTTATTTGCTAACTCAATGGAGACTCAGTGGCATGAGACTTTTTCCATAATTTCTTCCATTCAAAGGCTCTGTTAAAGTTTTAATCAATGTAAATCCTATGTATTGTTTTCAATTACTGTAATGACAGAACTGTTTGTTTGATTATGCACTCAAATCCATCTGATTGGATAAAGACTTGTTTTCAATTAAAAAGTGCAGTCTAACTGCCAACATAACACATGACAAAGTACATAAAATCTGTGCTTTTTCCAGACAGAAAAAGATAACTTTTGCATTGAGTGATTCTTCATGATGATGAATATTTGCTGCTGCTTTCCTGGATTAGGAGAACAATTGTTGGACATGTCTAAAAATACTTGATTAGCTCCTTGAAAACAAAATAATCCTTCCACTGAATTGGTTGCTTTCATATCACACAGATTTGTAGTGTTTTGATTATAAGTATACCTCTACAGTTAAGAAATTTAGGATCTCAGTAATTTTCTAGTATTTTCATAAAACAGTCTGAAGTCTATTAAGCTATATGTCATGGTTCTATGTTTTTGTTTTTGTTTTTGTTTTTGTTTTGTTTTTGGATTTCAGTATTCCACATCAAAACATCATGTAGTGTACGGGGCATTAAAGTGTCACTGCCCCAATTCCAAGTACCTATCCCTGTACATTACAGCAGTCACGGGATCTGGCCCTTCCGGGTGGGGGGGGGGCACTCTCTTGCTGCCTTGCAGTGGGTGCTGGAGGTGCTTTCCTAGCCGTTCCAAGCTTTTTCAGGTTTGAATCAGTCCTGGGAACTCTCTCTCTCTCGTCTGATTTATTAATCTCAATTTCAATTAAATTGTATATATTGTGTTATCTTGTATTCCAATATTATAGTAAATTAAGTTTTCCTTCATAGATTGTTGCCGCTGTTATTTTCCTCCCTTCCTTCCTTCCCATTTTTGTGGGACTGTGGTGGGGGGGGAGGGCAGAGGCCTGTCGCCCCTGTCACGGACATAGATTGATCTAGTCAACTCCGTGACACTATACATATTTATTTAAAAATATTTTCAAACATTCCTGGTATAGTAATGCAAAAACCATCACCTTTCCCAATCAAAATGCTATAAGGATATTTGTTTTTGCACATGCAACCTTCTGAAATATTTACCAACGCAGACATATCTGCACTTATGTAGTTGGGTAGGTATGTAGGGTATGTAGTTGTTTCTCTTACAGCCTTGCCCATGATCCTCTTTACACTTCAATAAATAAATAAATAAATAAATAAATAAATAAATAAATAAATATCTGGTCATCATTTAGAGAAGCTTACCAGTTGAATAGTTTTTCTTTTTTTGGTTTAGCTCTTCACGTACTGACAGTTCGACACGCTCTTCTTTATAAATACACTGTACTGTTCTCAGGCACTAACCTTGCTGCGTTCCCTCAGAATTTATTTTGTTGTCTATGTCACTTGCTCATCGTAATTTGCTCTTTTTTTTTCTTTTTTCTTTTTTTTTCTTTTCTTTTTTTTCAGAGATGTGAAACACCTTACAAATAATCTACCAGCTTTTTGAGGAAACTATAAGATCTGTAAAGTTCACCTCCCTAAAGCACTTTTACTTCTTGAATGCCTGTGCTTTTGAACTAAGTAAAGACCAGATGAACTTTGTTGCAGTTGCTTGATCAGTGCAAGTTTGATCTTCACTGTTTAGCCTCGGATATTTCTCCAGCTCTACTAGCCAATGTGTACATTTTATATTAAGTATCCTAAGACCTTTTTTTTTTTGTGTGTAGTTCTGACATGATTGGTATCCAATTTTGTTTCAACACTGATTTGTTCACTGTTTATCCTTTACTCCTTCTGCTTTGGAAATTCATTTGCTGACAGCCAGTTTTATTGTTACTTGCATTTGATGCAATGCTATTGATTTGCATGCTCTTCTTAATGAAGAGGATGTATTATGTTCTTGTGGAACTCACTAAGTCTTAAAAAATTTGGGCCATACAGGACGTCTCCAGTCAAGTTATTCTCTTTTTGCACAGATGTAATAATACCTACTTTTGCTGCTTATTATTTTTAAGCTGGTATTTCAAAAAAAATGTTTTAAAACTGACATATTTCCTGCTAAGAGAGCATACGAACAAAATTCTCATCTGATTCCTTTTTCTGTCTTCCAGTAAAATTAGAAGAGTTGCCTGGACTTCACCAAATTTTTTGCTTCAGCTCTTTCTTCCTCTTATGGGGAACTAGTTAGTCTTTTTTTCTCTATTTTCCTGGAAACTTTAGCACTGCTACTCCTTTTGTGTCACATTAATTGGATTCATTTTCTTCTATCTCTATTTTGATTCTTATAGTTTATCTTCTTGGCTTGATTCTAATTTACACTTTTTTTTTTTTCTTTAATCTTTAGCTTCCTTTAATCTATTTTTTAAAGACTCTTTATATTTATTTGGTTTCTTTAGATTATTCTCTTCTTTCCTACCTTTAGCTTCTTCCATACACTAAAATATCCTTAGGACTCGTATTTTGAACTTATTGACTTACTGCAGCCAATTTTCCCATTTTCTATTAAAATTTAGTCATCAAGAATTAATTATGATTTCCCTAATTTCCATGTAAAATATCTTGTGTACATGGATTTGGACTCCACTGTGATACGAAGGATTATAACTGATTTTTCGTTTTCCACTGTCCTAGAGATGATGAGATTAAAGTTATGACCATTTCAATCCATTTACTCTTTTTTTTTTTTTTCTTTCTCCTTCTGCACATATTGTAACTATCCCTTGAATAACTGAGTACTGATTACCTGGACACATAATTTGGATACATAAACTGTTGTCACCAAATGGTGAAGATGAAACAACAGATGTTTAAGTTAGGTACTTAGGTTGTTGAAGCTGAATTGCAACTAGATCATGAAAGGAAGATAGAGAGAGCTTCCCAACCCATGGCGGATATTTATTAAACTCAATATCCTAGATTGTGCCTATGTCCTCCATCAATAGCTACATGCACAATTAGTAACCATTCTTCAAAAGCTGGTCACCAGATCAGTACAACACAATGTCGTACCAAAACATTTTCACGTTAATGGTAGTAAGATCATAATATAAATTACTACCACGCCACTAGTATGACTCTCAGGAGTCCAGTTCTGAAGTAGTGGCTAAAGTCAACCAGTCACTTTTGTGGCAGTCTTACAAATACAATTCAAAATGCTTCATTTGTGCTGTTACGGGCAGGCAGATTCACTGGGCCACTCCATGTCTGTCAGTGACTGGCCGTGTGTCTGGCTGACGGGTCTCCGGCCTCTTCCTCTTCTTGTACTTCCAAGATCTCTGTACCCTAATCTTATGTTTGCTTTCGTACGTACCCTTATCCCACAGCCACTCGCCCAACTGTGGTGTTTCAATGCACATATGCATAGACATATGTAACACTTCCTTGACATCTTGTTATCAATATCTATCTAATTCTGGTAATGTTATTATTGTGGATTTGGATTTGGTTCTTTTCAGGTTGTAACACCCAGAAGAATAAGTACAGAATATTTTCACTAAAAATGAACAGTGTGGAACTGTGACAGATGGGCATTAATCTGTCAGCAATTACATTGGACACAGAACAGAACAAAGTTAGGAAGCTGTAAGAAAATATGAACCTTATCGTTTTTACAGGAAAAACGAGCTGGACACAAACTGACTCAGATAACCAGAATAAATAGTTTGTAAATCCATGACTCCTAAGGCAGGAAGGAGGGTGAGATGAAAATGAAATGTGGAAGCCAACTCTGGAGAAAAGGTATTATCATTGTTCAGGTTCAGAGGGACTCTTCTGCATGCAGGATCACAATTTTTTCCTAAAACTGTGAGAACATTGATAGGATTTTCAGAGAGCTTCTATGTAAGTGTCTTCGAGCTGGTGCTAATGAAGGCAGACAAGTTTCATATGAAGAAGAATTTACCAGAAGAAAGTAACCAAGGGTTAATGAACAGCATCTCTACCAGTGGCTATGTTAGTGCTGGAATGTCTTTTGGGCAAAAAGATCAAAGATAGCATAGGAAGTTGGATTGTTGGATTGTCTGGATGACAGTAAGAGACTTCCTGTTCCTATGGATTGTCTTGTAGAATTACTATTCTGCGAGTGAAATGTGCCAACAATCTATGTTATCCTACATTCTTTTTGCTCTTTTATTCACAGTAAATATTACATTTTTGTAGTGTTTCAGGTTTTGGATGTCACTTGCGTATAATTCATACTTGCAATTGCCTGGATAACTGCTTGTACTGATTTATTTCACATTTTTTTTCTGATATAAAATCATGAATATCCTTTCATTTAACTGATAGTTGTGTATAGGCTTACAGAAAAAAAAATCTACGATTTTTATAAACAGAAGAAACTCTGATGCAATTATCAGCTCACATAAAAACATAAACAGATGCCCCATAGCAACACATTTTATTGATGAGAATGTAGGTTTTTTAAAAAAATATCTGGAGACAGTGCTGTGAGTAACCATGAATTACATGACTAACATTCCAGATGCCTTCATGACATGGGGACTCTACCTGGTTTTTAGTGGGGTTCAAGTTATTACTAATTTTACATGGAGAGTTGGGCACACTGGACTTCTGAAATCTAGTGTATTCTTTTTGTGGATTACAATGTGGAACCAAAAGCAAACTGTACTTTTCTGGATGAGGATTTTTTGAGGACTGTAACTGTTTTTTGAAAAGGAAAACACTTTCTAATACATCTTTCTTTGCTCCCTAGAGGATCCAAGATTTCTGCAATTCAACCACTGCAGTGATTATAATATTTATATACAACTGTCTATGCATCAAATTTCATTAAAATGCAAGCTATTGCTTACCCAAATACAATTATTATTATCATTATGATTGTTATTTGAAGCAATAAAAAATCAACAAGCCAAAAACCAAAAACCAAACAAGAAAGCTCAGATGTTCTTGGTGTGTTCAGGTGTTGACGTTGTTCCCACATGTCAAGGTCTCCAGTTCCTCCGTATTTGCCTGCATTTACTATTCCCAGGGGTAAATTCAGGAAGCTAGGATTACCCCTTGATTTAAGAATCCTGCTTGACCACTACCTCAGCAGTACACACACATACTGGTAAGGCCAAGTCCCATCTTTCCATACCCACTACGGAGAGAGGTTTCCAGGAGCTAGGTGGCCCTGGGGGGGAGCATTATATTCAGTACAGAGGATGCCCAGTGAGTGCAGGGACCACTCTAGATAAAGCAGTCAGAACGGTGCTGAACTTCAGCTGGTCACACAGCAGCGAGACAGACCTTATTACCTCAGGCATGGAACAATGCTAATGTAATTATACAGCTCTTAGGACTAGAGCTAATATTTCCAACAGAAATCAGAGCTGAGTTATAGCAGATTGACCAGTACTAGATCTGTTTATGAGAGGAATAAATATTGCCTCACCTTATGGATATAGGGCTAGATAACTTCCCCTCTTGCGCCAGTGCGTGATGCTAGGCTACGATACTACGAATGGTGAGGCTAACAGAAGATGTCTCTGCAACTGTTGCACAAGGGATAGGAAACCTTTCTGAAAAAACTGGCTCTGCTTAACTTCTCTTTTGGTGTATTCTCATACAACTAGTTCCACTGAAAAGAAAAATAAAGGAGGAAGTGTCATCATGAGTTACAGAGCAGGACAGAATCATTCAGCACAGGTAGCACAGCTAATTTCAGGGTTATCAAACTGAGCAATGTTCCTTTAACTGGGCTCATTTTGCCATGGAGTTTACACCACCATATCTCAATTTTTCAGCTGTTTCTGAGGGTTGCTTTTCAGTTTCTATCTGAGATGCTTTGTGCAATTCTTTCACTGCACCAAGAAATTTTGCCAGGTCAAGCAACATAAGTTTTGCTGTCAAATAAACAGATGTGCCCATCTGCTCATCTTTTCAAGGCGCACTCTGTCTGATCTCTACCTGACCAATACTTGAGGCCTTGGAGCCATTTCAGAGATAAGGAGTTAAATAAGAAGTGAACTTTTATTTCACTGGGACCTCAAAGCCAGGCAATTTGAACAGACCTTCTGCTTCAGGTCACTTCTATTCAACTCATGCTTGCATGGATAGAGTACATTTCCATCTGTCCTTGCTGAGGAGGAAGTAGCAGAATATTTTGCCCTATTTACTTAGCTACAGACTTAGAACCACTATATTTTGAGGGGAACTGTCTAGCCAATGTATGTTTTTACCATGGTAGGTGTGATCTGGGAATAGCAACCAAGCAGTATATAGAGACTATTTTTCCAGATTCCATATATTGATGACGGCTGTAACTCCAGTAGTTTTATCTACCTGACGGTGCAATAACCCCTTGTAACACTTTCCCATGTAATTAGTGATAGGACTAGAGGGAATGGTCTCAAGTTGCACCAGGAGAGATTCAGATTGAATGTTAGGAAACAATTCTTCTCCAAGAGAGTCTCTAAGAGAGCGGTCAGGCACTGGAACAGGCTGCCCAGGGAGGTGGCAGAGTAACCATCCCAGGTGTTCAAGATGTTGTACTGAGGGACATGGTTAGTGGCAAATATTGGTGGTAGATGGATGGTTGGACTGCATGACCATAGAGATCTTTCCCAACTTTGGTGTTTCTATGATTCTATGAAGACAAAAGCAATTTACATTTATGCAACATCTTCCAATCACAAACCTGTAGAATCGTAGCACTAGAAAGGCTTGAGAAGTCTCATCTCTTCCGTCCCTGCCCAAAGACAACATTGATAACACCCACTGTTACTAGCAAGTGTCTTCTCCTTAAAGAAATGCAGCAATACAACGTATTATTCTCAAGAAAACTTTTGTATTTACTTTTTTTTTTTTTTTTTTTGTATTTCACTAGAAATAGCAAACATTGGTTCCTTACACACAACATTAGTCTGCTTTTCAGTTTCACCTGAAATTTGTTATTGTGTTGAGCCTCAGTCTTCCCTGCTTTAGGCTGTACAGATCCCCTTCTGTCAATCTCGGCTGATAGATCATGTTTGCTGCACCTCCGATTGTTCTTTTTCTCTCCTCAGGGCTTTCTGCAATTAGTCTACAGCTCTCTTTGAAGTGCAGAAGCCAAAACTAGATGAAATACTTCTTCTAAATTCCTGTCATTGCTGAAGAGTAGTGATGGATTACTTTATGCATCCTACAGGTTACATCCCTGCTTACATCCATATCCTAAAGAATATATAGCTTTTATAGATGAATCTACAGAATGTAATATGGGGTGTTCATTAAATCATGACACAGCTATCTAAAGTCATTGCTGTATTTGTTTTTGTTATACTGCTAAACACCTCACACAATTGTTACACAGTGAATCAATACAACAGCATCCCAAGAGTCTTGCTTCCTATTGCCTGAAGCTAGCCTTAAATCACACTACAAACACCAAGCCTGATCGTTATTAATTCTGAGCAACTTTCAGTCATTCTACCAGTTCTTCTGGAGTTAGTGGGATTCTTCACACAGAGAGGATGACTACCATGAAGCAGGCCAAAGGATTAGCTTGATTTAATTTTGACCCTTGTGAAAAGTGATGAACAAGAAATGCCTAAATAACTGAGAGTGACAAATGATACAGCATGTTATGTATGTTGTGACAAAATCTCCACTTTGTAACTGAAAATTAAGAATTTAACATGCAGTGTGTGACTGAGAATTTCAAAGAACTTGATATTTGGTAACTCTACTCCCATTGGCTTTTTGTGCAATTTGGGCATCTGAAACAACACAGATTCCTGCCACCACTGAAGATTTGGTTGTTATTGATATAGTATTAGGAAAGAGTAGTCATTAAATAACAGCGCTTGTAATTTAAATTAACTTTTTAAGAATTGCAGCATCTTATCATTAATGTGTTGGTGCTGAATGACTGGATCTAGAGTCCCACAGAAGTCATCAGCAGATTTCTTGGTAGGTATTCCCTTTGGAATCAATTAAAAACATCTACAAATCCATTTTTTTCTTATTCTCATTTGAAAGGAATACACAAACAGCATATTTAGGCAAAGAAAAAAGTCTTTAGCATCAATTACATCAAATTAGGTAAAGATTCTCTAATAAATTGCTAAGCTTGAAGCCATGTGAATGTATTTAACTAAAACCTTGACATAATATATTTAAAGTATTCACTGTGTGCCATGGAAATAATTTTAATGGATTTATTGGTAAGCTGTTCGCTCTGGTAGAAATGAAAAATTAGAATTAATACTGAAATAATTCCTACAGACCTATTTTATTGTGCAGTGTTGTAGTGAAACTACTAAGAAAAGGTCTAAATCTGCAAGAACATGAGCATTTCAGCCCCTTTATTTCTGTGACTAATGGAATGCAAGGTTGTTTGCTTGTATCTGTGCAGACCAGTGTCATCAGGGTTGCCCTGGACCTCATCTAGTCTAAGTTGTGACTGGTCCTGGGGCACAAGCAACAAGTGAAATAGCATACTTCAGTACTTTTTCCTTCAGAGAATGAAAATGTCTTGCCTCTTGCAAGCAGCAATTTATTCTGCTGGCTAGAAGGTTGGCACAAAGTCCCTCATACTGGGATGATTCAGGGTGCCAGTCAGATCCCTCACAGATCCCTGTATATGTCCAGAGAATCTCCTCAGCACAGTCTGGGTTGGCTGAAGGGGCAAATTAAAAGTTGACTCTGTGTTTTTCTGTCCTGCACTATTGCCATTAGGGAATGGTGCCTGCTGTCAAGTAGAACAACTGCCCTTATTGACTTTACTTTCAGGATAATGGCTCTGAGTTCAGGATAGTCTCCCTCCAAAGCTTGTTTCATTTCTATAGAACTGTGCTGGCTTTATGGAGTTGAAATTCAGGAAAATCTGCTCAAAGAGGAACAAAGTTTAATGCTGTTAGGTAATCATGCTATGAAGCATAGAACTGAATGGATTATTCCCATAAATAAAACATTGCTATTAATGAGGAATGGAAATTATGGCAAAAGAGATAAATGGGGAATTATATTATACTGAAATTTTGTACTGAAAGCAGTGTTGACACTTCAGTGTGTTTGTTTCCTCAGTACAATGCAACCAATTGCTAACATTACATACATTCATACATTTGTGGAAGAATTTCAACAATTTAATGAAAAAAAAAAAGCTCTTTAAAAACCAAACATAAAAGCAAAATTATTTATTAAATCAAGGCTTGTGACCAATATCTGGATTCAGAATATTTCAGGACAAGGAGAAAGTCCTTAAATACACACACACGTTAAAAAAAAAAAGCCACAAAGGTTTACTGCAGCAAGAATCATCAGTCTCAAATAAAGAAAAAGCTCTCCAATAAATTACTCTTCAGTGTGTTCACTGTTCTCTTGGAGTGGACTAGCTTCTCCTGGCCTCCCCTTCCTTTCTCAAAGGTCTGGTCTGCTGAAGCATTCTTTACTGTCTACACTCAGGATTAAGAAAATGACCTGGAAAGCATTGACACAGAAGATTCTCTCATGGGGAAAAGTGTTAGAAGAATCTCAAAAGAGTTTTGAGACTTAAGTGTATATGCCACAACGCATCAGCCAGTTTTGTCAAGATGTGAACCATTGATTTCAACTCCAAAGCAAGGAAATAATTTCAGTACTTCTCTTTTTCTCACAGTACAGGACAAATCATTGATGACTGGACATATGTGTCTCACATCTTCCACAAAAAGTAGCTGGCTATTGGAATCAGGAGATAAGAAGATGTATGAAGTGATCTATCAAGTATAAATACTGCACAGTCTGGGAAATAGATTTTGCAATGAAAATTCATCTTTGGTTAAATGTTCTCATGGTATGTTGATCGTTCAAATATTAAATATCATACACTATTTTCACTCAACTGTATGCATAGCCACAGAATAATTTAGTCAAAATGATTGTCCTTTTCATATTGCTTTCCAGCCATTTATATTCCTTGTTATTTGTTTTGCTATCACATGTTGAGAAAAAGGCACTCAGGTATTCATTTCTGTACAAACAGCCTATAAAATCAGGTGTGCACAACAGAGGAAATAATCCTACTGTAGTTGTCTTGATTGCAGTTATTGATGCTGATATTAAACGAGGTATTCCTCACATCAAGATTAATTTCTCTAAATTTCGGTGTACATTTAAGGTACCATCTGGGGTGTCCAAGGTAACTACAGCTGCCACAGACACATCAGTATTTGCAGATTTTGCAATTTTGCACTCATTTGGAGCAACAGCTGGAAAACGGGCACTACTTTCCCGTGTTAATATGTGAGCCTTAAAATGGAGATATTTTAATTTTGGAACTATCTTGAGGAGGGACAATGAACACTGTTTGTACGTCACGCTTCAAGCAAGAAAGTTATCTCCAATCTTTATCTCCAGTCCTTCAATAGTTCTTGTCATATTATTTCTTATGTAAGACAGAAACATTCATCAATTAACTATCTCTGAAATATGGATCCAAAATAAGGTCTCACAAAATGTATTGTTAACAACACATACTGGTTTGTTTCCATTGCATCAATTGTTTTAATGATAAATAACTCCCACAGAATGAAACGGTTTGTTGACAGACAAAATCACAATCTAACAACAGACTATTTAGACTTGCAAATGACTAAACACTTAATTATTCCAAAATAACATTTCCCCGTTAGGGTAAGATCATTAAATCCATCATCCTTGAGTTTATATGCATGAAACATTTATCATGTCTCCTACAAACAGGAGTCAGTCATCTAAATATAGATTTTTGGACCATCCATTTCATCATGGCATTTCATCGAAAGCCTAGGATTTCATTTATTTTCAGTTACAGAGATAAAGTGTTTGTAAACGATGTGATAAGACCATAAAGAAAAGTGAAGTGAAACCCAGCTCCATACAAAGATGATAAATACAATACCTACTTTGAACACTGGGATTATTGTGAGAGAAAAATGAGATATCGGAAGTCAGCAGCTATGTTTAAGATAAGAACTTTCTTCTTGTGCAATTTCATTAAAGTCAGGAGCCAATAAAGAATTATCTGAATGATTCCATTTTTTAGAATGGACATTTCAGACATCGAGCCAAAAAATACCAAGCAGTGAACAACTAAAAGGAAGCAAGTTCTGTGGTACTCTAACTCTCATCTCATGGACATAATAAATGGTTGATTTTCAGTTACTGAAAAAGCCTCAATACATTCCTATTTCATTAAGATGTGCTCTCTTCAGAAGATGTGTGACTTTCAAATGCTCATTCAACAAAGCAGACCAGAATTCTTCAAACAATATCTAATCTTTCTCTCTGTGTACTTCTTGGTGTTTCCAGCACAAGTCTGAACTTTCAGTACACAGCCTTTTTTGGGCAGCTTGCTTAAACACATTTGGGACATTTAATCTGCATCTCTGGGCATGTTGGCTTCACTTTTGCATGAGTTCACTTTGGCAGGATTTATTTCTTCCTTTGCCCCCACTTCTTAGCCCTCTTTTTCTGTTTGGCAGAGTGGCATCTTCTCTCCAAAACACAGCCAAGTCTGTTTGAAAGTCTGTTTTTACTTTTGCAATGCAATCTAAATAATAGCTATCGTAATGAAAATGTATTAGCTTAATTCCAGAAGGACTTATTTTTCACAGCATGCAAAGATAACATTCTTACCCTATTAGCTAAGGTGAAAAAACACTGTTCTTTTCTATATTTTTCCTTAGTGAAACTACATAGCAGACTATTTTTCTACTTTTATTTTCTATTTTCTTTTATTTTCTATCTATGTTTCTACTTTTTTTTCCTTGATAAACAAAATCTAAAGAAGAAAACTAAATAAATAATTGATGTGCAGCAGCAAATGCCTACAGGTGTCCTTTAATCATATTCATTTGGCTGCCAAAGTATGTAAGTGCTTTAACCTGAGTGCTAGCTTGCATGACAAGAGAAATTAAAAACAAGATACAGAAATGGAAGAGAAACATTAGTTTCTGTATAATTTTTTGTTATAATTATTGCTGCTTTTTTTTTTTTTTTTTTGTCAAGGGGTGGCGTGGAGGAGGAGGATGTGGATAGTAAAGGGAACAGATATATATCTGGATCATTCCAAAAACTATGTCAATGGAATGCTATAATTACAGAAAAATTGAGTTTGGAAGGGACCATTGGAGATCTTATTATAGAATCATAGAATCATAGACTGGCTTCAGTTGGAAGGGAGATCAAAGACCACCTAGTTCCAGCCCTCTGCTGTATGCAGGGCTGCCACTTAGCAGCTCAGGCTGCCCAGGGTCCAATCCAATCTGGCCTTGAATGTCTCCAGGGATGAGGCACCCACAGTTTCTCTGGGCACTCTGTGCCAGGGCCTCACCATCCTTTGAGTGAAAAATTTCTTCCCAACATCTAACCTAAATCTCCCCTCTATTAGTTTAAATCTGTTCTCCCTTGTCTTATCACTATCCATTTGTGTAAAATGTAATTCCTCTTCCTGCTTGCAAGCTCCTTTCAAGTATTGGCACATCTCAAAGAGGTCTCCCTGGAACCATCTCTTCTCCAAGCTAAACAAGGCCAACTCCCTCAATGTTTCATCATAGCAGAGGTTCTCCAACCATCGTTACAGATAAGAGGATTTCATAATGAAGAACTACTAGATTTTGCATAGCCTGTATAACAATTGTTCATCCTTACAGTGAGAAAGCATCTAAATAGAGCTTTGATAATGTGTTCATTAATTTATTCCATTTGACTCTCACATTATTTGGCACACTGGATTCAGAGAGCTCACAGAATAGGAATTATATCTTGTTGGTTTTAGGCTTACTCTCCTATCTGTTTTGTCCATAAGCCTTTTTCAATACACAGTACTTGAACGTCTATCACTAACAAAATCATTACATTTCTTTCTGTGCGTTTATCATAATCAGAGAGTGAGAATCCATTGAGATACTTTGTTTTCTAGTTCTAATTTTTGGTGCATATAAAAGTGTGGATTTCTGCCTTACTCGCTAACACAGAGGTTTTTGGAAGGACAACGTTAGCTTAAGCACTTTTTCCTTTTGTGTTCCTTCAGAAATTAATGACCCTTATATATGTTTACTGCTCATCATTTTTATTAAGTAGGGCCTTAATCGTGCCTGTATAGCACTCTATGTGCAAAAAGAGCACATGGAGAATTTACATTTTAACAGAACCTGAGCATGTCAGAATTTAGGCTTTTTAGGAGATTACAGATGGATCTGATTTCCACAGAAGTGACAGAAGATAAGTCTTGACATCAAGGCAATTTCACTATGGAGTTTCAAACTTCAGCTCCAAAGCTCAGACACGTAGAGCCTCCCAGTGTAATGGTTGCAGGAGTGTTTAATATGACTAAAAGGATATACTAACTATGTTCTTGACATTATTTGAGCTGTTTTAGTGAAAACTGTCCAAAAACAATTCAGTTAGACAACCAGCATGGAAAATTTAAGCTGTAACTGCTAAATTTTGGCAAACTGTATGAGTAATTGAGAGTAAGTTCTTATAAATGAGCATTAGACAAACTTAGCTAATGGCATTTCTTCTCCTATTGTGTATACCCACACATAAATAGCTAATACATTTACTCCAGCTATGCATGTACATACACATTATATATTCATATGTATTACAGGGAATTAATGTAATAGTTTTTAATGCAGCTGGCAATCAGAAAGACACAGCTTTTTGGGAAGCGGTAGCTTGTAGTCTTCAGGCAGAATCCTGAGGTTAAACACTAACTTCCAAGGCCTCCAAATTTTTCACATAAATTCAGAGTTCATGAAAAGTGTCAGCCTGATGTTTGTTAAGAAAGAAGTCCTTTGTTCGCCTACAGAACAGGCTGGTACAGAGAGCAGCAGCTTAAGCTTCCTATGCAGCTCTATCAGATGTCTCATCCCTGACCTGGCACAGGGGGGAGGTGAAAGGTTAGTCCATTCTTCATGCTCATTCAATACTTTGCTTCTCTGTTGAGTGCCAAAAGAGTATCAATTACTGCCAGTTGTGTGTTGCTTTTTGTAATGTGGACTCTTGTCCATTAAGAATTGGACTGAGGCCACACAACCATCTCAATGAGCCCGCTGGAAGGGCATCCAATGGTTATGGCTCTTCCATCATTTCCACGATTGCTGGATTTGAAACAGGTACTGGGATTTAATGTACTTCATTACTTGAGCCTCCAGCTTCCCAACTTTTCATTTGCACTTGCAGAGGAGATGTCAGGGCAAGAACTCTCTCTAGTAAAACTGATAAAATAGAACAGTAACTACAATCTTTCACTACAGCTTGGATGCCTGGTAAATCTATGCTTTTCTAGTCAGGACCTTATTTCAAGAAAGGTCTTGACGCATTATTCAGATAAAATTGCTCTAGTCAGGCAGTGCTTGCACATTCTTAATATTCCCTGCAACAATCTAATTTATGGGATACAGAACTGAGAAACAGGCCATGGTGATGCTAGTGTAACAGTATCTTAGCAGCAAATAAACACTGCACAAGAAACTCTTCCTTTTAAAAACAATGTAAAGGAAAGACATTCAATCCCTTGGGTAATTTCTAAGTATTTGCATTCTACAATACCAGAGTGATTCTCAGTGAAACACATCTGGGTAGACGGACAAACGCCATCTATAAGTTAATTAGTCTTGCACAGGCATTTCACAGAAAACATTTCAAACTCTTTGCCGTTGCTATCACTACTTTTTGATCTGTATGCTCTGTAATTTTTCCTAGAAACACAGAATTACATTCAGAAATCATTGTTTTATCTATGGAAGAATGCTGTACTGATTTAACTTCAGCCATTTCCTAGCTAAATAAAGTTACATTTTTGCAAAAGTCTAGGACTGGTGTCCCAGAGCCCAGTTCTTCCAAACACCTTCAAGTCCTTCCAGTCACTTTCTGCAGCCGTTCCTCTGCCTTTGCACAATCTTCTTCATGACCCACATTTCAGAGCTACTCTTCCCAGTTCTCTCACATGCAGACGTAGCAGGGATTTCACAAACACACCCTTTTAGCTCTTTGCCTCAGAATCGAGAGGAGCAGGAACAGTGATAGATAATTCAAGAAAGAAGTAGCTATTGCTAGCAAAGTCAGTTTCCTCAGTCAACACACAAACGTCACCCTGGGAAGATAGGGAAGTTGTGATGGGGAAATATTACTGTGTACTTGCCACTTACTCTCTTGTTGGTAATAGCTACATGACAGTGTTGGAGACAGGACACTGTGCTACAGAGCCTTTTTTTCAGCCTGAAGTTGGTTCTGTAAACTTACTGCCAGATTACTGCACCAAGGATGCTGGCAGCAACTGTTGAGCCTTTGTAAGCAGAAGTCTACTATGTGGTTAATGCACAGGACACCATTAGAAGCTGAAATATGGGCCCGCTAATTAGCAAAGGCCTCAGGTTGTGGAGCTCAAATTTGGATCCAAGCTCTTCCGAAGTCTCAAATTATTCAGGTCTATGGTTTTGGCTCTGGCTCATCTGTCCAAAAACAAACTGAAGTTGACAAATGTCTCTCTTAGGCAGCTGCCCCAAAGGACTGAATATCATTACAAAAAAGACATTAAAATACAAAAGGCCTTAGTAATTTGTGTAGAGTCTAGTTTCCAGTAATGCTATAAGAAGCCTGCCAGAATTTTGGTGAAAAGAGCCTGCAGCACAAATCTTATTAACCAAACTCAATGAGGAACAAAACAACCTCGTTTTGCACTCCCACTGAAGTCAATGGCAGAACTCCCACTGGCGATGTGTGATCCAGCCTCTGCAGTATGGAATATGAGCACTTTCCTTTAATTACCTGGTCAATTAACTTCCAAGGGCTTTTCATTCAAGAAAGCAGCCCTCTTTATTCTACCATTTATGTATGATGTTTAAAAGCTTATTATGGACTCAAACACTAGATTTAAATCTGTTATTTTTCCTGAACATGAACCTCTATGAATAACAGTAAGATGTATAACTAATTTAAAGCATATTACAACCCAGGACCTGATCATACTCATAAAAACAAACACAAACAGCCTTGATTTGTATTACTGGATGGAAATCATAGAACACTGCCTTTGTGAGGACATACAAGATGACGGAAGCTTACTCCTCCCTGAAAATGGAAACGTTAGCTTGTATGTAGTGCTCACTAACTGCTGGGCTCACTAAGATATGTCGGGGCTCAAATCTTTCTAGCTGTAGTGGCCATGTGTGCGACAAGAGCATCCGAGCTTAAGGTGAGAGGAATGCACTAATGTACCCTAAATTTGTGACCTAGCTTATTATTAGAAACATGAGAGAGCAACACTTCTGATACTTTCATTGTTGATCAAAAGCTGCAGATAGGAACCAATTCCACAGGGCCAGGAGGATGCACCATGGGCTACAGACAAACCTGGAGGGAGCTCATTTTTTTCCAAGGCTTCTCATAGACCATACAGATTAATAAAACCCTATAGTCATAATTTAAATTGCAATTTTGAAATAAATTAATTAATTTCAAGTACATTCTGTACAGGATTTTGAGTTATTTTCAATTTCAAACGTAATTTATGTTATGCTGATGATTAATATTTATTTATTTTGCTCTTTTTTTAGTTCAGCGATCTTGTAAAAGCACTTAATCCTCTCCCATCTTCCTTCACTGCCAACACAGCTCTGTATAACCCAGACTTCTTAACAAACATTGCTACACATGCCAGTATTCTGTCTAATTTTAACTAAACATTCAATAATGCTAAGCTATTTTAGTACCTTGGGCCCATAGTCTCAAAGGTGTTTAAGCACAAACTCCTGTGAGGATCTCGGCTTTTTTGCTTTCTAAAAATGCTAGAATTCCCACACGTGCTAACATGGTGATGGTAAATGAACAACTAACACCACTGTTGTATTTACATAAACTATTATAAATTACATTCTTTCAGTGTAGAACATGAGTATTAATCATCTCCTTCAGTTCTGTGTTATATGCAACTAAATAAGGAACACAGCGGACCCTTTGTAATTACTTACCCTAACTTCTGTTTTAAAGCCAAACACATTGTGACCTTACACTGATTTGGGGTTTATTAAACAGACTTCTCTATTATATGAAGGAAAAGAGAAGAAAATGTTTATGTAATATTTATGACATTTATTAACCTTGCCAAAATCTCTCTCATACAGTAGTCAGTAAGATGTGCAGTATGTACATATAAGCATAGCAATTAGCATATATGTCAGAGCAACAAATGGATTCCTTCTGTCAGCATGGAAAAGACCAGGAGAAGGGTAAATAGAGATTATTCTTTACTCATACAGAAACTAAATAATTAAAAAATAATATGCTGTCCACAAATGGTATATATTATGAAAAGCACAGGAATATTCACATCTATTCTTTTGACTGTGCACTAAGTTACTATCACCCAAAGTCCTCAGACTGATGATCCAGCCCTCCCCTTCCACTGTCTTCTCCCCAAATCTTTTGCACTGCCTAATTTTCTCTTGCTTAATTAACACTGGCACTATATTTAGAATTGTCACAGCCTAAAAGGACAATTTATGATCTATGCATTCCCTTATTAGCACTAATGGAAATAGCGCTTGGGGAAATATTAATTTAAATTTGAACATTAGTTTAGGGTCATATTTTTCTCCATCCTGCCTGGTAGGATGCAGTGCAGATAATAGACTTCAGATAACAGAGCTTTAGCCACAGGAACTCATAACATTGGTTTTCATGCAAATATATCAAGATTTGATGGGGTTAGTTAGATACTTACAGCACTGCCTGTCAGCAGAATGAAGAAAGTTGCAAGACAGAAAAGATGTGGCTTAGGTTACTCTGTGAATGGGGAGACTACAGCTTTATGAACCGTTTGGACAGGACAGAAACTTGTACACTCCCTGCTCCAACATTAGCAGAAATGGGAAGTGAGAGAGGGTAATCCCTTTGCTTTGTACTGCCTGCACCCAGCTGCAGGGTTTAGGGACAGTTCATGTTCCTCCTACACTGCCTTCCTGAACACTGCTTGTGTGTAGTCAGGCCCATAAAATCCATTTCTTGAGAATGTGGCCTGAACTATCTTCAGAGAAGATCTTCTGAAGTTCAGCATCTAATAAATTCTGCCCTCAGGCAAGCAAGTGAATGGCCATTTAACCTTTCTGCAGCTGCCCAGTGATGTATGCAGAGCAGCACGAGGAGGGAGAGACAAGAAAAAGAGGTGAACGGTACAGACAGAAGAGGGTTCGTGCTCTTAAAATACTGGACCTAATGAGGAGCTGGGAGATGGATGTAGACCAAAGAAGAAAGAGCCATGCAAATAAAAGGAGAGCTTTGGATAGGCGAGAGTGCTGGTAAAGATGAGAGTCATAAAAATGCCTTGAGAAAAAGGAAGAAGTGGAGGCAAAAAAGGTGAGGGTGAAAGGTGAAATCCTAAAAGCAGATTCAGAAATAGTGAGATAATTATGGAAGTAATAGGAGAAGCACTGAACAGAAGATTAAAGAGGAGGTGGACTTGGAAGGTCTGTGCAGAATGCAGAGAGAAACTGCTAAGCAAGGTACAAAGTGGTTCCAGAGAGGGAAATCCAGGAAGCACCACCAGGATTGTATCTTGGGGGTCTTCCTGTGAGGCACAGAAGACATAAAGCTGCAATTTTCTTCTGATGTTTTTGTACTTATCTTCTCTGACATAAGATTAGTTTCATGAGACGTAACTCTCTGAGGATTTCAACACCTTCTCATGAAAGACATCCCAATGACTGAAAGAAAAAGAAAACTCAGAAAGTCTTCTGGTCTCCTGGTAGTTGTTCAAGTTGTCTCCCGGGAAGCATTTTTCATCCTAGAATAGAAACTGTGTTATGTGTCTTCTCAAAGTTTTCAGAGAGAAGAGGGAAACTGAGATGCTACCCTTTTTCGTTACCAGTGCATGCTGGCTCTCATAGAGTTTGTACAACTCCCTGTAGCTGCAGGTCCTCTCAGAACAAAAAAAAAAAAAAAGAAGAAGACAGGGGTATCTCAGACTGATCGTCTGTGTGGGCAGATAAATTTTACTTATCTTTCCAAAGGGCAGTTTTTGAGGTCTATGGAGGTCATTGGCACAGCCTTTCACTTGAGAGCTGCTTGCACTGCCACAGCCAAGTGGATAAAAGTACTATTCCTTACTACAAATTTAGAGAGGTAATGGAAGTCCATTTCCATTACAGTAAGAAAGCCCACAAACAGCTTATTACTGGACTATTCCTTTTTTTCTTCTTTTTCCCTGCATTTTTTGTCATTAGCTGTTATGCATGGGAAACCTGTTCATGCTAAAATAGAGCCCTATAATCTGTTTCAATAGCCTGTGGTCAAATGTATTTAAAATGACAACAGTAATAATGTATAATGTCCCCTTTTTATGCCCTGAAAGGTAACTGTAGGCAATGTTCCAAACTATTGTAGATAATTTTGCCTTAAGAAAAAGTAATGCTCATTGAGTACTGTTGGCTAAACCTTTTGTAACTTCTCATTTGGAGGACGCCTCTATTTCTCATCTTGCTCTGCCTGAGATAATACAACTTCACACTCCTTTGGTTTCCTCAGTTTCTCACAGAAGGTTTTTGATATTTCTGATGAATTTTGGATTTTATGTCTCAACCATCTAGTGGCTGAATAGCCAGAAGTTTGAAAGATTCCAAGTATTACTCACCATGACTAATTTTTTTTAAAAAGAGCTTTATGCCATATGAGTGACTCCTTATCTACAGTTTGCAGGGGAAAAAAATGTATAAGAAAAGAAGCACACTGATCTGCTAAATTGTGGGTAAAGAATGCACTATTTTGAGGCTATTTATAAAAATAATAAGCAAAGTGTCAAAGAAACTTTGTTTTTGAATTCTAATGAAGGAGACAGATTATTTCCTTCTTTTTTTTCCCTTCTCACAACACACACAGAAAAGGTAAATTTCTGAGGATAAAGAAAGCAAATGTCTAAGTGTGTGGTTTTTCAAGAACTTCTCCACAAAATGACCAAGAAGCGGGTCATTAGACATGTTTGGAAACTAACCAAGCATGGGATAGTGGGGATATAAATCATGCACAGTTAGAGCTTTTATGAAAATGTTTTTTGATATGAAGGCAAATGGCAAACAACATACACAGAACAGGAAACTAGGAAAAAAATTGACTGCTTTTCGTTACTTAGGCAAAAAACATAGATGAAGACAGATTAAATCATTTTTTGAGGATGCTTTAGTATACTTTGCAGTGATCTTATTGTTCTGCTGGAAAGTATAATGTGTGAATTAAAAAGGTGTGTCTACGTGTCCATCTGAGTTCATTTTAGAATTTCATTTCTAATAGCTGTCATATCCTTTGTAAGTTTACAGAATTATCAGGTACTCGAAGAGGAAAGGAACACAGCCGTAGTCTGTACAAACAGTGTGTGGAAGCACTCTGTTGATTGCCCAAAGGGACATGTCTTTTTGCCCAGTCCTACCACAAGGTTTTCACGCTGTATGTATTGCTAATAGATGCGTTGGCTCAAACTGACATGTTGCCCAAACAGAGTACATTCCTCCGTTCATTAAATGATTGATTTTCTCTTCTTAGATGCTTTTGATAGTCAATAGAAGATACCACCCTACTATTTGTTTTTGCTATAAATAGGAACCAGCACTTTCTTCCCAGCTTAAGATTTGGCCCTGGCTCTCCATGTAATCTGCTTCTGCAGCTGTTAATGGTGAAATTTGCTGTATCTGGGACAGCACGTGAAAATACTTCAGACTTCAAGTTGCTCAGCTAATTCCTGTCATGTGCTAGAAGAGTACATTGCTGCAGCTTCAGCTCTGCTTGGTTCCCCTCCCAACTGACCTGATCCCTGATGCTGCTGACAGCTCTGCTCACTGCTATCTCAGTGTCTGCCTGTCCACTGCCCAGCACACCAGTGAGGGCCCCGTGGCTTTGCACGTGTTGCCCAAGGAATGTCTGGCAAGCGACCATGCAGGGTTTTCTTAGTGTGTATGCTGTCTGGTTTGAACAGCCGCAACTAATCACAGAATCACAGAATCAGAGAATCGTAGGGGTTGGAAGGGACCTCCAGAGATCATCGTGTCCAACCCCCCTGCCAAAGCAGGTTCCCTACAGCAAGTCGCACAGCTACGTGTCCAGGCTAGACTTGAGTATCTCCAGAGAAGGAGACTCCACAACCCCCCTGGGCAGCCTGTTCCAGTGCTCTGTCATCCTCAGTGTAAAGAAGTTCTTGTGCACATTTGTGCACAACTTCCTATGCTTCAGTTTTTGGCCGTTTCCCCTTGTCCTGTCTCCACACACTGCTGACAACAGTCCGGCCTTGCCACTCTGCCCCCCACACCTTAGATATTTATAGCAAGTATATCAAATAGGATTGCTTTCTCTCCTGGAATGGACAACAACTGTTCAGGACTAACCTCAGACTAGCAGCCACTGCAGCCACTGGTACCTCTGACCTGAAATCTGGTCTTTGTGAACACTCAGTGAAACTCAGTCCCTGAAGAAATTATGGGAAGGAAAAGGATACAGCACACATGAAGGGGGGGCATTAATGAACCTATGTTTGAATTTTAATTTTATTTTTTATTTTTTATTTTTTATTTTTTATTTTATTTTTTGATATTGCTACATCTTGCCTTGATGCTTTTGTCACAAAACAGGTCCAAGAGGTGAGTTTTTTCCTTTGCAGCACAGGCAACCAGGTGGTTTCCCCAGGGCTCAGCATCAGTTATGAGAGGGGTTGGCAGTGAATATCAGTCTGGTGGAGGTAAGGGGTGGATTATTTCAGCCAGTGCAACTGAGGCATACTAATGTGATTGCCAGGGAATGGAGAACTCTGGTAAATCCATTGCCCATACAGCAAAATGCACTGCTAAAAGATCTCAGCAATATTTATAGTAGAGTTTATTTTTCCCAGAATTGCTTTTGTTTTGTTACTCCATTATTCCTATAAACATAATTTTTCTTCTGTTTTCTGTCAACAGGATTGTTTTTCAAATCCTAAACAAAAGAATAAGACAAATTATTTTGCATCAGTATATGAGTTGGCATAGAGCAACAGAAGGAGCCATTATGATGATCTGTCAGACAACTACTTATTTAGGGACTTTTAAAACCACTGATAATTGACTTAGTAGAATAAAACAGCTTCTCTGGAACAGATGAAGTCTATTGTTTAAGCACTTTCCACATTTGCTGCAAGTAATTTAAAAAATGTTATGACCCTGGTTAAACAATTGCAGACATAAAGGAATGGTGAAAGTGTGAGGTGCAATGGTTCTTTTTAAAGCAGTTTTACTAAACTGACTGTGTAAATACAGCTCTGAAGACTAAGGTAGGATGGAGCAGGGGAAGTCAGTCACAAATCTGAGCCCCAGTGGGCAACACCATCAACAGAGGCAGCTGGAGGCTAGAAGAGACAGATGATAATAGGGAAGGCACTCGGCTGTGTCAGTCTGACAGCCTCTCTGTCTGCACCACAGGAGTCCTGTGAAGGTTGCCATGGGCTCAGATCCATGTGTCCCTGATGCATATTCAATACCAGACCCCATCTTGCTCTCCAGAGCAGGGCAAGTTATGCAGACACAAGAGATTGACACATGCACGCAAGCAGCCACAGAATCTGGAGCGGGAAACCGGATGCCTGGTGATATCCAGGGACCTCACTGACCTGGGAGACTACATAAGTCCCCAGATCCCTGAGAAGCAGCAAAATCTGGAGAAGGCATTTGTAAATCTAAATCTTAAAATCCAGGCACCTTGTCAAGCTGTGCCGAACAGTCTCATCATAATGGTAGCTTTCATGGAAACAGATGTGGGCTTACTTTGATAAAGCTACAGCATGGCAGTTGCATCGGGAAGCTCAGAGGCTCCTCATTGCTGGTTTTACCGTTAGGAAACCTTTCTGGGAGGTGAGAAATAGGGGTCTGAATCATCTCAGGCTAAGAAAGGCACTGAACAGTCTTCCACATCCTATACTCTGGGCTCTGTGAATTCAGACACATAAAGTTGTATCTCCAGTGGGATTTGCCTGTACTTTGTATTAGAAAGAGGGGATCAGTTCCTGCTGAGATGAGAATCCAATGCTTTGTATGCTTGGCAAGAGGACTACAGGTAAGGAATGGGACCCAGCAAGGCCTGGCAACAGCTAATTTTTGTGATAAATGCTCATGTGCTCCCACACCCAGTTTGTGCATTTGCAAGAGGTTCAGTGGTACCGGGATGGCCCATTTATTAACGTGTATGGACTGCTCTCTTGATCTCCACACTGCTGTGAAAATAGCCAGCATTTCCAGACTGCTCTGCTTCAGCTCTGTCTTGACTGCTGGAAAAATCTTGTATATAGTCTGATTCTGTGCACAGTCTTCAAATGGCCCTTGGACAAAATTTCTACCTGGAAAGACAAGATATATGTGGGTTTGACCAGTTCCTGTATCTGCCAAAATGCAGATTAAAAATCTCAAAAAATGCTAACAAAATTCTTGAAGAATTATAACTTCTTCCCTAACAATTCTTGTGATTATTGAAATGGTGAAATATTTTAGGACGATAAGTTATCACACTGTAAAGATTTCAAGTTCCAGTGCTGATATAATCATCTTCTTACCTTAAGTGCAGAAATGCTTGTGGCATGCATGAGCTTACTGAAGATGCTGTCAACTATTACTCAAGAAAACAGAGACCCATCTATCTTTTTCAAGTTCACTGTATGGCACTGAGAATAGAAAGAAAAACATTATGAGGTCTGAATTTGCCTTTACTGTGCTTTTACAGATACACTCACTTTGTTGTCTTCAGTGGAATTATTCTAGATTTTCATTGAGAAAAGACCTTAAATTTCTATATACCTTAGATTTTTATCCACACAAAACAAAGTAAATAAAATTCTCAAGCTCTGAATGCCCTCAACTGTCCTTCAAGAATATTAGACAAAATTAACTGGCTCTAGTAATTATATTCCAATCAAGATGTCTTGGTTGCAACAGAAATGCAACAAAAATTTAATTAGTCCCACCAACAAAATAACTAACTTTCTTGCTTCCTAAGAATGAGATAGCCCTCCTCTGTATGACAGTGTCAGTGTTATGGATTAAGACTTGGACTCTTGACGTAATGAAAACAGTATTTATAGAAGAGGCCATTTATCAGCTAAAGACAATAAAGGCCATGACTATATTCATAGGCTATCTGAGACAGATAAAACAGTACTGCTGTTATGAGAATCTTGGCAGCTGTGCAGATATATTGTAGTGAAGCTACAGATATATTTACCTACATGGGAGTAAATATACATCTGTATTTTACAATAGGATGTAAGGCAAAGCAAAGAAATTTTAAGATCAAGAAGCTTGAAGACACAGTGCTTTTCTACTGCCATGAAAAACATCTGTAGGAAAGGATAAGAGGATCTCTTCCACTGGGAAAGTAGTCACATCCCTACTTCTGAGGAACGGAATGAATGATCTACCCCTAAATGTTGTAGAGACAGACTTACCTGGATGGGCTATCTGTGCTACACAAAGCACCACTTGCTGATTACTGAGCACAATGAGCCTGCATCTTGACCAAATATATTTCTCGGTCATCCTTCTGAAACATGGGCTTTCCCTGTAGGATGAGAAATGCTTTGTTCTTCTCTTAGGCCACGGTCCTGACTGCTCTCACTAAAGGTTATTAGAATGAACTTTGCTTTTCTAAGAACCTGTTTTCTCACTATTCAAGGAGTTACCAGGAATGTCAGTATGTTCTCATTCTGAACTTGCAACAATTGTCTTAGTGCTGCTGAAAATACAGGACTGAGAATGAAACAAGGGGAAGAAAGTAAGAGAGCGAAAAAGGAAAAGGAACAGTAAGATAAAAGACAATTTATTTCATTCTTTTCATGCCTTTGGACAGTGGGTTGCTTGCTGTTGCTATTGGGTTTTTTTGTTTGTTTTCTATAGTTTTCTGGGAGGCAATGTCACTTAATGAAGAGCTTTTCATAGAACTGGTGAATAGCATTGAAAATTCTTCAACCTATGCCAATGTAAACAAATTTTAGTCCATTTTAAGCCACAAATGATTTTATCTGGTATGGAATTATGTATGTTCCTCGTGAAATCAAATATTCAGCAAAAAATCCAGTACGTAAAGTTTATAGGTATCTCATCTTTGTTTTTCATTCTTCCTGTTGTCACAAAATACAAACATCATCTCTGATTTTTCGCTAAGCATTAATAGCAAGTATTGGATTTTACTACTTATTTACAGAATGAGGCTATGCAAATTTATTTAAATGTTTATGCAAATTGAACTCAACCCTCAGTCTGTCAGAGTTGCAAATGTTGTATTTTTCACACAAAAGGCTAAGCACCTCTGGCCTACAGTGAATCTTTATAGACGTGTATTAAAGGGATACTAACATTATCTTAAGTGGTGGCATGGTAATGTTGCTCATAACTATTTCTTAGTGTTAATTAAGGAAGGACAAATTAGTTTGAAAATAGAATAATACACGTAAGTCAAAATAAAAATTATAACCTCTGCCATATGTAACTGGTCTGGTGAGAGTCATTCTCTGACGCTATCTCCCACTGTTGTCTTACCCTCTGCCCCAGATACTCCTCTTGATATTCCACATCTCTGTAGAAGGACTTGAACAAAAAAAGAGAATCATCTCTAAGCTGGTTGCTGATGTCCAATGTCATATGCACTAAATGTTCTAGGGCAAAAATTGCTCAGGTTAAAAGTATTACGCAGACCTTGCATCATCTGTTACTGTTGTACAGATAGTTTGATGGGAAAAAAGCAGGAAGCTCAATGGGATTTGTTTGAAGGAATGTGAGGTTAAGGGTAAAAGGGAAGATATAAAAGAGGATAGGAAGAGACTAGAAGAGGCCACATGATTCAAAATACTTACGGAATTTAGAATTACACTAATAGACACAGCTGGTTGCCAGGTCACAGGCAAAGTCAAAGATATGAAAAAAGGGCACAGATTAGTGCTCAAAAGCAGAGTACAGAATTTTTGTGGAATGAGGACAATCTCCCTTGAAAGAGAGATATATGAGAGAAGAGTCAGCAGAGGGACCAGAAAAAATCTGGGACATTTTCAGGAAATTTTACAGCTCCTGCAAAACAAGGTTGCTAAAGTTTTTGTTCAACCCTAAAAATGATATGAATAATAACTGTAATAATCTGAAATGGAAAAAAAATCTCTTTCTGTAGGTGCTAATTAAAGAGCAGTATATTATTTGCTGCCTGCTAAATATTGCCAGAGATACAAGGATCTATTAATCAGAGAATTCATTATATCTGTTAGTTATATTAATTCTAGAGTTTTATCACATGTGAACTATCAAACTATAAATTATACAGAGCGAAATAAAAACTTGATTATTTAAGTAGGCTTTGGTGAATGGAAAAAATTAGGTAAGAGCAAGGTCCCACTCTCTTGAAACTAATGATCATGTGATGTTCAAAGTGACTTGGATGTCAAATTCCAGCTCAGAGATTTGAGTTTTGTTACTGAGATTTTAAGACCATCTCCTGTTAGTTCAGTTCAATAAATGCATTAAAATATTGTTTAGAAGCCTCCATCCTCATCTAAAGTCACAAGGAATATACCTGTTGGTGGTGTGCTCTCTGCTCAGATAAAAGCCCTAAGTGATCTCCTTTCTCTTGGATCTGCTCACTCAGCACAAGCTAGTCCTATAACTTCCCTGAGATGGATTCAGCTTCGCTACTGCTTTATGCCTTTCCTATGTGTGTCAGAACCATACAGTGTACAAAGGGTCTTCAGTAACTATGTGGAAGACTAAATAGTAAATTGGACTGGGGATAGTACAGCTATAGAAAATAAACTGGGGTATGAACCAGCATTGGAAGTCATCTGGCATCTGTTCCCTTCTATTATATTCAGATGAATCATGGTGACTGATCACATGTTTGGTGACCTGCTTTTTTTCCCACAGCCTTCCTTGACAATCTATTTCATTGCTTAAGCTTCTTTATAGATAGAAAATATGTTTTAAATCACCTAAACAAAATTTGCAATTTATCACTTTTTTTTTTTGTTGTTCTTTTTTTCTTTTAAGGATCGTGGTGAACATGGAGAATATTTATTCTCTTCTGCCTGTGTGTATATGTGTGAAGACAACAAATATATGTAAATATAAAAGGGTGAATTTGTATGGTGTGTATTCAAATACCACTGGAGAGAGAGACGGTTTCTAAGTAATATGGAAGTCTTAACAATGCATTTAAAGGAAATTTTTAAAAAGGGAATTAAGTTTTAGAAAAGGAGAAAGATAGAGAAAAGTCAACAGAGACTACAAGGGTAAATTCTGGTAAGAGGCTCAAAATGAAAAAGCTGAAATGATAGTAAAGAAGACTAGAGAGGACCATAATCCTTGACATGTTAAAACCAAAATTACAAAAACCATGCCAGAAAGATTTGGGAAAACTAATCCTTAGTGATACAGAAGCTGTTTCCTTTTCAAAGCAATCAGAACAAGAAAGCTAGTCTAGTTCCAAGGTAAGGCTGAGGAATAATAGGAATATTCATGTAGTATAAGCTGTCACAAAAAGCCTGACTGATTTGTTCTTATATCACAGTCACTTTTTACAAGAAATGAGTCTGAGAAAATCTTTAGATTTGTGTGGCAATGAAAGAGTTTGAAGATATATTGACATGCTTAAGAATAATAAATTGATAGAACCTGGTAGAACTCTCTAAAGAATTTAAAAAGAGGTAAAATATAATTTTTTGAGCTGTTAATTGACACTTGTGATTGCTACTTAATCTGTCTTACAGTCAGAAGAAATTAGATGAAAACATGGCATCGTACTTCGAAGGAAAGCTCCAGTTGTGATCTTGAGAAATCATACTTCTAAATTACATAAAACTGAGCTATGGAAAAAAAACTTGATAAGGAATAAATTTAATGATACTATAAGGAATATGACATATTTGGCAACAGATTTTTGATGGAAACCATAGTTTTATTGTAGTTCCCTACAGAGTAAATGAATCTGTGAATGTGGCTGATCCAAAGAAAGTAATGTGTGCCAATTTTCAAAAAGCATTTGACAAAATTTCTTTCAAAGAAACTAAGCACTCATTTGATTACAGAGGAGTTTTTCTTATGGATTAGTGGCTGATCAAAGAAGGTTAGAACCAAATGATATATTTATACAATGGAGAAATGGAGAAGAGTTAGGTACCTAATAAGTTAGCAAAATCTTCTTAAGATCAGTACTGGGACATAAGTAAATTCAGCAATCTGGACCTGAAAATGGGGATGAATATGTTGTCTGTTACCATTAAGGATGCTATAAAACTTTTTGGCATAGTCTGTTTTGAAGTTGACTGAAAACGTACAAAAAGACCCCAAAGTCATGGATAACTATAGAATAACTTAGCATCTTATTAGACAATTCAGTGCCAGTAAAAGATGGTATGCAGTGATTTTGGTACACAAGTGTATATTTTGGCACAGCATCTTGAACTTTTAAAGTATTAGATTAATACATAACAACTCATAAACATGTCATCTCATTAGTGAATCCTGAGTCAATCATTCCATCTAAATCATAATTAAAATAAGAACTAGAAACTGGGGCTACCACTCCAATTTTATGCTTGCATAACTGTTAATATTAAAAAGATCCTCCCTAGGGCATGTCAGAACTGGTTCACTTAAACTTTTTGGTTTTGATGTAGGCCAAAAAAATGATTGACAGAAAATCACTGACCACTCACGTCAGTGATAACTCAGATAACTGTCTGAGGCACTTAAATGTCATGTTCTGTAAGCAATTGGAGAGATGGTATAAGAGAGAAAAGACTGAGAGGCATTTCCAGACTGGAAATGCCTCCTCCACATGTTTGCTGAAGAGTTAAGATAAAAATATTGAGATAAATAATATCTACTAAACTCGAATGGTATCTGGGAAAGTACCAGACATGTAGCTTAGTTCTAGTCTTGGTTTCTAAATATTGTCTTGTTAAAATAAGAGACAACTTAGCAACATGGTTTACGGTGTATTGTGGCCTACTTAATAAATAAACACAGAAATCACTGATTGAAGATATTTAGTTAATTAGTGGAAAAGAGCTTTGACAAGTGCCAGGAAATTATTTCACAAGCAAGGCATAGTTCTATCTGTGCTGCTAATAATTCATAGAAAATACTCCAAAATGTCAAATATTTTATTTCTGAAAAAAGTTGACTGCCTTATTGTCTGCTTTATAAGTCAGTTATAGATTATGCCTACCTTTTAATTCCCACAAGGAAATGGCATGTTTTCATTCCTTTAAAGATTAACATTCACTTCAACCCTGTATTTTATGAAAATAAATTTTAAATATTACATTTTTTGATAGCACTGCAGCTCTAAATATGCTGATTAATATGCATTGGGATATGCAATTCAGGTTGGAAGCTAGTTAAAATAAAAAAGTGCTCCTTGTGCTTTGGTTGCAGCTCAAAGAATAGCAGGTGGTCAGTGTTTACCCTGCTAAAACAAGCCATTCAGTAAGAGAAAGCTCATTTTAGACCAGAGCTGAGTGCCATGCTTGAGTGATTCAACTCCTAACAAAGCAGCCAGAGTCTCATTCACATTGTTTCATTGGTGTCATAATTAGCTACTGGTAATTGCATGTCCAGGAGCTGCTTTTTATAAACGTTCCTTCAGACGTGCTTATTGATGACTGTCAGTCTGAGAATTTGGGAATCATCTCTGAACAGATCAACACTTTTCAGGTTTAACGTTACCATTGAAAGTCAAGCAAAAGCATCATATAAAGGAGCAGAGGATGGGGAGCAGCACTGTCTCCCTCTGACAGCTGCCCTTACTGCCTGGTGAGCACTGTGGAGGCAGTAGCCCTATATATTTTCATTACTGAGAGGAAATGTAACAGCTCAGTGTGATGCCAGTGGAACTAGACAGGAATCCATGCTCAGATAGCACAACGTCAATGCCATCACAATGCTTACTACTGTGATCACTGTTAGACTTTGGATGAAAGTTTTAAACAAGCTGGGGAATAAATGCTATTATTTTTGTAGGTAGCAGATTCCCCAGCATGCATTTGAAAAAACAGCCCTGGAAAAACTGGTGGCTTTTCCCTGGCATGGATCTGCTCTGCAGGTAGAAGCATTTCACCCTACGCCTCTGAGCCCTGGCTGTATAACATGGCTGATCCTCTCACATGTGAAGACTATTGGGGCTCCTTAAAAACAGAATTCACGTGGACTAAATACTAGGGCTACACTTCTCTCACCAATCCAGAGCAATACGAAAAGTGTAGGTGTTTCATTTCAACTCCTCACAGGCTACAAAGGAAAGCTAATGATTTTGCAGGCCTTGTGAAGCCGGCTTTTAAATTTATCTCCTCCTATGATGCTTAGGTGCTTGTAGTTGGCCAGTTAGAGAGATTCTCTCATCACTTACTGTGGGAAAGTGGTAAGAGCCCTTATTTGGGTTGATTTTACAATGATTTTTGATTTACAGGTCATCAGAAATATATTACGTAGGTTCTACCCAAACAAAGTTAAATATATAGAAAGAGTTTTAAGAACTGAACTCTCCTAGCAGACTTGAGATGGTTTAGTCAGTATCTTTAATGGAATTGGGGAACAGACATTTTTAAATTTAACATATACATCTATGACTACAAGTGAAAATGCCAAATGCTTTGAAAATGACTTGTATTTTGAGAACATTCCAGCTTGAGTGAAAATAATGAGTATTTCAAAACTTGTAAGGAGTTGTGAGACTGAGATTTGCAGCTATATAATCAGAGTTAAGGTTAAGATAAATAGAATTAACCCTCTGATGTATAGAATATTTATCTCAAAACTTCTGGAACATTTGGAATTCTACTTTAAATAGGGCTTGGCTAATTCTCTGCATTGAACTCCTTTACTTTCACCAATTTTTTCAATACCAAATGAGTGTATTGTCATGGTTTTGTGATTTTTGGTTTTCGGTATTCCCCATCATAACATCATGTAATGCACTGGGAGTTGAAGTGTTAATGCTCCAGTTCTGGGTAGCTGTTAACAGAGTTAACTAGATCAATCTAGGCCTATGACACTCATAATATCTGAGAGTTTGCTGCCACTTAAGAAATTCATTGCAATCTTAGTTAACAAGCTTCTCATTGCAAGAACTGTGCAATCTAATCCATCAAATGCAAATATAGAAACTTGTGGGTTTTTTTCTTTCAATCTAGATTACATGGCAGTCTTGAAACATCTTGTCAAACAAGATTCCCTTTTTATAGCTTATTTTCTCTTTTGTTTAATAGCTATAAAAATAGTGAACTCCTTAGTAAAGCAGTTTCAGATCAAATGACGTTCTCTATTAGAGAACGTTAGAACTAGACATTATTACTAAATCAAGATCCAAAATAATGATCCATACATAAAGCCTCTAGCCTATTATGCTTTCAAACTTGAAGTCCTTCCATTGACTTCCAATGAAATTCTTCACTAATGTTAAATGTTTGTTTTAGGTACACTAAAACATAACTCAGACATTTTCCTGGGCCTCATATTCATTTCTCCCTCTTCAATCTGCTGACTCATTCACTTCCTTTTACCAGTGAAGATAAGAGGAAGACTACTGGGCTGGATCTTTTACTGCTCTTATTCTATGTATCCAGCATCTTCCTTTAAAGATTACACTCATTCCAGCTGGGGAACTTCTAAAGTAGCAGATTAAAATCTCTTTTTGTTTGATAAAGCATTTGATTATTAAAGCATCAAGGTTAGGTATAACCTCTAAAGTTGTTGTAAAATTATATATTTTTTTTTTTTTTTGTTTGTTTGTTTGTTTTGTCTTCTTTAATATTTCTTTTTTAATCAACCTTGAAAGTATATGAAAATCATTTTCGTTTCCAAAATATATACACTGCCAAATTCCTTGATCTTCTCTACTGCTCCCCTTGTGAGTATCTTTGCTTTTGCAATTAGAATTTGGGACATTTTCCTTTCTCACAGGTCTTTGTGATAACTTAAAACATACACCAGTAATAGAACCTTCAGCAGTTTGTACATTCACATTTGAAACCTTCTCTGCAGATTAGCAACTGACAAAAAAAGAAAAATCAAGCCTGTCAAAAAAATACCAGCAACTGTAAAAACCATTGTGGAGCTCTTTGAAATAGCTGTTAAAAGTGGGGATCTTTTGCAGCATTTTTCAGAGTGATGACTCACAGCAGAAGCTGTTGGGTGGCCGACTCTGTTGGCATAGGAGTGATATGTAGGAAGCAAAAAGAAAGATGCCAGGAGTATAGGAGGTAAGGCATGACTTGACAGGTGGTTAGGAACTCAGTCTCTGTGAAGGAGAAAGGGAGTATGAGCTGGAGAGCTGTTTCACTGCTTTGCTTCAGCGCAGGGCTTTTCAGCAGCTGATGATGTGTTAGCTGTTTGGATTCTCAGGGTTCTTTGACTTGTCTGACCTAAGATTTGGAAACAGATGTATTTTTCCCTTTAGGCTGGCAATCAGAAATTTGGTCATGACTCCCATGTCAGCACTGGACATCCAATCTTGATGGCCTGTTCTAGAAGACAGAGAAACTAGAGTTTAAACCCCGAGGAAGATATTTTTCCTCCCATGGGCACTCTAATGATGGATTTAGACCTGGAGTTGACTCTGAAATATCCCCCTCCATGATTCAGTACTTGGAGATAACACTGACTGGGGTCATCTAGGGCAGTTCAAGAGGCCCAGAAAACAGAGAGTCCACACTGGAGGATTCTGAAGCAAAAGCAAACTGACTGAAGCAGAAATGCACTGAAAACTCTAATACCAGTGCATAAATTATAAACAAATAAGAGATTTTTTGCCCACAGGATTTAAAAATACCCAAGTTGCTTTAGGCTACAGATATTTAGGAGGGCAATCCTACCTTGGCTCAACTCCATGACTGACATGAGATCCTTGTGAGAATGATCAGGCTGCTTTCAAAACAAGATGGTCTGTGTCGAGGTAGTGCAATATCTTCCCTGCAGAAATGCTATATTGTTTCTGCTTCTTTTTTTTTTTGTCCTTGCCTGTGCAGTAGTGAGGATGACAACATTTGGGACATGACTTGGAGGCTGAACACATGAATTTCACAGCTATTAAATCCTAGCAGGAGGTATGAGGTCCTCTGCAGATGGAGGAGTTATTTCATGAGCCTAGACCAGCAGCTTTGCTTAAAACAGTAGCAATATGGTTTCTGTTAATGCAATCATCAGCTGGCATGGGTAGGCTGCCCAGCTTTGGTTTCTGTTGTGATGAAGCTTGTTGACAGGGTCATGGAGAGGTGACAATTACAGGTTTCATCTCCACATAACCCTTCTCACATGTACGTATTTCATATACGTGCATGTCAGCGTTCCTAGTGAATGTGAGGATAGACACTGTTTAGTTGGCAGATGATTTTTCCTGTACTAATGGATGAAGCCAGAGGTGCTATGCATGTCCCTTTGGCTATTGATGGAATGCTGTTAAAATACCTCTAAAACTACATGTAGTGGTCTGCTCTTATTCTTTACTCAGAGAAAATCCTGGTAGGTAGTGTCAGACACTTGGTTTCTCTCCTCTGAGTACTGTTTTTTTTTTCTGCTCCATTTCTCTTGCTCAGCTTGAAAACAAACTACTGAAGGTGCTGGTGTGAACACATGGTTAACTTGTCTTCAATACACAGACACAAATTTGCTTTATCTTTTCTCTGCTCATGATGGCACAATTTAATGCTTATGCGTGAGTCTGGCTGGCACTGCCATGTAGATCTATAAAAGTATTTGTATTGAGTGGCATTTGCTTTCCTAGTATTTTCACAATTGTACATATATTCCCTTATGAAAGTTTTTGGGTAAGGTGATGTTTGGGAAAAGGGGAGATGGTTCCTCCTCACCAGGCAGCTGAGCATATTTGGACACATGGGATGGAGAAGATGTAGGATGACCATGTCAAAAGAAGAGCTGGATGCTGGCAGCATGGTACTGAGAGAAGCCATCCAGGTCTTAGAGGGGATGAAAACAGTTTTTTCCGGACCCAGTAGGGAACAGGTGAGAGAAGGAGAGTTTGCTGCTAGTTCGCAGTCATGGAGTTGCCTGGAAGCAAGGATGCAATGCAGTGGGTGAGGAAATAATTTATCAAAAGTTTTAATATTTAATTAATTTAATTTAAAATTAATTTGTCTTTGATTATGCTGAGACTTTTTATTTTAAAGGTTACATTTATACTTATTTCTTTTTGCCCCAATTAAAGCTATCTTATCTTTCTTTGGCCTACTTTTAGGATTATATAGGATTTCCCTATAAAGCATAAGGTTAAATTCAACCCCACAGCCACCAGGTCGTCACCCGGTCACAATGCTGAAGACCAAAAAAAATCAAACAAAACATGGATTATTATGAAGAATGCTTGTTCCTGTTGAGTTATAGGTGTTTGATAGCCCTTTGTTTTTTTTTTTTATTTTTCAAGTGAAAGCCTGATTTGATTGTCAGTTATTTCTTGATTGTTTTAAAAATAGCTGGAACATCTTTCATACCCTTATACGTGGACAAGAGGGTACAATCTTCATTCACAGATGCAAAAGCACACTACAATGATTTATGTAAACTCTGCTTCTTAAATCTGTTGAAATAATTTTGTTGGTGCAGAGGAAAGGACTCCAGCTGTTCACTGGAGGAATGTTGAGATGATTATATTTTGGGTACCCTGTGATCTATGCTGATTGCTTATTGATTTTGGGGTGGAGTTTAGAGTGCTTGTTTGGATTTACGGTATACTAACTGGCTTAATTTCTCCCTTGAGAAAGTACTTTTTTCTTTATGCAGTACTGATGCAGCAGAAATCTATGCAGACCCACATTTAATCTTCTGGGAACAAATAAAAAAGAATTCTGCCAGTGGAAGATTGTAGTTCTTTAACGGCTCTGACTTCAGATCTTACCCATCTTCTCTGAGAAGAGGGGGTCTTTAAGAAAACATGCCTTTAAGGTGCCTGTGCAAAGCTTGTCACTTTGGGGGTGCTTTTCAGGAAGAATTTATTTTTTCAAAGATTCTGTTGGACTTCACTTTTGTGTGTAAGAAAGATTAACCTGCTTGTTGTATTCAAACCTACGGTTCCAGTAAGTCTGAGTATTTCAAATCTGGAGCTTAGCTGAGGCTCAACAAACAGCATATAAAAATAAAATGGGCTGATTTGCTTCATTTTAGAGATAAAAAAGGCTCAAGGTTATCAGAGGAGATAGTGGAAATTAGGAGATACTCATTGTTTGAATAATGTATTAGGAGCCTGGGAGTATTACAAGTACATATCAGGAGGTAAAAATGGCAAAAAATGGCAAAGAATGCATGCAAAGACATAGACTCATTATCAGGGCCCAGAAAGTAATACCGTTTTATTTGATTTCTCCATTTCCTCTCTGAAATGGCAGCTGAAATATGATTTAATATATGTTAATTTCACATTATATTCTTCCATTTTCATTAAATGTATATGCTTGCCATCATTCATAAAGAAACAAGGAAAAAAAGAGAATAGAATGAAATGGACAGAAAATAATGTTCAGAGACAGAATAGAAAATAAGAAAGAAACTGCTATGTATCAATAGAAGGCATAATATTTAAGTGAAAACAATAGTTATAAAAAAAAAAAAAGATTATTGAAAGTATTGCAAAGTTCCTGCTTGAACAATAGACTCTTTTTCAGGATAAGCTTTCTGGGTCAGGTTGTGTTCTCTTCTATTCTGCTGTACATAAAAGACTGTAAAAAGCAATCCTAACTGGGCAGTTGCAGCTTCTTTTGGCATATGGGTACAGCATGACATCCAAGGGCTTGCACTGGATGATGTGCTACAGATACATTAGAAAACGGAAACGAGGCCAGCTGTGTAATTGTTCGTCAGGACATCTCAGTCCCAGCCCAAATCAGTCCCTGGAGGGATGCTCGTCTGTTCCCAGAGTTGTATTGCATCCCTGCTGTACCCAGCTTTCCAGAGACATATATATAGCAGGATCCGTTATGCTCCTTTCACAGTGGCCCCATGTGCTTTTTGGCCAGATTTAAAAATCATGTCCTTTGTAATGCATTGTTATGGAGTATATTTAAGAAGCCAAAAATATTTAGCTATTTTCTCATACTTGGTCTGCTTAGGCAAAAGAAAGGTTTAGTATGAAGATATACAGCATGCTTCCAGCTGCTCTTTGCTGTCACCTGGAAGATAGTGTCCCTTCTAAGAAGCAAGTAATCGAGTCATCCTTACACTCATTCTCAAGCAGTCTGTTACGGGCTTAGCTTTTCAAGGCAGATTTGTGGCTCATTGCAGAAGGAATTCTATATCCCACAAGAGGGATTGCAAAGAGGCCCTTGAAAAGGGCAGGTAATCTTAAATGAAAGTCACTCTGACCCTTTAAGTAGTAGTGGCATTGCCACACAGCTTGCTACAAATGAAGACTGACAAATTGTCTTAGCAGGATACAGGCTTTCAGTTTGCTGTGGTCTCACATCTTTAGAGTTCCAAGCTACAAGGATGAAGCATGCATTTCACAGCTGTTATGGACAGACCTGTCCAAGGCAGGTGTGGCTTCAGCTGGAGAAAGGGAAGAAGTGGGGGTTCCTGAGTTTACCATTAACTGGCAATAGGAGTCTTACACATTCCTTTTCTTGCTCTGGGGAAGGGCCAGGAAAGGGTTTGGGAAGCTGAGAGCATTGAGATGTTATAATTAGCATGAGTTCTTCTGCCAAACATTCAAATTCTAGAAAGTGAGCCCCTCCAGGTCCACTTGGAAAAGTTTGCAAACTCTTCTCTGTTTTCCTCTTAGATTCAAGGGGGAAAGCAGATCTGAAAGCTGCCAGTATTTCTTTATTGGAATCAGCTGTTTAAGCTGAGGCTGAGCCCAGCCATATAAACAAAGAGAGAAAGAAAAAGAGTTTTGTGAAGGCAAAACCAAAAATAACTTGTTATAAATATTCTTCTCCCCTTTTTCTCTCTCTGCATCCTTCAGTTGATATAACTTAATTAGGGCCTATTTAGTCTCACAGGCTTCTTTATTTTTTTATTTAAAAAAAGCAGACGTAAAAAAAGTAGAAGATGTTTTGCAATGTTGAGCTCTGGTTTACTGAGTTCTGTTTGCCAAGATAAGCCTCAAGAGAGACAGCACCTCATTTTCACAAATATCCCTGGAGACAGCAGGTGCTTTACAAAATGTCCGCATTTGCATCTGGCAAATTCAAATAGCCAAATTAGTCAAAGCACTACTTACTCCCTAAATCAAATATCTAAGATCCTTTCCAGACTTGTCCCAGATTAGGAAATGTATTGGAAATGGACAGCTGTCCAGTTGTGCTTCCATTTGAAAACACTAGCTATGAGCTAAAATCTGTTCAAGCTGAAGGGAAGATTCCCACGTACTGTACACAACAGTACCGTGTACTTTTCTTTCTCACTGCAGCGTGGTTTATTTTCCTTGGCTATTTGAGGTGGTTAATCAGAAATCTCCAAGACTAAGGGACCAAAAATGAGATTTCTGAAAGAGTCAGTTAACCATACATTTGCATCCTTGTCTGGGATGATGATAGCAATCTATCCAAACATGGGAATGTAAACGAACATTTAATGAAGATGGTTTGCACTGAAACTCTGTCTTGCCTGTTCAGGATACAGAAAATAAAGGTGGATTTGTTGAAAGAGACTGTATTGCAAACAAACAGGTTAAGGTCCATCTCAGTTAACCCTAGTTACTGACAGAGCAGACGTCTGCAGGCATGCTGCCCAACCACAGGCCTCCATGAATCAGATATAATGACCAGACATTTACTATTATAAGTGCATCCTGGGTAAGTCACAGTAAATGTCTGAGTTTAGCAGAGGAAACTTCTTTCCAATGCCTGACAGTGATGATGAACATCATGGTGAAGAAGAGCAGTTAAGGCCAAAGTCCCACAGTTTGGTTGGTAACATCTATCCAACCAGCACAAGATTTCTGATAGCCAGAATACAGAATACTATTAGAAAATGTGGGCAGTCATTAAAAAAAAAAAAAGAAAGTAAGAAAGGAAGGAATGTGTTTGTGTGTCAAAAAGCTGGTCAATAAATTATCAAAAGCTTGGCACACACCTCTACTGTTTGAGGACTCCTTTTGTTACTCTACCTCTCTACTTGATCATAATTTTTTAATTATGTCTCCCCACATGAAATTTGTATATACTGTAGGCAAACTTCTTTAGTTGCCAGCAATCCAACTACATTTGGCCTGTCTACCACACAGACTGGCCACCGCATGGAAGCCAAACTCATCACTTGATTTCTGTAGGCACTGGATGAAATGAACAATAAGCCTTCTGAATAAAAGCACTTCAGCCTGGGACAAAACCTGACACTGAACAGGGGTTAAAAAAAAAACATTTAACACAAGTACAGAAAAATTTACATGCTCGTTCAAGAGCAAAGAGAGGTGAGTACAAATGAGCTCTACTGCAGAGCAGCACTAGTTCCAACTAGGGGAATTCTGGGATTCTTCAGAGGTTGGTGCATGAAGAGGTAAAATGCTCTTCATATGCTGTAAACTCTGAAACTATGAATACTGAAAAAGAAATTCTTCATGCAGTGATGAAGACAGGGGCTGCTGTTGTCCCTGCCTGTCCCTGCCCTGTGGTCTCACCAGTGCTGTAGTACAGCATTGTACATTAGCTGAAAGGTTCTTAAGAGGTTGTAGTCAAGCTGAGGACATTTTTGGCTGAATGCACACCTTTGTTGAGCACTTCCTACGCTCATGGTGGGAGGGAAAGGAAAAGATAGGTTTTATAGATGATGATGGATCCTTAACAGTGATGCAGTAGGCAAGCTGTCAATATAGTATTGTGCAAGTGATTTGTTGTACAGGACAACAGATAATTCCCATTATAAGTGCCATGTCCCCAGCTGGAGTGGCAGAAGGGCATCTCTGCCAAGATTTACCTGGCAGCAGCTAACCCGGTGCTACCAGAGCACTTGCAGGGCTAGAAAAGGAATGTTGCTAATTCAGGAACTGGGGACAGGACAAGCACCCTCACAAACATCGCATCTTGGTCACAGTACTTCCTGTGCCTTAGCCTCCAATTTATCTCCCAGGCAAACATGACCTAGGACTACCAGATTACAAATGCTTATCTGCAGTGACCAGTGACTAACCATGTTTTTGCTCTCCTTGAAAAGTTAATTTGGTCTTTGGCAGGGTAAGGGTCAGCAGAACAAGTGTGTTCAGGCGATGGCCTATGTTTGCTCTCACCAGTGCTCACAGTGGTAAATGAGAAGGCTGGCGTCCACCCTGGTGGCTCCTCCAGGAACCCTGCTGGGTATTGCTACGATAAACTGGGTTCTGAAAAAAATGAAAAATCTGTTTGGAGCCCAGCAGCCTCAGAATGTCAGGGGTAAGTCAGGAGGAGAAAGGAGTGCATGAAGCATGGCTGGTTTCTGGCATGCAAGCTGAGAACATTGGAGTCTGGAGGGAGCTGGGTGTCTGCCTAAGCCAGATAACAAGTCTGGATAAGGGAGGAGAGCTTTGTATGCTGATTTGGCCAACAGCCTCTGTGTGGAGGAGACCAGGGGAAAATAAAACAAAAATGAAAAGAAAGAGAAAAGGAACATTTTCTCACATCTGGGCATGATGCAGCCCACGGCCACAATCATATGAGCATCACCAGCTGCTTTTATATTGGCAGGAAGAAACATTCAATGGATGCATAGCATCAGGCTGCTAAAAAAGCTTCTGGCTCGTAGTGTCCTAGCTCCCAAGGATCCCCCCAGGCTGTTTCTCCCAGTCTTATCCAAGTCAGACACAGAATTTGCAACAAACTATGACTTGATGTGTTGCCTTTGCAGACTACCAGCTTCCTGTGTGGAAGTAGCTGAGACACCTTTAGCAATGGAATGATGATTAGTATCTCTTACCTACCTCCACACTACTCAGAGTCCTTGCCCAAAGGCTTCTGGCATTTACCTGCAGTGCAATGGACCTGTCAGATTCCATACTCTCAGGCCTGCTAAGCTTTCACTTTTGCCCTAAGCCTGGGTTTGACAATCCTTATAAAGCACCCTGAAGGGATAGACTTACAGCAGTCAGAGTGGTAAAGACAGAGATCCCAGAGTCTCCATCTTCCTAAAATGTCAGCCAAGGGCAAGAGAAACTAGCCGGCCCAGAGTATGTAATGAAACCTAGGGGAGGACTGGTTGTGCCAGTGCAGCTGATGTCTGGTCAGTGAGTCATTGGCAGTCCTGTGACCAGACTTTCGTTTCCAGGCGATGGACCATATTATCCTTTCCCTTAGATTAAAAAGGCCTTAAATTCCAAAAGCCCTCTCTGCTCACAGACTCTAAACCAATCAGGCTGTGATGTTTCAAGGTGCTAATGGCCTGCCATTAAAGGTCACTGATGTATACACATGCGGACCGCAATTAAAGGCACAGTGTGGTTAAGGCACTTTCTTTTGTCTGACAATTGAAGGCTGTCGGAGGTTGCTTTGTATCGCAAAGAGGCACAAGGGGAGAGCTGTTATCCAAATCTCACCTTTGAAGGCCGCATGCTGGCAGCAGGTTTTAGGTGCGGGGCGCTTATGGGGGGTCGGGGGCGGCAGGAAGTTCGTGTCAGGATCTTTGATTTAGCATGAAACTCCAGACGAGATAAGAAACCTCAGGCAGCCGCTTTCTGGGCAAAGCGGTGACGCCTACGGTCCATGAGATGCACGTTGCCATCTGTTTGCCCTGCCTCAGTCCAACGCTTCCCCGAGGACGCTGGGTTGGCGAATACTGTTTAATAAACTACTCGCATCACAAAAATAGCTAACATTAACTGTCTGTTACTGTCCCAAACCAGACAGATTGACTAAGCATGCGTTGTTTGGGAAAAGTTACTATTGATCTACAAAGCAATAACACTGTTAACAGAACTGGGGAAGAAAAAAAAAAAAAAAAAGAATAAAAATTCAATTTTTCTTCAGATGCAGCACAGGTTTTAGTGTAGCTCTATAGCTTCCAGCTACTGTGGAGCTGAGGGTAATTATCCTCGTCTTAAAAGGTGGAATGTGGAGGGCTGATTTCTGACTTGCGAAGGCTTAGCTGAAAAAAAATGACGTGCTTAGGACTGTATACAAAACTTATCCGGACTGATTAAGTCTCAGACCCTTATGAGGAAAGGCTTTTCCACATGATTTATGAAACTTCCCACTTTTGCTGAGCTCGAGCGTGTAAGTGTGTAAAATGATTCTTTAGATACTATATTGAGTGACTAATTGGAGAAAGGTGCATGAAAAGTGGAGATAAAATAATTCAATATATTAGTAACCAAAAAGGAGTGGGGGGGGTGGGGGGGGGGGGGAAGAGCAAATTGGAAAGTATACAGTCCCCATGCCCTGCAGAAAGCTGAGATTATGATCACCCGTTGTCACGAGGACACTCTGTAGAAAATCTGTTTGATTTCCTAATTTGATTGACTCTGCATAAAGTATGCTATTCTAAGGCTTTTCTTTTGAACATTCTTATGCTATTCACTTGTTGTATAATTTATTTCAAAAGCTCATAAAATTAAAAAAAAAAACAAAACAAATAACAAACAACAAACTATATTAAACATATCAAGCAATCCAAAGTTTCAAGCTTCACCTCTCAGTTGCAGTACAAGAAAAACAGTATCAGAACAAAAGAAGACATACATGCACACACTCAACTGAGGAAAGGTTGGAAAAACTTCAGAAGGTTGAGCACCCCATTAGGGATCCCTGAGCAAGATGTTCCAGCATGGGTGTTGCCAAGCTGCACAGAGCTGCTGAATGAAGGTAAACTCAAGTCTGATTTAAGTCTTCCTCACTCACAGTGTTGCTTTACAGGGGATTTTTGTGTTGAAATGCCTTTAAAAGTGAAATCACTGTGCTGATGCCTTAACTTATGGATGTCTTAAGTTGGTGTTACCTAGCTTAATGGAGATACAAAGGAGAGACCTGTCCTAAGAGCAATTGAGACCATAAATGAGTTTGCTGCTGTTGAAATGCTGATCTCTCTCTCCCCCCACCATTGCCCTCTTCCCCTCTTCTCTTCCTAGCCCTAAGGCCCTACTTTCTCCTTTGCACGGCTCTGTCATTTTCCAGATTCCTCCCCGGGCTGTTTTAACTCACTGAGCCAACAGAAATCTATCCTTCCCCCTTCCTCCTCTCATTACTTAAACTGGCTTTCTGCCCTGAGTAGCAAGCAAAGCCAGCACAGGGAAGGGAGAAGGGCTGTGCACACATGCGCTGCAGATAGTCTGAATGAAGAGGTGGTGTTGCACAGCTGGAAATGGAAAAGTAGAGTGGAACCTCCCATTTTGGTTGAATTGAACTCCAGCTCCTACTACAGGATAATTTAGAGTTTTTAAAGACATTAAAATATTATGCCATTAACTTCTGGTGAAGTAATACAAAATACCTAAGTAAGGACTACACATTTCTATCATCTATTAACATTTATATGAAATGCAGGAATTTATGGGACTGAGATATAGGACCACCTCTCCTGTAAGGAAACGCAGAGAGAGTTTTTGCTGTTCAGCCTGGAGAAGAGAGGGGTCAGGTGGATCTCATCCAATACTTATAAACACTTGAAGGGAGGGTGCAAAGAGCACAGAGCTAGTCCCTTTTCAGTGGTGCTCAGTGCCAGGACAAGAGGCAGTGGTCACAAACTGGAGCACAGGAAGTTCCATTGGCAAATGATTATAGAATGTGAGGTAATGGCACAAAGCTGCACTAGGGAGATTCAGACTGGATATCATATTTTTCTTTTATTTTTTTTTTTACTTTGAAGGTGGTCAAACACTGGAACCAACTTCCTAGAGAGGTGGCTGATACCCCATGCCTGTCAGTCTTCAAGAGGCATTTGATGATGCCCTCAATAATATGCTCTAACTTTTGATTAGCCCTGAGTTGATCAGGCAGCTGGACTTGATGATCTTTGAAGACGCCTTCCATCTGAACTATCCTGTCCTGTTCTGTCCTATTTCACCTAAACATCAGGAAGAGCTTCTTTACTGTGCAGATGATGGAGCAGATTGCCCAGAGAAGTGAAGTCTCCTTCCTTGTAGATATTTAGAACGTAGTCCTGGTCTTAGGTGGCTCTGCTTTGGCAGATGAACTCCAAAGGTCCTTCCAAGTTCAGCCATTCTGTGGTTCTCTTATGTCCCTCTCCTTGTTGTGAACGTCTCAGCATTCCCTCTCCCTTTATGACCCCAGTCTGAATAAATCCTTCCACAGAAGGATCACTTATACAGTGATCACCCTGTCTGCTGGGGAAGAGGCAGAGCAAACTACAGAGTTGGCTGAAGCAGTAATTCATGACTGCTGTTCTCCAGGACTGGTCCTACGGCTGTCTGTGCCTTACCATGGCACTTGGCAGATCCTGGCACACACCAGGCATCAGGGTACTGTTGCTCTGTTCCTTCCTCAGTTCTGTGAGCTGCCAGACCAAAATTCTGTTTGGGGTTAGTACATGATGTGTAAAGCAAAATTGAACAGAAATTGTTTAGAGTTAGAAAGTTGGAGGAGTTGCAGCAGTCTCAGTCCAGCAGAAGCAGTTTTCCTGATGAAAGTTTCTTTGGTATTATCTCTTCCTTCATCCCTCTCTGAGGTGGAGGAGGTAACAATTACTTGAGGAGAATTGATAAAAGGGTGGGGAACATGTTGTACTTTGCCTTTGAAGTTCTTCTCTGTAGGAAATAATGGACCCTACTTATGCAGATTTCCTTAGTGAATTATCTCTCAAATTTCTCTTACAGTAAGTAACAGAAAGCAACAGAGTTCATTAAATATGTTGGCCTGCTATCCCTGGAGACTAAAATCTCCCCAGCATGCCTTGTGTAGTATGTGCACTACAAGCTCTCTGCATTAGTGTACTTCAGTTCTCCACAACTCACTCTGGACAGCCAAATTGTAATTCAGGGCATGGAGGTGTGTGTATTATTCCTGGAAAACTTCATCTGCTCCTGAGATAAAGAAAAGAAAAAAACCAGAAAACTGACCACATGATATAACCCCTTAGATTGAGGAGAAACTGTCTGAGCTCAAGGAACTTTAATCTGTACCCCAGAATAAGTACTTGCATATTCGTGCAGTTGCTCTGTGCTGCTTCCCCTCATGTTGTGCAGGGCGTTTTCCTGTCATGGGATACCTCTGTCCCAGGGGAAGAAACACAGGAGCACTTTTCTTTCCCATACAAACAGATGGCACCCTCTGCTCCATCTCCTGCTTTCCTACAGACATCTTTTCTGGTACTTCAGCATGCTGCTTTTTGCACTCACATTAATCTATGCAGACAAAGAGACAGCAACAGCCTTCCTTCACGTCTGTGAACAGCTACTCTCACTGCTCTGATTGCAGAGGAGTTACAACCAGCAGTGGTACAAGAAGAGGAGGTACTGCTGGGGTCTGGGTGCAGAGCCATCGGATGGGCTGATCTGTAGGAAGTCACTGGATTTCAATAGTGGTCCTCTGAGCTATTTGGCTCAGAAAGCAGAGCTCTGGAGAACGCTCCTACACACCCTCCTGCCTTTCTGTATTTTGACTCAGGGCAAGAGGCAGTGGTGACATTTGTGGTCATATTCAGGGCTGTAGCTGTGCTGTGTTCAGAGGAGAAGAGCAGTGTGCTGAAAACTCAGTCTTGCATGAAACCCGAAGTTTCTAAATAGAATCATGGATTTAAAGCCTTGGCGTGTTTTTGATCTCATAAATACTTACAATATCTAGAGAGAACGTCTGGAATTCAGATTGTTTTATGTAGTGTTTAATATAGTTGAGGTAGATGTGAAACTCTACGGGACACCATAATTTTCCACATGGAGTATTGTTCCAGGATACTTTTGAAACACACTGGCTCCATCACCATTATGCTATACTTGTTAAATAGAAGATGTTAAATAGAAACAGGTGATCACCTTGTGAGAGTGGGATCAGATGGTACTCTGCATTCTGACATGACATCCAAAGAAGCGTATCCTGTTTTAGTGCTGCAAAGACTGTTAGAGTACAAGTGTTTGTTATTTGAGTGAGGCTGGCATTAATCCCTGAAGTCAGTGTTATCCATTCCAGGCTGTGGGACTGCGTGAGCAGATGTGCCAGTGCATATGCACAATCCTTATGTGAAAATACAAACCACTTGCATTTTGTTAGAGCAAGGCTCTCATATTGGCGCTCTCTCCTTGTCTTAGACGGACAGTGTTTCCAGATTAAAAGACATCTGCAAACTGTTTTAGTGGTGGTGGGGCAGGAAACGTTTTATAGGTGTTACATAACTGTAGAGTATGGATATTCAGGGTTTATTTTTTTAAAGTATAGAACTTCTCTGACATAACTGGGTTATTTCTTCCCCTAAATTTAGCAGACAACAATCCTGATTTGCTTAATAAAGAACAATATTTACTTTAAGAGTCCCCTGGTACTAACTTTGGGATATGAATCAGTTTCTTTTGACTTCAGTGGAGATTAGGTCAAACCCAAATTAGACATGAAACTTCTCTCTTTTTTTTTTCTTTTCAAAGCTAAAGGACATTTAGCAAAAGCAGACATCCTAGAAGTGCTGAATAAAGACTAAATGAGGGGGAAGTAACATGGAGAGTAGATACTTTTATAATCACTATATAGAGTTCATAGCCAGTTTTCCATACCAAACTTATTATGAGACAGTTCCCAGAAGATGGAAACCAATTAACTCTTCATTCTGGCAGTGATCATTCTAGGTGTTCTTTAATGGGCATTATTCTTGCTAAATTATGAATGAGCTTTATAGTAAGACAAATGCCATTATCAGAGTTATTTATTCATGGGCTGTCATCTGTAACATCCTCACACTAGTTTTTCTCAAACTTTAATATCGATCATCTGCTTTAATCAGAAGCATCAAGGGACACTCAAAGAATCAGCAACTGCAGCTTTGAATATCAGTATCTCTGTCTGGGTCTCCGCCAGGCTTAACTGCGTGCTGAGGCTGTTTTAGCCTTAGCTACCAGAGGCAGTAAGTGGGGCCTATTCTCCTTACATTAGGATAAGTGTCTGTGCATCCTCCGAACTAAGTTGACTGATGATTAATCAGTCTGCACTGACATACCCATTACTCTGTTTTTCCAGTTGATTCTCAGACCCTCCAGAGCTCCGTGGGGACCATCCCCTGAAGGATTGCTGGGAGTGCAGAAGGGCCTCCCTCATCCTAATGGTATTGACTGCAACTTGCTCTGTCTCACCAGGTAAAATCTTCTAAGATGAGAGTAAATATTCTTTGCTCCATGGTATCTAGCAGGCTCATGCCAAGTCTAAAATCAGCATTACAATGCTGAGGCAATTTAAAATGATACAATATCTGTTACTGTTTATATTGCTTACAGAGCAGCCAGGCTAAATGTATGGTGTCAGCATCTTGCCTGGCTCAGTGAGTGCTTGCTTCTGCATTGATCTACACAGGGCAGACAGTACCTTATTTTCATTCTTTATTTCTTTACACAAAGATTCAGCTTTACCAGGTACTCAACCCAGGCATGCACAGTAAGAAATCTGCCCTCCTTTTTCCTTCTTCATTGATGTACATATGTCGCTCCAAAAATAATACTTCCTATTTATTTCCATGGAAACTACAACAGATACAAAGAGCATAATAACACTAGTTGAAAGAGAAAATTCTCAGCTATCAAAAGCTGTTTTTCAACATAGTCATCACCATGAACTATGCATTTTCACCAACAACGAACTAGAGCCTGCATGCAGCACTAGTAAAAATCTGCACCAGCAGAGGAGACCCACTGTCATTGTTGCCACTGCTGAAGTGCACCACCCAGCCTCTGTATGCTCACATCCACTGGTTGGTCTCCACTAACAGTCAGTAAACATTGATGAATGTCAGTGGTTGTAACTTTTTCTGCACAGAGGAATTCAGTTCCACACCTTTACTTCATATGCGCTTCCATGTCAGACACCATTTTGTCAGAATGGAAAGGTTGGGAAGGTTCCACCTCTACTGCCACACTCCTGACATCCTCCTCCGATGTTGTGGAACAACATAATAAAATAGGAGGCGTTACTTTCAGAGCAGCTCTCATATGAGGTGTGAGAAACTTAAGTCTAGATCTGAGTTAGTCACCATAGATGACTTCTAGACTTAGTGGGAAGAAATGGGCGTCTCTAAATGCGAATTTATCTGAGAAGGACATTAAAGAAGCAGCAGACAGACATTGAGACTATTTTTATACTATTCATCTGGGCCAGGCTGTCGTGCAGCTCAGCACACGAGCGCATGACCACCCATATGGTCAAGTTGTGAGCATTGTCACTGGTAGCCCCGCACAATCCCAGGCAGTGCCCACACACAGTCCTGGGCTCAGCGTGGGCCTGATACATTCTCCATAAGAGCATTACGTGGGGTTATTCTGCTTAGGGGCTGAGAGAGTTGGGATATATGGATGGGAAAAAGTTAGTTCAGGATCAGAGAATGAGTCCAGACCCATGTTATTTCTGAATATAACCTGAACTTCTCAAGGTCTGCAACCAAAGATGAGCTAAATCACGCAGGAAATATCATTTTCAGTTTTTTGGAGGCCACTACAGCACGCATGTGATACAGTGGGAAAACAAATAATTCTGTCCCAAAGCAGCGTAAAAGAATCCTAAAACCCAGCACCATGCCCTTAGGGTATAGATTTGCCATATGGTGATTATGCCAATAAATTAAAGACCAATCCTTGGGATTTTCTACAGTGAATGCATAACACTCTTTTGAGGATAATTCTTCTTCCAGTTGCACAGATCTGGAACAATTTCACTGGTTTGTAAGATGGAACATTCGCTTATTTTTCACACAGTCCACTTACCTTGACCAAAACAGGAAAGAAAAAATATTCCTATTTAGACTTTTTACTGGGGTAACTATTCTTACATAAATGATCTATAACATGGTAATTTTACAAATATCTTCCACTGTTATTAAATATATCATCATACTATATATTATAGTTTACCACAGCTCATTATATTTAAGCACAGCCTGACCTCCTTATCTACCTTCTGGAAAACATAGTAAGAGGCAGCATGACCAAACTCCTTTTAAAATGAGAGGCACAATTCCCTCTTTCCCTCCCCACTAACATCTTTTTTTTTTTCCTTTTTTTTTCTGAATTCCAAAGTCCCATCATTTTGCACAGTCCCATCTGCTTCTATTTTGAGGCAACTATTCTTCTGGCTCTGGAGTGCTGGGTAGCACTCTTGCTAAAGTCTGTCACTGTCTCTGGTTAATCAGCTGGAGAAGCTGCTGCTGCTATCTCTGCTGCACTCAGCGCCCATGACAGCCTGGGGAACAAGAAGGTTGGAAGAGAACCTGCTTCTCCCACATGCTAGTTGAGAACAGCTCACTCGGCCGCCAGCCTTCTTTTTTTTTCTTCCTGCATTTGTATACGTCAAGCCATAGCAAAAAATAGTTTTAAGAGATACGCACGGGGACTGGCAGCAACAGAACCCGAGGGAATGGCATGGAGCTGTGTCAGGGGAGGGACAGTTGGGGGTCAGGGAATGGTTCTGCACCAGAGGATGGTGGGCATGGAACAGACTGCTCAGGACAGTGGGCATGGCCCTGAGTGCTGGAGTGCAATGAGTGTTTGGACAGTGCTCTCAGACGCTGGGGGAGGGCGGTCCTGTGTGGAGGTGGAGTTGGACTGGATGATGCTGTTAGATCTCTCCCAACTCAGGATGTTCTGTGGTTCTGTGATTGAAGCTATGTTCAGCAAAATGGATTGTGTATTAACTTGAAATAATTTAAACTGGAAATATCCAAAGCAATCCTAAGATTTACTAGCAAAGGGGCACAGGAATTTAGAGGGCATACTGTGGGCTTAGTTGATAAAGTCATTTTATTGGTTAAACAAACACATTTTAAAATTAGTGTGGTATGTAGAAATTCTATTGAAAGAAAGCAGGATAAAGTATTTGAGTATCTGGCCTTCCTGGTGAAAGGAAAGCATGCTGGGGAAAGAAAGTCAAGCTCATCATCATGAGTCACAGGGCAGCAGGTCCAACCATGGGGGCACAGTGAAGATAACATTTGATGAATCAAATGTTTGACAACATTTTCTTGCTTGTCAGAGAAGAGGTATCCAGAGCACTGTTTTTATCGGAACTAATCTATACATTTACAGCAGTAGCTGAACTTTCTTTGAAATCTGTATGTGATGTCTCTGCTTTCCTTCCTGCATTCTAATCTCTGGGCATATACAGTTGTGAAATGTCTTTGATGCCATTTACACCTTTATTCAAAATGATCTGCAGTAAGCACCCTTGTCACACTAGTGTCATTTTCCTTTCAAAGCTTGAAATGCAAGGTGTTAATTGTCAGTTGTGACTTATTTATGATCACTCCAAGAAATCCACGTCTGCTTTTTTGTGGTTCTGAAATTATGTTCTAGTCTGTTACTGTTTCTATTGCTACTATATTTATTGTTATTATAAAGGTGTGCATATGCAAATGATACCTATCAACTGAAATTAAGGTTCTTTTCTAATCTTGATATATTTAGACTGCTGAATTAAGTAATGGCAGTAGTAATTTAAAGATGCACACAGAAAGACTGCTGACAATGAAGTTTGGTCAAATCAGGTTTGGGGGAAAATTGTCAAGATACAAAGGGATTTATGCACACATTTATTACTTGCACTAGTGGGAGTTCCACTAATAAATCCCTTGGGATGAATGGGAGCATACATTTTTCAGTGCTAGTAGAGCAGACCTTATCTTTGACAATCATTTTATTTCTACACTTTAATGTTCCCATTCTAACTGAAGCTCTCCATAATTTTTCTAAAAGATTTTTTATCAGTCTTGATCAAGTGTGTTAGCTGATAAATGGTTGAGAGGTGCAGACTACAGGGGAAGATGCAATGAGTCATGCTGTCTCCTAGAAACCAAATAGCAAATAGCTTTCAACAACAATTTCAGCCTTCCCAAGCACCCTCCACTCCAGCACTCATCTCTAGATATAATGCAGACTGTCTCATTACCTGTATCTTCACCTGCCCAGGAAAGTTTGGGAAGCAACTGTAATAAAACAGATTTTGAGTGGAGTCCTTCAGTACCTACCCAGAGGCATGAGACGTGCTGAGCGAAGGCAAGAGCCCTTCCAGGGACTTCCATCCTTCCTCCGTGCTGCAGTGGCATTGCACTTGATGTAAGGATATAATATAGAACATCGTGGAGTAACTGCAGTCAGATTCACTGCTTGGTGAAGAGCGAGGGCCTTCCGGGTAACACATAGTTGTTAACCTAAGACACAAGCAAGGCCCTTGAGATGGTGGGATGCAAGGCCAGAGCCAGTATTAAAGATTGAAAGGCACTCCAAAAAGCAGTTGGGTTGTCTTCTTCAGCTTTCTGTCCACACAGAATGAGGCTTCCTCCTAGCACTCCAGTGAGATGGACTGGGGATTTTATTCCCACTTAGTAGGCAGTGAAAATAAAAATATAGTAGTTTATCTGAAAATGGAGTAAACATTCATAAATATTAATAATACTGGACACAAGAGCATGAGACCCTCATTTATGTGCCCCCGTGATCTAGCCATTTCTCTCTAGATCTTGTAGCAATAGTTTCTATAGCAATGACCTACAAGAAAAAAGTAATATTTGCATATGCCTTTACTGATCTTGCACTTCCTTCGTATTCTGTTCGAATAGATTAGTAATAAAGGATAAACACCAAAGAAGCTCTGTGTGGAAATTCTGAATGACAGCACCAAACCTTGCGTTCGTTTCCAGTGCAGTGCTCCTTCAAGCACTGACCTCAGCTCTGAGACTGCAGTGACTCTCAGGGTCTCATCCAGCTGTGTGTGGGAGCATCCTCAGGCAGTCTTCTCCCTCTTCCTAAAGAAATTTGTGGAGTGATTTCTTTGTCCTTTAATGTGACACAAGTCAAGGAACGTGGTACTGCTCAGACATGCCTGTGAACACTGGGGCTGTGAGCTGCTTGGATGTAAACACACTGTAGCAGTTGTTCCTATTAGGAAATCTCACCATAGGTCTCCACAGTGGTATGGCCAAAATCTCATGTGTTTTCTTCAAAGATGAGAGTACAAGAAAGTCAATAAATGGGCAGGTGATAGAGATCGAAATGAACTTTCTTTGTATAAACTCAATTTATAAAGGTATTTTATTGTAACTATTTTATCCTATCTGGTGGGAATGTGTTTTGCACTAATAAATATATATATATTTTTCTGTGTTTTGCCTAAGAAACTATTGTGTAAGCCTGTCTGCCTTGCATCCTTATCCAACTTTTTTTAGGGGGCTGTCAAGGGATGTTAACCTTTAGCAGGTTCTTTACTCTGTCCACGAAGTTACTATGACACAGCAATCTGGAATCTGATCTCAGGTTTCCAGGACGTGGATAAGCCTGATCTTAAAACGTCTGAGAGGACGATCTATCCATCTTCCCTGAGGATGTTTTGTTTCTCACGGAACCAATCTCTTCTTTCTGTTTGCTCCCACTTTGAGGTCGTAATCCCCTGTTTGTGATACCAGCAGGATTCCCACAGCAACAGATTATGATGTCACGGGCAGAGATTTATGAGGCCGTAGGACAGAGAGGCAGGAAGAAGGGCTCTGTTGTGAGAGGACCCAGTCTGCAGGCTTTTTTTTCAGTAATTGCTCAAGCGGGAGGAAACCGAGCTCACAGAAGTTATATTTTAACCATCTAAGTGACTGGTTATCAAAGTGTGACTGAGCATGGATATTCAACAGCAGGTTTTCTGCTTTAAAGCCCATTCATAAATCTTGACTGAATACTCTAAAATCCTTTGAGACGATTTCACAAATGTCACTAACAAAAAGAGCAAAATGCATTGGCATGGACAACAATTATATCAAATGTCTTTGTAAAAAGGAAGAAGAGATAAGATGGCTGTGGGAGCTTCAGAAAGCTGCTCAAGGGACATCCTAAGTAGTGGCTGCGCCTGAGGTGGCTATTGTACCATTCACAGCTTCACGGCAAGCAGGGAAGTGAGTCTGCACTTTTCAGAAATGTCACTGCTTCTCCACGAATACCTCTTTGGCTCTGTCTTGGCTGGGTTGCCTCATTTGGGGCAATATTCATTGCCCGTTGCAAACACGTTAGTGAGACAAGGTATTTAAGACAGCTCTTCTACACGGACAGAAGCTCACGCAGAGGTCTGTCTGGGTGGGACAGAGGGGCAGTCACAAAACTGGTCAGCCACATTCTATACTGTTCAGCTCAGCTGGAAAACACACCCTTGCTGGACCTCTATCCCATCCATGTGCTGAACAGGATTGTAGATTTGTCTCTCCAGCTGGGTCTGGCACCTGGGTCCCAGAGCAGAACAGCTTCAGCATTGCTGTGAAAATGAAAAATGTCTGTTTGCTGGCACACGTTTTGGGAACTGAATGTGCAGAGTTTACTCTCAGTGTTTGTGTGAGCCTTAACTGGTTTGCATATTCTTCCTGAATTTGTCCTTAAGAGGAACAATAGCTACTTCAAGTATCACCCCAGTGAACACAATATTGTTTCGAATCTAACTTGCACAGTGGCTGGGAGGCATTTGATCTGGCATTTTTCTGAGGTGTAATCAAATGTGACTTGTACAAAGAATTTCTCCGAAGTGGTTCTTGTGTCCTTTAAGTGTAATTGTTTGCCTAAGTTCTGGACCTCAGTTTTCCCTATGTTTTAGCTTTGGGTTGAATTCCAATCAGAAGGAACCCATAGAATCACAGAATCACAGAAACACAAAGGTTGGAAAAAACCTACAAGATCATCCAGTCCAACCATTCACCTATCACCAATTGTTCTTACTAAACCATATCCCTCAACACAATATCCAAATGTTCCTTGAACACCTCCAGGGTCGGTGACTCCACCACCTCCCTGGGCAGCCCATTCCAGTGCCTGACCACTCTTTCAGAAAAGTAGTATTTACTAACGTCCAGCCTAAATCTCCCCTGGTGCAGCTTGAAGCCATTCCCTCTAAAATTTTTCCCATTTTCCAGAACAAATCAGGTACCAAAAAGAGTAACTGAAATTCTGCAAGATCATCTACGACACGAAACTGACCCCGTCATGAGAACAGAATCACAGAATCATGGAACTGTAGGGGTTGGAAGGGACCTCCAAAGATCACCTACTTCAACCCCCTGCCAAAGCAGGTGCCCCACAGTAGGTCACAAATAGGTCACACAGTTGGGCACCCAGATGGGTCTTGAATATCTCCAGAGAAGAAGACTCCAGTCTCTCTGGGAAGCCTGTTCTACTGCTCAGTCACTGACAAAGAAGTGGTTCTTGCTTGCATTAGTACACTAGTATGGAAATCCTGTGTTTCAGTTTCTGCCCGTTGCCCCTTGTTCTACTGTTGCTTGCCAAAACGATTTTTTTTATGCTGCAGACATAAACTGCACTGCACAGCACTGTCTTGCTATGACAAGAGTTACTGGTGTCACTTAGGAGTCCCAGTATCCTTCTGCTGCTCATCACTGTCTTCCCACTGCTCTTTCTATAATTCTGACAAAGCCATGCATATGAACTCTTATGATGAGAGCAATGGTGACATAAAGGCACAAACAAGCAGCCTGAAGTAGTAGGTGCAAGATCACTGTTGGCATGAGTTCTGACTGGTTCTGCCTTAAAATGCATATGAAATGACAGTTACATTTGCATAACTGTGTGTTGGCTTAAACTCTTTTCATTATGTTTCTTGTACAGATCATATCTCTGCAAAACTAAAAATTATGCAAAATGTTTTATAGGCTTGTCCCAAAGTACTAATCCTGGAACCAGCTGAATCGTGATTTCAGTACCAATCCCTCCAGACACACTCCAGTTTGGACATGATCTGAACATCTATAATTTGACTTAACGTCAGCCTTTGACCTTCACATGTGTAGGATAAATGTCAGGTAGCAGAGCATTCGGAGGGTTTGGTGGCTGCTGCTAGACTTTCAAGATAAATCTGATTATGATACTTGATTTACTACTTCTTGTTGGAATTGTATAGACACTCTGATTATGAATAAGCACTAAACAGCTGTGGTAATAAAAGAGATGGGCAGACAAGCAGACAGAGCCAACACATGGTGTTTGATTTAATTCTCTGAGACTGTTACTGATATATATCAGCTTTAGCGTCATTCACTTTAAGGTCATTCAAAACAACATTATTAAAAAAAAGTATAGAACTAAGTAACAATCACACTGACATTTTTGAAGTTCCTTTTTTTTTTGTTGAAAAACGAGTTGTCATGCTGTTTCAAATTTGTCACAAGCAGAGCCAGTAAGGCAAAAAACAAGTCCTGCCTTAGGAGGGTATTAATTTGCGATCAAATTTCCTAAGTTCATGCCTTTTTACTTCGTTCATTAAAAACTTTTCTAACTTTTATGAACTACTGTACCCTCAGTAACAGGAAAAAACATGCACAAGTGTTAAAATCCATTAGTCTCTCGATGCTTTGAATGCCAAGTGAGAAATGAATAATAAAACAAAGAAAGTGTGTTTGTTCAATATGACATATTAGTCTTAACACCCACACTTTCCTTAAATAACTCTTAGAGTAGAACTGTATTTTGTTTCTTTCTCAGCCCACACTAATGATTGTTTGGCTCTGTAGAGTCCTGCTACTTGAGGATGTGATGTGACTTTATAAACGTCATCATGACATGCCTATAGAGATATGGGTCTTGAGGCATAGAAGTTTAAATGCATTCCCAGCGATGCAGAAGAAGCCAGTGACAGACAAGAAACCCAGAGCTCCCAAATTCCATGTCCTGCGTATTAATCATGTATTTTGAGTACCTCAGAAACTTTTCTATTCCTGTTGGGGAACTGACCATTCAGAAATGCCAAATTAATTAAGTAGCAAGTATAATCTAACATTTTTGAAGTGAAAGGTCCAAAGTCTACTTCCTGCCATCTTAGCCTTAGAAAGTACAAGAGATGTATTCCTACAGGGTTGGTCCTTGATAGACCCTAGTCTCAGCTCTGGGTCCTCTTCCTTTCAGCTATTTCATATGGCATGTACCTGAGAAAAAGAAAGAGCTGTTATGACTGAAGGACTGGGCACAAGTACAGTGGCTTTGTTGTGCATAGGAAGCAGATGGAACGTGCCTTGGTGATTGCAGAAGTGCTGGAGTCGAGTCGATTCCGATAAGCCACAAAGGACATGGCCCCCCTTGGAACAAGTTTGTAAAATTCATAACAACCTTCAGAGAGTCATAAGAAATTTTCCTATGCTTCTTTCCTGGATACAAAAAGAAATGAGTGCATTATCTGTGAAAGAAGGTGCATGTACAAGTGACAATGCTTATTTATATTTCAAAGATATTCTACATATTATCTTTTTTTTGTGTGCGCGTTCCCTGAATCCAGTCTAGATTTAAGAACAAATACACATTTGTTGAGTTTCCCAAAGTTGACTTCCTTTTGTCAGGTGCAATGTTTCTTTGGGTTTTTTTCACCCAGGCTTTGCCTGCATGGTGCTAGGGACCTTATCTTGGCTTCCTAATGACTACTATAGAGAGGGGGGCAGAGGTGAAGGTCTCTATTAAATATTTACTATTATGTTTAATTGCTGTTTGAAGTACTTTTTCTTGCTCTGAACTAATGGATATTGAAGTAAATGTAGCAAGATACACTGTAAGTAGGCAGAAGTGAGAGAAAAGTCAAGGGATGACAAAGTCGTCTTCATCCCTGTTTAATACAGACAGTCAGCTCATGTGATTTCATGTAGCTAAAATCTGTTCAGAATGTGTTATCTTTTTGTACTTGCTGAAAGATTGAGCCAAATCTTCATCACTGTAATAGTTCCTTTTAATTTCTTTGCTGTTGTCACTGTTGCTAGCTTAGAGCACTGAAAATATTTGGGCTGATTATAAATAAGCATTTGAAACAATCTAGCTGGACAATGGTGCTCAGTGTGGGCTCTCTTTGTTGGCTTCTGAGTAAGTAGACATTATTTGTCTACATTAGTGAGAATCATGGCATAGAATGACCAAATATGCAGAATGAAAGTTGTTGAGGAGCCCACATCAACATTACACGTTTGGGGTTTTTATACCCACTCTGCTTAGTTGAGTCCGATCCTATGGATTGACCCACTGATTGTGGCTAGAGCTCACCAGATGAACTTTTATTACATATTCCAGACTAATTTAATATGAAAGGAATACAGGTCATGCATAAACCATTCTGCACCATGAAGTAATCAGATCAGGAGATCTGCTTCAAAAGCACACTCTTGATCTGAATCAAAATACTGATATATATACATCTTCTGCCTTCATAGGCTGAACAAGCCACAACTGTGTGCATGAAGACAAACCAAGATCAATCTTGCCATGCTCTAAATGGGCTGAATATGACCTAGCTATGGCACGAATGTGGAGTGATGTGGTCTGGCTGTATTGTCTAAGGACAACTTAAGTGTCTATCTTTCTTTTTACATAGTATTGTTCTCAGTCTTTTTTTCTTAAAAAAAAAAAAAAAAAAAAAAAAAAAAAAATCAATTCCCCATTGAACTAGGAGTAATTTTCCTGGCCTGCACTAGTTTGACTATGTCTTTTTGGAACAGGAACAAACTGAACTGGACATGCTGCTCCAGAGACTGACAGTGTTTGCAGCTTGTCATTTAGATTCTGCAAATGCTTCTAGACGTCACTACATCAGTTAGGGGCAATTCCCATTTCAAGGCTATTTCAGCAATTGTATCAGATAGAAATTTAGCCATCAGCTACAAATAAGACAGGCAGACACTGTAGATCAAGAATAAAACACTTACAGAGTTCTGTACCACCGTTCATGGGCCTAAACTGGGCAGAATCCACAGAAAACTGTACAGATGGCTAGAAATGATCCATTCTCAAAAACATAGGAAATAGCCTGAACAGTTTTTTATAAGCAACCACAACATTAATGTGAGAAAAGTTAGATGTAAATGTGATGAAAAAAGACACATAAATCTTTTGTGATGTCCAGCGTAAGATATTATTGGGGTAGTAATTAAAACACTTTTCTCTCCAACTGCTTAGATCTCAACACTCCTAGAGTTTAAAACAGGCCACTAATGGGGCACTAAGGACTGTAATGGAGCAGTTAAGTTACTGAAAGTGAGTATTTCAGATTTGCACTTTAAAAAATGTAATTTACTATTTTCTAGGTGTCTAATGAACCCTACATTCTTGCCTACATAACCCATTCCTTTGCATTTACGTACTGCAGGCAGAAATCTTAACTATCAATGGGACAGAAAGTAGACAGGAGGGAAGCGGCCTAGTTGTAAAATAAAAGACTGAAAGAACAAAGAGTAATGGAAAAAATGCTATTTTTGACAGCTATACATTTTAAATGCATAGAAAGCCTTAAAGTTAGAAGCAGCACATTCCCAAACACTTCACAGTTTCTGTCATTGGGCACTTCATGTCAAAAATATGATTCTGACTGACATTTGTGGAATAAGTATTCAGAGGAAGGATTGTACTGAAAAGTAGCTTAGATTTGGCATGTCTATACTGTACCATGCGGCATAGTATAGATATTTCCCAGATAGTTTCTCATCTGGCTTCATGACAATGTTTTTCCTTTTGTGATTAGCCACTCTATGAAGCAGAGTTAATTTAGTTAGAGTCTTGTGCTATATAAATGTAGATCTTCTGCCTCTAGGCTCTAGGGTCTGAGCTAAGATGATGTTGTCAGGGTTCTTCTTGCAGTGGATTTAGGCAACAGCTAAAGCTGCAGCATTTCACTGGAAGGTATGGACATGTTCTCAGCTGATGATGCTGTAGAGAATCAGAGGCTTATCTATACCACTTCTACCATATCTTATCTTCAATTTCTTCTTTCGATATAAGGAGGACTTTTGGACTCCGGGTGGTTTTACTTAAGTTTGAACAAAGTCAAATGCTCTGAGTTCAAAAGTTTAATTTCAGTGTTAATGGTTTCAAGTTCTGCTAGGATAAAGTTGGGATAGAAGGCTCAGGAGGAATCATTTCCAATACAAGAATAAAAATAAAGAAGATGAGAGCAAGGATTTTGTACAACTATAAACAAATGTTGAGAAGAGCAGAAAGAGAAAAAGAAAGGAAATTTAATGGAAAAACTAATACAATAAATACATTCCATATGGACAATGCAAGGGGCAACCTGGCTTTAAGGGCAGCATACTGCATACTAATTTTTTAGGTAGTTCTTAGTTTTTAGTTTTTAGTTTGAATTTTGTGCCAGCGTGGATTGTTTCTTTTTTAATTGAGTAATTGAATCATTAAGGAGGCTAGCAATCTTACAGCTCTCAGCAAATAGTTTTAGAGTGTCACAAAAATCTCTGTCATTCTTTCTTTGATCTTTGATTTCTAACCGCCTTTTAGAAACTTTATTCCCACACTGGTGATAGGGTGGGAGCCCATGACTTATATACTCTCTGCTGGATTCTGGCCAGTGGTATTGAAACCGCCTATACTCCTTGCCAAATCTGTTGAGAACCTGTGATGACATTTTTGGAAGGGCAAGATGTCTCTTAGAGTTCAGGGAATGGGTGGAGTATCTATCACTGTAAGTGTGTATGTAATCTAAATAATCACTTGGCTCCAGCTTGCAGCCGGGGTTGAGGTGACAGTTCATTGCTCTGATCTCCGAACCAGTAAGAACCATCTCAAGGACTTGGGATGTGCCCTGTCCCTGTCCAAGTTTTCATAGTTATTTTTCAAATTGTAGAGAGGTATTCAAAAATAAAAACATTTAGATGCTTTGTAGTCCTCTGCATAATAAAATGAACTTTAATTCCATGACCTCCGGGGCCTTATAGAAAGACCCTTGAAGTAGGGTAAGCCTGAGGGTTGAGGTAGCTGGACATCTGCTCATCATGTTTAACACTAGAGTGCACAACTGAAATTCTTGGTTAATGTTTATCCCCAATCAATTAGCATTCTGGAAAGGCATGAAATTCTGACTTCCCTGGGCACTGTTTGGCTAAAAGCCAGCCATGGCTGGAAGCCCCAGAAGGTTGTGGGAGGCCTAGTTCTACAGTGGCAAACAAGCTTCCCTCCAAAGACCCTCAATGCTCCATTCAAAAGAATTATTCATCTTCCACCTGTGGCCATGAAAGAGAATTGACAGACGGGCTATTGTAATGGGCTATTGTGTAAATAGCACACATTAAACAGAAATGTTGAGGGTATGTATTTACAGAGGACTTACATAGATTTTCTTTGTAGCTGGAGAGGGGTCCAGAAGAGCCATGGCAGTCCTGCTGCAATGATTCCCTATGCAGAGTAAAGAATTTTTGCTTTTCTTCATTAGCTTCTGTTGTAAAGTTCATATAACAATTCAGAGGAGGAAGGGGATGCTTTGAATAACCTGTCCACTCGAACAACATACTTGCAATGGCATTTGTACCCATGTACAATTGTTACGTTTTGGGTGATTTTACTTCTCCTCACTGTCTTATCCTGAATATTCAGGGAAATCAACAGAGTGGTGAGGGCTGTCAAGTATATATTATAGGATGAAAGAAAAGGTGAAGTAATGTATGGAGGAGAGCCAGAAAACTGGCTGCAGAGGATTCATGGGAACTTGAAGGTTGGAAGGGGAATCTGAGCAATAGCAAAAAAATATTTCCAAAAAAAAAAAGGGAGGACAGGAAAGAAAATAGATCATTTCAACAAAGCAGTGAGGAGGTGACAGGAAGAAAAAGATCCCAAATAAAGACAGAGTGAGGAAAGAACAGAAATAGTGACAAGGCTGGAGTTACAGGAGTAGTGGAGGGGTCAGTCTGAAGGACAGTGGTAAGAAAACTGGAGAGGTGATGAGCTCTGGTCCCTGGATGACCCAACAGGCAGGAGAGGATGACTGGCCATCACTGCAGTGGTGTGTCAGCTGGCAGGGCTGGGAGCTGGCAGTACAGCACTGACAGGGAGATGAGCAGCACATGGTCTCACTGGCAAAGGACAACTGTTCCCATGGGACTTCAGAAATTTTGATATATTTAGAAGCAGGTCTGGCTCTTGGGCACAAGGCCAGCAAGTAAGAAAAGAGTCCGCACACATGTCCATGTTAGTACTCCCCTGTAATGGGACTCAGCCTTGTGAAAGCACTCAGGTCTTGCACAGAGCAACTCCTGATTACCATCAAGCAAGTTGAGTGTGGGGCACCCAGTGATAAAATTGTCCCTCCTCTTTTTTCCAAGTCCCACAGTGAGCCCACAGTTCAGCTTCCAGCTCAGGATGATATAGTCTGGCTGAGAATATAGAACAATCACAACCAGCCAGACTCACTATGAAAGCCCACAGGGCTATTTTTGGAGGATGAGAAAGTTTGATGGAATCCATACCAAATACCAATGGGTTCAGCCAGCAGTGAAAATTAGTGCCACTCACTTCAGGTGCCTCAGTTTTTCCGAGCCTTCCCTGCTGGTGTTTTGCCCAGCAAAAAGAGTTGGCTCTGTGTGAAACATTTAGAGGGAGTGTTAATGCCTTTCTTGTGCAGTTCAGTGCGCTGACAGCAATACCAACACTGTTTCCTGAGAAGATATGAGAAGCCATGAATCTTAGAGTGGATCTCACTTTCCCTCCCTAAAAGTAGTAATTGTTTGAACTGTTGGGGCAAACAATTGGTTTTGACTAGTTGAGGGATGAGTCAGCTCTAGAAATTGTCACCACATTGGTGTGGAATCGGGATACCATGTCTTGCAGAGGAAAATGGGCCTAAGGGAGAGAGGTAAGATTTGCTAGATATTTCAAGACTGGGTCTTGTGCCATCTTCATGGGTTATCTCCTTTCAGCTCCACTGCAGCTCCCAAGTGGAAGACGAATGCACCCATTAAAGACAGTTGTGCTTCGGTGAAATTCAGTGAGCCATTTGTGCCTTGCAAGCACACAAAAAAGAGGTACAGTCAGTTTTGTTGTTGCTTTTTCTTTTCTGATTCCAGTCAATTGTTAATAATCATGTTGTCATTTTATTTAAAGAGTTGGCACCAAAACTTCATTCATTCCACTTAGAAAGAACCACCACCAACCTATTACAAAACCTGTCATTATCTCACAAAGTCATATTCTTGACATCTGTTAAGTAAAGGTTTATTTTACACTTCAAAAGTCAATCTGCACAGCTGACTAAACTTCTTCAGAACTGTACAGTCTGCTTCTGTCAAATATTTGGGAAAATAAAAGTTAGTTTAAGAAAAATATTTGGTTTAGATGGAAAATGAGTTGGGTTTTTTTTCTGTATATGGGAAAACATTACTTTCTGTCCTTAAAAAATTAAGCAGGAGGTGGAAGAAAGAAGATGAAGTGCTTCCTATTTACTATATCTTTTTTTATCAGTATCAGAAAATGACAGCTGAATCAGTTTTCTGTACTTCTCATTTCAAGCTCTGTATTTTTCATTTTTTAGCTATAACATACTGGAAGGTTGATGGGGGTCAGCTAAGCTCCTGGAGAATTCACAAAGATAATTCTAGAAACTATTTGATTCAGACTATCTGTAATTTGCCATAGAGTCTATGCTACATGACAATTTTGGCTTGGCTTTCAGACTAGCTTACATCATTAAGCAGAGTTCAAGAATCTAATGTGTATAATTATAAGCCTTGGTAATGACACTCAGAAACATGAAAGTGCTGAAGGAAACTTACAGCTTTTCTATCAGATAATCCTAGCCTTTTCTTTCTTTTTATTATTCAGTGGAAATGTTTACTTCTGTTAGATTAAAAATATTCCTCTCCTTTTTATCCCTTTCTCCTACAGAAAACAACCGCAACAGCCAACCAATCAATAACCCCTCTCCCCCCCCAAAAAAAACCCCACACCCAACAACAACAACAACAACAAAAAAACAGCAACAAAAAAAAACAAAACAGCAACAACCCAGGAACATGTAATCTCAGAGCTCAGGATATCTGGAGGTTGGAAATTCCAGATATCTCATCTAGAGTAGAGTCACTCTTTGCAGTTACTTGTCACAAACCTATGCTAAGGAAAGGAATCGATTTACCAGCCACTGGCCAGCAGTCAGAGCAGATATGCTTCTGATGATCAGTCAGATAAGACAAGGATACAGAAAATTCAGTTAATAAGTTGTTATCTTTAATACAAAGAAATTTTGATTGCTTCTGGCCAAGTAGTCTTGGACCTTATCTTTTGCCTTCAGGTCAGTTTGGGGTCAACAGTATTGAGATCTGAATTGGAGCTTAGTAAAGTACATTGGGTCAGGTATATGGAACACAACCTATCAGTGCAGTTAAACTCTGAAAAGAATGGTGGTTTTTTTTTTTTTCAGATTATGCTGGTGCAGCTTGGGAAAACAACAGGGGAGTCAGGTGATACAGAAAGTAGGGACCAAATTTTGTATATAATGCTGGACTTACAAAGTGATTTCCAAACGGTTGATTTTGAATTTCTGCAGAAGAGATAAGCAAAAAGAAGTAAGCTTCTTCAATCTAACTGTAAAGCACTGGACCATAATCAGAAGGACTATTAAATAGGATTGGTTGCCTGAGGTACTCTGATGCACAAATTAACACAAGTCCTTCACTATCTTTCCCTCAAACCTGAAATTTGTGTATATCTATGGTTGCAAGAGCAGAGTGAATTTTATCTTCATTTAGCCATAAAAAATGAGGTGTCTAAGCCGAGTGATTCATTTAGCTTCACTCTACAGTCACTGGAGGTACATGTGCAAGGTGTCCTTTTTATGACAACTGGAGTGACTTGCTCTGACATAACAGAGTGAGCTGGCTTACCACCTTATCTGATTTCTAGACCTATTCTATAAGAACTTCGGGCATTTTGATTGCATTTAATTTTATTATACCATTGCACTTCACTTCTGGAATGCTGTTTATTATTTCTGTTGCCTTTGTGACGGTAAGCTATTTTATAATAAATAATGGGAATTTTCTTTGTCTTCTAGTATGGTATTACCTCTGGTATATGGGCTTTGGAGAAATCTAAGTGGCTTGGATTTGATGCATCCTTTTATATACTGACCTATGTTATCATAATAAATTTAATGTATTTCTTAAATAAGCACACTCATGTAGGCTATAGATCAGTGAGTTTTTCTCACACGGGGAGATTGATTTTCTGGAAGCCTAAGGCTTAAATATGACTACTTGCTTAGTTTAATTCGTAGTGAAGTGTTTACACTCTTACCCCAGTCATTTCACTTGTATAAGGCAGCCTCTTTGCAGTGATGGCTGTGTTATATTATATGACAAAAGTCAGGGATAGGTTTAATATAAGTTAGAATCCACTTAATACAAAATGACCTGCGGAATTTCCAGAGGGACAGAATACAGTCTTTCAGCACTTGATGGAATAATTCCACATGAAATGTTATCAATTGGGATACAGCAACTTCCAAAAGAGCATAATATATTAAATGTCAATCAACATGAGTTTATGAAAATAGTTCTTGTCAAACCAACCAGATATCTTTCTCTGATGGGATTACAAGCTGGGTTAATAAAGGTAAATAGCATTGGTACAATATACACAGATTTGTGTCAGGAATTCATCTGAGTGTCCAGCAAACATTTTCTTTAAGAAACTGTGTTGACTAATAGTCAACACAGAACACACTGAGTTTATTAGAGCTAGCTAACCAGTAGGTCACAAAACGTAAACAGACTTGTAATTGAACAAATATGTTTTTTGTGATCCTTGAAGAGTGAGGAGGAGTTAGGCTATTGAGTCTTTATATTTTGTATCTCTATGCCTGTGACTAGATTAATGAGTTCAGTTTAGAGGCTTACCATCTTACAAAGACCTACTGGGAGACTGGCAGTTTGAGGAAGAAATACAGGAGTGATTTAACAAGAAAACAAGGCTTGTAAACTCAGTGAGTTCAATCTGTTTAGTTTACCAAAAGAAAGGTTAAGAGATGACATATACACAGTTTGTAAGTATCTCCATGGAGAGAATACGTTTGGTAGTTATGGGTTCTCCCATCCAACAGACAAAGACATAACAAAATGAAGTAGATGGACACTGAAGCTAGAAAAACTAAGATTTACAGGCAGTAGTTTTATAAGGAAGATTATTAACCTCTGGAAAAATTTAACAAGGATTATGGTGCAACTTCTGTCCCTGACAATCTGTAACTCACAACAGGATATCAGAAAGATTGGATTAGATTAGCACTGTGGTTCCTCACAGTTTTATAATCCAAGAAATGTTTGGGTGACTGAAGAATTGTCTGCTGTTTCCTGTTTTCCATTTGTTTCATTACCTTTTTTTTTTTTGTTGTTGTTTTTGTTTTTTGGTTTTTTTGCTGGCTCAAAAGTGGCAGAATGGATCAAAAACCTTCTCTCAGATGAGAATGTGTTTATATGCTGATGCACTATGTGGATTGCCATAAAACTTAAACTATTCCTTTAAGTAGTTCAAAATGAAATACAGTTTCTGGCAGCAGCAGGATGCACACAGCTGTAGCATGTGTGCCTGTCATGTCATACCCCTAGCAAGCATTCAGATCCTGGCATGCATTTTCTTAACATAAATAGTTTAGAGTACATGCTCATGCTCTGAGAGAGAAAAAAAAAATTGCTCAGTCTACTGTAGCAGCCCTGACCAATGGGGATTTAATGCCCTCTTTAGAGAAGCCATCTCAATGACACAAATCTACTAGCTTAGTCTATGATTTAACAGCTCTCAGAAGCAGTTCAGCGGCCTAGTCAAAATCTGAACTACAGGCTGCCCAAGGATAATACCAGCCTATGTGCTGTGTGATGAGAGAACGCCATCAAAGTCTATGAGAAGGATAGGACTTAAGCCCTCCTCTTCTTCAGGCCATATTTTAATGACTAAGGAAAATGGTTTAGAAAATGGTTTATTGTTGGTTCCTGTTCTTTATGGTGGTTAGCAGCTCTGACACAAGGAAGGATAGGGGCCTCATCCAGCCAGCTGGCAGTGCTCACCCCCATTTCCTTCCGTCTGCATACTGTCACACCTGGATGCCTCCAACTTGTGTTTTATTTGCTATATTTTTGCCATACCTAATGCAGTCATGTAGTTAAAAGGGAAAATGCATACATCTTTTGAGAATATCCATAACCTCTTGGCTGTAATCAAATTTACATCACTGCATTGTCCCTATATGTTTTTCTCTACATTTCATCTGGTTGCAGCATTTCTTCATATTTGATCCTTAATAATACATGACTACCATAACATGTAACCGAGAAAAAGAATGTAGATATTTCAAAAGAAAGGATTACCCATCCTATGAATTATAATGATAGCTGTGGTTTCTCCAGGACATAAATCAATGCACATTCTTCAGAATATAAATCATGCACTAAATGTCTGAGACTTAAAGGAAAAAACTTTCCTCACCAACATGTTGTTGTATAATTGCCTATTATGGGAGTTTTACATCTTCCTCCAAAGCATCTGGTAGTGGTACCATTAGTTTGATCTGGAACGGCAGTTCCTGTGCGCCTTTGTGGAGCATTCCTGTGGCAGTTGAGCAGCTGTTCCATTCCATCTTAGATAGGGTAGCCAGATGTCCCACTGTTTTAAGATTGTCCTTTGCTCTTTCAGCATCCTATTTGACTTCATTTGCTTGCCTTAAGGAAGGAAAGCTAACCTTGTGTTGTGCAGTTTATTGGGATGTAAAGCTGTCCCCAATATGATTATGGCATTGCAGGAAACTGGTAGCAGTCAGGGAATTTGTAGATGTATGGTACTCACAAAAATATACAGAGAAAGTATTGCTCTCCAACTAATTTCATGTTTTATGTCTCTCTCTCTTTTTTTTTTTTTTTTTTTAACTGCAAGGAGTTATATGTGCTGTAAATCACAATCATGGCAACAGTGATAACTATAATTACTCGTGTATAATATTTTCCATTCTAGTCCTTTCTTTTCAGTATTTCTTAACTTTCCAAAGCTTTCAGTTATTGATTTTGAATAAGGGAAGAAAATGAAAAAAAATATCCCCCATATTTTTTTTTGGATACTAAACTGTCCTAGCCACTGTTTCAAAACAGCTCTACCATGTGAGTAAACAGCTGCAACTGAGAAAGTTGTAGATGTTTTGAAGTAGATTTTTATTTTTCTCAAGATTGGAGAATGTAAATAGCTCATTCTGGAAATGCTGAGCAGATTTTCTAGGAAATATCTTGTGGCAAATGTGATAAGGGAAGAAAAAATGCAGTTATTGTCCATGTCTATCTTGGATGTCCTAAGATGAATAAGATGATTTCTGAATTCTTCTGCGCACAAATTCGCTGAAAGTTTTAACCAAGAGAACTGAACCTTTTAGAATCAATGCATGGGCTACCGACTTATAAATTATATAATTTTTTCTAGTCACAAGCAAGGTGGAAAAACATAAGGTGGGGTTCTACAAAGATGGTATCTACTTCAGAAGCATTTTTTTTTTTACAGTCAGTGTTGATATAATCAATATTGTCATCAAAATCAAGGGAATAATTCATTCTGATAAGAACATGACAAAGAAGTTGTGTGAATGGCTTCCTAAAAATACGTGCCTTTGATGGCTAAAGGTAGTTTGGAGTGATGAGCTGAGGTACAGATGTCAAATGCCTGCAGCTTAGAAGCTTACTCTGAAGCATACTCATTTTGATTTACATTTCTTCCATCTTCCGTCACAGAAGTTTCCAGGGATAGTGTTCTTGCAGAACATTTGGGGCTCTGCTTTTTCTTTAAATGGAATCTCTTCTGACACATACATGAAAATTTTTCCAAGTAGGAAGTACTTGAATTTTGAGCTAGGTAATACTGCTTCCAGAACATTTCAGTCCAATGGAATATGCTCTCAAGGCACACACTGGTGAAGAGAGAAGAGAAGATAGAGCAACTTTGTAAGATTTTGTAGATTGATGTATGTTCGCTGCACTCTCTTCCTTGCTCAGCCCTCTTCTTATCTTTACTCCTTTTTACTTCCTCCTGCTTTGTCCTCTTTTGTAAGACATTCTATTTTATCACAGTCAACACACAAAAAGGCTTCATAAGCCCACACAAAACCCACACACAGGAGGTGGAAATCATCTACCTGTGCTTTTTTACCCTATCCTTTGTCTTATTTGTCAGTTAGAGGCACTACATACAGTGGCCACCATGGTCCAAACACATGAGTTTTGTGATCAGTGTAAGTTGATGATTTCAAGGTTAAGCTTGCTCATTCACCTTACCACTGGGGCAGTGGAATAATAACCTTGTACATTTGACAGTATCAGCTTATACTATTCCTGCCTCCCTGTTTAAAAATAGCCCAGCAAAAAAACTGCAGGTCACTTGCCTGATCCAGTTCAGTGTGTCACCTCAGTCCAGGTCATAGACAGCTACTCCTGCCGTGCTGAGAGTATGCAGCTGGTACTGGTTAAACCAGCATTGCCTCAGAAACAAGTGTCAAAAATGACCTGAAAAAAGAGTGTAGGCGGTAAGGTAAGAAAATATGCTGATGATACAAGTTATTCAGACTCACAGGCCAAGGGCAGACTGTGAAGTATTACAAAGACTGAATGACTGGGCAATAAAATGATAGATGAAATGCAATGTAGATGTATGTAAAGTGATGCACATAAGGAAAAGCAGTCCCATCTCCACTTATAAAATGGTCTCTGAGGTGTATTAGAATTTGAGAAGGTCCAGAGAAGGGCAGAAAGAATGATTTTTTATTTTTCTTAATGATTTCCTCACGAACAGTAATTGCTATAGGCCGGAGCTCTGAAGTCAAAAGAAGAAATGTAGGGAGTATCTGGTAGAGCTTCACATACTTATGGCTGATGGGAAGACTGGCAGCTCACTTTCTTCATCATAAACAAGAAATGCATCCACCATGTTGACAGATAAGAGCCAGGTTCATAACAAACTTCAGAGTGTGGTTTTCCACGTGGCCAGTGATGGACCGGTAGGACAACTTGCTTGATGTTCTTGTGCATAAAATTGGCATGGTATCAATGGGATTTTGGACAAATTCTTGCAAAAGTCATCCTCTGGAGACTAAATCTGGAGATAAATCTTATCAATGTGTGGAAATCTTTGAGATGAAAATAGTTTGAGTGTAAAGCATTATATATGCTTGTTCTTCCTTGGATTTTCACTTGTGGATACTGGCAGATGTAAGATAGTTAGTAGATGGACTGTTGACTATTTTTGCATTCTTCTAACCACGGCCTCGTGAGATGGAATTTTCCTTTTTGTGCAGTTTTGCATTAGTCTCTGTGCTGGTTGTTTTACAGATACAGAGTCAAGAGATAGCCCTTATCCATGAAATATTATCTTAATGGCAAGATACAACCTGTACAGCGATAGAAGGGAAGAAGCTTAATCCAGCAACCAGTTCTACAAGTTTTTCAATACTCTGCCTTTACCGCATATGGATGTGTAAATAGGAGCCAGAAAATCATTCGTTAGAGTGTATTTGGAGGTATGTTTTGCTGAGGAGTTCTTCGTGGGTTTAGCACTTCTAAGATCTTTACTTCATTCTTAACATCCCTAAAAGGAATTTCATACTTCAAGAAATTTTGTGGGTAAGTTTGGGAATGCACGAAGATGAAAAAACATTGTAACTGAAAGCAAATGTTTTCTTTTGCTTTCAGGAAATATACCTCCTTCATTCACTCGGTAAGGCTGTTCCTATATTACTCTCAGAGACATGTATTCTGGCACAAATAAATGGTGGAAATCATTAAAACACAATGATGCTAGACCAAAAATTTTCTAATTAGATCAATGAATATGAATATGATGTGATATGTTCCAGTCTATATATAATTTTGTATGATGAATAAAGGATGCAAACTGTACGCCTATGCTCATATCCTTGTATGACTACACAAATGTCTGCATGAGTTGATGTATTTGCATATATTTAGGTATTATTTTTACATTCACAAAGAATGTACATGTGTGAGCACTCATCTTTCTACATATGGCTGAGTAATCCTGTTTTCTTTCATTTTTCTAAACTTTAATTTACCTTCTGCTTCCATCACGTTCATTTCTTAAAGGAAAAACCTTGCCTATTTTACGAGACCGATAGGATTTTTTTTTTCCAGGGTACTTCAGGAAAAATTAACATCCGAGTCATTCCATGCAGTTTAAAAACCCCAATATCAAAATAAACATGGAAGAAACTGAATGGGGAAGGAAAACAGTACTGCAACTTTTGTTCTCTGATCAGCATTTTTGCTGTTCAAGACTTCCTGAGTGGTAAAATAGCTCAGCCACCCATGCAGTCAAGTCAGAGGGCAGAAAATTTTATATTACTCAGATTTCCTCAAGGGGTTGACCACACTATGACCTCTTTCCATTCTGTAAAGCTCTGTGACTCAGAAACATTATGATGCTTCTATTTTAAATAGTTTCTCCAGGCTTTCCTTTGTGATGCTTTTCAACTCAAGGTAGGTAAAAGCAACTTGCCATATTCAGTAACCCAAGGTCATCCTTAGACTTCAAGTATTAACATTTGATTAGCTGTAATAGTTCATTTTGCTGTCCAAGTTGTGCTATACTTATGTAACTTGACTCACTTGAGTAGCCCCACTCATTTCAAGCTCTGATGTAAATGAATGATTCTACTTAGAGTCATCCCATCTGTTTTTTTGTAGTACAAGCCTGATAAGCCTTTTTTAATTAATCTGGGAAAAAAATCCTTTATGGCTTGTAAAATGGCAACATGTTCCTGTTTTTTGTTTTCTTTTTTTTTTTTTTTAGAAAAAGAGAGAAAGAGAAAAAAAAAAAGCTGCATGACTGCAGGTTAAAAAAAAAAAAAAGAAAAGAAGAAGAAAACAAACAATAAAGTGAGTGAGCAAGTCACTGACGTTTAATTTACCCACATTTCCAGGATGGAAGATTCAAGCCTCTTAGAATACAGAAGCAAATGTAAAAGTGAATTTCACGTTGAGATTTAATTGTGACAAGTGGTGTAAACTAAAATGAACAATTTTTCATCACTGTCCTGATGTACTTCATTCTGTTGCCTTCTATTTTTGTGGCTTTGTTACTTAACAAACATAGCAAAAGAGAACATTTGGAAGTATACAGCAGACTTTTCTTATATCTATCTAAACAGTGAGTAGCAGAAGAAACAGCTCGCACTGTTTAAGTGGGGCGATTAATGCAAATTTTTTAGACTGATGACACACATGAAAGTGATGGTACAGCTGTTTATGAGGGAATGGAAATACATTCTTTACATTGTATTCGAATAAGTTGAGAGAATACTTGATCCATCAGCTCATTATGACTCTTCCCCACTGTGCATGGCTGAGGAAGCTGGTAACGAAAATAAGAACCATTCAGTATATGTAAGAAAACAGGTGAGAGAAGATGCCTAAAAGCAGTGGTCAAGCGGGAGATAAGTAGCATCACATCCTCCTTCTTTCCTGCTTTCCAAGGAGCATGAAGCAGGAAGGGAGCCAGGATGGGGCCATGCGTGTGATTCACAGTGTTTCTTCCACTGTCAGTCATCTCTCCTGTTCCAGGCTATGGATCTGTTCTCTTTCTACTGAAAGAATCTAGATGACTAAATGGAATAGTCCATGGCATTTTACATAGCTGAAGGTAAGGAATGTCAATCTGATTCTGTACTTGAATACTATTAAAAAAGGATTTGCCAGCTCCATACGTTATCCAGTATATGTTCAATACAGCTCAGATATCATTCATCCCACTGAACAAGAATTACAGCACTAGTGTCACCGCCTGAACAGAAAAGGAACGGTCACAAATTTATGTGGTCTCTGTGTCTTTCACAGGTAATCTAAGAACATTAATAGGGGATTGGATCCAGTCCCAACACAATCTTTCTGGGGCTTCCCAAAAGTAGTTAAAATCAGCTTTCTAAAGTTAACTATCAAAATTGATTATTTAGGTACTTAAGCAGGCATGGATTTTCAGGTTTAATCAAATGCAGTCATGCCTCAGTTTATTGCTGATCAATGTGACTAAAAATACTTGGGGACTCTAAAAAGGGTGGGCAACAAGATGCTGTAAAGATTTCAAGTATTGTTCAGCATCTCATACAAACTGAAATTTGCTAGAAAAGAGCATCTTTACAGTCGGCTTTGATGGCAGGGCAGAGAAGGAAAATGCTACTTGACATTTCCTGAGAAGAGAATCACAGATCCTGCCGAATTCTCTTTCATCTATGACTGATTGAATTATCCTTTGCAAATAGTGTTTGTTGCTAATTTAGCCGTTTTGCTGTTCGTGAATCATTCTGGAAATAATCCTGATTTCTACAAACACATTTGTTCTTTGTAAGTATTCACTGAACAGTTTCTATGTGAACTGATTTCAACCTGTTTTTTTGTTCTCAGATTGTTAGTGTCATCTATTCACTATTTGAAGTGTTTGACTGGTCAACCAAATCACATAGCATTGTCTGTGCTCCCTGATTGGGTAACTGAAACTTATAAATACAAGTATAATGAATAGCAAATGATGAATAGCAAATAGAGTATAACAAATATTGGATAATCTGAAATTTCATACAAGGGATACATAATTCATGTAACTGTTAGGGCTCAAACATTTCCCTGTATACGTGGCAGCCTCCAGAAAATCCTGAAACTACGAGAAATGTAAGTCAGAAATATCAGCAAATATACTTTCCATTTCTTTAACATAACACTAAAAGATCATAACTTCTGAGAGCCAAGAAATGTTGATCATCCTGTCAAGTATGCATTTGTCTGAACGTGGTGAATGTGTTTCATTACTATTTTCCACTGATTTTCTAAGCATTTTGGTATGGATGTATGAATCTAGCACATGATACTTTTCAGACAGTAAAAGGGCAAATATTCTTTGTATTTACCAAAAATGGATAAGAGGAAATGTTCAGTGATGGGGAGTATGATTTAAACTGGGATTTGGTGAGATAGAAGAAAATATTCCTGGACTGCAGGAGCTTCAAGGAAGATTTTCAAATAACATCTTTTTTTCCAATTTCTGGTTTTCTTTTTAACTTCATATGTTTTGTTTTTAATGTCTTGATTGCTTTTAATAAAAATATTAAATATTTCTGGATAGCTACTCATTTCTTCTTTATGATTTCAGACATGAAGCTGTCACATATTCATAAATACGCTCTTGCATGGTGAGATGTAATAATCAACTGATTTTTTATTATATAAGTATTTATTTTGAAGGAAGAAAATTACAGTGAAGAAGTGACAGTTATTTATCTAACAATTCTTCCTGGTTTCCATCCAAATTATCAATGTATTCAATATCTTGACTCACAGAGCTCACTAGCTGTGAATAGTTGCTCTCCCATGAAGAAATCCCTAGATCTTCTACCCTGCTTTGTCATAAGGCAATATTTTCTCAATTTTCTTGGCCACGGTCATGACTACTACTCTCTGTTAATTTGATATTCACTTTCTCTGCTGTGATATCTATCCATAGCTTGCCACTTCAGTCTTACATCCCTGCAGTTCTAACTAGTCAAACTCTTAGGTCATGGGTACCAGCTCCTTATCAAGCCTTGCCCTATGACCAGCTGCCTTGGGCAATGGCTTCTGCCATTTCTAGGAATCTCACTAAATGAAGTAGTTTAATTATTCCTCTCCTTAGGGCTGAACGATGGCTCTTTAGTATGACCATTGCTTAAACCAGTTCAATAATTGTCTGGAGACCATACAGTCACTTGAGAGCAGTCACTCATTTTTTCCAGCATAACAATATTATTATTTCCTGTCCTTGCCATATGGGCTGCATAGGAGTGGGATACATAGCCAATTAACTGAGACAAAGGTTTAACTTAAAGCAATAAGGATAGTGCATTTAGTGCACTTTGGAGCCATGGTTATCATTACTGAATTATAAATATTAATAACAGTTAAACACATTGTCAATGGTGCAGCTATTAAACATCTGCTACCTCTGTTATGTGGTGCTTTTTAGCTAAAGTGAAACCTCTGCTTTGGGGCATATGCAAGTGCTTCAGTCTCTGTAATGGCATTCTGACCTCAGTGTGGGTAATATAGCACATATAATTTTCAGGGACGACTGTTTTTCCAGACTGCTGATAAGGACTGTTTTTACCAATGAATGTAGAAACAGAAGACAGGATCCACTGAAGCTTGCACTGCAGACTGAGGGCTTCTGGTGTGCCTGCAGGATTTGGATGCAGAACTCCCTCATATGTGCTCTGTGCCTTCTCCTCGCTGATACACTGCAGAAAATCATATCTATGCCTCAGTATGGCCAAAAAATAGGTTCTCCAAGAAAGCAATGGTAATCTGATAATTATCAAAGAACATGTGTTGAAAGGTGCTCAGGTCTTCTCTCAAGCTCTGACTTTCGTAGTATCCACCAAGACGCCTTGAGAAAATGTTGTCAAACACAGATTATTCTGAGAGGGGTAATTTATTTTCAATACAATCTTTTACTCAGAAGTGAAGGCCACAGACATGTTTTAATGTATAAGCACATAAATGAACAAGTAACCGTGCATAAACCTTAGGAGGCCTTATGGAAAGAAAGAAACTTTACTCTGGCAGTCTTTATTTTTTTTAGAATTTCATTTGGTGCTTTTGTCACAGGTAAATGTACTTTGACAATATGCCAGAGAAAGAAAGAAAATAATTCCGTCTGCCAGATCTTTTTCCTAGAATTACTTTGTTCCAAATCTATGGCCCAGTGGGGAAGAAGTGATTAGCTCCCAGGGTCATTTAGGCATCAAACTATACTTCTGGTAAGAAAAAGCTGTCTCAGAAGGAACAACCAATGACACCATTATTCTCAAAGCAGGTGTAATCAGAATTTTGTAAAAGCAGAAAGAAATAAAGCAAGAAAAGAAAAGAGGAAGAAAGAAGGTTGTAAAAAGCACAGCATGTTAATATCTTCATTCCTTCTAATTTTTATAGGCGCAAAGAACAAACTAACCTCTAGTTCACAGCCAAGATATTATGTGAACAGGTATTGTGTTGTATTGGTTCCAAAACCAGAGAGGATTCAAGAAAAAGAAGGTGCTTAGTCTATTCTGCTGATCAAGTAGAAAGTTAAGAGATGGCTTAGTCTAAAAGGAAGAAGCTATCTTAGACAAATTCTTAAACTTAGCACATTAATTCCCAACAAGAAGTGATGAAAAGTCAGGAAATATTAGCTGGAAATGAAACAATTTTTAAATTATAGAATTATAGAGTATCTTGTGTTGGAAGGGACCCAGGGATTACTGAGTCCAAAGCCTGGCTCCACAAAGGACCACCCAAAAATCAAACCACACTTCTGAGAGCATTGTCCAAACACTTCTTACACTCCAGCAGCTCAGTGCCCTGACCACTGCCCTAAGGAGCTTGTTCCAGTACCAGACACCTTGACAAAGAACATTTTCCAAACACTCAACCTGAACATCCCCTGACTCAGCTTCATGCCATTTCCTTGGGCAATATGCAATGGAAACAGCTACTGTACTAACAACTATCAAAATAAAAAAATATTATTAAGAATATTAAGTGACCATGAAATAAGGACTTACAGAATGATTTGTTGCTTTGAAATTAAACACAGACTTTTTTTGGAATAATCTTTAGATCTCACTCTACCTCTGTTTGACTGCAAGCATTATTTCTTTAGCATATCTCCAAGGATATCTGGAGGTAAAAATATTTATACATTTCTAATATTTTAGTTCTTGCTTTATATAAAAATCATATGTGGTTTATTTCCATGTATATTAAACTACAAAAAAGAAGACTAGAATTCAATATGCAATATTCATTTAGAGTGTAATTGAATCAGTGGTATTAACCATACAGATGAACTTAACCACTACAGGATTATGGATAAAAGCGTATTTAGCAGAAGCAATAAAATGGCAGTTTAGCATATTAAAGGACAACTAGCAATTTGGCATATATAAAATAAAGACAAAAGTAGACCCCAAGTGGAAATTGTTAAATAAACTGTATAGTTAAACAAGACTATAATTGTGAAACAACACTATAGGTTGCCAGTTTAGAAGATGTCACAGTGTAAATGCCTGGTCTAAAACCAATGTAATATAGTTTGGAAAACCACTGGAGTGGTGTTAGGCAATTCTACAGGAAGGTGTTGGAGAGTGGTAACAGCGGGTACTAGCTATAACACGGGTAAGAGTTCACAATACTTCAATGGAGGTAGATGCCATGGGAATATTAGTTTAGATATTGGGTGCTTTCTAAGTGTGTTTGATTGCTTTTTGCAGTTTTGGACACAAGAGAATAAGGCCACTTATTCTTCGTGAATCTTTTTATTGTAGTGAATCTCTAATACAAAAATAAACGTAAAGAGAGTGAAGAATTCTATCTCCAGTTTCTGAATCTATTCTTGATATCCAAGTAAGCTACAATTGTCCAACTTCCACTATGCTTTATAGTTTACATTAGATGTTTCTCTGTAGATGCCAACATCTGCAAGCCAAAACCAGAAGTGTTTTTTGGCTAGAAAATAAGGCCGTAACTCTGGATGTACTAGGCTTGGTGAGTTTGTTGGCAGGATGGGATGGTGAACTGATACCCTGGTACACACCTGGGACTGTTGGCACACACCACATGCTGCCCTTGCTTTGTCATGTGCTATAAATTCATGCTCCATAGGTATCACATGAAAAGCTGACTAAAAAATAAAATGTTACACTTTCTCTGCTAATGGGAAGCATTGCATGGTGATACTTGCTAAAGGATTTAGTGTTGCTAAATTCAGTCTAAAACTAGCTTGAGGATAATCTGATAAAGTTAAATTCACTCAATTTATAAACATTTGCATGTTATTTATTCATATCGTTTACATGTGTTTGCCCTGATAACATGATTCTATGTGAAACAGCTGTCAGCAGCCACCAGATTCTGCTTGTTCACTGCTTTTTGCTGGAAGCCAAAAACAACTGCCCAGGCCCCATGAATACATTCAGTTCATTTATCCCAATTAGAAACTAATTTCAGGCAAGTGCCACTAACCAAGAACAATGTGAGACAGAACAGGAGAAATGATCTACAGCACTGCAGTAAGAGAAGAAAGAAATAGCAAATGAATATTTAGAGATATCATGGCCTGGAAAGTGTCTTCTTTTTGCCAAGCTGTACACAATGTGTCTTTTCGCTACTGAGGTTTTTATTATCTGTGCAGACACACTAGGCTCAAATTTTAAATTGAGTTGGGATGTTTGCCTATTTGTTAACAAAACTGATAAAGATTTTGCATGAAAATATTTATTTTTTCCAGCATTAATGCAGCAGGAACAGCCCTCTTCACAGCCTGCTAGGATGCTTACTTTCTGCACTTGGCCGGCAAGACTGAGTGCTAAAACAACTCGAAATTTAAGAATGTTTCATTCATTACATAATGTTTCATTTCAGTTTAGCCTGAGATTTCAAGAAGGCTCTTCTTTACCTGATGGCTTTTGCTTATCTGCAAGGTAAAGCTGCTCTATTTCCCTTTTGTTGATTTTTCAGTACTGATCACAAGTTTGAATACATGTGTCATAACCTAATTTCTATTGTACATTGAAAAGCCCAAGATCCTAAAGCCACATATGCATACATGCAAGCAGAATGAATAACCAAGCACTAATCTGATAGCTACCATCACTTTTATCAATGCGCAAACTTCAGTGTCAGGTCAGCAGTGGTTCCACTTGGCTTTGGCTTCATTTTTATTTGTTTATAAATTGGCTTGAAATGTTAACAGCCGCAATGTAGAATTATGGTACATCATGTGTAAACATATCAAAAGGCATCACTTCACATAATTTTAAAAATAACTACAGACAGCCGTTAATTTTTCTAATTGAAATGCACAATGTTTTTCAAGAACAGGGTGTCAACCATGTGTGTTGTAATGGAATTATTTGATACTTAATGCTTCATTGCACTACATGCTCTAGAGAATTTATTCAAGGTATGAATTAGGTGAACAGTACTTTTATTAATATTAAAGTATGTAACGAAATAATATTGAAAATATACTCCTGATGTGTAAACTATTTGCCTTCATGTCTAAACGATACTGGATTTTTTGTAAGCCATTTCACTATAGCATACACAGGAGATTCTAATCTAGAAAGATGTGCAAACATAATCAATGTGAGTACAGATCTCATTCATCTTTAAAATAACAGAAATTATGATATGCCATGCTATGACCTCATAAACTGAGTAAATATAACCAGAGAATACTGAAATAAAGAAAGTAAATTTGTATGTTTTTCAGAGTACAAACAATGGTTTTGAAATGTTGTTTTGTAGAACATCTTCTATTGTTCTGATTCCAAATGAAAAAAATCAAAATCTCAAAAAAAAACCAATTAAACATAGATTTCCAAACCTTGATTATATCCAGTGCTCAAGTGCACAACTGCTACTAGAAAGAGTAATTATCTTTCAGGGAAACAAACAAAATTTGAACAAATTTATGTTCAAAATATGTAGTTTTCAGTATAAAAGTTTGAGACAAATACAATTATGGCAAGCAAAGTATCAGCGAAGAGAGATGGAACTGCAATCATGGGGCCTTCAATTCAGTGTCCTACTTCACAAGGAGTTTGACTTTTGAATGCTGCAGACTAAGTAGATGCTGCAGATCATTGCAGATGCTTTGTAAATGTCACCTGTGATGCCTAGCAATTATTTTTGGAGCTTTGCAGGAAGACATAGTTATGTACAATAAAATTTAAGAATTCTTGTTTGAAAATGACAGCTTGAGCTAAGTACTCTCAGCATATAAGACATGAGTTTTGTCCATATGTGTTCTTCTGTTCCTTCCTTCTTTCCTTCCGTTCTTCCTTCCTTTGTCATTCCCATCTTCTCTTCCTCACTTTTTCCTTTTTTCACATTTTTTTTCCTTTTTCTAAACATTTTTTTTTTAATGGCAGGATGCTTCTCAGGCTTCTAGAGTAAGACAACTGGAAGGAGATGTTAAACACTTCTGTCATCTTAAGTATTCAACAGTACATCAGTTTTATATAACATTTAATAAATTCATGTGTCTATTTTAAAACATACGCCATGTTTTGGAAATGAGCGCCAGGCTGATTAATAAGGGCCCAAATCACATTGGTCCCTTTAGTTCAAATGATTTACATGATGTCTTTTTGGGGTTATATAACTCTTCATATATAATGAATCATGTATATTTTCAAAGCTGTTATGTAGCTCACTACTGGCACAGGAATTACAGACAGTCTATGTTAAATATGCTTATCTTCTTATACATTAAGTTTATGGAAAAAATCTTCAGCCATGTCAGAATGAGGCTGAAACAAAACATTTTAGTTTTACAATACCTATCCACTGTGCATGATACATTGTTTACAGTTTTAGACTAGGGAATATTAAGAAGAATATTTCATTATTTGCTTGACTGCTGTAAAAGAACCATAAAAAGAGAGAAGTGGAAATGGATGTTACAGCCTCCAAAACTATATCGCTATGTTATACCCAGGGACAAGAATATGGATTGCATCTTACTAACAACCTTTCTTTATCCTCCTCCAAGGGTACCCTGTTTATCAATTCCCAGTTCTGCAACTTGAGCCTTTGTGTTTTTGAATGTGATTGTCTTTAAAAATAAAATACACCTTGATTTTCCTTGCTAAGATTTTGGAGGGGGAAACTCATGTTTTATAAAATTACACTGATGTCTTCATTAATTACCTCTTGTTTACACGCCAAAATCACACTGGAAAACCATTTACTTTCCTTAAAAGATGTGTAACATACGCACTGTTGTCTGTTGAGATACCACTGCCTTCTAAGTTCAATTTCAGATGCATTCTGACATGACTGAGCACAGTACTGCAAGCCTCTGCTCTTGTCACCATAAGTTTATAGATGTTTTTTAGTGAAATTTCTGTTAACCCTACGGCTATCAAACATCATTTAAGTTGAAACAGCACCTGATCACCATTTATGATTTGCCAACTTATAAAGAAGAAAAGAGAACATGCTAAGGAACGAACAATAACAAAAAAGTAAAATAATTAATAACTACTTCATTCCCACACAGAAGAAACTAGATGTCAACCAATTGGTTTTTATGGTTGAGTATATTTTTAATGTGATTTTTTTTTCAGCCGCTATCCCCATTGGAACATCTTCTACTAACACAAATCAGCATCAGTGATTTAAATTTTGCTCAGGGCATTGTGTACAATTATGGTGTAGACTTTAGTGAGGGGAAAATCGTGGAATCTTAGAAAAAAACAAGGAGAAATGTTTTACATGACTTATTAACTGATTTAGTATAAATTAATCAGAAAATAATGACAGCACCAGGATCCATCCGAAATACATTCTTTTGAGAAAATATTTCACTAGTTGCTTGGAACATGTTATTCTTTCATCCTGTTTTCTGTGCTTCCAAATGAGTGAACCATAGATTCAGATTTACAAAAAAAAAAAAAAAAAATAGAAGAAAGAATCATAGCACTGCAAGTAAAATATTGTATAAAAGAGAATTTCTATAACAGAGGGTCGTGGCAGAGACAGTGATTAACAGAAGAGAATGTATGAGCTAGAAGAAAAGCAATACTTCTCTAACACAGGAATTGCTAAGACAGGAAGCATGAAAAGCCCATTGCCATGGTGCCGGATGTGTTGTTGTTTCTTTCTGACCTCACCTTGTCCAGTCAAGATGACTAAAAGCCTTACTTTGTTATTTACTAGCTTTTAAGCATATGGTTTTTGACAGTCTTCATTATTCTTTAATATGTTTCTTTTGTAGTGGAACTCACCCTTTAGAAACTCGCTTAAGAAATGGAATTGAATGCCTCAACTAGGGAAGACTCATTTTAATTCATTTAAATATGTAAAGACATTCTGTTTTGTTTTGTGGGTTTTTTTAAATACCCGTGGGCTTGTAGGCAGAGAAGTATATAGCCTTATCTCCAAGTGAAAAGTCAGGTTTCAGTTCTCTGCAAACTTTTCCTTGTTCAAATTGGGGCATCTCAATGCAAGAGCTCGTTAAAGTTTCATGCTATAAGGGATGGGTCTACCAGCAGGAAAATCTACTTCTGTTTTTCTCAATGCCAAGTTTTAAAGCCTGATTACTTTGTGGGTGGTGAGAATTGAGAGGAAGCAGGGTAGCCGCCGGCATGGGATCAGAACTTCGTACTTGTGCACATGAGTGGATGTGTGGGTGTGAGAAAAGCAGGCATGAAGGCTCTACCCTTCCCTATTGCACGCCAGCAGCTCACATCAGCACCTCGGGGTGCCTGGTTAGGGCTGAATGTGCTGGGCCCATGTGTTTCCCAATCCTTCTGACAGGGCTGGGAAACTTGAAAGTCTTGCAAACGAACTCCTGGGTCTGAAACAGGAGGGGAGAGAGGGGACAACACATACAGGTAAGATCTGTATAACCCCCAGGAGGGATTTACAATGCCCAGAGCAAATTCCACCAACACCATGGCTGTAAGAGGGGACAGCAGGACTCCCAGGCCACCAGACCTTCGGCACTTGCAGGATAACATCTGTGCAAATGTCTGGAAGCCAAACAGTGCCCATAAAGGCCAGTTTTGCAGCCGACTCCACACAGTGATCAGGCCTTTTCCCATGCACACCTATTTGCAAAGAGCTATCAAATTAAAATGAGCACTTTTGTATATGTTGATGCTGGTGGTTAGTGTAATAAAAGGTAGCATTTATAATACGGGACATGTGAAACCATGCAGGAGCATGTTAGCAAATCCCAGTCAGTTTTCACATAGGTATAATGATAAAAGAAGACAACAGAGCGTACAGACATTTGCAGGCCTAATCAGTCATTGATACAGCCAGGAGAATCCTCTGGGCACTGCGAGGAATCACAGTGCTTTCACCCATCACAAATCTGAGTTTTGCAGTTTTAACTAAGGAAGACAGTGTGGACCGATCGTAAAGCCACAGAATGTCTTGGGCTGGAAGGGTCATAAAATCACCCAGTTCTGGCCCTCTGCCATGTCAGGGCTGCCCGCCACAAGCTCAGGCTGCCCTGGGTCCCATCTAACCCAGCCTTGAGCACCTCCAGGGATGGGGCAGCCACAGTTTCTCCGGGCAGCAGTGCCAGGGCCTCACCTCACCCTCAGGCAGCACTTACACATTTCTGAGGTCCTGCAGACATAACTGGGCTAGATTTCAAACAAGCTCAAGTGCAACTGCTGACCAGAGGCCACTCCTGGAGGTGTACAATGGTGCTGCTGCTGCAGTCATTTGTACCTGCTGCCCTCAGCCAGGCTGGCCCAAAGGCACTAGGCGTGCTTCTGTATAAGCTGTGGTATAGAAGTGCCTAGAGGTTCAGGTTCAGATGCCTTGCTTTCACCTTGCCCGTAGGATACTGGAGACAAACACTAAATGCAGTGTGGAATGACTGGTTTTACAGTGCAATGATTCCTACTTGTGGCTTCTACAAATTTGAAATGCATTTACTGCTTCACTGAGAGAAGTCCAAGTCAGAATACTGTCTTTACTGTACATTTTCTTCTGCTTGCCAAAGCAGGACCGAATAGGAATATCTGAGAGTAAAACCTGTCTTCTGGCTGCTGTTGCACACTCTATAACTGCACAGAGTCATTACGGTTGCGCCACATTCTCTCTAATTGGTTTTCTCAAGAAGCAGTTTGTCTCTGAAAATGTTGATACAGGAGAGGTGGGAGGACAGTGGAAGACCTGTTCAGAGTGCCCTTCTCTACAGCCTGCCCTGGGAGCCCTTCTGTTGCTTACAGACTAATGGTTTTCTCACCTCTTCCATCTCCCCTGACTTGGGCTGAGCAGCCCCTGCACCTGCTACTGCAGGATATTGCTATCTATGGCTTTCCAGCACTTCATATTCTGATGAATAGTTGGCTTCTTGTCACTTCAGAGAAAGGCCCCAACTGCTGCTGAATTTTCTTTCCAAGTCCAAAACAGAACAGAAGGAGCCTTTATTTACCTTAATGTGTTCCGAAGATTAATGCTGCAGTCTGAGGTGCCTGGTCTCCTCATGCTGATTTCTGCCTTTGGTTTCATGACTTCTGGCATGTAAAGGAGAATTTCTGCCCAAGGTGCTCAGGTCTGTAAAGCATGATGTTCTTGGCTAACTGCAGCACCTGCATACTAGGAGATGCCATGGAATAACAAACTGTCCCATGTCTTATGTCAATGTTATTTACAAACTCTCTCAATGGAGCCCCATAGTGATAGAGCAAAATGAACAGACTTAAGAGCAGCAAGTGCAATAAGCATAGAAATTATCCTGAAATTTAAAAACAAAACAAAGCATAACAAACAAACAAACAAACAAAAACAGAAAACCCACAAAAGTCTGCCTCTTTCAAACAGAGACCACAGTTTAATTACTATATGCTCTTTTTTATTTTTTTTTCTGGTGAACTTGCAGGTTACCGTGCTAATACTATACAACATTCCTTTAGGGCTTAAGCACATACATTTTAAAAGCTGATAACCATTTTTTTTTTCCCACTAGAAGAGCTTACATCCTTCTATGATATGTTCAGGGATCACATTTCACAAATTCATTTTCCAAGACAAGTAAAATCAGATGTCCTAACACCGCAAACTTAATGAATGAACTTTTGCCTCACTGATGCCTGGAAGATAAGAAGAAATGAAGACTTTAAAATAAAGGCAAACATTTGCTTGAACATGTAAATGTAATTGTTCAGACTGTAAATTAAATTCAATTAAGTTCAGAGAGTAGTGTCTGAAGCCTTTTGTTGCTTATACTTCTGAGTTTCAACTCATTAAATTCATATACTACTTTTAAGAAAAGGGAACCTGCCATTTAACTGTCCATTACACATGCTGGTTATCTTTAGTGCTTACCATTGAAGTACCACGACAACTTCGAGACCTGTCTCTAAGTTATTCAATAGGAAAAGGAAGGAAGAGAAGACAGCAGCAAGGATCTGTCTGTCAACCATGGCAAAAGGATGTGAGCCACTGAAAGCAGAGCATATTTACTTAGTGTGCACAAGTCTATAGCTGCACATCCACGGATATCCATCTTCAACCCTGGGGTAGCCACTGTTGATTACTTGTGAAGCTGTCCACCTTGACAGACTGGGACTGACTGCTGTCTCTCTGGGCACACACCTTCTGAAAAGAGAAAGCTCATTTCGAACAAATCAAAAGCAAAAAACCCTAAATCTCTCAGCAATTTAAGTTCAAATTAGTGTTCCATTTTTTTAGAGCTGGTACACTCGCCTGAACGTGAAAGCCTGATCTGTGTGTCATTTGACCTCAAAATATGAAGGAAGCTATGTAAGGGAGCAGGGAAATGAGAGGGAGAACGTGTCAAACTGAAACTCAGATACAGGGGAAGAAAGTCCATGAGGCACATAGCTGAGGCACATGCAGTCAGAATAGTATGAGAAAAGAATGAGGGAGTCAGGAAGAAAGTATGAATTGAGAACCCACAAGTTCCCTGATTTGGGGAGTAAACAGCATAAAGAGGAAGGAACTGATGCTGTATCAACCGCCTGGCATGAAAGAGCAGAGAGGAGGCATTACAGGGAAGCAGGAAAACAAAAATCAACAGGAGGATGACATGTCAGGAGAGACTGGGAAGGCTACAGCCTCTGGAGTCTAAGCCAAGAACATGGCTTACAGAAGCTACAAAATGTGCATCTGAGTGTTTTTATAGAGGGTCTAGCTAGTGTTGGCACAAGACAGCAAGTGTTAGCACTAGGAGACAGAAGTGCTCAGTGTGTGACAGTGACGAAGTCCCACGCAGCCCTGCAAAAGTATGTCTGAGCTGCATAAAACTGAGGAGCTTGCTCTGAGCTTCCCAGCCAAACCTCAGAAGCAGTCTGTGCACGTTAACACTGCTCAGATTAATTTAGCGGGGCTAATACTCCTAATTTGTTACAGGTATTTGGAATGTGCACTTTGCAGGGCTAAGCAGACTCAGTGTATCTTTGTCAGAAAGAGTCACAGCAGAGACATCAGAACAACAGGTCACTGCCTTCCAAACCCACTCAAACCCTTCATTTTCCTGCTGCACGTCCTTGGTCAGTGATTTTGAACACCAGAGCAATAGGCACTGAGCAGGGATTGCCAACAAGGCTACGCTTCTGAATGACTGCCCCCTCTCAACTGCTGCCAAAGCTAACAACCGTGGCTATGTTCATACCAGGTGGTCTCTCTTTAAAGAAATGCTCTTTCACTTTCCTTCTCTTTTTAAAAATAAAAAAAAAAATAAAAACAAAAACATTTTGTTGTAAAACAGAAGAAGTTACCCAAATGCACACTGAATATTTGTAGTGGACAAAAAGTGCTGCTTGCATGATTTCCTTGTGTTACGTTTTCATACTGTTCTCTTCTGGGTTTGTACTCCTGCCAGCATTCTAGCATAGCAACTCGCTTTCTTCATGACATTCAGCAAGTGGTTTTGCCTCCTGAAAGGCTCAGGCTGCAGCCCAGGGAGAATTTTACATTGTGAAAGAATGGAAAGTCAGTTACATCAGGAGCAGCAAAACCTACACATCTTCTTTTCCTGACCGCAGACTAACCCAGCATCCTGTCTGCATGGTCTGGTACATGATGCTACGATTGTGATCATGTGGTACCCAGATCTTCCGGACAGGAGGGAACATACCTTATTTTATGGAGCAGAAGCTATTCGGTCCTCCTGTGGGCTCGCTGTTACTTGCACAGCTTTTTATGCTCATGTTTATGTGACTGACTTTGCACTCATTGTAAAGTAAAAGCATACAGGTAGGAGTCAGCTGGATCCCTGAAAAAGTGGGAAGCCAGACAGGGGCATGTTCTCCTCAGCCCTCCAGTCTGTCTAATCCCGGCTGTGATCTTTCGAAATCACCATCGCATGATGGGAAGGCAACATTTTCCCAGGGGAATAGGGAAGTTTGGGACAGGCCATGACCTAGGTAAATGATTACAGAGTCATAGAATCATAACCATCACCATGGTTTGGGTCGGAAGGGACCCTTAAGATCATCTAGTTCCAGTCCCCCTGCTAAGGTAGGGACACCTCCCTCTAAACCAGGTTGCTCACAGCTCCATCCAGCCTAGCCTTGAATACTTCTAGGGAGGAGGCATTCATAACCTCACTGGGCAACCTGTTCCAGTGTCTCACCACCCTCACAGTAAAGAATTTCTTCCTGATATCTAGTTTAAATCTATCCTCTTCCAGTTTAAAACCATTTCCCCTCATCCTGTAGCTATCTGCCCTTATAAAAAGTCCCTTCCCTTCTCCAGACTGATAAGCCCCAGCTCTCACAGCCTATTCTCTTAGGGGAGGTACTCCAGCCCTCTGATAATCTTCGTAGCCTTCCTCTGGAACTGCTCCATGTCCTTCTTACATTGCTGCGGAACTGGATGCAATACTCCTGGTGGGATTAGCTAGGAGTGATCCTATCTAACCAAGTAGGTTGAACAGTCCTGATTCACACCAGGTCAGCAAGAGTCAAATCACACTGAAGTAAAGAGAAAGCTTTCTATTGGCATTTGTGAACATGGAATCAAGCTTTAAGAGATGAGCAAAAAAAAAAACAAAAAACAAAAAACAAACCAAAACAAAACAAACCCACCAAACCAAACATGAATAGGAAATTTATGGATTGCTGGCATGTTGATGGTGAACACGATTAGAACTGAAACAACCTCAAGGCACCCTGAGTTTTCACCAAAGTTGCAGTCCAGTGACTGGCTTTTATGTTTTCCCTTTCTCGGTGAAGCTACTTTACATCAGTAAGAAAATCTGTCACTCTCTGCTCAGGAAGGTTTAAGTCTAGGTGCTTTTAGCTTTGGGCACAGAATACATCAGGTGCCATATGCAAAGAAACTTTATTTTGTTTTATCAGTGTGCAGACTGAGAAAGGTATCCTTGTAACATAGATAAGCTGGACAAAGTTGAAGCCACTGTTCCTGAGCCAGAAATATACATTCCTCTTCCCATAGCTGACTTCCTGTTTCCTAGAGTCAATGCGATACCCCTTGCAAGGAGGAGTAAAGCTCCTCCACTACATGTTGTTCATTTAGTTTTCACTGCTGCATGGCTTTAAGTAGATTATTATTCTGCCTCTAGCTTTAATCATCAGCTAATGACAAGTTAGTCATGGCTTTACACAGGCACTTGTTGGAGATGAAATGTTAATTTATGGGGATTTTTAAAATTTATATATATTGTTTAAATTGAAACAACTAGTTGCTAGGCAGTAGGTGTTACAAATTAGTAAAATAAGCAATAAGAAATTCAATAATAATAACAAATACTGACTTAAAATACAACAATGCTGTACATCAGCAAAAACAATGAAGGGAGGCATAAGGACATCACCTCCTTGTGGATTTCTGTGGATCCAAACTCACACTCACCGTTGCAGCTAGGAAACTGCCCCAGAAGCCTCAGGTCTTGCACATGTGAGCCCACTAGCCCAGACCAAACCCTAAAACACCTCAAGTTTGTCACAGCAATGGAAAATTTACCTTAGCGTGTTCAAGCCTACATTTATTATAAGACACCTGCATTTCAGTGTACTGCCTCCTTCTTTCCTGTGCTTTCAAATACACAGCCAGACCTCTGGCAGAGAGTGAGTAGTTTCAGGTCTATGTCTGGAGTCTTATTTTTCCAAACTGACATTCACAGCTGTGGGCAGGCAGATGAAAGCCTGAAGTCTCACTCCTGAAGGACTTGAAGAGCTGCTCAGGGTGCAGCAGGATAGAAAGTCCAGGCTTCCACTTTTCTGGTGTATCTGTTCCTACCTAATTTCCAATACTTTCTTGCCCACACTTCTCTGTCTACATAAAAAGCTAACATTAACATCATTTAAATAAATAAAATAAAACAAGCATTCATCTTAATGCTTTATGACTTCTCTTATGTTCATTCACTGAATAAGAGCAAAATTGCTAGCTTCGCCCAAGGTCTGTGGAAATAAATCTCAAGAAGGGCAGGACCTTCCATTATGAATGGAAAGATGGCTTTAACTTCAAAATAAAAATAAAAGAAATCAATACCTTATTTTCAATCATTAAAATTTTGTGCCAGTTGCAAAATCAATCCCTTTCTTATTAAAGCGCTTACATTCACTGTAAAATACTCTGACATTGAGCCCCACTATGAAAGAGCAGGACTATGTTCTCAGGAAGCCAGCAACTTGCACAGTAATCACACATTTTTCATAATAGATTAGAATCTGAGTTTTCTGTTCTGGAATTCTTTTTGGAGAGCAGCTGACTTGTATCTTGGGTCATTCAAAAGAAGACTCAGTGTGGGCAGTTATATGCAAAGAAAATTGGACCTAGCACATGTAATTAAGATGTCCCTAGTCTAGAACAGAAAGTCATTAAATACTGCTTGGTTAAGTCTGTGGTAACAATAACAATAAAAAAACCCAACAGATTCTGCAGACAGAAAGAGACAGACTGACCCAATTTATTCCAATCAGACATGAAAAAAAATCATAGAAAGAAAAATAAAATGTCAGGAATTTAGTTTGCACCAGAATTTTGGTTTGTTGTTATCTCTACTGAAAATGGCTGCTCTATTTAGTTTTGAATAACTGCTCTGCAGTTGGATTATGTTTTCTCGTCTCCCTTGGTTTAACACTGTGGCAGAGACAGTGCATACAATACAATGGCATAACACATGCCTTTTAGAAAAAAATTGAAAACATGAGATTCTCCCAGGTGCTGTGTTCAAAATGCATTAACATAATGATGCCAGGGAGAGAGTCCTGGTCTTATATACAGACCAGTAGTGTTGCCAACACTATGGAAATGACAAAAAAACAGCCAACAACAACAGCAACAAACTAAGACAGTGAAATTCTATTGGCAATTGAGCAAAAGCAGTGTTTGAAAATGAGAGCTGAAAATCCTTCTGCTGAAATAGCTGCATTTTTACTTGTAAAACACAAGAAAAGAAGCATTGGAAAGTGCAGATGGAAATTATAGGCTGGTGTGATATTAGTATGGGACACTTCAAGGTCTAATTCAAAGACTTCTGAAACCAGTGTTATGTCTTACAGGTCTAACAGTAATAATGATAGCAATAATAGTTGTTCTTCATAATTAAGGATGATTGTGAAGTACTTAGGGTAATGCAGCTATTTACTTTCAACATCCATTTATTTCAACCATCCATGTATTTGCTTGTGTGAGAATAGATTCAACTGTGATGAACAGCTATAGTTGTACGTTTGTTTTTGATGACTGCAAAGTGCTAATTGATTCTCCTTGAGCTTTATTCCTTGAGGCTATCTTGGCCTCCATTTCATTATGCATTTTGCCTCATAGGCTGTTGTATCATCAAAAATCTGAAGCTTGTTCTAAAGACATTTTCCCCAGTTTTTGATAAAGATCTTAGAGGCTTTAAGAAATGATTTCAGCAAGCACTTCAAACTGTATTTTACCCGTTTGTTTGCCATGGGCAAGCAAGGTCCCCTCCAAGAATCAAGAGCATCTGTGCTGTCCTCCAATCTAGCTCTGAACTGATGGGACCTTACCAAGAGACCTACAGCACCTGCATCTGTTCACAGGGCAGAAACCCATGTCTCTCATCTGACTTTGTCTGGATCTCGCATAGGCAGAACCATACTGTTCTGAATACGGCATCTATGCAAACCACAGGATCCACAGAGAAGGATGGGCACTGCGACAGCCTTATGCATGCCAGCCTTTTTGACTGGAGACTCTTGCTATGAAGAAGTTACACGCTAAACATGAGAGAAGATCTAGAGGACAGAAAGAACTGCAGTTTGTCCAGAACAAAGAACTAGGACGAAGGCATCCTGAAAAAGGACTGTTTTTATTTTTCCACTTCATTAAATCATATTGCCATTTTCTCAGTAGACTGGCATGAGCCTTAGTATTCATAAGAGGTCACTGGAGAGAGAGTCAGATTAATAGATCACTTGCAGATTAACAATATTTGTCCCATTTTAAGATATTGATCCACCAGCATCCATTCAGAAAAGACATCCTGATTGGCTGGGATCCTCATCTTCCCCAACTACTTCTGAGTAGCTGGAGAAGAGAGGCAATGTTCTTCTGCAATCAGTGATCCAGAGGGGTACACCCCCTTTAATTACCTGCTGGATTTCCAACAGCAAAATCATGTTTTACAAAGAAGAATGACAAAGGTTTGCTCTGGCTCCAAGATTCAAGGAAAATTTTGATTCCACAGTTTATTTACTGAAGACTTCCCACCATATAGGTTCTAAGGAAGCAGCCTGTCCTGCTTTCACTTCTTCCACAGATCAGCTGGTTCATTAAGCTGCTGCTCTGAACAGGGGATAGATATGGACTTGAGCAATTGTGAAATAATTGATTGCTTTCTTGTTAAGTTTTCTTTGCAATTAACTAAGGCTTAATAGTCTTAATATTTAAAGCATGTAAACTTTTAAAATGTGAATTAATTAAACAAGAAGAAGCTATGAAACAAATTAATAATAATAATAACAAAACAACACCATTTTCCTGATCTGAGGCTTTACTCCTTTTCTTTGAGGAGTGTGTGGCTTTTGCAACTGAGGTGGAAAGCTCTAAGAAAAGGTATCTAGGAGCATGGATGTCCTGATCCAAGCATAGGCACTGTGGTGCCACAAAGCCTCCATTCTAATTCCTTTCATCTTAGCAGGTGACTGTAACATCTGCCACAAAACAAGCCTTGAGAAAGTAGCCTTATATCTTAATCCAAGGTATAATATATTCATAAACAATTTTCATCCTTCCTTCTTCTTCTGCCTTTTGAAACAGAATAATATACTACTAAAAATAGGATTCCTGCTTTCCAGCCGAGTACATTAATAGTGAAAAAATAAATAGTCTTCCTCATTACCAAAGCCTCACAGGAATGCAGAGAGGGAGTAAACATAAAACCTGTTTCTAAGGTGTTCTGGAGTAATGGATCAGTGTCTGATCTTCAGATATACATCAGTAAATCCAGACTTTGATGTACAAAAGCACTTAAGTACTTGCATAACTTTGAGCATAGGAGTAGCCTCTTCACTTGAGATTAGCATGTAGTTAGGTGCTTTTCTGGACTGTGGCTTTTAAAATGAATGTAAAGATTAGTTGTGTGTTTTGTACTGTGGGATGGAGAGGAAGGAAGGAAGGAAGGAAGGAAGGAAGGAAGGAAGGAAGGAAGGAAGGAAGGAAGGAAGGAAGGAAGGAAGGAAGGAAGGAAGGAAGGAAGGAAGGGAGGGAGGGAGGGAGGGAGGGAGGGAGGGAGGGAGGAGACCTGGCTTAAGTTAAAGAACAACAAACTCAAATTGAACATTCAAGCAGATTAAAAAATATCAAGTTGTTCTTCTTGAGGACAAAGAGAAATAAGGATGTACATACAGTACATTGAAGAATCAATTAAACAACTCTTGGGTGTATATTAAAATTACTGCACTGAAGAATTGAGGAAATTTACACATTTTAGGGAAAAAGAGGATGCCCTCTGAGCATCTCATAGCTCCAGGACCACGTGGCATCAGCTTTAATTATGTATCTTTTGGCTTACTCTGCTCATTCAGTCTCCCTGTTGGAAATCTTATAGAATTCAGATGAGATGATTATATAAGATGCAGCTCCCTGTTTTGGACACAAGGAGAACTCATTTAAATAGATGGTCTGAGTTCATTATTTTTTTAATTGAACATGTTTGGGATGCTCAACTCATACTCAGCTTACAGATGCATAACTCACATGAGCAGTGAATTGGTGCATTGGAAGCAGAGATGGCTATGCACAAACTGCCCAAGGGTAGGAATATTGGAGTTTCATGTTATACGGTTAATTAGACAGGGCCAGGGGACATTCCTAGGCACTGGAGCTTGATTATTTATACTATGAAATTGTTAGGATGATGGCTGGCATATTTTTGGCAAAGACACAAGCACTCCCAGCTATCACACTGCCAAGTAATTCCCAGGAACAACACAGGGAAGGAGCCCTCCTCTGTAGGCAGTTTGTATTCAGCCACTCTGTTCTGGAGGATAAGTTAATTCAGTAGTATGGATGCAGGCTGTTCTGCATCAGCTTGCCTCAGTGCTAGCAAATGTTCCTGAGCATGCTTAATTTACTAATACAGATGTAGCCATAGGTCCTATTCATGAACACAGTTCATTCAGTTGACTTACTAGTCTGTTAAAATCCACATAGAGCTTGATTCATTGTAAGCAAAATAAATACTTGGAAATGCCATAGAGGTGAAACCAGAGGGAACCTAGGAAAAAAGTGCAGATGCAAGAGGACCTGCTTTGAGCAAAAACTGTAATAAAACTACACTGGCTGTAGATGTAAGGTCACTTAAGGAAACAAACTGAGAATTTGTTGAGCTGGCACAAGAAAACAATGTTAGTGAGTCTTAGAATTAATGAAGTCTGATTTGCTATGATTTATGTTTCTCAGTTGATTGACTTTGGTATTTAAGGAGCTTATTTCTATTTTAGATATATTTTTGTACGGTCTCTCTACTGCCTGGATTCTCTGAAGTCTTACCACATGTGCATGCATAATGCATTTTTACTTCAGTCAAGTGATTTAGAATATCTTTCTGTATGTTGCAAATTATTTTATTGAAGCTTTTAGGAACTTTCTTGCCTTTCGGACTTCTACCTCTTTGCCAGACTCAGTCAACGGGCTCAAAATGTACAGGAGTGAAAGCTCAAGAGTTGGCTGCTGAAGCCTTGTTTCCATAGGAAATGACTGCAGATCTGTGGTGCATTAAGATACTGGTCATTCACTCAACATGGAAACAAAGAGCAAGAAAAATCAAGTGGGGAGTGTGTTAAAACTAACATATGATAATGTAGCTAACAGTACTCATTAATACATGTTTGTTTCTTTTTTTTAAGTTAAGACAATTAACTAATTTCAAATCACTATTTCCTCATTTTCTAATTCATTAATCTCTTGAAGAAGCACCCACTCTGCTCAAAATATCCCTCTGAATATACTGCTGAGCTCTTGAAAAGATTTATTTTCAGCAACAAGCAGAAAAATAAAAAGATACAGAAGAATAATAAAAAATGGATTAAAGTGAACAGAAATAATTTATCAACTGCAGACACGTAGGAATGGAAAAGGCTGACTACAAAAGATTTCTCAGAAAAAAAAAATCAAGGAAGGAAAGGAATTAAGCACAACTGTTTTACACTAACAATACATTTGTGTATATTTGTCAGTGTTGCAGACAAGTTGCTTACCTGCCTGTTGATACAACAAGGAATTACACAGTATAAGGAAAATCAGACAGACAGCTGCATTGGAAAAATGAATAGTTTTTCAAGTCAGATGTCTAGCAGGGCTGAATACCTCTTGTTTACATTGGCATAAATCAGGAATAGAATTATAGAATCATAGAATCACTTAGGTTGGAAAAGACCTTAAAGACTGAGTCCAACCACGACCTAATCATACTACCCTAATTCTAACAGCCCTCCACTAAATCACGTCCCTGAGCTCCGCATCCAAACAGTTTTTAAACACATCCAGAGATGGTGACTCAACCACCTCCCTGGGGAGCCTATTCCAGTGCTTACCAGAGAATCACAGAATCACAGAATCACAGAATCACAGGGTTGGAAGGGACTTCAAGGATCGTGTATCTCCAACCCCCCTGCCACATGCAGGGCAACCAACCTCCACATTTAATACTGGACCAGGCTGCCCAGGGCCCCATAATACCTCTAGGGACGGAGCATCCACAACCTCTCTGGGCAGCCTGTTCCAGCACCTCACCACTCTCATAGTAAAGAACTTCCCCCTGAAATTCAACCTAAATCTTCCCTCCCTCAACTTAAAACCATTTCCCCTTGTCCTTATCAACCCTTTCAAAGAGTTGATTCCCCTCCTGTTTGTAGGCTCCCATTAGGTATTGGAATGCTGCAACGAGGTCACCCCACGGTCTTCTTTTCTTCAGGCTGAACAAGCCCAGCTCCTTCAGCCTGTCTTCATAGGGGAGGTGCTCCAGTCCCCTGATCATCTTCGTGGCTCTCCTCTGGGCCCTCTCCAACAGCTCCCTATCTTTCTTGTACCTTCTTGTACACTTTCTGTAAAGAAGTTTTTCCTGATATCCAATCTAAACTTACCCTGGAGCAACTTCTGGCCATTTCCCCTCGTTCTGTCACCTGTAACCACTGAGAACAGACCAGCCCCACTCTTGCTGTAAGCACCTTTCAGATATTGGAAGAAAGCAATAAGGTCTCCCCTCAGCCTCCTTTTCCCCAGACTAAACAGCCCCAGTTCATTCAGTCTCGCCTCATAGCTTAGTCTAATTTAATTAATTCAAAACCTGAGGGAATAACTGGAAAACAGGTTGTCTGTTTGGGAGTAACCTACAAGCTTGGGTGATGCTTCTGAGCAAGAAGTTTATAGGAGAACAGCAGGCCTTAAAAGTACCTCTTGGAGCAGACAGATCTGATTGATAGACAGAGGTTGGATATTAGGAAGAATTTCTTTTTAGAGTGAGAGGTATTGGAACAGGCTGCCCAGGGAGGTGGTGGAGTCATCGTTCCTGGAGGTGTTCAAGAAAAGTGGGGACGCATAGTTAGTGGGCATGATGGGGATGAGTTGATGGTTAGATTGGATGATCTTAGTGGTCTTTTCCAACCTTACTGATTCTATGCTTCTGTAATCTTACTTACCCAATTCTCTCTAATAAAAAACTATATATGCTTTTCTAAAAACAGATTCTTATTTCTACACATTATTTTCTAATTCTTCTGGTTTATTTTTTCCACCATCAGGTTTCCCATTTGCACAGAAATAAGAATGACGTGCCTGTCAGAGCACTTTGTCCCTTATTGTTTTACACTAGAGAAACAAACTGGTTACTGGAGGTTACTCTGGATATAGCTATATACAGCTATTGGAAGAACTTAAAATTAAACTTCGGCTTTATGCATTTCTCCCAGCTAATGAGTTAAAATCTTGTTTCCAGATAGAAGTGGAGTTGGGCACAAACATGTCCAATTTGTAGACACAGCTCACTTGAACTCTGTAGTCTCAGTCTCTTCCATTTTAATGCTAAATTATAATAAAATTAACATCGCTATTTATGTTTATCTGGTCTTTTGATGAGATGAAGCAAGACACTATGTCTCAAGTACCCTCAGATGAAGCTAGGACTTTCACAAGCTCTCTTTGTTCCTTCAGGCCAAGGCCCACTTTGCTCTAAGACTCTTGGGCCAACACCAAGCCTGGTTGGTGGAGCAGCCATGCGGTCCCACCTTGGAGGCCTGTGCTGAGGCTGCCATGTATTGGCCCTGCATGTACAAGATCACAGCACTTCTCAGACTGGAATATATATATCCCATGCTGTGCCTCAGATCAGGTCAAGCTTAAGATATTGTGGTCTCAGTGATTCCTCCAATTTCATGTGCTCTTCTTTGCTTGCCCAACCCTTGGGCTGACCCTTGAGTGCTAGCAGAGGGATGATGTCCTTGGGAGGACGTGCTAATGCTGCTCTCCTCACCTTGAGACTCAGTGGTGTCACCTGAGAGACAGAGAGCTAGAAATGGTGACAGAGAAGAAGGAGGGAAGTCTCATCAAGACTAAAATAAGGACAAACAGGAAGGAAGGAGGAAGCCAAGGGGAAACAGACTGAGAGTTGCAGGAGTTCAGTGCCAGCAGATGTTCCAAATCAGATAGGCTGAGAGAGCTCCATAGGGAAACAAGGGCTGGAAGGGAAATGCATAGGAGAACAGCAGGAACACAGAGGAAACTGCTGCCAGGTTAAAAAAGAGAGCAGGTTGTGCTGACAGGCTCCTCTTAAGCCACTTTTTCTCCCATTCAGTCAATCTGATTTGTTTATTATACCCTTGAATTTTTCAAGTCATTCTGTTCTGAAATATAAAGCACAGAAAAGGAGTAAGCTTTTTGTGTAATAGACACACATTTCTGACCCTCTGGCCAGTTTATATGCAGGTAAAAGCAGTTACACTTGTGCATCTATCGTCTTACAGGCATTTTATTATTTTTGAGTAGATATCCACCATATCATAGGGCAAATACCAGGGAGTCCTTAACCATGGCAAAACACAAAATGAAGAATCAGTCCAGTCAGAGCCGTCAGTAATTCCTGAATTTCAGCCTATCTATCTGTATAACAGTAAGAGCAGATGAAAAGAACTTAGTTTCTTTCTGAAACTTCAAGGTTGGTGCAAGGCATATTTAGGGATAGGAAATGTACTTACTTTGTCTCAGTGACAAATGTGCAGATTGTGCAAAGCACACATTCACAGATTTTCCTTTCCTTCACATTGCAGAAGGCTGGAAACCTCCTTTGCCTGGAGGTTTTTCTTTCATTAAATTCCATCTGGTTTTATGTGATAATGGGTTGAATAGCCCATTTTCCATGAACAAACCACATACAAGTGAAGAAAGCTGTGGAAACCAAAGATTTTGGAAGAACAAATACAAACTGTTTTTCTTCCTGTTTTCAACTACAAATTTGTGAACAGTATTCTAAACTAAAATTCATTAACTGTCTTGAAATACTGATTCCTCTTTCTCGAAGTTATATACTACACAACTCTGTTGTTGACAAGAATATTGTGTCAAATTCAGCATCACCTTAAAATCTCTCCAGATTAAAAAGAGAGACAGAGAAGTGTACACTCTTCCTTTCTCTCTTCTGGGCTCAGCCTTATTCTTGGGTCTTACAATGGAACAAATTTTCCAATTCTTGATACCTACCTACAACTTGGATCGTATTATCCTTTCATGCTACAAAAGGGCTTTAGGCACAGAACTTCCCATGTTAGTTATGTTAACTATATTTTACAGGCTGAGAAAGATGAGACAAGGGAGGTCATTTAAAATGACATGCCAACCAGTTTAAATAAAAAAAAAAAAAAGTAAATTTTATTTGAGAATAAAATACAATTATTTTTTTCCATCAGTGAGACAGTGAGCCCATCCTAGTAAAAAGGAACTGTGGAATTCATATAATCCCTGTGGCAGCAGACCCACGTGTTCCAGATAATATTGAATCATGTTTAAATTCTGCCTGAAGAACGGAAACAGTGAGAAAGACCTGAGATCAAAGCAAGTTATGCTATTCAGACCCCCAAAATGTACATGTTCTCAAAAGAATGGCTAAAGCTGACATTTCTCTTGAGCTCTTTTTATTTACAAAGCAGATATAACCCAGGCAGATACTAATTTTCACAACACTACAGGGAAATAATGATCAAGTATATTTTCCATGAGGAGTTTCTCTAATAAATTAGCCATAAACATATTTTCATTCCTCAGCACTCCATATCTCTTGTGCCCATGACATGAATCTCAGATTCCACCACTTTCATGATTTAAGTGAGTGCTCACATGGCTATTCAGATTCTGAAAGTGGTATCAGTAACAAGTGAGCCAAATTTACTGCTTCCTAATTGAAAATCAAACTCTGCTGAACTCTGGGAGTCTCCAAAGAAGGCATCTTTTTTGTGATTCTCATTCCGGAACAAAAGTAAAACTAAATTTGTTCCATCAAAGGAGAACAAAATGTTAGACAGTGTCATTCTTGTAGATAAGACAATCAAGAGGACTGTCTTTGCCACAAATTGTTTAAATGCCCTTGAAAAAGGCCACATGTCCGAGCCTATGTCTTCCATTGCTAAAGTGAGAATGCTATTATTTTACTTCTTCCATTCTTTACTTTTCTGGCCTACTTTGAATATAAATAACGAAGAAGTAAGAGCTGCCTATGGAATCAAACACATCAAACGCAGTACCTTCCCTCTGGCAGTGACTAAGAGCTGATCTTCAGAAGACTGTGAAAGATACTCCAGGGAAAGGAGCAGTAGCATAATCCACCCTAATGAAAGATTCACTCTAATCCCTAGAAATTAGAGACTGACCTAAACCATGAAGCATGAAGTTCCTATCCAGACAAATTTATTTCACCTATTACAAGCTGTTATCGTTATTCATATGCGTACCAAATTCCCTTCTAAATGCTGCTAAATAATGTGGGAATGTATTTTGCTGAATGATTCTTAATGTCTGTTTGAATTAAATCTGTGCTATGGGGTATAATTGTGGCTGGGGTTTTGGTTGTTCTTATAAAGATAAATGGTGGTAGAGAAGCAAATAGGCAGAGGAGGAGGGAAAGATGGGTGCTTCTTATAGCTTTAAACTTCCTTTCCTTTGTATTTTGGCAAGAATTTATGCATGAAAGAAAATGTTGAGTTGTTCATTTTGCAGCAGAATTCTTTGCTAAACTATATCAAACAAATGAGTCTGCTCTTTTGTATCCTCTTTCTAATTTCAGACGCCTCTGAGGCAGCTTTGCTTTCATAAAAACAGGAAGTTTGGGGATTCCTTTCCTCCAGATTTATTATTTTTCACTTAATAAAGCAAGATAGATGAAGCAAACGACACTGATATCTCCCTATGTGACTTTGCAATGCATTCATTTGGCTTGGGAGAATGCAGAGGGGCAGTACCAAGACCCCAAATTACTTGCCCTGAATATGGAACTGCAGCTTGAGTGTATTTCTGTGTACAGATCCCAGGTGGGAAGAGTAGATCACACCTTTTCCTTCCTTCAGGCGGAGTTAAGCAAATTGATGCTTCATTTTCTTTCCAGCACTGAGCCTCTTCAAACAGCTGTGTGTGTGTGTCAGCTCTGTTTGTCCTTTTTTTGCCTCTTGCCCAGGCACAAGAAGCAGGTTTCCCCACTATTGTAGGCTGCATCGGATGCTGGGGCCCCATGGGAGAAGGGGGAAGTACCCTTCAACAGCACACACCAAGATGAGGAAAAGCAATTTCAATTCACAGCATCAGGCTTACAAAATAAATCACTCTGCACCACCCCAGATAATTTGCAGGGTATTAAACTGAATCCTTTTAAAAGGAAAAGCTTGCATCCAAGAAAAGGGCAGCAAAGTGAGGCTCTAGACTGAGGGAATTGCCAGCCTTACTTACCGGTACCGCAGGGCAGAGATAAACATTAAATAGATTCAGTAATCAAAATAAGGACTGGGTGAAAGCACCACTGACAGAGGGATTCTGTCCCACTGAACATTCACGAAGATGGGAATTTATTCCTCATTACATCCGCATGATGACTGAAGGAGCAGCAGCACGGGCGCTTGTGCAGCTCCCAGTTCAGCTCAGCTGTTCCTCTTGTGCCACACAATAGCAGACAGGGTTTGGCTGTAGCTCTGTGCAGCGCTGTGGTGGTACTGACAAGAACGCCACTATCAAAAGGTGAAGGAAGAAAATGCATGTCTTGTGGGGTTCATTGCTGCAAGCCATGGGCAGGGAGGGCTGGAGAGGAGATGGTGTTGTCCTGGGAAGGATAGCTGGTGGCTTATGAAGTGACACTGCGTTAATATGCTTCATGAAATAAGTGACGTACTTAAACATTTGTGCATGGGAAAAGACAGAGAGAATGAGATACTTCAGGGTGATGGAAATGGCTGAGGTGGGGAGGTGCCTCTGGATAGCAAGAGCATGTTGCTCCATTGGGCTCCTGCATAGCATGCTGCCGCCACTGCGATATATGTAGACAACTGGAGGGGGCTTTGAGCTGTGCTGCAGTGTGCAGAGCAAGTACCCTGAGTGTTAGCCCTCCAGGAGCTGGCTCAGCCGTGCCAACGTGGGCCTCTGTGACTGCTTGTAGAAACACCCTAGTGCCACACAGTGCAATTGCCTCCATTTGGAGCCTGGCGAGGTCACAGGTAATGTGGAGCCAAGAATAGAAAGCCTTTCCAGAATTATTTAAGTATCTCAAAAAATAGCTTTTTATTTTTGGCTAGGTTTATTGAAAAACAAGCAATTCTTATAATTTGTTCAAAATTCTTCATGCTACTAGAAAGTCCAATTCTATTTTTTATCTATACATGTTCTGATATAATCCACGATCTAAACATTTAAAAGAAACAGTAGTGTTAAAGTAAGTTATTTAAATATTTTACATTTCCTTAAATATAATTTTAATGTAACTGACATAATTCTGCAGCAGGTGAAAATACGAATGTTTCTGCTGAAAAGAGCTCACCAAATCTGTTTTAGTGTTGAGTAGGAAAATCTCTCAGAAGACAGGTTGCATTTCCATTAAAATATTAAAATCCAATCTCATGTTCTTTGGTCAGGCCAAATTCACACATATTTCACTTGGATTCGTTCCTTAATGAAAGCTGCAAGATCTGAGCTCTGCTTGGATTTTTGCAAAGAGTTAATGAAAACAGAAGTACAGGTGGGTGCAGCAGCTCTCTCTCCCATGAGAAAAAGAAGTGAAATAGTTCAGTGAATATCTTTCCCATGAGGATTAAAAGGAAGATATATGTAAAAATGCTTTCAGTATGCAAACTCATCAATTCAAAAGGAAATTGTTAAGGATATGAGCAGCCTTCACACATACTGATTTCAATAAAAATTGAAAATACTTGGGAAAAACGTCACTATGCCCTTAAATATACTGTTTTTAAAGTTCTCATCTTATATTCTGATATAGCTCATATCATGTGGTATGCAAAACTGGTTCTGCATCTGCTGCAAACATCCTACTGCCGGGGGCAGGCTTGCAGAGCTAATCCATATCACGAAAAGAGCTGAGGTAGCCCCAGTGGTTGTTCACTTTTTAGGGAGAAATGCTATAAATCTGATATCTTTCCAATCTTTCTTGCAGCTATTCATAGAGGAGCCCATTCAGGGGAGCAGAATTCAGCAATATTAGACTAATGCCTGTGTAAAGGGTATGAGAAACCATATCTTTTCATTTACTTTACTGCAAGCTCTCCGCACACAATCTACATGCAACACAAGAGGTTAAAGATCCTTAGAGGAAATATCTTTGTCATCTAGCTGCTTTGCTGAGAGATAAGGTTACTAAGACAAATAGGACAATGCCAACCACACAACATTAAGGATATGATTCTCAATGGCCTTAGCAAATTTAAGCAAATCCTTTTCAACAGTCTGACACCACAAATGAAGTGTTTGAGATGGTATCTCCAGTATTAGAAAGAGCAGCCTTGACACACTCTTTGATTAGGAAAGCTGACATTTCTGTTAAAGTTCAGCAAGTCACAGAATCCTCTTAACATATGGCCAAAGATTACAATGTTTTCTTCTGAAAAAGGTGAGCGTGATTGCAGATCTCATAACTTCTGGAGTCAGGAACAAAACTTATTGCATCTGCTTCACTTTTTAATTCTCAGCAAAACAAACAAAGATGGGGAGAAAGATAAAATACCAAAGAAGAATAATGATAACAATAAATCCCTCACATGCTTTGAAGATGTAGAAAAGACAAGAAAGCAATGTAAATTTTGCTATTATACAAATATTATGGAACTGAAATTGCTGAGATAGAAGTTGAAGGATATTTTGTATGATATTATCACTATTCTGGTTTGATGACAAACAAGCCACAAACCTAGAGATGGGACTCCAGCCATAGTGTGAGATTCAGCAGCCAATTTTGCCCAAAGCTCAGATTGCCCCTGTTCATATCTTGAGGTTTGAAGTTCCAGAGAAATACCTGCAAATTCAGAACACATGGAGTAGAAACCAGGCTAGAAACTGTGCCATAACAGAGCCTCCTGAATAGGATGCAGTACTGCTGGGTCGTGACTGGATTGGTATACTGAGAGATTAACCGTCAGAGGATTAAACCAGAAAGTGAACACTTTAATGTAAACATCTAGGAAGGATTAGATTTTATTCAGTTCACAGTGCAGCTAAAGGATCTGGTCAGTTTTTATTTACTCAAAGCAATTTACACTGTCCTCCTGTTCTTCACCCAACACCATAAAAAAAGATCTCTGTAGGAAATAAAAAGAAGTATGGAAGTATGTCATAAACAGTATGTATTTACGCAAGGCTTGCAAACATAGAAGTGAATGCTCTGTTTATGCTATCCACCAGCAGTTCATGCAAGCTCTCCGTATAACTGCACATCCTAAACCATGAGAATAAGGACAATCTTCAGAATTGTTTAAAAGGTTTAGAACTGCTTTCATTGAAATAAATGTACTGGAAACAACAGAATCAGGAAACTGTGTGAAGGCTATAAAGTTTGCATAAAGAAACCATTATGAAGGTGTGCCAATAGAACAATTGTTTGATGTTGCGTTACAAATGTATTTTTTTTCCCCCTAAGATTCAGTTTATCCAATGGCTTTTCCATCTAAAGAACAAAATGCAGGAATTATTTTCTGAGATGCAAAGTGGAAGTTTTCAAAGAATTAATGAAGACCTAATCAAGACTAGATGTCAGCATAGAATGTTCTCAATGTTTTTATTGTGATTTAACCCTGCTCGTTGCCATCTCAGCTACACCACCAGAATTCCTTCTCACTATGTTTTCATTTCAGGTACCAGATGGAACTATGAAATACAGAATAATCCAGAAACTAGAACAAATCACTCTGAAATTATAGATTTCTGATGTTTCCATGTTAAGAAAAAATGGTCTGAGCTCCTTTTCAGTTAAGCTATGGTATCTGTTATATCATAGTGTTTGGAGAAGGTCCGCCCTGAGGCTGGATCCTAGACAAGGCAGTAAGGGCAGCCAGAAAGGTGAAAAGATTCTTCTTTCCCATGTGTGTTCACCCCCAGCCCATCCATTAACAAGAAGATAATGTTTCAGTATTCAAGGAAAACAAAAGCTGCCTGTAACTTATCCAGAATTATAGTTAACTGTCTGCAAACATGTGAAAGGGAATGATAGCATCTTTTGATCATCACACCACAACACTTAAAATACCTTGTATTCTCTGTAATTTATTACCTTTGGATTTTTTTAGGAAACAAATGTTATTACTAGTGAAAGATCCCAGTCTATCAGCCCATCAGAGAAAGTCCCTAGCCACTGAACAGGAGGATTGTGGCTCATCCCCCCTACCTGCCCCTGTGGACAGCTGTCCCAGTGGTCTGTCTGATGCAACTGCTCACAGGGAGGAGGAGAAGGAATTAGCACTTGGCTTCAGCACAGGCTCTGATGGTGCCTCTGGAGTGGGTTGTAATTTGTTGCTTTGGTAACTAAAGAACGTCATCCAAAACCCATGGGCTTCCCTTTCTGAAATTCCTTATAGAACACGACACCTCTAAAGGGTTTTATAAGAAAACATTAATTGTCCCTAAAGACAGGATATTACAATACTTAAATTTCTTTCCTAGAAATGTTAGGTGCCATACTGATTTTGGCTCTTCAAATTATTTTTATAAGCTCAGATGTTGAACAACCTTTCCAACACAAGTCCAGAGCCAATGGCTAGGAGGGCTCTGGAGGGCCAGCGGTTGAAGGCTGGAATCCCAGCTCTGCTCTTTAGTGCTCAGAGGAATCCTGGAGAGGAAATGAGACTATTGACTAGTCTTAATTCTTTAGCATTTGGAGTGGGCTCTGTGTGATAATCATGCAGCTATAGAGGACTGCAGGAGCGCAAAGGTAATGCAAATGCAGGATATGTTTGTGGGAGGGGTCACTGCATGAAACATTCAACTTCCTTTAATCATCATTTGGCTTCAATTCCAAACCACATTTTACCTCCATAGTAATCTCCTGTGAGTGATTCCTAAGCATATTTCATACAAGATGCAATGCAGTTAACCATGTGTTCCAATGGCTTTGATTTTTAACCTCTTAATTCTACCAAAAATCTGCAGGACATTCTTGGCAAAGGCTATCTGGCCAGTGTACTGCAAACAGCACAAATATCTTTCTTGGGTTCTCAGTTATAAGTAAACTCTAATCCTAAAGCTGGGGATGTCACAGGAGTCTTTCCCTCAGCTTCTGAGAGCTTTTAAATAAGTCCATAACACAATCACTCTTTCAGTCCTCAGATGCTATTTCAGACTAATGCAGCCAGGAAATTTAAGTTCCTCCATTAATTTTGTACACTCAGAAGAATGCAAGCAAGAAAATGGATTGGAAGTAGAAACATTTCCAAGAACAAGACAAAAGGACCTGGGAGCATGGCCTCTGCTCACAGAAGCATGGTCAGTATATGGTGTCTCCAGCACTGAGCTTTACAGAGACTTAAGCTGAAAGGGTCTTTCAAGGGCAAGGTAAAGAAACAGGGCCAAAATTGTAGGCCAAATACCAAAGTCTTATTTAGAAGAAACTCCCCCTGAGCTCAGTGGGAGTTTCCCTTAAGGAAGGGCGGCAAGGTTTGGCTCAAAACCCTTGAATATAGACTTAGCAAAAAATTGATTCATCTTTTCAAACTGAAGGAAGAGAAGTTAGTTCTCAAGAGAACAAACTATACATATGGACCTTGTTAATTACTGGGGCTTCCATGGTGTTTATCTGTTCACCAGCATATTTATTTCCCCTAACATCCAATGTACCTTTGACCTTTAATATAGCATCAACATGAAACAAGCAAACCAATAAAATAACAAGGTTACTGAAACTTATGAGTTTTTCTTGCATTGTGGAACTATCCTTTTCGCAGTCTCATTCATTTCCTGTCAGGAGAGTTTGGCACTCTGTCTCCAGTACATAAACAAGCCCAGAAGCTGGCCCAAGCCAGACATTTTGCACAGCTAACTGTAGAAGATGCTTTACAATAAAGCAAAAATTGTTCTCCCCACAGGACCTGATCTCATTTTGGGTGTTCTATGTCCCCCTGCCCAGCTTGTTAAGCATTTATCTCCATCCTTTTGGGGAAATAGCCAAATAAAAGCAGTAAGATAGCCTGTTATTTCTGTGCTGCATTTCAAATGATTTTTTTTTTCATTGACTCTGAAGACGGTTTGAAAATACAGCTGTGGTTGCTCCTGATGCAAAAGAGATACACTGGAACTGTCCCTTCCCTTGCAGATAGTGAAAGGAGGATACAGCTGCAGCTCCATGGGAATATGAATTAGCTTGGGCAGGGAGGTAAGCCCTATGTGAAGCACTGTCATTTCCAAATTGATATTGCCCATTAGCAGAGCAGTTCATCCACATCATTTAGGGAGTTGAGATGAGTTCTGTAGGGGCAACCTGTGAACCTCTGCTTCTCCTCAGAGCATTTTTTGCCCCACACACATACTCATGCCATTATCTGTGTCAAAATATCCCTTTACTCCTACAGCTCTTTTTTTGAGACTTTGCCACAGAATAATCCTTTTCTCCCTATAAAATTTCAGCTTCAATTGCCTTTCTGGGACTCTTATTCACTCATTTGTTTTTCTCCATGTAAAATAATTCTGCCTTACACTCCTTTGTTGCACCTTGGACCTACAGTTATAAAATATCCCCCTTTGCCTTGTTTTCTCGGTTGTTCTCTAAGTGATGTGAGTTTAGTGCTGATACTGCATTAGTGATCAATCAAAGCTTTGCCAAGAGCACACAAAATAAATAAATAAATAAACCCTCCAGTATATTTTGATATGCCTTTGAAAGGAGGAAAATTCCTTTCACATGGCCTCTTGTCCCTAGAAATCTACAAGTTTCTTTGTCTTGGCAAATGGCCAAGCAGCACCGTGATGTACCATTTTTCTTGGCCAGTGTTTTTAGGTCTTTTGAAACCAGACCAAGTGTTCACATGGTATTTCTTCATTTAACAGCTGCAAGACAGTGACCGCAGCTGCATGTGCCGTGAAACCCAGCTTCCATCTATAGTAAGGGATGCTGTGTTTTTGTTTTTTTGAGATAGCTGACTAAACGAATTCAAGCTCAAGGCTGATGCAAACAGCTCTGCAGCTTCCTATGAAGCCATTTTACTATACCTATAAACCTTAATGCTTTAGAAAGCAGAGTTGGAGGGGGGCTGTTGCAGGGTGAATATGTATACACATGCTAATTTTCTACATGCCTGGGACTGCATTAGCATCTCTCTAGGTGGATGCCATGCAAGTGGACTGAAGCTGAACATCTGCAGCCCACCTGACAGCAATCTTTGCAAGCCCACACCGCTTGGTTCCTCCCCTCAACCCAATCCTAGACCCCAGAGGTTGCAAACTTGGCAGCCTGTTTAAATTGACCATATTTAGAGTGGTCCCTTACATCATTTCATTTCATAAGCTGTTAACTAAGCTATTTCTGAGATTGGCCCAAGTTGCTTGCTGACAAATTGCAAAGATGCTTGTAAAAAAGAAGAAAAAAAAACAAGGAAGGAGAAAAACCCTCAAAAAGTGGTTCATGAGCAAGGCACAGTCAGCCAGGAAATATTTATGGTGGCTCTTGAATGATCAGATGTTCTGGAAAGGGAAACAGAGGAACAAATGTTTCCCTGTCTGCTTGTTAGGGGTTTTTGTGGTGTTCCAGTGAAGAGTGATGAGGTTTTTGTGGGGTTAAGACATCTGAAGCTAAGCCTGGCAGGATGGAAATATTCTGCCCATGCTTAAAAAGGGACTATGCATCTGTGCACTAAAACATGCTGTTTTAAGACCTTAATAATAATATTACTAACTAGTTGGTAGTTAGTAATGGTTTGAACATGAACTGAGAGTGGAACAAATTTGTTTTAGAAGCTGTAGCAGGAATGGTACCTCATAACTTCTGAGACAGAATTCCCAGTGAGTTTAATGGTTTTTGTCAGGATTAGAGGTCTAGAGCAGTGGTAAGTCAGGTGAATGTGGTACCCTCTTAGTTTCAGTTAGATGCAAGGATGTACGGATATGTTTTATCTGTTTGCTTAGGAATTGTGATAATCTCATTGTGAAAACAGGATTCTTGCCCAAGAGGTCACCTAATCTACACACAATAGGGAATAGATAGACAGATGGGACAAACTGACAAAACCAGCTTGAGATAACAGCTACAGTTAGTAAAATAAACACACTTTTCCTTTTCTTCAGGTTATTTTTTCTTTTTGCTATTTTAGCAGTGGCCTGAGGCTGGGAAGAAGTTGAAATGCAACTCCTGTCCTGGGGTTAATTTTGGGAAAAATGGGGCAAACAGACTGTGCAGGGAGACAGCCTGAGTCTTTTCCTATGCTGAGTGAGCCAAACCCCTGGCAGCAGAGATGGCTGAAATTGCCATTGAAGGGGGGTCACTGGGAACTCAGCATAGCGACCATTATAGACCACCCTGTCTTCAGCTGTGATGGTGGGGCTCTGGGGAGCAGCTTGTGTTTCCTGCCTCCAAAACGCTCCTGGAGGTCCCCTTCCTTCAGAGTCCCTGAGGTATGTGTCTCATGTCTCTCGGCCACACAAAAAATCAGGCACGTGGCTCTTAGGGTCAAGAGGAATGACCACCCTTGTAGCAAAACGAAGCTAATCTGTGTTTATTGAATTCTTTTAGCATGTTGTTTTTACTGAGGAGAAGCCATCTCACCCCATTTCCTCTCCCAGCACAGGCCACAGCATGCTTGCTTAGGCCTTCCTAACAGTCACTATCTTGCTTGGTGTTTAAGCACATATGCTTCTGCAACCTTGTCTGAAGCTATGATGTAATTTTAGTGATTACAAGCCATGGATTGATAAAATGAAAGGGAAAAGAATTACACATTCTACTGAGGATTTACTTACAAAATGCATTCAAAGGTTTGCTAACGCATTTGTACATGCTTAATAAAGGCATAAGCAGTCCAATGGGTCAACAGGTTGCTTTTATCCAAAGTTCATCACTAAGCATAGTAACCTATGCCAGCATGCTTACATTCAGCTTTGGCAAAGCCCCTTGTGTCTATTATGTATTCAGACATCATTAATAATTGATTAACCCTTTACAAACCATTTAGATGTGGAATGTCTCTCTGAAGTGGAAACAGAAACTGATCGGACAGGGATCTGTCAAAGAGGCTATTAGGCAACCTCCTTCCTGTCTAGAGGAACCACATCAATGAACTTGTATGTTCATTCAGGCAAATTCTGCTCCATTTGTGTCTGGAGTTTGTTCGTGAGCCAGTCATTTATTCTTTGTCTTCTTTGCTTATTCAAAACTGTTCTCAAGTACTGTAGGGGAGATGGGCTGTATTTTTTGTGAAAGAGTATCCAACCTTAGAGTATCTATCCTATGTTGTTAATTCACTCATCCTACGTGACCTGGTCTCCTCAGAACATAGCAGGAGTTGTGCACATGCCCTCAGAAGAGAGAGTAATGATTTCTCCATACAAGGCTTCCAGCCTGTTTGTTTTCAGAAAGTGCTACCATATGACAGCTGAGCTCTGGAGGGAAAACATATGTAGAGGTTACATGAGTGGCTTTGTCTGAAGTCCTGTAAATACAGATCAACTGAATCTATATAATGAGTGTACAGACATCATAGAAGCCATAGCTTTGTCCACTAGGGGCTCGGGCTTTGGTTTCATCATCCACATTGAGATCACGGAGGCTATAATTCTTAGAAGTGCGAAGCACATTTGTCCTCGTAGGCTCCCACAGAAGGACCTCTCCCCTCCTCTCCCAGGCAGCATGCTATGACTTGCCAATGGCAGGATCCGCACACAAGATTTACAGTAACTTAAATGGAATCCACTTGAAGACTCAAAAGCTTTCTATACAACAATATTAGTTTGTACAGACTCCTAAACAACACTCTTTCTAGTTAAAAACCACAAGTCTGTGAAGTGGGAAGCACCAAAGGGACTGAGTTGCACAACTGAAAGGTATTGCTGGCAGCAGGCTCAGGGGATTCACTATAGAGGTTTCATAAATTTAAAATAAAGCATCTGATTCTTTGTTGAGTCCTGCATTTCTGTGCCACTGAATGCTTCTTTGAAACTAAAGACATTGATATATTATTCACTGCAAGGAGATCAATAAAAATTTTAATCACAAAGTTAAATAAAAGCCAAAGCTACTGACATTACAACTCAGTTAAAAAGTGTGAGTTTCTGCCACCATCCTAAGCCATTCACCACTTAGGTGTTTTCTGAAAGTAAAAGTGAAAAAGCAGCAATGTGAATGTGGAGACATGCCTATGAAATAGCAAGATACACTGTGCAGTAAAGAGGCACCAATCACACACATCACAGCAATGGAAATGCAAATGAAGATTCACAGGTATTTATTCACCCTTAAATAAGTTGGTGTATACAAATGTGCGCACAAACCTATAGGTATATGCTGCTACAAGAATGAAATAAGTAATTTTTTAATACTATTTAAAATTATGTAAGATAGACTCAAATACAGTTGTTCATTCTAAATCTAAGTGCTTTTTGTTTGTTTAGTTAATTGCTTCAAAAATAAAAACAAATTCATGAAGAATGGCAGCAACTCTTCCACAAGGGTTGTCTTTATTCTGTAGGTTGCTTAACAGGGAAGGAACGGAGTTTGCAGGATATAAGACTTATTTTCTAAATTGGCTTTGAGTTTATTTTAGAATGATGAACAGAAGCCTAGTTTTTCTTTAACGCCAGTTCCTGCTCAGAATCAAAAACAATAGGAGGAAAGTAGTGCAACGCCTTTAGATAAACTCACTCATGCCTCATTCACGTTCATTAGTTCTGAATATGTTCCGAAATCTCAGTCTTTTTCTAATCGTCACAATATTCTGGTTGGCTGTTCAGCAGCTGTAACTTTGAATTCTGGGACAAAAACCAGGAACAACCTGTTGAGAGTTGTGTCCATGCAGCCATTTCCAGGATGGGGACTGGCTTCTTGAATGTTCCTCTTTGTGGAAGTAACCTTAAGGGCAGAACTTATATAAGAAACCAATAGGGACAGACACAATTGTATCTATCATAGCATATAATGACTTTCTGGACTGCATGTCACTTTACTTTGCATCTTGAAGGCAATTTGTGAATGGCAGTTGGAGAGACAAGATATGCTATATATATTTTCCTGTAGAATATTGAACATGACACAATAAAGTCTGGTTTTAATCTCAAGATAAATAATAAAAAATAACATAGAAAAGCTGTTAGTAAACACTGTAAAAGGAAGCGCTCGAGGGTGCATTCTGATAGTGTAGTTATTTATAAATCTTTCCCTTCTACATGCTAAAAGTCTCATTAAGGATGGGGATTCTGTATAAGAGCAATAGACTGCATTGTGCTGTGGGTATCATGAAGTAAATATTCAATAGGCATTGAAGAGTCCTTGTTCAGGGACCAGGCTTGGGAAGTGATGTAAACTGTTCACAGTGCACTTAATTTGATTCAATCAGAGATTTATTTCAGCATATGATTGATGGAAACTGACTAAGTGGTAGTGTGGCAAAAGTACAAAAGCTATTGAACTATTAATGTTATTTATAAGGACAGGACTAACTGTGATAAGCAAGGAGCAACGTGAAATTTTTGCTTGCTTTTTTAGAATGAAAACCCTGCCTTTGTGAGGAGCAAGCACTATTGCACCAGCTTATGGGAAACTAAAGAAAAAGTAGATCTACCAGAGTCATCACTGGCTCAATTCCACACTGTATGATGGTGTGGGAAGCAAGTCAGAGATGGATGATTTTGCATCAGATTTGGAAGCACTTCAGTCGAAAAAACCCAAAACGTTAGCACAGAGGTGCTGAACTCCCATGGATTCAGAAAATGCATCCTCATCCGTGACATGCTGTCTCCACTGGGCTTTACCTTTTAATTTCTCTGTTAAGGAAAGTAGAAATGGGTAAGCAAAGTGAAGCAGAAATCAGTATTATTTGTATTTTACAATAATTTTATTGCCTTTGTTGAGTTCACATTTCCTGAGTGCTTGAAAAGTGTGACAGTATAGGTAGATAGCTCCAAAAGTAATGCCATCTATTTTGTTTTTCTGGGAACTACAACTGTTACGAAGAACACAATAACAGTAGTTCATAGAGAAAATTCTGAGGTACAAAACACTATTTTTCAACATAGTCACCACCATTAGCTATGCATTTTTACCTGCATGTCACTGTTGCTACCACCACTGCTGAAACACACCACACTACCTCACTGGGCTCACATCCACTATGTTGATGAAAACATTGTTTTCATCAACATTTGGCAAGCATCAATGAATGTCAGTGGGCACAATTTTTTCCTCATGAAGAAATTCAAATCCACACCTTTGTTTCATACGAAGTTTCATGTCATATGCCATTTTGTCAGACAGCTCCTCTGCTGCTGTCTGTCACATGCCAACAAAATATAATGGAATATTGGTGGGAAGGTTCAGTCTCTACTGCCATACCACCAACATGCACCTCTGATGTTGTTGGCCAACATAATAAAATAGGAGATATTACTTTTGGATCAGCCCTCATAAATATATTCTAACCAAGCGGTTAGCATAATAACACATTGTGAAATTATATGTAAACACCAAACTACATTGATTGGGCAATTTCCTATCCAGTTATTCTCGAATTACCACTTCCCTGAATAAGTCTTTTAGGAATGTCTGAGCTAGAAAGCAATCCGCGAAGTTTTATTCTCCTAAGACCTAATTTATTCAAAATATTCCAACTCCTACATACCGGTCGATACATTACAGGTTCCTGTGCCAGCAATAGCAACCCAAATTGGCAAGTGACTGACCAGCTACAGAACTCAAGGAGGAACACGGGTAATTAATTTGTAACTATTTGTATGAAATAATTGAACAATATCTTGCACGTGATTTACTGCATGAGCTCTCTAACCCATTTAAAACCATTTCCCTGAACTCAAGCAGAGGGACCAGACATACCAGCATTCCTAGTACAGGAATCCCCACAGTACCATTTAACTTGGAGGAGGAGGGAAGGGTTAAAGTCACAGGTGGCTTCACAATTCTTGGGAAAAGTCCCACTTCCCATACAGGTCTCCTCAGCAGCTACACAAAGCCAACAAACCTGTCAATCAAATAGCAGCAAGTAGAAATTGGTCCAAACATCTGCCTTTCTTGTGTGGTTTCCCTGGGTGTTCTGCTTAGATTGTGTTCCACAGAAATGCTTGACATGAAAGAGTTTGCTCACTTCACAGAAAAAGGCACAGCGGCTTCTTGGACTTCCGTCTTATTTGCTTTAGTCAGCCTATCATCTGCACGGCAGAGAATGTATTTTAATTTGATGCTGGTGCACTGATTAACAGCTCAGGTCCCTTTACAGATATATATTTCTTAGACTTGCCAATCAGCAAGATTAAACAATGAGCTTGTAGTAATTTACTTATAAAGAGTGAGCAGGTGACAGCCTCATATCAGCTAATGTTGGCGTATTATCTACTGAAAGAAAATGAAACCAAATATTTTGTCTCCCAAGAATCAAAGTAGGAAAGTACAGGGGGAATGTGTGGAATTTCTCCCCAGTGGATCAGGCAGCCATTTTTCAGATAATAATTTGGTCTCCTTCCTTTATTGATATTGTAGGCTGGATTTATGCACAAAATAAAGTATCTGAAGTAATGAATCCATAATCTGCTTTTGAGTTTATTCAAAGTTCATGGAGGCCAAGGAGAATTTTGTTTTAACAGGGCTTTGAATCAGATGCTGTTTTCTCAATGAAGCCTCCTCTATTTGGTTATCTCTAATATTTTGGTGATTTTTCTTTCTTTTGAGAGTGGGCTTTCTGACCGCCCTTATGGGTTATGAGGCCAAAATAACATCTAAAAACTCCCAACTGCCTATGTTTTAATTCTGACAAGAATCAGGATGTGTAGAGATCATTTTCATTTTCATACAGATTTAAACCATATTTTTTTCAGAAGCATCCACATGAAAAACATTTGGTTTGTAGTCTTTATCTCATCTTCATCTCATCTATCCCAAGGATATCTAGAAGGTGGGGAAAACACATGGGAAGTTCTTCAAAAAGAAGTTCAGATGAACATAGAACTTTTTCTGCCTCTCCGTTTGGTCCATAAGCCCAGACCCCAGACTATGAACTATCTGTTGGCCATGATCTATACAATAGCACCATGACTGTGATCTTTTCCTCACAGAGCTACCAACCAGCCTGTCAGACCACGTAGTGACAGATCAGAATCCTTCTGTTGATCTGCACAGCACATGCCCAGCCCTGCCCATATTGCATGCATCCAACGCAAGAAGACGAACAAGAAAGCTGCCAACCACCAAACCTGCCTGGGCTCAGGTAGAGCAGGACAGCCTGAACAGGCAGTCCTAGAGAGGCTGGGATGGACATTCACATGACTGTGTGGACATATGAGTGTGCTGCACAATTAACAGCTGCTGAGAACTGGATGAAGACCTGGCCTATGCCTTCCCCCTCTGCTTACAGCAGATGCCTCCATGGTGCTGCTTGGATGCTGCACCAGCCAGGATACCTTTCCCCCAGGCTCCAGAAGTGTATCTGGCTTTGTGGAAGAAAAGAGCACTCTCTGCTTTGAATCCTGCTCCTGTGGCTCGAGGTGACTCCTACTACTGCTGTCGCTGTTTTTGTACACACATGTAATGAAACTTTATTGCGTGGTGCCTGAAATATAAATTTGATGCTAATTTTTCTTGTCTGTCCGTATTTTAATTTGACCAGACTTATTTTCCCTGTTGCAATCATACCATTCTGTGTGTCTGTTATACTGATAAAATGTCTCATGTGCTTTGCCAGAAACTGTCATGTTTCCATTGTTTAGTGATTACAGGCAAGCTGAGTCATAGTGGCATTCAAAACAAAACACATACACACAGAAGGAAAAAATGCCATTTGTTCAGCAATTCAAGCAAAAGCAGAATGTAATTTAGAAAGCTAAATCATAGCAATGCAGAAGGTCAAAAATAGATATCTTCCCCGTCTTCTTAAGATAAGACACCCAGTCAGACTAAACTTCTATCTAGAGTATCTAAATACAGAGGTTTGGACAGAAGTTCCATGCACTTGAGCAGTAAGCAAACTCGAAGAGTAGGAGATGTTGGACTGGTCACCTATTTTAGGCATTTTTTTTTGCTATAATTTATCATTTAATGAGAAATATGCATGATTTTCCTCATGTGCTGGACTCTGTGCTGTTTGTTGGATGTTGCAGCTTCTTGCCCTATCTTTGCTTTTTAATCTTTCTAATCGGTGAGGCAATAACACAGGAAAGATGTGACGTGCTATGCAAGTGCAAAGAGCAGGCCAGGCTCATTGATTTTAGTGGAAATTAGGGCCTACATCTATGTTTTATGCTTATATAGCACATTCCTTCTTTCACACTTCTCCATTTATGGGATAACATTGTCACTAGAGAGAACACATCGCATTCACTTCCGTATTATTTAGTCATGTAATGTGATAGTGATAAGATCAAGATGTTTGGCACTAAAATCCCAACTGTTTCAGCAAGTGCTTCATGGTTGCTTGGAGTATCATATCTTTTAACAGGCTTATTCATCATCTTTGCTTTTTCCTTGTGGAACAGGTAATGAGCATTAACTTGTGTATCGTCTCTAGTCATCCATTGCCGTTACAGAAACAGTTGTCCTTCAGTTCCTTCAGTTAAGGAGTAAATCTCCCCTTACGTTGGAAAGTTGGATGATTTGTTTTTTAGGGATCGTTATTTTGTGGGGTTTTTTTATTTCATGTTGAAATCTTTTAGCTAATTTACATAGGAGATTTTTTATGCAGAGGCACAAAGCCTGAGATGCAGAACACTCTGGTTTTTAAATACAGTACATCTGGGAATCCCCAGTCTGACACACGCTGTTATAATCATAGACCAGACACTTTACAGTCTCGTCTATTTCTCTGTAAATGTGGGACAGTCTGACATTTACCTTCCTTGTGGTCATGTGGTAGGACTTTGGAAATGTTTATTTTACGAGATTGTTACTAACATTACATTGTTTACTACTGCAAATGTTGATTAAGGCCACTGAAATTATCTGTATGATAACAGGAAGGTACAGAAGGAAATGAAAACGATTCTTTAATCACTATGTGTATAAACAAACACAGATAAGACCATTTCCAAACACACTACAAACAGGACTTTGCCTACTGAGTACAATTTTGTCACACATTTTCTGGCAGTTGCATCATGGCAAAACTTTCTTCTGGCTGCCACAGAAGAACTTGCAACCAAGCTCTCAAACATGATGAAAATGATCAAGACAAAGAAAGTTAATGGCTACAGCATCTCATATGGGTCTCACTGCCACAGATTTGGTAACCTAATAAGGAGCTGCTTTCATTATGAGCAGTGGCACGCTGTGGCTTCAATTACATGGGCGCTGCTGTGTTACTGCTCTGCCTACTGACAGCAAGATGCTGCCTGAATAAATACTGCCTCCTGAAGAATTGCATTGAGTCAAGAATGACGGTAATTTCTTCTGGACGAGACAAGTTAGCATTGCTCTTGCTGACTCAAGCAGTGGGGGAATCCTTTGTGATTGGCATAGAAACGTTCCTTTGTCCAAGTCTGCAACTGCTCCCCTGCTCAGGAGGAGCAGCTCCAGCTCTCTGCATCTCCTAATTTGGTTGGTGTCTATCTCAGCTTGCTGTGATATTCACACATCAACCCACGCATTTCTTTGTCCTCACCAGGAAACTGCTGCAGATTATGTGACATGCCAACTTTGGAGCACTTTCATTCTAATGACTTTCACTGACTTCTTAAAAGCCCCCAAATTCTCAGAAATGTCAAGAAGTCATAGTGAAGGAGAAAATGTAGAAAGCTGAGATAAAATATCTGCGATGCCTGCATAAGCTTTATAAAAACTATACATTTACTGATTAAAAATCTTCAGTTCATCATTGTTTCCTTCACAAACCATGTTCACCCCAAGTTTTCTCAGTCCCTTGCAAATGTATTCTGGCAATGTGCATGTAAAATGCTTTGTGCAGTACAGGTGCAGCAATGTATAGTGCAGATGATAAAGGGCTTTTAAGTGAGTACCAAGAATCTTTCATACAGAATATACATTCATTAGCTTTTCCCCTCCTGGAGCCCAGGAAAAACAGAGGAAAGTAAGAAGTTTGTCATGGGCTCTGTTACTTTCCTACTTAAATTTCCAGTTACTATTCTAGATCTCTACCAAGAACATTCCTTCTATTCCTTGGTGCCAAATCTAGGATGGCCATAATCTCTTACAGGGTTAAAGATTTCTAATACTATGAAATATATAAACCGCTCTTCTATGTAGGTTTTGACAGCACATTTACTAGAAGTGGGATTAGAAACTGTTTTGCCTCCCTTTATCCCCAGCCCCCTACCTCTTCTTGGAATGCCACACTGACATCTATGTCGGTAATCTGAGTAAGGTGCGGCTCTGCTACACCACTGTCCATACTGTAAAACTGCTAACACAGCATGTAGCATTTCTTGGACCAGGCAATCCCACAGTCTCCCAGACAAGTAGTAAGCGTGGCTCAGGGGTCCGCATAACCCATAGCTTGTGTCCAACTTGCATTTAAGATGCATTTACACTACCTGTGAGATAGAGAGGAAGGTTAAGTAAACATGAACAGTTGTCTACAGCTGCAGCCACATGAGGGCTTTAGTTATAAAGTTAGTCAGATATGAAGTGTGTATTAGAAACTAATTTCTTGGTTCCCTGTTCCTCACAATCTGATTCTGAAGGAAATACATGGTGCAAACGTCCTCCGTCATCCAAAGCAGTACTTCGTCATGAAATAAAATCATGACAAGTAAGCTATTGTTACAATTCCCAAGCTACTTTGTACAGAAGTAGCTGTACAAAGTCTTGATGTACCTTCGTTGAAACCTGAGGCTTGAATACAACATTGAATATTTTTTTCCTCGTGCTCCTCTAACATTGTTGTCCTTGATTAAACAAGCTAGTTTGTAAAGCTGCCATCAAAAGAATCAAGGCCCAGTGGTCTAAGCTTTTGTGCCCAAAATGCGCTGACACTCCACAAGCAGACAGATTAGAATAGATATGCAAAAGGTACAGTAAGTTCAACATAAAGAAGCATGTAACAGCTGTTCATTAATTCTCACTTGGCCACTAAGATTAGGCAACTTTGAATGGCTAGTTTCCGATGATGTTATGGACTTACTTAGTATTGCTGGTATTATAGCTGCTTTTCTTCTAGTCATGTGTTTGAAGGAACCACTGCTTAGAACAGAATATCCAAGGAATATTGTAATGAGATCTCTCTAGATAGTATTTTAAATTTCCACAATTATCTGTAAACCCACATTATTTATGTAAGATTGTAATAATTTTTCTTTGAAATACTGCTGCTGCATTTTGTATAACAACAGACCACAGATTATTTTGGTAGGTAAAAAAGAGCTTTGATAGGTTAAATTCAGGGACGAGTATCATGCTTTCCCTTTGCCCAGCACGGGGAAAAAAATTAGTTCAAAGGCATATCCTGGGGATGCCACTTCAGAGCTTTCCAGGGTGGTCTGGACTGGCATTAACATCAATGACATTGTACCAAATGCTTTGTAACAAATGGTGCCCATCTTCCACATCATAGTTCTTCTGTTGCCAGATTTCATGTGCCCTCACAGAGGAAATCAGGCACTCAAAAAACAGTATGGAAACAAGTGCTAGAAGATGAGAGATTTCATCCAGCAGATCTAGAAAATGATTACATTGAACACATCTACTAGACAAGGTATTTTGTGTTGTGCAAAGATGTGTACATATCTTCTGTATAATCTCTACTCTATGAAAAATAACACTAAGCTCTAGACCTGGAACATACCTTGTAATGCTATAACAGGATGGAAAGTACTGCAATAATAGCAGGGTAGCAAAGACTTTGGCTGCAGCAAATGAGAACAAGCCCAAACGCAGCAGTCACAGTAGCGGAAATAATGAAAAGAGCATCTTATCCTTGGAAAGCCTCACATAGGCAAGGATCTCCAGCAAGAGATGCCTTCGCTGCCACTGCCAACCCTTAAATAAAGTCTGTGAAGGGGTGGATCCTTGCTGCACTCCTTCCGGTCACACAGGAGCACTGCATGCAGCCGAGCTCCCCTGGATTGTCCCTGCCTTCCCACCAGGTGCTCAATCACTGTTTCAGGCCATGACTTAGCATTTCCACAGAATACTTACATGGGACTGTAAGAACCTGTTCTCTGGCTGTCCATCTGCCGGCAGATGGACATCACAGATCTGTCTTTTATCTGTTTACTTCTTTCCCCATATCCAGTTGGCAGTTCTTGTAATATTCTGGGCTGACCCTTCCAAGGGCTTGATATTGAATCTGCCATCTGGCTAATAATGAGGCCAGCTGGACACTGACACCAAGGTTCAGTTCCAGACTCACATTTTCTTCATCTGGCCCATTTTTGATCTGTTTGTTCTTCCTCTTGTCAGGACCCAGTGGACAAGATGTTGTGCAAAGTCTCATGAAGTCCTTATCCAACATTTGAGTTTCTAAATATGCTTCACAACAGTGGGGCATTGATTTTCTGTCTCCTCAGGCAAAGTTTTGTTACTGTAAGAGGACCACATAGGACACCCAAAAGAGGAAACCTCAGTGAGTTTACTATTATTGTTAATAAGAAGCTACATCTTCTGCTTGCAGTGGTTGGTTTAGATACATCAAGTGATCATTTTCCTCAGAGTTTAACTGAACCACTGCACTAACTCATCACTTTGATTTATGTGACAGCATACACAAATTCTTGATTCATAAGAAGAAAATAATGTTTTGTCAATCATTTAGAGATCATCCTCTTGAACATTTGGAACAATTGAATCTGACAAAACATTGGGTGCTACTGGATCCAACTAAGTTACAGAGCAGCGGGTTTGACTGTAAGAGAAACATATTTGCATTGTGCATAAGCTTGCTGCATGGACCCCATTGTGTCGAAAGGCATTGCTCGAAAGGCAAATGGGATCCTGGGCTCCATCAGGAGAGGGGTGGCCAGCAGGGACAGGGAGGTGATTGTCCCTCTCTACTCGGCTCTTGTGAGGCCCCATCTGGAGTACTGTGTCCAGGTGTGGAGCCCTCAGTACAAGAAAGACATTGAGATTTTGGAAAGGGTCCAGAGGAGGGCGACTAAGATGATCAAGGGGCTGGAGCACCTCCCCTATGAGGACAGGCTGAGGGAGTTGGGCTTGTTCAGCCTGGAGAAGAGAAGGCTGCGGGGTGACCTCATTGCAGCCTATCAGTACCTGAAGGGAACCTACACCCAGGAGGGGAGTAAACTCTTCAAAAGGGCTGACAACAGCAGGACTAGGGGAAATGGTTTTAAGTTGAAGGAGGGAAGATTTAGGTTAGATGTTAGGGGGAAGTTCTTTACTAGGAGAGTGGTTAGGCCCTGGAACGGGCTGCCCAGGGAGGTTGTGGATGCCCCGTCCTTGGATGTGTTTAAGGCCAGGTTGGACGGGGTCCTGGGCAACCTGATCTGAATGTGTATGTTTGGTGGCCCTGCTAGGCAGGGGGGTTGGAACTACATGATCCTTGGGGTCCCTTCCAACCCGGGTGATTCTGTGATTCTGTGATTCTGTGATTCTGTGTCTATCTCCACCATGTCAAGGACACTTCCGTCAGTGAAATGAGAATTAGTGGATCTAGGTGTCTTTGTTGTCTACAGGCAAATGACCATTGAGAATGAAGTTCTAGATGTCAGGGAGCAGACTGTTTGGTAAGGTAAGGCAGGTGAGCTGGTGAGCATGGCAGCAGAGCAAACAGAACAAGACTCTGGCCAGTCCAGCCCCATAGCATCCCAGCAATGTGGGCAAAGCAGGTCCAGGGACAGAAGCTGGTTTCAGCTAAGAGTCAGGATTACCAGACAAGTCTGTAGTGATGAGACAGGTCTAAGTCAAATCAAGAGGACAAGTTTGTCTTTCAGGATCAGAATCCACATCAATAGGATGTATGGATAGACTGTGTTCACACTGGCACAGCTGAAACTTTGCTCAGATCAGGACCGAGTGATAGGTGTGATGATTCCTGCCAGAATACATAAGGTTAATCAGATCTGTTATCCTTTATTAGTTTTGGTAATGTGACATAATAGATGTCTTCCTTTCCGATATAAAAGTATAAAGTAGCTATTCTTTGATGAACATATCAAAAAGCATCTTAACTGCTCCACAGACAAGTGTTGCTCTTTATAAACATGACTTTGCAGACATTTTATTCATGAGAGACTGTGAAGTCAGTGTCCATGCTGTTATAGCTTTGCTGCTCATATCCAATAACATGCCAGTGCCATGTCTTCACGGAAGAAAGAGATCATTCTCTCCCAAGGGGAGAGTCTTATTCAACATCTGTTCTATGTTTTCTGCAGCTCCTGCTGCCTGTAACACAGATAAGGCCACTCTCAAGTGTAAAGACCTATTTGAAAATGAGCAGTTTCTTGCCAGCTGTTAAATGAAGTACAGAACAAGGACAATCCTTCACATGTCCATGGAGATAAGTTAATGATCCTATGCTAATCAGGTGTGCATTGTCCTCATTTAGAAAACCTTACTCTATATGTATATGAAGATCTATTCACCCTGATCCCACAGAAGCTTGTGGCAGAACATTGATTTACGCTGTTGTTGCCTTAGAAAGCACAGAAGGGTTCATATTGGCAGGGATGTGGGATCAATCCTGTAATTACAGTCCATTAGCAGGGATGCCACTGTTAGGGCTCTCTTACATTAGAAATAGACCATCATTTCTAAAACTGTCCAAAACAATGAGGTCTATGGAAATATCTTCCACTTGTGAGGAGGCTTATACAATCTGCCGGAGAGGTAATTGCATAGGAGCACAGGTCAGTGCAGAGGGGACATGATCCTTGTCTCCACACATTAAAAGTAATGCACTATGGCTATGGCTGCATCCCTTGGTTTGAGAGTGATTTTCAAGGCCACATTTGAAATCAATCTGCCTGAATGTGGTTTTCACCAGAAAGATTTCCAACCAGACTTTTACTTGGTGCTTTGCACTCTGTCTTCTTCATCTTGCAGAACTTTAAAGAATTACTTACAGGTTTCCCATCCAGTTTCTTATGGACACTTCCAGGCCTCAACCTGGATGAACCATCTTCATCCGTGACTTTAGACACTTGCCTCTTCTCCTACCCAGATTTAATTTGTTTGGTAAAACCTGTGCACTGATGGAAATGTAACACCATTTCTGTGTGTTGCGCTCAGCTGAATGTGCTGGTTGTATTCAGCACTGCGTTCACCACCTGCTTTTATTTCAGAACTGGAGAAAAAGAGAAAGTCTAATTGTTAGAATAATAAGAAAAATCTAAAGATTATTAATAATGGCTTCTTTCCTTGGTCCCCTTTTGCCCTGCGTAATCATTTAGTCATACCTCCAGTTATTCAATCATGCCAATCTATCCTTTCTTCTATCTCATGTCCAAGTGTCAGCAGTTCTGGGTATGGTGGGGATCAGGCCCTCTGGCTAGGTAGGGCTTAGCAATGTATCCTCTGGATTACTGGAGAAGTTTATGCTAATGTAACTCCCTGGATTTCAGCCCAAAGCCTGCGCATAAAAGAAATGAAATCAGCACTCCCCAGTCTCTAATTCCTAGCTTGGTCTCTACACACTTACTGTAATCTTCCTGGGCTGTCTGGGCAGTTCTTCTAAAGGAAGGGCAATCTCACTCGCTGACCTATAGCATTTCTCTCTCTCAGCTAGGTCAGCAAGCTGCCTCAGCCAAGAAAGTGTTTGACCCTTCTGCAGCAAGGATTGCACTGGGTGATGTTTCCCTGGCTCCTCTACAAGAACAGTGTCAGTGATCATTAAGATCATCGTTAATGATCATTTGTTTAAAAACTCTATGATGTGAATTTCTTGGCATGAAAGTATAGCACAGACCTTCGGGAAATTCAGATTCTCTTGCAGAACTTCATTCCTGTAACCTCCCAGTAACATATCCACAAAATGATTTAGAGAAACTTGGAATTGTCTGCAATATTTTATCCAAACTTCACAACCTAAACCTATTTTGACCTGTGCATACCTTAGGAGAATTGGCTCATTGAAGCACAGCATGCACAGCAGCTCCCCACTTTGCTCCAAAACCTATGGAAAAGCCAGGAAGCTGTATGAAGCTGCTCTTCTGTCAAGTTAGCAACTGTTCCTCACTTCTGTTGCTTCCATCACCCTGTGTGCAAAAACTGCTCAGTTACACTGTAAATAATTGCATTTCATTCCTCTCCCACGTTCCCCATCTTGTACCAAGTGATCTGAGTGAGTCAGGTAGCAGCTCTCTTTTGAAAAAGAAAAATCTACACAAAACGCACAATCAGTAGTTAAGGTACATCTTTGAAATATCCCCTTACTGCTGTGTGCATATTTAGGTGCTCTTGTACCACCTGAGAAGAAGCAGAAGTGTTTTTGTGTTACTGTGCTGTTTTGCAGAAGAGAACTGAGTGACTGCGCTGCATGTGGTTCACAGAGCCATGGGAAGGATGGGCTGAGCAGCAACAGGCTGTGGCTCACAGGTTCCTCTGTGGACTTATTCCCCAGTGGGACCAACAGCCAGCCACCTTCCCCATCAGATGACATGAGATGACAGATGCGTTAGTCATGATATCTCTGCTGCCTTAGGCTCCAGGAATGAGGCGGTGGTCAGGGCAGAGAAGATTGGAGCTGTGTGACAGACGACAGCCGCTCAGGTCTGAAGGGGCATCACAGTGTTAAATCCACCCCTCTCCAGTGCAGGTCAGTGCCCGAGGGAGTCCTCCTGCACCCTTCACAATGTCACAAATGAAGCAGGATTCCCATTTCCCCAAGCACACAACAAACCTGAGCACTTTTTGCTTCTTTTCTCCATGTTCTATGGTGTCTTGCTGTGGGCAACGAGGCCAACCCGAGCCCAAACAGGGACACTCACTTGCCACAGGAAGTCATGGGAGAACAGGAGGGGAGCTTGCAGTGTGGGCATGACAGCCAGTGCAGCACAGCCTGCCACCCACTGCACCAGCAGCAGTCTGTGGAGGTGCTGCTGTGCCCTCTCTTCAGCTGTGGAAGCTTTTATGTGAGCCATGGTGTGTGCAAGCAGTGCTGCAGCTAAATACCTCCTTTCAATCAAGAAAAAGGCCAATTCTGAATCCCTTACGGTCACGCAGAAATTTTCAAAAGTGACATACAAAAATCATGGGAGAATCTTTGCTAATATTTGCCTTCAGCAGCTGCTACATACACAGAGAGACAGCTACATCCAAAAGTGCCTCCACTCTGAGAGAAAAGATAATAAATTGGTACAGAAAGCTATCTAGGAATTACAAGGAAACAGCTAGAAAACTGGTCAGCACAACAAACACTAGTTTCAGCACAGCAGCAGCCTGCCAATTGTCACATCTTTTGCAGCCATCACAGCGAGAGAGTATTTTAAAAATGGATTTGAAGGAGGGGCAGCCCCCACAGAGGTGCTGGTTTGAAAATGGAGTAAAGGAAGACAGAAGAAAATAAATAAGAATTGAAGTAGGAAGTGACATTGGACATTTCTGGCCTTTGTTTTTGAGACTGAGCTGTTCTGGGCTGGTGGGGGTATTTTCAGGTGGAGAAGAGAAGGAATACCTGCATGTAGGCACACACACACAAAACATCTCCCCATTAAGATGTTCTCACTGCCTATATCTCAGAGCCTTTGTTATAGTTATATTTGGTTCTCATTTAATCTTTTCTGCCCTGTCATGCCTTTGTCTGTCATCCCTCTATTGCGTTGAGTCTTCTTTCCAGCCTCTCTGATCACAGTGTCACTGAGGCCTCGTGCCAGTCTTCCTCCTTTTCTCCTCTTAGTACTAGGGGAAAGGGGTTAAAACAAGGCTCAATAGAGATAATCCTGGGGGCACAATTATGGGGTTGGGTGTGAGGCAAACGACTCAGCTGAAGAGCATCTATACCAGCACGTGCAGTATAGGCAACAAAAAGAAGGGGCTGGAAGCTATTGTGTTGTAGGCAAACTATGACTTATTTGCCATTACTGAAATGTAGAGGGATTGCTCCCACAACTGGAGTGCTGAAATTGATGGTTCTTCAGAAGGGGTAGGCAAGGAAGGGCAGGCAATGGCGTGGCTCCCTGCTTTAGAGAGTGTTCTGATATTGCTAAGCTCAGAGCTGGGAATGATAAGTTTGTGTCTCTGTGGGTAAGGATCAGGGCGAGGGCCAACAGGGCTGACGTCCTGGTGGGACTCCGTTACAGACTGCCAAACAAAGATGAAAAGACAGACGAGGTGTTCTACAAGCAGCTGGCAGAAGTTGCATGATCGATCGCCCTTGCTCTCATGGGGGACTTCAACTTCCCTAATATGCTGGAAATATAATACAGCATAGAAGAAGCAGTCCAGGAGGTTTCTAGATTTCTAGAGTGTGTGAAAGATGATTTCCTCGTAAGATGGCCTACCAGCAGAGGTGCCTCACTAGACCTGCTGTTCACAAGCAGAGAAGGACTGGTGGGAGATGTGAACAGAAGCTGTCTGGGGCAGAGTGACCACAAAATAGCATACTTCTCTTTTCTTGATGAAGTCAGGAGGCAAGTCAGCAAAACTGCTGCCTTGGACTTCCAGAGGGCAGACTTTCAACTATTCAAGACACTCTTAGGAAGGGTCCCTTAGGATTCAGTTCTGAAGACTAACAGGGTCCAGGGAGGCAGTACGCTCCTCAAGAAGGTAGTCTTCAAGGTGAGGAGCAGGCTGTTCCCTTGTGGAGTAAGATGAGCCGGAGGAGAAGAAGACTGGTGAACAGGAAATTTCTGAAACTCCAGGAGAAAAAGAAGAGACAAGCAACTTGAGGAGGGCATGGGGGATCTGCTAGGATTTGCAGGGGGAAAATGAGATAGCCCAGCATGAGCTCAACCTGACCACTGTAGTAAAAGGGAACAAAAAACTTTTTAACAAATATGCTCAAAATATATACAAAGAAGATCAGAGGGTTGGAGCACCTGCCCTAAAAAGACAGGCTGAGGGAGCTGGATTTGTTCAGCCTGAAGAAGAGAAGGCTGTGGGGTGACCTCATTGCAGCTTTCCAGTACCTAAAGGGACCCTACAAACAGGAGCAACTCTTTACAAGGGTAGATGATGGCAGTACAAGGAGAGAGATGATTGTTCAGTCTGGAGAAGAGGAGAATCAGGGGAGAGTTTATTGCTCTCTACAACTGCCTGAAAGGAGGTTGTGGCAAAGTGGGGGTCAGTTTCTTCTCCCATGTAACTAGCAATAAGACTTGAGGGAATGGTCTCAAGTTGCTCCAGGGAAGGGTCAGGTTTACTCCAAAGAGTGTTCAGGTGCTAGAACAGGCTGCCCAGGGAGGTGGGGGAGTCTCTGACCCTGGAGGTCTTCAGGAAACACCTAGATGTCATACTAAGAGACATGGATTAGTGGGAAAATATTGGTGGCAGGTGAACAGTTGGACTGGATGATCTTGGAGGTCTTTTCCTATCTTGGTGATTCTATGATTCTATGATTACACCTGGGTGGTTTGGTGGTTTTTTTTTTTTTTTTTGTTTTTTGTTTTTTTGTTTTTTGTTTTTTGGTTTTTTTTGTGTTTTTTTGTTTTTGTTTTTGCTTTTGTTTTTTGTTTTGTTTTTTGTTTTTTCAGTGTTCCTAACACTCACTTTTATTTTAAGGCTTTTTTTTTTTTTTTCTACAATCTCTCCCTGTCATTATTCCCTGTCTCTACTGTCTGTCATTTTCTACACCCATATTTTAAGAATGCCCTTTATTTTTGTTTATTTTTTAGATAATTTCCAGCCTTTCTTTTTTTCTTCTTCCTCCTTTCTGATTGCTTCATTCCTCTTCTCTCTTAATCTTCTTGTTCACTTTCTCACCTGTGAACTGTTGTTAATTAAGTAGCTCTTCAATGTATAGTTTATGATAGTTGTGAACTGAAGATTCCAAGTCCAACTAGTCGAAGAAGATATCTCCTCTGACTTCAATAGGTCAGCCTAAGGGTTGAAACTTGTATGACAGTTTTTCATCCAGAAACTGAGTTTCTGAAGGCTTTGATTACAAACAGAACTATTTACACATTAAAGCATATTCATGACCACAATTCACACTCAGTGTACTGCATTAAGCTTACTTAATTCACAACAAAAAAGCTTTTTTTTCCCCTGCTACCTGTTTATTTCCTATTAAAAACATGTGAAATTGTATTGAAGAAACATGGTCTGAGCTGAGAAGTGGTTAAGAGCTCCTTTCTGTTTTAAAGAAACTGATGTTCCTAGCACAAATGGTGCTACAGCAACTCTGTAGTTGTGAATTAGTAGTTGCTCTCGATGTGGAAAATAAATATTTTGATTTTAGAATTTGGGATATTCTAGATTCTACTTGCTACGCTGCTCGGCCTTCATCTCCAGTGAGTGAAAACACCAGGACATCTGAGTTTTTTTCCAACAAACAGAAAAATACAGACCACTTAGTAAGGACATATAGGAAGACATAGTAGTAAGGACACTATTTAAGCTTTTTTTTTTTCTTATGCAGTTTAAGTAGTTGCATTTTTTGTTGCCTATTTCAGTCCTGCTTTTTATCCTGCTGAAGAGAAGAAGTACAGATCCAGAGGAAGACAGATGGGCTGAATATGTGGGAAGCAGTCAGAGTGATCTTAATGTGAAAGGTCAAAAATGCTCTTTATTAGCCATATAAGCTTTATGTGTTATAAAAGGAACCATCAAATTCAAGTCAGGTTCCTTGAACTGCAGGAACTATGCATTTTCTCCATTCTGGATGACCAAGCAAAATGAAAGACATGCAAAAATACATGTATAGGAGAGAGATGTTCTTCAGTTTAAAATATTTTTAATTAAATCTCAGCAATTGATGTGAATATCCATCCTGCATCAGGAAATTTTTGAGTGCTATCATACCCTGTTGATGTTGTTGCAATCCTGACCAATGGTCTCTTTATCTGTTCAGAACTGTTCAGCATTTTTTATCCCTTTTAATGATGTTATTTCCTCTCAGCATCTTTACTTTTTCAGTCACAAGCAGTCAAATTCCTTCTCACAGCTACAGAAGTGTTTCCCTCTTCCACTTTCATCTCTCATGTTGTAGAACCCATTTCCTCTTCCGCTGCCATTATCTGGAATGGAATTCTCCATATCAGTGACTCTTTCATCTCCTTTCAAACACCACGTACATAAGTCAGCCTCTCCCTTAGATAGCCTGGCTCGGCCCTCATCGCTTTTACATTTAAATTATAGTTTAATTTATAGCCTCATCATGTAAGCACTTAAGGGATATAATCTGTGCAACTGACCACAATGAAAGAGATTAGTTCCATTTTATACAGCAGTCGAAGTGTACAGGTTGCAGACCTGTTTAGTCCATATCTCAGCTTGATTAAAAAAATCAAAGAAAGAAAGAGGACTAGGAAGAGGGCTCAGAATGGTGATCCCACGACCTGCCACCTGTGGGAAGGGCACTATCGATACAGAACCACTTCATTGATTATGACAGCTCACCACATTGTCACCATCTGAAGCCTAGTCCTGGACTGCCTCTACAACAAAACCAGATGACTTCTGAAGTTCCCCTCCCCAATGGTATAGCTTACATGACTAAAATTTTGTTAGATTAATTTGGATCCCGTGCCTAAAGCATTGCTTCCTTGGAAGAGCTCACTATAATAACCACCAGGTTTCCTCCCCACAAAAAGCAGGCCAAAAATTCAAAGGCAGTTTCAATCTGAGAGTATCCACATGGGCTGCAGAAGATTGTTTGTATGAACAATGAGTGAAAGCCATCCATGCAGAAAAGAGCCTTTGCAACACTGGAATCCAGCAAACCTCTGGCAATAGCCACTAATTAATGCACCTTCTGCAGAGCTATTTGCAGGTTTCGTGCCCATGCCTGGGCTCTGCAGGAGCAACACCTGAAGGCACAACATTCCCATGCCCTGAGAACTTCTGGCATGTGACTCTGCAACGTATTTCTTGCCTGAGTCTTCTTCTGAGCTCTCCTTGGGCTTTTAAAGGCAGAACTGAATCCAAAGCATAATTGTGTGAAGTTGCAAGAACAGGTAAGAACACATTTTATATACACATCAGACAGGCTTGAAATTAAAATCTGGTATAACAGACAACTACTCTCAGATCTAGCTGCAAACAGTAAATAAATCCAGCTTGTAACTTAATGATCCTTGTGTTTGAAACCAGCATTGAAAACTGCCTGAGGAACAAAAGCTGGAACTGTACATGGAAGACAGAATGAAGTCATCAGCAATGGTATACAGAAAGCACCTGGATTCTATCATTCTGACCTGGAGATACACTCATGTTGGTTATGGCCAGAAATTCACTGGTTAGTGAGGGCTTCAGGACTGATCCCCTGGATACGAGCCGTGTGCTGCTGCTCATCTCACACTCACACCCCGTGCCGGACACCCAGTGCCATGTAAAGGCTTACATTACTCCTCCTGCCCCCCTTCCGCAGCTCTGACCAAAATCGTTTGCCTCACTTGGAATTCATTTCAAAAACAGATTCATGTGGCGCCTGCTATTCCCCAATAAACAAATAAATTAGCTGCTGTGATATGGAAATTTGCATGATTCACTGTACTTAAAAACTGTTAGCTGTGAACTTATTAATTGAAAACCACAGGATGATAATAAGTGTGTCCTTCAGTCTGAACATGAGTCCCTTGTTATAATGAATTTGTAAAGCAATAAAGATGTGTTTTTCAAGGAAAAAGCCTTACTGCCTCTGGTCAGCTGAGGCCCAGTAGAGGTTCAGAGGGAGGCTGCTGGGTGCTGGGGGCAAGCAGCTGCTTCTGCCTCTGCTGCCCATTGCCAGCCCTCACTATCCTGCCCCTTATGCCCTTTTCCCTTCCCTCTGCTCCCCCAGCCTTGTGGTTCTCCCTGCTCTCTGGTATCCTTGGGGAGAGTGGGATGGGGAGCTGTGATTTAGCCCTCATGTAACATCACTTTTCAGCTGACACTGCTTTCCTTGAAGAATAATGTACCTATTGGTTTATCTGCTCTGCTTTAATTGTACAGACTTAGTACAACTGAAATGTCCTTCTTCTATGCATTTATGGCAGAGAGACCATTTCTCCTCCCTCTCTCTTTTCAGAAAATTCTTGAGCAAATTATTTGTTTTGCAAAGGCAAAATCTTAATATAATCTTATGTTAATCTTAAGTACATATAGGCAGGGCAGACCCATTATGTAACAAGCTCCCCAAATGCATTTGTGTGACTAATGTGGGGAGCCTAGGCCCCTTCTGCTTAGACCAATGCTCTGTACAACCCCAGTGCAGCCATTAGTACTCACTAGTCTGCACTAGAACATTTACCATATATTTTCAGTCACTATGACTTCTAAACAGGAAAATATAAGTTAAATCTGACAACACACACCAATACTTGGTGTGAATCCTGACAGAATTATCCACTGCTTTGTTTTATGTATTTTTCCTTGCCTGTTGTCCTCCACTTATTCAGCAAGAAAGGAATCTGCCTCTAGTGCCTGAATTTTAATTCTTTGCTTTGCTGTCCTTGTGCAGAGCTGAGTGTTTCTGAGAGGTGTAGAGCATCACACAGCAAAAGCATGAGTGTAGTGTCAGTAGCTCTAATGCCAGGACTCATTGCTGCTTTCCTTATCATTGGCTGTTATGTCTTGCTTTTTTTTAAAGTACATTGAAAAATACTGATATTTAATTTAATGCAACATCTACAACCCTTGTAAAAACACAGAAACAACAAACAACTGTAGCGTTTGTGGGATTTCATGCGAACACAGATTTGTATTTCTTTTGTTCTTGATGACAACAGTAAACTACTTCATGCATTGCAATGTCAAGGATTTGGGTCTTTTCAGAAGTGTACAGTAGTTACATGAACCTGCTGCCATTCTTGTCTCAAAGGAGATCCATGTGCATTGCTAAAGATACTGCCTTGTGCATGATCCATTTTATGGAGTAGGACAAAGGCATGAGGTAAGAGGCTAGAACTTTTATTAGCAGGAATAGCTGAAGGATTATAGCTCAATTTAAAAACAAAGACTTCCTTTACCTGCCAAACACAGTAAAATAAATAAAACTGGTTTTACCCTACCTCAGCCTCTTCTCATCTACTGGGTTTTTCTCAGTCCATCGTTTTATACCACTGTGATTTCTGATCTGCTGTTAATGTTAACAAATCACTGCAGAGGCCCAGCCAGCAGGGCCATGTCTTCAGGGGGCTCAGCAGATGCATATCATCCAGGGATCTTTCTTCGAAGGGGATTCCACATCACTGGGTCCTTGCTATTGTTTTTAAGGTCACCGACACAACTATTACTTATTTCAGGAAAAGTAAAATGAAATCAGAGAAATATTTGTCTTATTAAAATGTTATTATCCAGATTATTCTTTATTATATATTCCATAGCTATTCTGCATCTTGTGTCAAAACTGTAAACGTGGAGCTTGAAAGCTCACTCACTCTCCCTAATACTTCACAGAAGGGAATTATGATATCTGTGCTTTCAAATGTAGAACAGAATATCTTCAGCAGATCTAGCCACTGGGTAAAAGCACTACTGCTCAAAATCTGTTGTGGGAAAATTGATTTCAACCTGTAGCCCATCCACAAATCGTATGAATATTAGAAATAAAACAAGGTTATAGATACTACCAGTATCTATACTCCCTCTTTAACATTTATAAAAATAATCCAAATAAAAATGAATCAGGAGTGTGGCAATCAAATTTCTGAGGAATAAAGTACAAGCCTGCCTGAAAATTCTGCATCTTGTTAACAGAGACTGCTATTTGTCTAAAGGACACCTTTTAAAAACGCATAATTTAACCAGAAAGGCAAGAAAATTATTTGAGCTCACTAAATGAGTGCACATGACTAAAACACGAAAAAATCAAGCTTGACATTCAAGATACATCTGAAGTTAAAGGGCAAGAAAATCTAATAAGTCAAAAGAACATTTTTATATCAGAAAACCTCAAGAAACTCTTCTATGTCTTTCAGAGTCACAGAAGCAAGGCCCATGTTATGATTTTGTATTTATTTTAAACTGAGTAATATCTCACCGTTATCTCATAGAGTTCAGAGAAAATTGGCCATGTCAGAGAAGAGTAAGAACTGCTCAGCTCCTAAGACACCTTTATTATATGGCCCTTAATACCTGATTCTTGTTACTTAATACAAACTGAAAATGTGCTAATGAAGCAGGAAGGTGACTCAGGGAGTGAACAAATAAAAAGGAATGTGGTGAGGCAGTAGCCTAGATTAACATCAGACCCACAAATATTAAAATAATGTCTTTTTCTGAAGCATTTTTTCACTAACATATATCGATGGTTTTAAGGAGGAAAAAAATCACCGAACACAAAAAGAATCAAAAGAAAGAGTCAAAAGTTGAAGCTTATATATTCACTACTCAATCAAGCGACAGGGCTTTCAGTTCTTGGTTGTTTTTTTTTTTTTTAATGAAAGGCACACAAATAATAGCTTCAACATCTATAAAAAACAGATTCTCAGCCTACCTCCCCGTATCAACTCCAGTACTGTTATCAAGGATGTTTTAACAACTGTCCTTCTTCAGGCTTTCTTAGGTGATAAAAGGAAAGCAACCAGCTAAGTAGCAAGGAAGCAAACTCAATTAAAAAAGAATCCTTCTCAGATCATTTAACATGTTAGAAATAAATGGTTGCTACATGACCAGGGTCCCCTTGGATTAATCTGGGTATACAGGCAGGGCTGTAATGCTCACTTTATGAATCAAGTTTTGAAGTGGCGATTTTAATCCTCTGTAGGAAAGAAGCTGTAATGTTTTTCTCCCAGAAATGCTAAGGACATATTTTAGTCCTTAGTCCTGCCTTTTAGTCCTGGCATGCCCAAGGCTGTAATTAAATAGGTCATAGAGGAGGTGGACATGAGAAGCACGTGTTCTTTGCTACTGGAGAAAAAGCCAAAAATGCTGCACTCATTTCTTGTATGGACTGGACTCTTACCGACAGCTCCTTAAGTTGAATACAGTCATCTCAGATTGAATGTCTGCTGTGCTGCAGTTGTTGCCAAACACCATTTCCCTGACTGGGGGTGCAATTCACAGGACATATCTGTGAGTGAGCCTGCAGCCAGCTGTGGGAGGCTCTCCCTGACCCTGAGGGCACTGGGAAGTGACAAATATGTGCATCTCCTTGTGGTGCAGGGCTGAGGCATGCTGATTTGTCACTTCACAAGTATTTGCTCAGTGGAAGCCACCAGATGCAAACCAAGCTTGATTTTTTTTTTTTTTTTTTTCCACCAGTAAAGAAAAAAATGAATAAACAGAGAAGATTTCTGCTGTTGTCCTACTCTTCATAGTCATTTTAAAATCATTGCACTGCATTAGTAGCAAGACATCTCCTTGGAAGAGTGAGTCATGCATTTTTGGAGACTTGTGGGCTTCCTTTCTTGTGAATCACAGCAAGTTTATTGTGGGATAGGGCATACCCTTCCCTACTGAGACCGAAAAAGGGGTGAGGGAAGGAGAAAAATGGCTTGGATTAAGAAAACAAATCTCTGAAAAGAGAGGGTGGGGTTAATGACCTTCACTCCCTTTTTCTTTCCTCCTAAAATTTAAGAAAATGAGTGAAGAAACTGCAGTGCACCACACTAAAGGGAGTTTAGAAATTGCAAACCGCGTCCTATATGGAGGTCGTTATACTTTTGGAAGTAGAAACCATTCTCTGGTTTTCTCTAGAATCAGCTTAATACATCCTCATCACCTGCATATTTAATGTCTGACAATAAGTAACAGTAGAGGAACAGCAAGAGGCAAGGAGTTCTGCTTTGTTTAACCTGAGAATTGCTATATGCTTATCCAAGCCTTATCTGCATCCTCCTACAAATATGTGAACCTCTGGGCATGAGAAATATTTAGACACCTGCTATAGAAATTAATGGGAGCTGCAAGCACAGAGTTCCCAGGACAATCAGATATCTTAAGTCCACAAAATTAGTTTGAAAATCTCCTAGGGACAATTTTTCTCTCTCATCATATTTACTACTTCCCACCATGCAGGAAATATGTGAAAGCACAGGCTCACTTGTGGTGTGCTGGCAATGCTAATTTTTTTTTTATGGGAAGAAACCAGGAGACAGAGCAGGGCATCACTGGTGTAGCACAAAAACCTTTTAAAGTAACAAATATTCAGTGTCTGAAAATGCTCGGTTTGGATTGTCTCAAAATTCTGGGAGGGGGTTTCAGTTGGTTGTAATTTTTAACACAACAGATGAAGCACTCTTTGATAAAGGGGAGGTTTCTCTGGAAAGTGCAACGAAAATGGTTTCTTTGGCCCCTTCTTATAATGGAAAACAGATGGGTACACTTCTAAGCTCTTGTACTGCCTTTCTGCTTTCAGTGTGTCTCTGCAGATGCAAGAGTTTTTGGAAAGTATGAGGGACTGCAGGGTTCAGGCTGGTAGGATCAGGATAGCATTTTACACAATCTAAATCAAGAGAAGGGGGTTCTTTTCCATTTAAGTACTCTCTTCAGGAAAAAAAAAAAAAAGGCTTTAGGATGACTTCTGCAGTTTCTTAAGCTTAAAATGTTCCCCTAGAGAAAAGGGATACAGTTATGAGGAAGAATAGGTACTGTGAAGCGGCGTTCTGCAAAGGTCCCTAGCAGAAGAGAGAAACTGGCGGGATTGCTTGTAACTCTGCCTTGCTTGGCTTTAGGGATTTGGTTGCACTTTTTTAAATAAGGTCAAATTTGTGGCTCACCTGGTTGCTTTCAATACTGATCAAATACTGCAAAATAAAAATGTACAAACACATTTTAGTGTAATCAAAATATTATATCCAATCACATCAAATGCCACTTTCTTTGTAGACCTCCACAAACACTCATGCAAAATCTTTTTCTTTTTTTTTTCCACAAATTTTGATTTTGGCATGCCTGGAAATGCAGTATACTCACACAGCAAGTAGATTTCACATAATTGAGAATACAGCTGACCACACATAGACCACTCTAAGGTTAAGTGAGCTTGTAGTAGATCTCTCTTCCAACCCTGTCCACAGACTCAAGGCACTGAACATTTCCAAGATGCAACATCTCATGCACATTGATACAAACAATTCAAAACATGCTCTGTCATTTTATGAGCCTGCACGGAACATCTCAAGTACCATTTCTCAAACTCATAAGTTGAGATCAGCCTGGCTGCATCTTGTAGAAAAAAAGGGCACTGACCCAGCAGATAAAAGTGAGACATTGTAAGCTGTGGCTGTGAAAATCAACCACAACCTTTCCAAATGCCATTGCTGCATTTCCTCAGGGGTTATGCAGCATTTTCTGTCCCAGAATTTGCAGAGGCTGTGCAGGCTAAGAAAGCCTTTGGGGAAATGATTTGCCTCCACAGTTGTGGCATTCTCCCCAGGCACGTTCCTGTGGTGCTAGATGACATTAGGTGACTTTGTTGGAGTAGATGTCTTCCTTATTGCCCCCACCCACGTGCCCCCAGCGGAGCCACTTGAACTCAAACACCAGTACACTAAGCAAGCTTTTGTATTGCCCTATCCTATGAACCTTATGAAGTCTTGCTTAGTTGGTAGATATGGGAAAAGACAGAGGCACGAAGCGACATTTTATGCTCTTGTATCATGTGAATTTGAAGCCCAGTTATCTATTTGCAATCGTAAACTGCCTGCCAATCAGCAGATTATCTCCATAAGATTGCTTTCTTTCAACCCCTGGAGGATTTGTTTCTTAAAAGCCTTCTGCAACAACAACATTGGCTGTGAATTCTTCACCAACTCAGTCCATTAGCCTGGGTGTTTTAAGATTGAACAGGGCTCTTTGCACTTCTCACATCTGCAGCAGACTAAGAGCGTGGTTTACAATGTATGGATGTGGGACTCAATTTGCGTAAGCACAGAGAGACCAGACAGTGCATAGTTAAAGCCTTGGAACACAGTTCCAAGTTGTAATCTGTTGTGGGCAGCAGATACTTCTGGGCTTAAAAAAGTTCTTTGGAAAATACATAGTAGGCAGCATCAAGGCCCATGAAAAAGGAAGAAATCTCCTGTGCTGGAGGAGTGCTCTGACCTGCAGATTGCTGAAAAATAGAAAGCAGTATAAGGGAAAGTATCGCTACAATCTCTCTAATGACTAACATTTTCACACCTAGCACCCATCAACCACTGGCTGTTTTTGGTGACACGCTGACTGACTTAGAGGAACATTTAATCTTAATTTTTGTAGCCATTTTCACATTTTTTCTATTTTGACTAGCGCTGCTCTGTGAAGATAAGTATATATGCTATTCACTGGTAAAGGGTTCCTTTTATGGGGCCAAGTCCTGAGACAGGACCATCCTTGAATCCATCTTGAAAAGCTAACAGTCAAGAAGCAGAAGTTGTTACTGCTATAGGTCAGTAGATTTTCACCTTTTATACAGGTGCGGTCATGAACCAAAATCCCATGACTGAAGAGCCCATAGCTGAGATTTGAGATTTCATGGGCACATAGTACAAGTAATTGTTTTCTCATACTGCCTTGCAGAAAGACTTGTTAGAAACTGAGGTTTTCATTTTCTTCCAGTACAGCAACAAAAAGGAATTTGTTGGTGTGTAAATTGATTGATGTAGATAACCCATCAGATCCACTGACCACTGCATTCATGTCATTGACTAGAAATTCTTTGCTGAAGATCCATCATGTGTTATTGAGCTGGAGATGCATACAAATAGATACACTGGATGTCATAAGTTCTGTCTTCCATGTGCTAATAACATTCAAGTGCACACAAGGATGCACAGTATTGTACATAAGGAGAGAAGAATGGGAAGCAATGCACAGCATGTGGGTGGACATAGAGATGAAGATGCTTTCACCTATTAAGTACAAGATATACAGAAGGCCAGTGCAAATCTTTCTAGCTTTCTGTCACATAAAGGTAGACTCCAGTTTCCCATTTTAAAGATGAATTTAATAAAGTGAATGACAGAGCTAGATTAATTTTGTTTTCATCTGTAGGTATTGTACCAGCGGGAAATGCCATCTGATAAAGGGTCTGATTCAGCTACCGACCTTTCCTAAAAAGGCATAATAGAATAAAAGCTACCTTCAAAGGACATTGATGTATTTATGTACTGAAATTAAAAAGTAGATACTTCCATCTTTGCCAAAGTTGACTGAGTTTATACCACACTTCCCCAGAAATCTAGCAGCTTGGCTTGGTGAGAACAATGTTCTGCTTTTTTGTCTCAAGGTCAGTGGCCCAGCCTGATAGTCTCAGAGCCTTTTTTTTTTAATATTCTAATAAGCTAACTGTGTGAGTTAACAGATCTCAGTTCTGCATAAGGAGATGAGCATTGTTCACAGAGACAGAAGACGCAGTTTTGAAGCTGAGGAGATAAAAGACAGTGCAGTGTCTTTATTTTTGTTCTAGCCTAGAAAAACTCAGTATGGCTGCACTCAAATCTAGGTGGAATATCTACCTTTGACAGTCTTGGAATATCAGCAAAATTAAAACTCTGGACACAGAGGGTTTTTCTTTTAATTAGGCTTACTGCCTCCAATAACAAATTGCAAACACAGACTGAATATAGCTGTAAACAAAAACCTGCCCATGGAACCCCATGTATTGTTCAGATAAACACCAAACAAACTTTTCAGCATTAATGCTCCTTCTGCAGACTCCTCACACTCTATTTACGTACATGCAAGTATAGAAACAAAAACATATTTTCCTTCATATTTTTTTAGCCTTAGAAAGCATGGACATTTATCCCCACCAGACTATTCATAACGATGCTCTAGGTTTAGCTGCATGTCCCCTTTGGCTTTTCTCCTGAAGCAGAGAAACATTTGCACAGAGCACACCAGGTGTTACTTTCATATCCTTAGCCATACTGGAATATATTAACACAAACACTAAATCAAAACACAGCAAAATTAATGATCACTGCTAAGCTAGAGAAACCAAACTCCCTATTACCAAACAAGACTTGTGTGTATTGTTTCTCTTATCCTAGTTCCCAGATTATTATAAAATCAGATACCAATAGCTAATTAGCTGTTCTAATTATTGGTTTGAGTTTGCATAAATTATGCAGAAATGCCTAACTTTCTCTTGCTTTAATCAATATAATATGTCAGGAGGTTGCTTGGGGTTGTAAGATAATGAGATAACTAAAGCAGTATCCCTTACGCTTCATTATTATAGGCCTCAGCTGAAGAAATATCACTATTTCCAAATTATCCCCACTTAAAGTATGCAGTCTGAAGCCTACTGCTCATCAAGCAACTGCTTAACAGTCCTGTTTTCTTGTAATACTGACTATAAAAAAAATGCATGTTGAATGTTGAATGTGTAAATGGGTGTATCTTTTCCAAAGCCCTCAAATTCCTGAACTATATAAACTGCACTACTGTTTTAATGTATGGATTTAACCTTTGTATGGATAGGCTTTTTGAGAGGAACCTCTAAACTTCTGAGGGCATAATTTTGCCCAAAGCTAACTCTCATTCAGATATGACTGTACCTTGTATAATCCAAGTTCACTTCCAGGGCACCATTACCTGCTCTAGCTTGTAATGCTAATACTTTAATACAGATGTTACCTCCATAAGCACCATGGACTTTTACAAATGAAGCAAATTCTTTAATCTCCTAAAAAGTTGACACCTCTCTCTTACTTTCATCTGCTTCTTTAAAGCCCTTACTTATGTACAGATTCAAATGCTTTTAGTATAAAATATAATTTCATGTAGTAATGACATAAGTGAAGGATAAGAATCGAGAAAATATCACTGCAGTGGAAGAGGTGGGAATGAGTACAGTGACAGATGTGAGTGTTATTACTCATGTATTTATATATGCTAATCTTCATAGTATTAGGCAACACTAGCTCTTCAGCTGTACAAATAAGACAAAGATTAATCCCAAATCCTCCTAAATTACTTAAGCATCCAAAGTGGAACTTGGGCATCTAAGTCCAAAACTGTGATTCTCAAAATGCATTATTTGCTTGCATTTGTGCCAATAAAGTTCCCTCAGAGACAGAGGTTTTACCAGTGTTCAAAGCTTCTTCCACCCTGGCCATCATAAACAGTCTGGCTCTTAGATCATCCTTAACCGATTATGAGTTATACTGTTAAACACTGCCCATCTAGATCCTAAAAAGAGGCGATGCCCCTGCCGTATACTGAATACACACTGTACGAACCAGGCTCTAAGTAAAATATAGAGCCACTGATGCCATCTGTTAAAATTGATTAAATTAAGACTCAGCTAAACAAGAAGGGAAAAAAGAAAAGGAGGAAGAAGTCAGTAAGATAAAAGTCGTTGGGAAATGGAGGACCTGGGTGATAAATACCACTATCCTGCTGCCTGCCCTTTGCCCTTTCTATTGACCATCTTCAGAAAGCCCTTGCTCACTCAACATCTGTCTTGAGTTCTGCTGAAAGGTTCCTAGCCCTGCCCCAGCAGCAGAAGTCCAACTTGAGCTTTGGACTCTACAGAAAGAACCAGATACTTAGGGTGGTTGTGGTCAAAGAAAACAACACAAAACTAGTGTGGGCAATGCTAATTAAGCCCTATGGTCTAAACAATCTTTTGTCATCAGAAGGGGTGAAGGACTAGCATGCAAGTCCACATCAAAATTTTACACCTTCTGTGAAGTTTTCCTCATATGTTTCTCATACTATTAAGTCCCTAAAATGAGAAGAATGTCGAAAAAAGGATGAAAATCAGGATCCGCATTTAAAATTGCCTATTGAAATCTTCCAGTAACATCAGAATGTTTGCTTTTTAAAATAATCAGTGCTGCTTTTCTATCTACAATGAACAGGGACTGAAGGTATTCAGAATCTCATAGAAAAATCGCGTTGTGAAATGTGGTCCTGGTGGAACTGCTTGTGGCATATCTGAAAATAAATGTATCCATTAAAACAATACGAAAGTAGTTTCTGCATAACACCTTCAACAGTGTCTGTGAAAGCAAATCTCTCTGGATTTAAAGGCAATTCTTTCCCATTGAAAAACTGGAGACAGTTCTGGTAAACTATGGAAAAGTACAAATATAAAAGGTAAAACTGGTATGAGTACTCTGAGAGAAAGTCTATGTCTTTTCTTGAAAGAGGTGAGGGCACACTTGGAATAAATACATTAATTAGTGCTTTGTCATGGGGCTTCCAGACAGGGATGGGTGGCAGATGTCAGAAACACATGGACATCTCCCAAATGGGGAGGAGGAGATATTAAAATGAAAAACAATTGACGGTCATAACCTGACAGGTAATCAAGAAATTGAAATGTCTGAAGAATGATAGAACTTTGAGGCCAGATGGGATTCAACATGCTGGAAAAATATGGCGTTCAGAGACATGGAGGAAAGAGTAATCACTTCAGTGCCCTGTAGATTTATCATGTACATTCATAATGGCAGCACCTGTGTATGCTGGTGTACTGTATACATCCATTTCATCACTTAAGACTTCTGAGTGCATAGCATATCTCTCTTTTGCATTTATTTTTGTTTCCAGCTAAATAGCTTACATTAGTTGGAATTTTTTAAGTTGCCTTTCTTCCTCCAGCTCCACATCCTTTCAGTCTGAACTCCCTTGCCCTCCTCTTTTGTCCTGACTGCCACTTCACAATTGAACAGCAGATTAATCCACTTACTGCCTCTTTATTTCTTCGTTGGTACAGAAAGTGAACAAAATTGATCCTAACACTCATCATTATCCCCCTCCTCAAGGCACAACCCTCCATGGTAAATTGTTCTCATTCAAAATGTCTGTCTTGGTAGCCAGACTAATTCTGTGTTCTTAAGCACTCAAACCATTTCCTAACCCGTTTGTTTGACAAATGACCTTTGCATGTTTTAGCAAAAGCCCTAGTCTCTCTGGAGCAGATTTGCAGGTTACAACTTGGTATTAAAAAAAATCAAAATGGAACAAAGCAAAGGAAACTTCTCGCATACTGTGCAGTGTACTCAGGGTTAAAAGGATCTGAGATGTGGGATGAGCATGAGAAGGTTGCAGCTACTCCCTTGTTACATGATCAGAAATACATACTGTGCTAGCCAGCACTCATGAGGAAGGTATGATCTCTTTTCACAGAATCACAGAATCACAGAATCACCCGGGTTGGAAGGGACCTCAAGGATCATGTAGTTCCAACCCCCCTGCCTAGCAGGGCCACCAAACATACACATTTAGATCAGGTTGCCCAGGACCCCGTCCAACCTGGCCGTGAACACGTCCAAGGACGGGGCATCCACAACCTCCCTGGGCAGCCCGTTCCAGGGCCTAACCACTCTCCTAGTAAGAACTTCCCCCTAACATCCAACCTAAATCTTCCCTCCTTCAACTTGGATCCATAAATCCAAGTTCTTCATCCATCTCATTTGCTCATGCTGGCAAATTCACACTTGGTTGTAAAAACTAAAATTTTGTGTTGGACAAGAGAGACAAATCCAGGGATCTCAGCACAAAGTACCTTCAGGTATCTTGAGAAAGTCACTATTTTTCTTCTATTCAGCCAGGGAATCTGCAAAATAGACTTAATGTTCTGAACTGCTAGTGAAGGAATCGTATATTTTTCAGTAAGAAGCTGGAGACAGGGTGTCCTGCCAGGGAAATGTTAGCTGTGGTGTGTGACTGGGTGAGTGAATGTGATACAATAGCAGACATAAAAGTCTTTTTTTCCCTCTTTTTTTCCCCCTACTTTATTTTTTTCTAAAGCCAGAGCCTTTCTATTGTCCCAGTATTATGCATCCTCCTGAAAAAAACAGCCATGGAGATAAGTCCTCAACTTTAAAGAGAAAGGCTTTTGCACCATTCTCTCTGGGAGGCTAGCAGGAAGTGAGCAGGGGCCAATGACAAGGTGACGTGGGATCCAATGGATCCCAGTGGAGCATGGTGCCTGCCAGCAGCTCAGACTATGCAGCTGTAGAAACATGTCTCTGCATAGACATCTTCACTTAGAGTGGAACTGCAGCAGTATCTGTTACTCAGCTAGCTCTGTCTAAAGAGGCTGGAGCTAAAGCCAGTCTGATCATGTAAAGTTGGGAGGGCCCAGTTCCTCAAAAGTGATTCTATAGATGTCCAATTCCTGTGGTAGTTTGTACCACCTTTGAGGAGTTCTGTATTCAGCAAAGATAACTTAAAGAAAATCTGTATCATCATGACAATCATTTGGTTTTTTGTTTTGCTTTGTTTTGATATGCTTGTTTGTTTTTTTTTTTAATACATCTCAGTGCCTCAAGTTATCTGTATATGATTTCTGAAAGATAGGAAATTGTTATCTCTCCTCAGAAAAGTAGTAGAAGACATACGGTAGGTTAGATCCATTCCCTAAAATCGCACAGGAAACCTCTGAGACAGGGTTTAGAGTCAGGATTCAGATTCCCGGCCCAGTGAACTAAATGATAGACTCTCTTTCACCTCTAAAAGGTGACTGAAAATCCTCTAAAGAAAGAGACCTGTACTGCATATCTAACTGCAGCAGTAGGAAGAAATTTAAGTAGTTGTCAGGGTCAGGGATGGGGGAAATTATGGTTTAATTACAGAAAGTCAGCATGAATTCACAAAAGCAGGCTTGTGCTTAACAATCCACTGATGGGAATTTTTTTTTAGGGTAGATAATAAAAATAGCTGGTAACAGGAAGCCATACTTTCTGTTTAACTAGATTTCTACATTGAAAAAGATTAGTTTCTTTGTGTTAAATGTCTGACTACAGGGATGCAAAATAAATCCCCTTTTGACACCTGCCATTGACAGCTTTCTGTTAGAAACTACAAAGACTTCTCTCTCACATCTCAGAGATGGGGATGAGAAGACAGCTTTAAGCCTCCAGGAACTTCAAAACATTATCGAGAACATCAGAAGGGAGGGAATCTCCTATAGGGAATTTACAGTGAGACTCGCCAAGGAGAAGCAAACCCAGAGCAGGACCCACATCAGCCTCTGCTGCCCATAGGCAGCTTGCTCCTGGCTGGGGAGGTACCTGGAGGCACTGACGGGCTGGAGGCTGCTGTTCAACTCCTGTCCAGTTGGAAAGTCTGATGGCTACCAGGTACTGTCCCAACTTCCTGGTCTACTTCTATATTTGCAGTCTACAGGATATACAATTTTAACAAGTTACAAACTGGCTTAAGTATTTTTTAAGAGAAAAGTGTGAATGTTAACAGTTTAACACATAAGGATGTGACTAAAAGGGAGTCATAAGGATTAGCATGAGGATCAATTTTATTCACTCCATATATCAATGACCTGGAAGAAAGAAGATGCAGTAAGTGGATTACATTTGCTGACAATGTAAAATCAAGTCAAAACGAAGAAGGAACACAGCAAAATTCAGAATACACAGTCTAGGAACTGGAGACAGATGAATAGCTTGCAACTTTCAAAGTACGTGAGGTAATGAGTCTGGGAACAAAAAACAAGAACAGAGAACAACCACTCAATAGTCACATATTATGAGACATTAAGGAAGTGCAGTGTATGGAGTTAGTGGTGGATAAAACTCCAACATCATCAGCAAAAGTGCTGAATAGCAGCAAGAAAGTGGAAAAAAATCCCTCTAAACTGTAAGATAGTGAAAGATAACTGTAAAATGGGAAAAAATCATTCAAATCCTGCAAATGAGGCTGGTTTTGTGACAAAATATTGCATATTTCCAACCAACTATGAAAAACATGTTGGAAAAAAAAATGGTAGAATAGGCCTCTGCCAGAAACTGACAGCTGTTGAAATATCTTGATTATCCAGGGACTGGAGATGAAATCCAGGTTTGTATTACTGAGGATAGAAGATTAAAAGGAGGCCTTGCTGCGGTACATGCGGTCCTAAGGGGAAAAGAGGGGAAGCGATAGCCGGCTCCTGGAGCCAGCGACAACCACGAGGGCAAGGAGGCACACACGTCAGCAAAGGGCAGGCGTCAGTGGGGCCAGGAGGAATTTCTTTGTACTGGGAATGAATCACATGGCAAACCAAGAGCAGTCACTGGGACGAGGAGCATAAATAATTTTAAGGAGGATTTTAACGTGTATGGAGAGAGCAGGACTGACATACAGGGTACAGCAGTAGCCCCAAGAGGCCATGCGCTGACGTGACTGCCATCTTGCTGTCCTCTCACACGCCGTGCGGCAGACTGGAAAGCCGCAGGGCTGAATAGGGATCACTCCATCGGGTCGCACATGAAGCCCAGCTTCTCTGCTGCTCTCATTTTCCTTCCAACAGCCACTAATTAGTTCACTCATTCTCTTGTGCTGGCTGCTCTGCTGTACGTGGGCTGCAGTGGCTGCATGCAGCTGCCCCAGGAGCTGGGCTGGCTGCCCTGACTGCCCCCAGCACTCCTCTTTATTTTTCTCTCCGTGTGATCTACACTCGTTGCTCATTTGTCACAGCCATTAAGTTGTCTTGCTCCTGCCTCCCTGGGCTGCTGGCAGCTCCCCACTTCCAGGCACCCCCCCCCCCCCCTCCCCCCCGCTGCCCCCAAGCCCCTTTTGCTCCCATTGCCTGCTCTCAGCATTTCTCTGCTCTCCCGTCCTCTTTGGGTAATTGCTCCCTCTGAATGGGACCTCTTGCCCACCTCTGACACTCAGGGACTCTGGAAGTCCATTGCCAACTTCCTCCAAATCTGCTGCTCCTTTAATCCTACGCCATTTGATTTGATGTCCCAGTGCACTGCATGCCGGAGGATAAATGCACACAAACTCTTTCACTCTCTGCTTCTATTGAAAAAGATCCTGTTTACACAGGTTTTGTGATTTTTGGTCCTAACAATTTCCCAAGCCCAGAGTGTCTGAATGGATTGGAAATTTCCATACTGTTTTCCTCTCAGCCTAGAAACAAATGTTAACTGAACTGTGAAAAGCAAACCATTGACCATGTTTCTGTCTGAACAGATTTGTGCTAACAATATTCAACCTTGCACTATCACCCACATTTCTTCTTTGCGTCAGAGCCCTTAGCAGCCACTCCACAACCAATGTTGCTTTCCTGAGCCCTGATAATTCTCATTCAATCCAACAGATTTGTCCTGCAGTTCTAATGTTCGTGCTGGTCACTGCAACAAGTCTAATGAAATCAAGCCTTGCTGCGAGCTTGCAGCAAGGTGTCAGAAATCCAGCAGGGCCCCACACCATGTGATGGGAGCAGCTGGGGGCACTGCTCTCCGGTGAAGCTTGGGAACAGGCTCACCTTGATCCCTTCCCAGCATCTTGTGAGCAAGCCTGAATGTAACACAAGCCATGGAATAAAATACTTCATTTGGCTATTTATAACACTGAAATAAATTGAATAATCTGGCTTATGTGGATTTCCCTATGACACATAAGGTCAGCAAAAGCAAATTCTCTAGGGGGTATATATGATTAATGTATGATGAATTTATAATATTTTGTTCCTCTAGCAGACAGAAGAAGTGGGACCTGTTCTGCTAACATTCTCTCAAAATAAAATTTTACTTTTTTTTTTTTTGGTCAGTAAACTTACTAGCCAGAAAAGATCAGAGAAATAGATACATTTGGGAAAAGATTTTAGATTATTATTGGGTCTTTGTTCCAAGCAATTTTAGCATCTTAGGAATCAAGGTGAGCCTCCCATAATGCACCTGCTAGTAAGCAGGTATAAAAAGAAAGTGTTTCTAGGCGTTTTTTCTTTGAGATATCAGTCTCTAAGATGAAAAGTAGACCAGAGATTTACTGACCATCATACACAATGGCTTGCTATGATTAAAGCTACATATGTTACCTGGACAAAACTACATCAAAGTGCTAATTAGGGAACATGTACTCCTGACTGGATCGCCTCTGAGGCTAATATGCTTTCATTTGTGTTAAAACCCCTGGCTGATGCAGAGAATCAGTCTGAGCTAGAAAGATATATCTATGTAATGGACAGTATTACTGCACTCTACCATCTTCCCTGTGCTATATTCTCTTTATGCAGAGAGACAAAATTTGTGTTTTTCTCAGTGCTCAGACATCCAATTAAAGAGCTTTGTCCTACAAGATCATCTAGCTGTAAGTAAAAATGAAAGAAAATTGGCCTGATTCATTTATTCCTGATGATAGGTACTTAACTGTCGCTTCTCAGGAGCTTCTAATCCTATAATATTCCCCAAAGGCTTGCTGTAATAGGGATAGACCATTTTTATGTGGAGAAGAAGCGAAAAATACCACCTATATGTTGTATATGAATATAGGTGTCATTAAAAATAATGTGATATACCGATGCTAAAATGGATAGGTAAAAAAGTAACCATGCATTAAATATATATATATATTGATAATGCTGCAGCCAAGAGTACTTTATCCTGGAGAGTTCTGAACATCCCCCTGGTTGTGGAGGATCTGTGGGAGCAGAGCTGTGCCTGTTCTCTGGCAAACAGTCTTCCTCTTCAAAACTGACACATAACAGATAGTGGTACAACAAATCAAGTCATACTAAAGGAAGAACGATGTTGTTCAATCTGAAAAAAGCATCCAGCTATTCTCCTACTGAGTCAGAAAACAGCATACGCTTAAATGTAAAAGAAACCAGACCTATCTCTACAAGTCAGAATGTCTTTGATACTCTTTTATCTAAGAAACAACAGATCCCCATTGTTTCTCAATTGGGCATGGAGCATTTGGAGGCCAGATGGGCATCCAGGTTTTACAGCACATGCAGAAGATATTTTACAGTAACAAGCCTACAATCTGAATGCTTCTTCATAGGGTGAATCTGAGACTGCAGGCAGATCAATTTTTTCTTCAAAGAAGAAAACAAAACAAGTTCTACAAGTGCTGCTAAGTGCACTACATTTAGCACTCTGCTTCATCTGGTACAAAAGTAGGCAAGGGTTGCAAAGGTGAATTGAAAATGACTGCAAAGATGCTGACCCTCTGGAAACTCAGCTGCTTTCATTTATTGCTTACTTGAAGAAGTAATTAAGGTTCTCACTCCTTGGCTAATGCCTCCTAATGGTCACTTTATTCTTGAAAAATTGTACAGTATTGTAATGGTTGGGAAATAAAGTAATTGTGTGAAAAGGTTTACTAGGAATGGTCCATGTAAAGTCCAAGGAGGGAGAATATTTTCTCACAAGACTATGAAGGCTTATTCCCTTTTTTTTTTTCTGAAGAGAGACAGAATAAAATAATTTGTTTGGTAGAGTGCAGGCAATATAGGCAATAGGAATACATAATGTAGCCCAAGTACTGTGAATGTGAAAGGCTGATCTTGTGGCTGAACAATGCTGTCAATATGAACTCCTGTTTATCCTTTGGATGTTTCTGTTGGAGAGCAGTTTCTTTCATTCTTCACACAATGCAGTTTCAATTTCTATTTGAGAAAACTAGAGGTGGCACTCTCTTCTATTATTCTACTTACCCACATGCTGCTTCTACTGCAGAGGTGCTAGTTAAATACATGGGTAAGAGTACAGATCTGGAGTCTTTCCCACTTGATGGCTGTGTTTCTGCTCATAGCAGTGTTCAGGCTGCAGCACCTTCATGTGATGGTGCAGCCCTATGCAGGATGGCAAGCGCTCAACATCCTGGCACGTGAGGATGCAAAAACTCAGTTTAGGAGATGTTCTCAAAGATGGTGAGCACTCAGCACTGGGAGGATGCACATACATCTTCTCATGATGGCCTGGGCAAAGCAGAACTCTTTTTGTCTGTGGAATCTCAACCATACTGAAGGAGTGCTGGCATGATTAGATGATTTTAGTTGAGGAAGGTCTTTGGTGTCTGGCCATTCATATCACTTGCAGAAATCTCATCTTGATTAGAAATGTATTCCTTCCAATGTAAGTTTTCTCAGAAATCTCTCACTTCTCTATTATGGTTGATTCCTTACTTCCAATGATGATGCAAATGGAGTCTCTAAATCCACAAACTACTAACTCAGCATCATCAATAACTGAGCTGTTAAGTCACTTCCTTCTTGCTGAATGGCACTTCATTCATGATTAGAGTCTGCTGAAGACCATTTTGCTTTTAAAAATAAGGCTGTTCTGAGCTAAAATTCTCCCAATATAAACATGCTTTTCCAATCTCTTACGGGCTTTGTCGATGTGTAAAATCCCATTTTTTCCACATATTCACAGTAATTCAAACTTAGGTGTCAATCACTTTTTCATTCCCAGGAAACAATTTTGTACTGTGGAATATATTTCATTCCTGTCACGGCACAAAGTGAACTATTTGAAAAGGATAAATATCACTTAAGGAAATATATTTTGCCCTGGTTCTGCAGCACTGCTTTTAAAATGCTATTTCTTATTGTGTTTTCTCCTACAACCTGTTTTTGTGATGCTGCTGTTTGCGTGCAAAAGCTATTTAAGTGGAACATTGCATCTCACATGTTCAGAGCTTATAATGAAGAAAAATGTGCAAAAGCATTACTTTGTGAAAACCGATAAGTAAGCATACTGGTTGTCAAATGATGTCACCCATGCTTGGCAGACAAAAAAATAAATGACTGCATAAGTCCAGTACAAGAGTCTGCAATCTGCAGAGCATGAAATGTCTTGGGGACGAAGAGTCTGTACTCTGCATATCTTCAGGCGGCTTACTGATTCTCTGCTTCTTTTGCTATGCTGCAGAATCTGCAGTGTATTGCAAAACACTAGCTGTGAGGCCCCTTAAATGAATCTGAGATCAATCCTTTATGAGATGTTATCTCATTAAGAATCACACAAACCCCAGCCTGCTCGGTGATATTTAGATTCCTGCATTAAGTTGGCAGAATGCAAAGAGTCATTAAAGTGAGGTACTCAGCACAGAATATGTATTGCTCCATAAACAATGGAAAAAGGGGAAAGGATTTTTGCTTAAATGTTCTCATAAGCAGGCAGAGGTAACAAAACCTTTATTAAAACTGTTAAGTTTCTCACACTCGGTATCTGCCTGACACGAGTTCTGTATGTTACTCATGGCATCTGGCCGTGTTTTCACTTAAAGCAGGGTTGCTGTTTGTTTTTCTTGCCAGCTCTGCAATCCATATCTGCTTTTGTTTGGGGAAAGCGAGAGTATTTGGTGATGCTTCTGACAGAAAGACAATAAGCAGTTTATATGCATCCCGTGTATGTACTGTGCCTGGGTAACGGGCCTGGGGAGAGGAAGGGCAGTGAGGTGGCTGTGCCTTGCAAGAGCTCCTGCAATACTGAATCCAGGGCACAGGCTCTCCTGTAATCCATGCTGTACCTCCAAAAATGCTGCACGGTGACATTTTCTCCCAGAACAAAAAAAAAAAAAAATCACAAAGAGAGCAGACTGCTCTGACTTTGGCCTCTCCTGGTTTGACATGTCCCACATATCCAGGGGCTGGAAAAATGCAGCTTAAAGTAGAAAGGAGGACATGTCAACATAAAAACCCATTTAAAGAAGCAGCTAAATATCAGTGTGTTAGTAAAGAGTGACAATATCCTTTTCTGGTATGCTCAGAGTCAGGGCAGCTGTCTGTGTGAGGTATTTCACTTAAGAAGAGGAACAATTTAAGCACCTCTGTTTGCAGCCAATTACTCTGAGTAACAGGACAAATCATAGCTACAGCTTTAGAGCTGCCTCCCTACCTGGCCATGGAGGCACAGCAATGCGGATTTCATCAATCACGAAGATCTCTATGATGCAGAGCTGTAGATTTGACTAGATATTTCCTCTAATACAATCTAAATGCAATGATGAGTTCTCCCTTCCCATGCCTGTCTGAGTAAGAGATGTGACAACCCCAAAGAGAGACGAGATAAGGGAAAGTGTGAAAATAAATTAATCCAGTTCTAACCATGTGAAGGTACACAAAAGCACATAGCGGAGCTTGAAAAAGAGAACATTTTGCTTTGTAAATTCAAATCAGAAGAGTGGATTCTTTCTGCTTTCAAGAACACTGCAACACCACTTGTCTCCCACAGCAGGCTGGAAAGCAGCATGAGAGAAGGAAGTGAAGACCAAAACTGAAATAAAAGCTTGAGGCATCCAGATGCTCAGGAGAGACAAATTTGCCCTTGGTTATGAAGTTACTTGTATAACTCTTGAAATAAAAACGTTGTTCTGTTAAAAAACAACTTGTATTCCATGCCATTATTTCCCAGATCAGTCCTTCCAAAATTAATCACATTCCCTGATGAAGCTGGAGGCTCTGGGCTTTTTCTGGATCATATTTCCTGTGTTCTGAAAACTGTAATACCCGATGCCATTATTTAGACTAGGCAGTAGTTGTGTTCTTTAAAGATCTTTGCTTGCAGCAACTTCCCATACCTGTAGTTAACAAGCAAATAAATGCATAAATAACTGAGAATAGAAGCATTCTCTATTTTTGCTAGCTGAGTTTTTTGTTAACAATCTTTAGGAAAAAGTAATGGAGTGGCACATTTGGAGGTATGGTTTTCCTTTTCACAAGGTTATGTACGGATGCAGAATGGAGATAGTATGCCGACACCATTCTTAATGCTATAGCATGCATCTCTGAACTGCTTGTGGGGGATTTAGGTATTAGAAGGAAAAAAGTACATGGTTCTGGCATTATGCCTTAGTGTGATATACCTTCAGGAAAGACTAAGGAATATCTGCTGAACTGAATGGAACAAATCACTTTTAACCACCAATTTGATGGGGAAAATAATATATCATTCCCCAATCTTGATTCATGAAAGACCTTCCTCCTCCTTCTTCACCCACTGTGCCAGTTTTCCTTTATTGTTCATTCATAAGCAGTACATTACTAACATTCAGTGATCAGTTTTTTTTTTCTCCCACAGAAATAGTATATGACATTTACTTAAAAGCAATGTTTAGGGAGTTGTTTTGGTGAAAGTGCCTTCCAGGAAACTCATTTGTACGCGCCTTCTAAAAAATGAACCACATGATCTGACACAGGTAGTGTTTATGCACAGATAATGGTGGATATGAAAGTGAATATCTGCATGTATGAATTACAGTAAAACATCAAAACCTTCAAATCTATCCCCCCAACTTTTGAAAAAAAAAAAAAAAAGTATATATATACATATAAAATAGGCTCTGTGTTAGCCTGTATCTCTAAGCAGGATGTCTTTTCGTATGTAAGACTGTTTTTCAGCAGCAGAAGAGCTTTCCAATACAACAGGCTGAGTCCTGGGGAAATTTCCCTTCATTTCATCCAATTTTCCCCACAAGTGTACGAGTGAGATAACTTGACTTAATGATGTCATTTCAGTGCCAGCCTCTTCAACGGCAATTACCGAAGGGGAGAAAAAAAAATCTAAAAGAATGAATTCCCTGGGTGGTTTTGTTAGTTCTTCATTATTTTCTCTTTGAAAATTATTCTTCCATACTTCATCTTGAACTGCCTTTTTTTTTCAAGCTGAATAGCCTTCTTGCATCTGCTGAATACATGGACATGACCACCCACACTTAGAAAAACCTTACCTCTTGCTGAGCTCCTCTGAAATGGTATGCAGCAGGGCTCATGCAGCAATAAAACTTCATGATCACAGGGGAAGGAAATAGCACAAGGCTGGGAATCCTCCTGCTGTTTCCATATGATTTCCTAATTTCAAAATAGGTTGAGAAATAATAGGGGGAAAATATATTGTGAGAGTTACCTCTGTGTTCTTCTATAATTTGCTGCCTGGCCTGTTGTATGTGCGAGGAACTCTATTAAGCTGCTACCCCAAAAGCAGCAGCTTGGTGCTCAGGCTAACAAGCAGGAAAACTTTATTCACCAGTGGTGCTAAAAGGAAGTTTTCCTCTTGAACCAAGGAAGTGGAATCACAGTGGTCATTCCCTCTGGCTTTTGATTTTTCCCTTCTCTCCAGATGACAATTGTGATTGCTCACACTCAGTGCTCAGTTTTGATCCAATGCTGGGATGAGATCCAGCTGTGCTGATTTTGATGCTTGTCCCCATACATGATCAGAATGACCTGCATTTTGAGATGTAGATGTCTGGGTGTGTTTCCAGCTTTCTTAAGACAGTTTGAAGCTGAAGTATTAAAATTACTGCAATATTTCCTTCTTTCCTTGTAAGCCACTGTCTGTAAAGGTTCAGTGCTTATACTTCAGTCTAAAAGCTCCTATTTTCAATTAGAGTGTCATGTAAAATGATAATTTTAGAGACAGAAAATAAAGCCTAAGCACAGATTAAGTTTCACACTGCAAAGGAGCAAAGCTACATAGAAAAAAAATGATCTTGCACTTTCTATTGCACTTTCTTTTTAAGAAAGATAGCTAAAATAAAGAACGTTATAAAATGTATTGATTATGAAGTTCAGGGCAAGTCCAGATTCACTCCTCCACCCAGAGGGCTGTCAGCTTTGCACTGCATTATGAACAATCACAGAAAAATCAACCAGGTTCTAAATTACCAGGTCTGCCATCCATACATTTGAAATATCTCTATTCTAAAGTACCGTTTCCTACACCACAGTGAGCTCTGTCAAGCTGTCCCATCGGCCACAAATCACTTTCTTTGTTGTTTTCTTTTCTTTTTTTATATTATTATTTTTACTTCAAACCAGTCAATTAGCATTATTTCAACATGCATTTTTTGAGGTTTCCTTTTCCTTTATGTGTCTCCAAATTGTTTAAAGACTAACCCGCAGAAGGAAGTGAATGAAATGAATGACATCACACTGTGTCAGATGATTAAGCATTCTAGAATTTCTATTTCAAAATATAGTGGATTATTGTCCCTTTAGACAGTGTATTTTCACTGTGTTACCACCTAATGAGAACACATGGTCTTCAGAGTTGAAGTCACAGAGGGGCACTGCTTTTAAATCCCATGAATTGTCTGCTAGACTTGTTATTTGCTTTTCCCTCTCTCTCCCCAGAGTTTCATAGCCTTTGAACACCTCAGAAGAAGTGCTAATGCACTACTTCACAGAAAACGTCCCAGATACAAACTGGCCTGCTAAAACAACAGCCGGAGTCCCATTGCTCTCTGGTACTGGTCTTGCTTCACTATTTATTTTAAGCATGTTATGAGAGCGGGGAGGCAGGGAAAGGTCAGAAGAAAGACTAAAATATGAACTTTCGGGGGGTCACAACTGCGGGAAGTGGAGCTCAGCCACACCACACCCCTCCACCAGCTCTCCCTGTGCTCCCATTTCTCACCCTGGGTAGCTCAGGCTCTCCCACTGCACATTTGCACAGGCTGAATCCCATTGTGGGACTGTTGCTCAGCAACAGCAGCTAGAACAATTTGTTTTTGGACCATTCGGAAGATGATTACGTTTGCGGCATGTTCCCCATCCCCCCCTTTGCTCCCCCCCCTCCCCGTACCTATTCCTGGATGTTGTAAATATTCATCTGAGTTTTGCATATACAGTAGTTTCCCCTTTAGGTAAAAAGCATACCATCTAAATGAGCTTTTAAGAGTACTTTACTCTGATGCATGCCTACATTTCCTCTCATTTGGTAGATATAATATTGCACATGAAATGGCTTTGTTGGGCTTCTGGGGGTTTTGTTTTGTTTTGTCTATGTCAGACAAATTTCAGCTGGAGCGGAGCCGGCCTCTTTATGGCAGTGCTGCTTCATTGCTTTGTTTGAGGCACATAAAACAAGTGAAGGATTTAAATAGTTGTGAACACCTGAATGACTTTAAAGCATTCTAGTAAAAGATATGTTCAGATCTCCAGATTTCCAATTTCCTTCCTAATTGTTTCTTTATCTACATATCTTTCAGCATCCCATTAGAAAAAGATTTCCAATGCTCTTATCTTAAAAGAATTTATGTTAGGAGTGTAATGCAATATTTAAATCCTTGTCATACATTTCCCTTTGCTTTCACCTACTGTAATAATTCATTCTGAATCTTCCAGCTTTTTTCCCCTGACACATACGAAGCACAGTTCTAAGGGTCACTTGCCAGGGCTGCCATCCTAACCCTCCACCTTTTTGCAGGGCATTTTCTCATTACTAGAAAGCAGATAAAATGTTCCAGTCCCTATGCCTTTAGGTGGCTGCTTCATGCCCTACAGATCAATATACAGAGATCCACACATCTGTTCCATGCCTGGTAGAATCAAAGAATCACAGGGTGGTGTGGATTGGAAGGGACCTTTAAGAATCATTCAGTTCCAAACCTCTGCTGTGAGCAGTGACACCCAGCAGCTCAGGCTGCCCAGGGCTCCAGGCGACACAGTCTTGAACGCTTACAAAGATGGGGCATCCACAGCTTCCTTGTCTGGACAGCCTGTGCCTGAGCATCAGTGCCCTCAGTGAAAAATTTGATGGAGCTAACTTAGATATCATAGCTACAGATATCTCCTGCAACTATCCCCTCAATGTTATTCTTTCAGATATGATGGAATAAAAAAGAGGAAAAAGGGAAAAAGAAGGAATCCAGAAATCAAATATAACTTGCTGAAATATGACGTGTCTGTCTGCCTGTGTGTTCAGAGAGGTTGGGGTCCAGCCCTCTGAGGCACATAGGCATGTTCTTTTATGTAAGTTGAGCAACTCCAGCACTGTACTATTAGCTAGGTGCATGCTTCTGTACCTTCTAGCCTTGGAGAAGGGCAGTTTGTTCTGCAGATATAGAATGAGGGAAATAAGGCTTTTTAGAACAGTCCTTGTGACACGGTTCTTGCCTTGGCACACCATTCTGCTCTGTTAAGGTCCAGGCAGGGAAAGGGAAGGAGTCAAAAAAACAGGCACTGCTCTCATGGTTTCAAGAGCTCTGTTAGGGCTGTTGTTCCCCTTGAACTCTCCGTGGAGTGGAGACCCCCCATGGGGCTGGATGTGGGGCTGGCATGCAGTGCCCCGCTGCCTGCACTGCCATACAGACTCCAGCTAATCCCTTTCCGCAGCACAGCATGGCTCTGCACTCCCACAGCCTTGCCCTGAAACCTCTCACAGCAAGCTGTGTTGCACAGAAGGAGCCTTTTGTGCACTGCAGCTTTGCATGAAGGAGGCAGGTACATACACATGGAGTCAAGTGAAAATGGGGTAAGCTCTGATCCAGACTCCACTCTGTGCATGCCGAAAAACAAAAGCTATTTTTTTCTTCCTAATTAGCTGTATTAGAGCAAACACTAATGCATGGTTGACCTAAATACAAAATCATATTTTTTTCTCACTTCCCTCAGTGCAAGCTATATTTAGCTTTTAAGTGTACATTTCATTTCTTAAACACTGTTTTTCTCTTTAAGATGCAGGTTAAATGTTAATCAATGAGGTAATCTTCATTAAAATTGCTAGATATCGGTGTTTGGTTCCAACCAGATATTTCCTCATTATTTTGAAGGAACGAATTACCAACTCCTGCTGCAGTGAACTCCTTGATACAACACACATTTATCTATGGCCCGCAGGGATCGTTACAATGAGATTCACCTCTCTGTCTGTGCATGTATATATTTAAAAATAACCCCTCAAAACTCCCCTTTGGTCTTTCAGCAGGGAACATATCAAACAGCAAGAGCAAATCTCATGTACACATCAATACCATGCTAACATAGTTGAGTTTCACTGAACCCAATGCCAAATTAACTTTTACAGGGCAATTACAAAATCTTATAATCATGCAAATTAGTAGTAAGCAGCTTACATCTTCCAATTAAATTGCCACCTGCTATTCCAAGATCCAAGTTAGTCATGGTAAACTTTCTCTCCTTCCATTTTAAGGAAAGATTTTATGTGAAGAGGCATCAATGTATAGATTAGCCTTCCCAGGGACAGGGATCCAGCTCAGAGGAAGCACTGGCAAGTTATTTCAGTAGAAGAAAAATAACCACATATCATACTGAGAAGAGAAAAAGGAATCAACCCCAAAGACGATAAAAAATGCAACTGTCCAGGTGCACTCCAGAGCTGAGGTTCTCATCCTTGCTGCATCATAAGTCCATACCCAGGCAAGACAAGAGATCTACCCCCTCCCACCGTCCACCTCCTTATGTGAAGCAGAAAAGATACTGCCTGGACCAAGGCTGGCCTCCAGCTCTGGGAGCATCCACCCAGCATCCCCAGCAGTGTCCTCCTAACTGAGTAGTCTATCAGTACTATGCAGTTTTCCCTGCAGCACAAACACACTCCACACTGCACAGCTTTCTGCCAGCTCTCTGCAAGATAGGCAGTGAACTGAAGGGGCCCGTGGCCATAGTTCTCTTTAAGGTAAGGCAGCAAGGTGAGGCTGCTTGATAGAAGCAAATTAGGGTTTTAAGAGTTAGATTTCTAAGTTCAGCACAGTGAAAGCATTATTTCTTATTACGCATTCAGTACAAACTTTGTAGAGAAGGAGAAATTTTACTTGTTAAAAGCAAACAGAAAATGAATGAACTGCTTATGCTCCTAAAGCCGTGAAAATGCCAAAGCATACTGTGGCCTACAGAATTAACTGTGATGATACAAATCAAATGTCTCCGTGTAAAAGTTAGGCATGAAACATGGCACATAATGGGAACCAGTGTCATCTCTGGAAAACATTACAGAATGGAGGCTTTCTCTTTATTGTCTCATTCTCTCCTCTTTACCTCCCTGCCCCTGTAAGGGCACACACCAGACACTTTTTGGGCAGGCTGCCTTCAGTTTTTAGGAGGTTAACTGTTGATTGTTGCAGCCAACAGCTCTGTTCTTAAAAATCAGTTTAGCTGACATCCATCTTGATGAGATTCATATAGCTTTGACAGAAAGCTGTGCTCATACAGAGAACTACTGCTGCTTGAGATTTTGAGGTGTCACTACAAATTTGTACTGCTGTCCCAGGGACAGCTTTCTGCCTTTTTGTTGGATGTCTCCAGGTGCTCACATTTCCTGGGGTGGCTCTGATCTCATTTGGGTATGTTACCCTCGTGGTGGTGAAAGTTTGACAGCTTTTTTGGAGTGTAAGTCTAGCACAAAAACCAAACATATTCCTGCAAAAGATAACAGAAATTGTAGATGTCTTCATTCAGCCTAAGAACTCCAATCTCTTCTCTCAACTGAGACATGGCAAATGCAGCAACATCAGAGGAAAAGCAAAATAGATATTTTGTCTTTGGATGCATCAGCGTTCAAAAACTCTGTTTGAATATTTTAAAGCATCTTCTTCTCAAGGATTTGCCAATAGACTTCCAGCATGACAGAGATTTTGATTCATAGCTGAAAACACAAATGTTTTTGTTGTTAAATGGCTTGTTTTCACTGAAGATTAGAATACCAGATGACTGCAGAAATTCCTATCTTTCCTTACAGCCCAGCATTTCTCTGGACAAGCCAGTATATTTGCAATCAGTAGCAGTTACAGTTTGTTTATAAGCAGTGTATCAAAGCACCTTTTCATACATAGAAATTGGGGAGAGAAAAAAAAACATGGTTCTTGTGCCAAATAGATGTGAAAGATTACACAGCTGCAGTGTCTTGAGGTTACCAAACTGCCAGTTTAACAAGCAAGATAAGCAGCAATGCTGATGTATTTATAGGAGTTTAGACATTTATATTGCTTTTTAAAAGAAATGTAATGAACCAATCCGTAAGTAGTAGGGGGATCATAGGTTTATTGCTTCTTAGTGTAATGGAAACCTACAACATAAAAATATGCCAATAAGCAACTTCTGTGTTAACGGCATTGGCAATAAGCTCTTTGGGGCTGGGACTTTGTTTCTGGTGTGTGTGCAGAGACTAGCACAAGGTAGCAGTCATCTGGCTGGAATCTCAAGCTATTGTTATAATCTAAGAATTAGAAAATACCTATGTGAGAACTGAAACCTGCCACATCTTGTGAAAGGATCGTTACCTTGAACCAAAAATATAAATTAAATTTATATTTGTTTAATAGTATCTAATGGTATTTACTGGTGTCTAATCTGAAGATCTTGTACTCATTTCAATAGATTGTGGAGAAGTTCTTTGGATGTTGCAAGTGGCAGATGTACTGAAGGAAGCGGCCTGTATCTGTAAGCAATGCTGTAGGAAGAGCAGGAAAGCACAAGGCTCTACAGAGTCACTTGCCTTTAAAGTAGTGAGATATATTCTCGATTAATTTGAGAAAAGATGTACCATAGAATCATGGAATCACAGAATTGTAGAGGTTGGAAGGGACCTTTGGAGAACATCCTGTCCAACTCCTCTGTTAAATAAGGATCCCCAGAGCAGGTTGCACAATGTCAAAGAATGTATTAAATTCTGACTTACAAATATGTACAAACAACCAGCAGTTTACACTGTCTACTTCACTACTGACTGGGAAGAAAAAAAAAAGATATAAAATATATCGCCAAAAATTCTTTCACCATCCCCATTCATATGTAAATGGAAAATATTTCAGCGTTTCAGTGTTGTCATTGTTTACTGAGTGTACTGGCTTTGCCTTTTCCAGTTATCCAAAGTGGCTTCTCACCATTTCTTTGATAAGAGGAGAACAGAGATAATTTTGAGCTGTCATTACTCAATTCTCACCTCTCTCCCTGTCATGCAATGCTGTTCAAGAATAAAACTGTAGACTCCTTGACCAGCCTGTGCTTTAACAGCATAAGCGAACAACATACGAGAGGTTAAAAGTAATTTCCCTGCCAAAAACACTTTTCTGACTGGGGACTTCCTTTTGAAAATTCTGGCTCCAAGAGGAAGGTAGAAGAGGGCATGCTGATACGTTACCGCTAAATTTTGAAAATATCAGGATGATTCTCTCCAAAATAAATATTGGAGAGGTCCTTAAGCAATGTATGCACTAAGTTATAGCTGTGGACTGGCACATAGCCATGGTTAGATGGTGTTTGGTTTTAGTTTCCCAGCCAACCTCTCATGAGTAAGTGTTAAAATGTGGTGTGAAAGAGTGATGAGGGAAAAGTGATGAGGGAGAAGTTGAGATTACCTCTCTGATACAAAGTGCCCTGCTAAGGTCAAGAGAAATATTATTAGAAGGGAAAGGTCATCAGGTTTCAATACCAAATATAAGCCAGCAACATGGAATTTCCTCTTTCAAAATTTCAAGCCTGCATTCAGACGACATCCCTCCTAAACCACCCTTGCTCATTCTCATCATCTAAACCCACTGCTCCTCAGACGTCTCTTCAGGATGGAAGCTCCTACTTTTTGCTCTCGAGTCCTTTGATTTCCTACAAAGTCAAGGACCGCCTTGTCAAGGACCGCTTTGCCCACAGCTCCCACCTGGTACCATTAAAAAAGCTACACAAGCTCAGCATTGCTGCTACTCTGTCATTTCTGTCTCTGAGCAGAAGCCCAGGATCCCTGAGACGCCACTGTCGTTACATCTGCATGGGACCCTCAAATTGCTGTACATCAGTGCACATGTGTTTGTTTTCAAACTCAACAACAAATGTGACATTAAACACCCTTTACTGCTCCACTGAACATCCCTGTCTGCCTCATGTTTCAAAACAGACCTAATTCCTAGTGTTGCTGGCTTGTGATTGAACTAATGGTGCATGCAGAATCATAATTCAGCAAAGTGAATTAAATCATCAAAGAGTCTTTTACACTCAACACTTATCACTGCCTATGCAGAAACCAAAACTGTGTACTTGGGGGAGAGCAAATATTTTCACACAGTTTAGAGGTGGACAGTCAGCTGTGGGCAATCAGAAGGTAGAACTGGCAATTCACAGAAGAGCTGAGGGGCTGGAATATGTAAATGACAAATCTAAATGAGTCAGCAGCCCTCCATAGGAAAAACATCAGTAGTTTGTAGGAATAATTTTCTCTTGCAGACCCCATCTGTAAGAAAACTGTCATTCATTATCTAGAGAGTTTAATAAGGGACATGAATTATTTATTTGGGATTTTTTTTTTTCTTTCGGGAGAGGGGTTCTCAATTAGTTCCTGGCTCTTTCAGGCCGTTTTCCCATTAAGAACTTGGCAAAGGATCTCCACATGACAACAGAAATCTTTCTTTTTGCTCTGAAGGAGGCACGTCCAATGTCTCCAGGGCACTGGTCCAGATACCATCATGACAACGTAGATCAGTTCTACCTGACTTACCAAATGACACAACTTCATGTGATCAAGAAAACAACTGATTCTCAGGAACTTGCAGAAAGGCATTTTTATAGACTCTTCGTTCTCCTCTGAGGAAGTTATTTGAAGATTGCTATGAAGTTCTTGTTGGTTTGGCTATGTTATTTTGTCCTACTTAGTAGGGAAGTTGTTTTCCTTACAGGATATGCTTTGACTAATCTTTAGGGCCAGAATGCATCCCAGAGGACGCACAGCAGACCCATCCCAAATAACACTCTGAGTCCAAGACAAGCATTAATCTACAATGGGTTTTGTACAGCAAAGGAGAGTTTTGGCTTAGTAAACGTTATCTCTTACAGGAAGTCAGCTCTGGAAAGTGTCTCGCCAATCCTTCTATTTTTATAGGTTTAAAAAGTCCTTGTATCTTCAGAGCAAATGAAATAGGTCTGGTTCTTGGTTACGTGTGGAAGCATCAGATATAGGAGAGGGAGGTGCCACTACTCCCTTCTACCTCTGCAGAGCCAGTGACAATTTTATCCTTCTAAAATAAAAAACAGCCTCAACTTCCTTTGATCTCAGATTCTTTATCCTTGAAAGATCATCTTCTTTTTGAAACCCTAAATCATTTCAGGCACTCTTTATTTTTTTTTTTCTTTTGGTTTGATTGTTTGTTTTAGACAGGTTTAGGGCTGGACCTGAAGTAGTGATTTGTTTGAGTTTCATGGCATTAAAGTTGCTATTCAGGAATGTTGCTGAGACTACGGCCGTATTACTCCAACTTGGAAAGATCACAGGATTGGCAACTCCTAAAACAAGATCAGCCAAGAACAGTCTCATCTGATGTGTGCTTCCATTTTTAGCCTGCCTGCAGGATTCAGATTTGATCAGTACTTTGTTGACCTAGTGCTGATGTCTGTGCAAGGGAGAACAATTTTACATAAAATTGTGAAACAAGCCCTATTCTTTTCTGGTACTACTGTGCCCTAGAATCCATCTAATAATATGGCGATGAAATCATTGCTTCCATCTTTTTCCCAATGGAATTTACCAAAACGTTAGTGAAATGATCTCATTTGAATCCCTTTCCACACAAAGCGTTGAGCCATACCAGCCAACACCAACACTGGTTCCAGTGTAGTCATAGTGCAATTTCCTTGACAGTCCTGGACAGTTTCAGAGAGATTACAGATGGATGGATCTCATTTGGTTCCAGCTGGACTGGAATGCAGATGGATCCCAAATGTCAGAAAAAGGATCCTCACAGTTGAAATACTTGTGGATACTAAATTCCCTTGGAAAGTGACAGTTCTGGAAATAACATGAATGCCAGAATGGCATTTCCTGGCATGTCCAGAGTCTGGATGTGGTTAGTTTGAAAGAGATGCAGAAAAAATATTGAAGATACTAGTTAGCTCAGAGGTGCCCCATGGGAAAATATCTAGACTTGTTCTCCCACATTTTAAAGCCCTCCCTTCTGTTTAAATAGTGTTAAGATGGATACAGGTAATGAAACTTGGGGAGACTGCTGGCTTGCGTGAAAAATAAGACAGCTATTAGGATGTGATCAAGCAACCCAGACAACTTATCTAATTTGCCATGAATACTGTATTTCCTCACTGTGGAAGGATAAGCGTATTTTTTGGACAAAGTTGTTCAGGCTCCAGCTCCACTGGTGGCACTGCAAAGAGCTTATTGTCCAACTAAAGTCCCGTTAGAGCTGACAGTGCTCAGCACTTTGCAGGACTGGATAACAGCTCGTTTGAAAAATATCTTCTACTGAAGGGTTAAGAAGATAGTCAAGTATGCTTTCCTAACAGCAAACTGAGCTCAAATGCTCTGAAAGACATGAAGTGGAGCTACCGCCAGGCACCAGCAGGCTGGGAATCCTGGCTTCCCTGGGGTGCTCCTGAGCGCCTGCAAACCGCCTGGTGGGTTCCAGCACTGATGAACATGTCCATAAGCACAGCAGGTTCCAGCATGCCAGGATTATCCCCATGCAGGCTGAGAAGAAAGAAAACTCTGCTAAAATTCCTGCTGATATCAAAGGAAAATCCTCAGAGATTTCTGCCAGTTAGCTCATTCTGTACTGTCCCTTTCTATCATGAAGCCAGGAACAGAGATATACATCAAATATAGACCAGCTGCTCAGAAGTACATGCAGATACTGACACTTTAATCACTTTTATAGGTAATGCTTTGTGTCAGTTCCCAGTAGGGACTGTAGCCTGGACTATAATTTTGAATGAGAGACCTCAAATTCAAGATTAGTTTTGAATGTGTGTGGGAGAGAAAACAAGAGAAATCTGCTTTATGTGCTGTCCAAATTGTTTATCTTAGGGCTGAGTGATCTGTTAAGCAGATGGCTAAATAATTTTCAAGCTTCCCATAGAAAGCTGAATCCTCTGTGTTTGTAGGTATGTACATATAGGTATATGTTCCCCTACCTTTGCACTTACTGTGATATGCTTCAGACCTCTGGGCTGCACACAGGGCACTTCTGTGACCTGGCTATTTGACTACAGGAGACTTCCCTGGGTCTTCTGTATAGTAGACAGACAAGTGAAATTGTTTACCACACAGAAAAGCAAAACATTTGAGTCTAACAGTCAGTGTATGCGACCTGATATATGAAATATGGTAGTACTGGATGCAATGCATGTACTGCTTTGAGCTCATAAAAATATCACTGGATATTTAACAGATTATGCTTTTTTTCTTCCTTTTTTTTTTTTTTTTTTTAATTTTTTTAACTACATGCAAGGAATGCTTTTCTTCCTTCTAATTTTAACTGTGAGAACTGAGTACATTTTCTATAATCTGGAAATAAAATACAGCAGAACCATTACTCAGTTTGTGTGTGAGAAAATGGACGCCTTAGTCCCATTACAGAAGTAAAGCATGGCTGTTCAACCACCCCAGTGATAAACTATACCAAGAATATAACAATACTGAAGTAGTTTACCTAAATCATTTTAGCGTTTTCCATGACTGCTGCTACAACACTAAAAAGGAATAGAACTGGTACATATCACCACTTTCTGTACTTATCTCTCATTTTGTGATCAGATTAGGCAATGTCTGACTATTTTCATAGCATCAGAACCATCTTGTTAACAGGGCCTTGGTACATGGTTCTTGAATTTCAAATAGTCTTTCTATAGTCTTCTTGAGCAACAGTTTCCCAACTATCACCTCATTCCAGTTCATGTATCTGCAAATAAACCCTTCCAGCACAAAATACATAGATTAATAATTCAAAAAATGGTAAGTCAACATGCATCTCCAGTAAGACTATTTGAAAGCAAAATGTTGAAACATCTCTTGTAAAACAAGGTATAGTATTTTACTTGTGCTAGAAGGGTTTATTTGCAAATGTTAACATACTTATTTTTCCTAAAATGTTCAAAGAGCTTCCTTAGGTTTAGTATTTATTTTTTAGAACCTGAAGTTCCATAGCTAATTCCGTGAATTGTCACAATACATACTGCACTTTTAGCTGCTTATTTTCCTTTAACATTGTCATTAATAGAGCATCTCCATTGCATAGAAATGAAGTGTCTCCCTTACACCTTTCATAACCTTAACTATGTCGCATCAGAGAGCACTTCTACACTCTATTATGCCTTTAGAAACATGCTGTCCATGCTATAAATCCATGCTAGAGCTGGAAAGAAGCAACATCAAAATCTCTAAGACAACACACAAAGATGCAACAAATCAAAGGCAAAATAGTAATGGTTCGATTAGACTTTTAAATTGGATATTAAAATGAGTTTTGTAGTTAAGTACAATTGTCTCAGAATTTGGCAGGGAAATCATTAACCAAATGATGTTAAATTTGCACAGATTGTTGAATAAATGAGTAAGACTTGCTTTACATGGCAGCAAACCAACCAAAAAACATACACACAAAGAATTGCTGGCAGTCCACGTGAACAAATAACTTGCATTAGGATTAGACTTTTTTTTTTTAAGATCAATAATTGAATAGTTACTATTCTCATTAGCTATCCTTCCAAATAGAGCAGTTTTCTTATAGACTGTGCAGTTGTAGACAGGGAAGGGTAAAGGGTACAGGGACATGTTCCTTGTATAATATAAGGTTTCTTGCATGTTTACTAAACGGGTGTGGTTAAATCTATAGTTTTTAATCACAGTTTATGGATATATGTTCAAGATGCTTGTAAAAGTCAGATAATTTTGCATACTTGTTTATTTTCTTATTTTGGTAGAGGTGTTTCCTCTCTCCATTAGGTCATATCCAAAGAAATCCAGGTATCTGGATGCACACATACAAACAATGCAGAGATTTTTAGATTTTTCTAAACAGTGGAATCTTCCAAAAAATACTTTGTAAAGCTCAACTTACTCACCAGTAGATTTGCCTTATATCATTGAATTGGTTTAGCTACGACTACCAATAAATATTCAAAATATTTTTACAACCAAATTGTGATTTCTTCCTGTTCATGATAAAGTTATTTTCTAAAATCCATCATGGATATCATCTGGAGGTATAGATTAATCATACAGTGACGATGTGCAAGAAAACCGTAGGAATAAAAACTATGTATAAACTTTCTTCCAAAGGCAAAATATAATTATAATTAAGACTTAAAAAAAGGATTATTCATTGTCATGTAGTATATTGGTACTGATTGGATTAACATTGTACAAAAAGCATGGAAAAGTCAGTCCTAAAGCATAGGCATGTGCAACATAAAACTGAAATGAGATCCTGGTTCTCATCTCAGCACAGTGATTACTTATGGAGTAGTCCCAATCCATGTAATCATCTCTCAGTCAGAACAGGAAATTTACAATCAGACCGTCTAGAAATTTACAAATCAGCCACATAAAAAGTGTCATGATGGTTAGCGGCATATAACAATAGGTGTGTGCATATCAGCACTTCATTCTCCTTAGAAGTTTTTTTTTTTTTACCCTTGTTGCCCTCTGGGAACCATCTCCATCCCATGCTGCTCCCTATACCTCCAGCCACAAAAGTGCTAGGTGGCATGGCATAAGCAGTTTAGCAATTAAGCAATATCACCAACTGTGATGTTGAGTGCTTGAGCCTTCCTTATTCACTGGCAAAGAAATGGCTAAAATAGCCAGAACAGGGAGACGATGATGACATATGGGCAAGAGTTTAAGCTGAGACCTGAAATGAGAGACCTTGGTGGTAAGTTGGTAAACATATATATGTACAGAGGTTCATGGAGAAATATTTTCATTTAGAAATTGGAAAATCAAACAGAAGTACGAGCTGAACTTAATGGCGACTTAGTGGAAGAGAAGGACAAGAGTTCAAGAAACCGAAGGCAGAGCTGGAACTTAGAAGTGGGTGGGAGCACAGAAACACATTTAAAATAAGAAATTATCAGATGTGATTTTCTCCAAGTATTTCTAGCAATGGAATAACCACACTGGTCATTGTCTATGATATGATCTCATTCCCAGAAGTACAGTTTCAGTTTCAGATACCCTCATAAAATGGTTACATCATAGAGATGCTTTCAATTTTACAACTGAAATAGTGTCAAAGAATAGCCTCTCTACCAGCAAACACTAATGAAGCATATTAGAGAAAATATTCTTCCTACATATTAATAAAACCAAAATAATGCCTTTAGAAGAAATAAACGAGTTTGGGGTTATAGTTAAAGTTGTTCTGTATTGAAAGGCATTTATATTTTCACTCCAAGGACTGCAGCACATCCACTTAAAGTACCTTGGTTCACAAGGCAACTCAATAAAGTGGTTCAACTCTAATGAATTCAATGGAGTTATGCCAGGCATGGATTAGGCCTCGTGACTGTAAAATATGGTCTGTTAAGGTGTGAATGATATGCAGTTTCAGATCCAAGTAAACATCAGACAACAGCAACTGTATCCCATTTATTCCAGAATTCACCTGCAGACTGTGCAAGTTCTGTCTCCATTTGAAAATACTGGGATCACAAAATCACAGAAATGTAAGGACTGGAAGGGACCTCTAGAGACCATTAAATCCAACTCCCTTGCTAAAGCAGGTTCCTTATAGCAGATCACACAAGTAGGCATCCAGGCAGGTCTTGAATATCTCCAGAGAACAAGACTCCATAACTTCTCTGGGCAGCCTGTTCCAGTGCTTTATCATTCTGACAGTAAAGAAGTTCTTCCCTGATGACTGCAATATCTTAAAAATAAAGAAAGAAAAAAAGGCAAATAAAATGCTAAATGGCAAAAAAGAGAAGAGACAAGCAACACTAGGAAAATGACACACCATGGGCCAAATTTACTGAAAAATACACAATGGTATGAGAAAGTGATACTTATTTTCAGTGTTGAATATGCACGATACATCTAATATGCTCAAGATGTATTATTCAATCTGCAGCAGCTGTCTTTGTACAGAAGCCTGGAGAAGAATCAAAAGGAGCAATGTACAATAAAACCAGGCACCTTCCTATGCCCCTGGCTAGCTGTCACAACACTCCTTCCTTCTATTCAAATGCATCACGTAGCTGATATTTTTCTAAAATAACAATGTTAACTGTTTAGCAGGAAAGGAAATACAGACAAAGGAGAGTAACCCCTTTGTGTGAAATGATCTATAGCCAGCAACATTTCCACAGGAAGAAATAACTATTTGTTGTTAGACTACCAACTCAAAACAATGCAACAACATGAAAGGTTCAAAATTAAGTGAATTGTTTGGTATTTTCCTCAACAAGCTGGATCAATTTCAGAACTAGATCTGCTCTGACACCCTACTTCTGGAAAGCATCATTATTCATTTATGCTTTGCCTTGGAGTAGGAATGCATGTAAGCCTGAGTTTCTGTGACTGAGAAGAATAAGCTATTTAATTGCAGGGTGTCAGGATTCTGATCAGTTTGGGGAAAATAAACTTGTAAATCAGAGCACTTGTGTGCATGCTCTAGTGAGCATTTTATATAATACTTCCATATTACCTCTTGAAGGCCTTGACTCAATTTTTCTTCAAATTCATACCAATATATTTATTTTTGGTTTTCCCCTTTTTTCTCCTTTTTTGCTATTTTTAAACTTCTCATGGCATTTTTTAAACACTCTCAGCTTAATTTGCAAGCCTAGACATATAAAACAGAATCACTTTTAATAGTTTATATGTGTTCAAACTTTCTGTCTTCAAAATTACCTTATTCTGATATTTATAATCCTGAGATTACTGAATGCACCTGATACCATGTAAGATCCAATAAAAGGGAATCTCACTAATGAGAAATGACTTTTTGTTATGACATGAACTGATTTATTTTTCAAAGCAGAATACATCAGCTTGGCAAAAATTCACCAGGCAGGCTTTTAAAACTGGTGAATGTGCAAGCCACTTTGCCTTTCCTAAATTAAACTGAACCTAAACCAAATTGTCTCTAGAAAATAATAATAATAATAATAGAATGATAAAAGCAACCAATATCTGCTTTCACAGAATAACAGAAGAGAAAATAGAAGAAACAAAAAATTTAGAACTTTCGCACTGAGTCATTTTTTTCCTGTTAGTAGACATACTATTTACAGATGAATGCTAAAACAATTTTACATCCTAGAAGGGACTCACTGTTGGAGATACGTGGGAAAAAGATCTGTTTTAATATGGTATAGGTTGTCACTCCTTCTTCCGTATATGCGTGTATCTCTACCGGAGTATGTCTTCATTCCATATATGAGTATACATATATGATTTATCACACTATAAAACACAAGTATTCTTTCTGATGTAATGAGAATAACACTACTAGCCACCCTGTGTCCTTTTGTGTATGCTGAATCTTGCCTGTTTACACAAAAGAACTTATACTGAGAGTCAGAAATGATTGAGTTGGGATTTTCTTTGTTTTAGAAGGAAGTGTATCACTAAGCAATATTGAGGTTCCTGGAAAAAGAATACACAAATAAAGACCCTATCAATAAATGAAGAAAACATTCTAAGAATCACTGGAGGAAATCCTTAGAACTAGATTTAGGCTACACTGGGAGCTGTTGGAGATGGTCCAGAGGGGAGTCATGAAAATGATCTGTGGGCTGGAGCACCTCTCCTATGGAGACAGTCTGAGAGAGCCGGGCTTGTTCAGCCTGGAGAAGAGAAAGCTGCAGGGTGACTTCACTACAGCCTTCCAGTACCAAAAGGGAGCCTATAAACAAGAGAGGAGTGAACTTTTTGAAAGGGTCAAAATTGCAGAATAAGGGGAAATGGTTTTAAGTTGAAGGATGGAAGATTTATGTTGGATGTCAGGGGAAAGTTCTTTACCAAGAGAATGGGGAGGTGCTGGAACAAGCCGTGCAGAGAGACTGTGGAAGCCCCATCCCTGGAGGTGTTCAAGGCCAGGTTGGATGGGGCCTTGGGCAGCCTAATCTAGTATTACATGGGGAGGTTGGCAGGGGAGTTGGAACTTGATGACCCTTCCAACCCAAGCCATTCTATGATTCTATGGTTCTAGCATATGATTAACTGACAGTAAATGAGAATTTTATTCTGAATTTTACTAAAAGAAAAATATGTGGAAAAAATCATGGTTTCTCCAAAAAGGAAGGAATTTAGTGCCCTTATTGCATCTGCCATAACCTATCTCAGCTCAAGTCCCAGTGTCTTTCCTCAGAAGACAAAAAATGGATGACTTCATTAGGAACCAGTTTTCCAACAAACTGGTAGGAAGTAGATTTATTAAATTATTTTACCATTCCAGATGAAGATACAGAATAATAAAACATGGCTAATCCAAGGCCTGTTTGATTTAAAAAAAAAAAAAGTTTTTTTTTTAGAAAGGTATATAAAAGAAGCTATAAAAATGTACATTGAATAGAGAGTTCAGTTTAGACTCATCACTGTGGTATATAAATTACTCATGATAATTTATAACCACAAAAAAATATGTTCCAGGTTCTATTTTCTTCACTTTTTTGATACCATGATTGAAATAAACCTAAGATTGCTTTGTACCACTCTCTCTCTTTGAATTTATGCATGTGTCTCTTCTGGAGTAACAACCTGGTAACCATCTGAGCCAAAGAATTTCTGAAGTGGTGGAAAAAAATTGTTGTAGTAATTCTAGGCAGGCAGCAGTGATTTCTCGTACCAGATATTACAAGAGAGTAGGCCAGCACTGAAGGAAGATCCGTGTTCAGAAATCATTTATGAGGATTACATGCTGAAACAACTGCAAAAAGTAATGTGTGGCAAGTAAAAGAAGTACTAAGATTATTTTCAGGTAAGTTACATTGTAATTAATTTGACAGTGTACTTTGACAAAGTTCAGATCCTGGACATAGCTGTATGCTGTAAGCTTAATAATTTTTTCTTACATGGTGGCTTAGATCACTGATTTTCCCTGTGTAACTCAGGTTAGGTATTGTTGTCTGTTCTGCTTACTCAACATACATGTAAAGGAATTTCAGATGATAACAAGGAAACCTTAAGTACATTTCTCCCATTTCTGAAACGGAGACCAAAGATGGCAACCTATTAATCCATGACACGGTAGAGTTAGAATATAATGCTTTGATTAATGTCACACAGACTCTGAGCTTTCAGATCTTTCCGCCAGTGGCACTGCACTGTCAAATGTATTTTGAAATATACAACACACTGGAGCGTGCTGCAAGTTGCTGGGAACTTTTCAGAGGCACAGATCTCTGACTGGACCACTCTCGCCAGATTTAATTCAGATGAGATCTGAAGCATGAGCTCCTAGTTGCACCTGGGTGCAATGGAACCAAGGAAGGGTGAACTGCATACATACACCAAGACGTGAAAAACAAACAAGCAAAATCAACAAAAACGGATGTGGACCAGAAATGCACTGCCTTCAAGGGTGAAGGTCATGGCAAATAACTACCCAATGATTAGTCTGTCAGTCACATTTTGGCCATAGATGCTACCTGTTAAGATGCAATTAGTTATAGAAGAGTAAGTGTAGTTGGTCATTCTTTGGTTTGAAGAATGGTTGTCTTTCAAACATAGTACGAGCTAATACTTTGCATTCCAACATTAGTTTTTCCATGCACTCTTTTGCCAGAAAAAGAAAAGGTAGTTATTTATTGGTCTGTTTTCTGAGGAAAGTAGAATTTGTTTCCTCTCAGAATTTTGTGGGAAAAAAATACAAGTTTCCCCCAAACCACTAACTTGCAGTATAGCGAAGATAATAAAACTATAGTTATGAGCGTTAAACTTATGCTCAATTTCCAAGCAATCTTGACAATTCTTAGTTACATTACTAAATTTTATTTTCCTCTTCTGTTCTCTGACTGTATTTAAGTAATGCTATTAAATCAATGCAATCTTTGTTAATGTGGTGGACATTCTTCCCAAAGAAGAAATATTATTGCTGCTAATCCTAACATATTTTTACAGCAATTTAAGTATTGGAAAGCAGAACAATACTTTAAGATTATAGAACATTACTGAAGTCCATGAGAACTGATTATACTTGAACACTGCTATTATTTTTGTTTTTTTACAGTTGTTTGAATAGCCAACAGAAAAGCAGTTAGCTCTGTCACTATCACTTGGTGTTGAAAGGTCACCAAGATGCTATTGGTGTTTCATTCCATGGACTAGACCATCGTGAAGATTGTTGTGGGCAATTTACATGTACCTTCAAAGAGAATAAAAATCGAGACAAACTAAATCCCATGAAATGTACCGATCATCCCTACAGAAAAATTTGAAGAAATAATCCTTGGTGTCTTTGTCATGAGTTATTAACACTGCATCCTCAAGTAACTGCACTAAAGTATATTCAGAGCATACTACCTATTCTCCGCACAATAGCATTAGAAACAAAAAGGGTAAACAGTGTCAGCCAGCAGCAGATGATGGTTTTGGGGCATAACTAAATTACTCCTGGACTGCCTAATGCTTTATTTGAAGCTGGTAGAAAATAATAATTTAAAAAAATATCTTAAGGCTGGAGCAAGCATCATATTTAACTTTTACTAAATTAAGCTTTAACACTCAAACACACGAAGGGAGCATAGTCAGACTCAAGTGAGGTGGCCGTTTTTATTCCGCTATTCCACCTGTTCCTCTTAAAATTTACTATAGGTAGTTACTATTGGAAAGAAAACAAAACCAACAACATGGGTGCAACAAGCAAGAGTTATTCACTTTTCAACACAACTTATGTTTGAACTAGATGGGGAAACATTTTTCTTTCATAGTGGAAGCTTTCACAACTTACAGATATCTTCATGGCCTACATTTCAGTAAGCTTCAGGGTCTCTGAAGTGTTTTGCATAAAAATACACGTTGAAGTCTTTAAAATAATGAATAGCTCAGTGACAATGTGCGAGGTGCAGGAGGTTCTCTTTGGCATCCTTGAATTCAAAGCAGAGACAGCAACCTTCCATTTTCTACATGCCACAAGAAATCTTAATCTCACAATAATGAAAAAATAAACATAATGAAAAAATAAACTGAATAAAACACAAAATAAAATAAGTGACAAGTATGTAAAAGAAAAAACTTATGGGAGATCTGGGCTTCTATAATTCCAGTCTTACGACCAAAGGGAATGGAGAAGGAATAATGACAGGTGACTGCAGTTACTGCAATGTCAGATTTCTAAAAAATGTATACAAACGTCGGTCTGTGGTCACAGGAAAATGCTGAATATCAGTAAATCATAGAACAGAAGCATGATGGCTCTCACAGTTCCCTTCCTACAGTTTTTCCAGTGGTGTTGGAAAAAGCTTAAATTCTTCATTTTTAGGGATTTTATTCAAGAAATGAAAAATCATCTTCCAGAAGAATGCTGATATTTAATATGAAATCTGCTGTATAGCCTCATTATATCAATTTTTTTTTTTTCCTGCAGAAACCTGGCAAATAAAATCCCTTAGTGTAGTAACTGCAAGGTGGAATAGTCATTGCTCTTAATTTACTGACACTAGACTAAATCACAAGCAGGAGGAAAACAACTTTATTTGTTTGGTTTTTCTTTACTTAATATATCATTTGCACTACATAGGAGTTTTCAAAGACAACACATTAGTACTATCCCCTGGAAGGGAAGGTGATGTTCAGGAATCTGAAAGGGCTTAAGTGTGTGGAAGCTGATGGAATCCATTTGAGACACTGTGAAAGTGCATTGAAGTTCCCACTGATGAGGAGAAATTTAATGCACATTATCAACAGGGGAAAAAAAAAAACAAAAAAAAAAACATGATGATCCAAGGAACTACAGGCCAGTCAGTTTCATCTCTTTGCATGTGGAAAGGATATGGAAAAAATAACTGTGCAAACTATGTGTATGGAAAACAATCAGGTGATTGATGAGAATCAACATGGCTTCATTAAATGTAAATCACGTCTGACAAGCTTTGTAAACTTCCACAATAGGAATACAGCATTGGTGAATAAGGGAAGATCCCATGGTGTTATCTACCTGGACTTGCACAGGTAATTTGACACTGTTTGCCACAACATAATTTCTTCTACCTTGGAGAGATATGGAATTGACAAACGTACCAACAGATAGATTAAAAATTGACTGGATGATTGCACTCAGAGTTGTGGTCAACATCTCAGTGTCTGAATTACGACATGATTAGTTATGATCCTCAGCAAAATTAACAGCACTCTCAAGAGCTCACAGATGATGCTCAGCTGATTCTGCACTGAAGGGAAGAGATGCCATCCACATGAACTGTGAGAAGCTTAAGAGATGAATGCATGCAAACCACATTAAATTCAAAAAGGCCAATCATGAGCTCTGACACGTCAATAGGGGATATCTCAATTATGGTTCTGTATGTAGCTGAGGGGAGAATGGATTGAGAACATTCTCAAGGAGGTCTTTCAGGACTTAGTATACAAAATAGGGGAAAAAAACCACAATAATTCATTTAAGAGAACAAGAGAAGTAATTTATTTGAAATTATGTGATATAATACAGAATAATTAGAAATAGTAAATCAAACAAACAAAAATGGGAGGAGAAAGAGCAAGTCCAAGTCCTTATTGGCAGGCACTCGTGTCCGGCCTCGTCGAAGAGCAGAGCTCTCTACCAGCACCTAGAAACAAAAATCACATAGGGAATACTGGAGACTACAGGGAATAACACAGTGAAAAGAAACCTCTCAGCGTCTAGTCAGACTACCTGCCTCTCGAGAGCTGCAACTCACATGACAATAGCCAAGACTGCAAGAAGCACAGGACCTAAGATGGGCAGCTCCTGGGTACTGTGCTCCAGCACAAAACAGCCTCCCGCTACAAAATGATATGAAATACTGATATATGCAGGACAGGTGAAAAAAGGGAATGGCCAGGAGAAGTGAAGTGGTCAGTGATTGCACACCTTTCCAATTATTCTAGAGCCCTCCAGCCCTGACTGATTGACTTGAGCTATTTTGAAATTCCTAACAGCTATAAGCTTAGCTTTCTGAGAGCACAAAGTGACCAAGACAGAGGGACCCATTTTGCCAGTTGACAGGGACAGAAGGAAGGACACACATCAACTAAAAGGATAAGCTTTACTGCCTATTTCAAAACGACACAAAAACAAAAAAACAAAAAAACAAAAAAACAAAAAAACAAAAAAACAAAAAAACAAAAAAACAAAAAAACAAAAAAACAAAAAAACAAAAAAACAAAAAAACAAAAAAACAAAAAAACAAAAAAACAAAAAAACAAAAAAACAAAAAAACAAAAAAACAAAAAAACAAAAAAACAAAAAAACCAATGTGATTTAGCAGTGGGTTGATAGAGTTAGGGTAGCATGATTAGATTATGGTTGGACTTGACAATCTGTAATGTCTTCTCCAACCTGAGCTGCTCTATGACTTCAGTCTATCTATCAATCGCTGCCCTAGTACTTGGACCATCATCCAGACCCGCAGTTGCTGGGGAGCCCTGGTTGCAGCGAGTATCTGGAGAACCCGTCCCAGCAACTGGGAAGTCCTACGGCAGCGCGTCCACCCCGCAGTCCAGGTCTCTATCATCGCTGCAAGCAGGTCCAGCCTTCATATCATTGAACAAAAAAGTCTACATAACAGTCGGGCGGAACATCTGGTTTCCTTTGTCTCCTGTTGGTTTTACCCCCAAAACCTGGCCAGGGTTCAAGGAGCAACCAAGGGAGTAATGCTATCGACTTCAGAGCTATTGCATTCTGTATTGTTTCATGGTTACTAATTTAGCTACAGCTGGAATTAACACAGGTAGCTTTTAAAAAGAAATAAAAAATACTTCTCTCACTATAACTGTTTGCTTGGGCACTAATATAATTATTTACCTCCGACTGACACCAACTATCAGGGAGATTCAAGGTCAGTCCTTTCAAAGTATCAATTCCGACTGTTCTGATCCCAGAGTAAATAACTGAACACAACTATTTAGGGAGGTTCCCTATTTTCATTTCTAGTTGTGCTTGCACACCTTCAATTTGTTTCCCTCCCAAATCGGTAATAATTATGGGCTGTACTTTAAGAGTCTTAAGGTTTCCATACATTGAAGAGGCCTCCAGCCCAGCATCAATTAAGGGTTTCAAAATTTAGAAGGACTAGTTTCTCCAAATTATTCAAAGCTTCACATGGAGTCAATAGACCTTACATGCACATTGCACCAGAGCTGGGCCATCATTTCGGTCTGTTTTCTGTTACGCTGCTATTTCCCTAGTTTCTTTCCATGGATGCAAGTCAGAAAGCAGCTCCCAGGCCTCTTGCTTCCCCGGAACAGTCAATCCACTCACAGGGGCCCTCCATGAGAAGATGAAAGTTCCATTGAGGATCCAGAGGAGGTGCTGTTGACTGAGTTGGTTCTAGACCTGCTGTTTCAGAATTTTGCACTTCTCTTTTAGGTTTGTTCAATCCTCTGTCTATATATTCTCTATGATTCCCGGGTTGGAACACCATCAATCTTACTGTAAGAGAAACTGGTTTTCAGTAAAACCATAAACACTTCACTTTGAGAAATCCAGCTTTAACTTTCCTTACTACTGTGGATACCTTGGTTTGCTGCACTTTCACAGGGGTCCCATTCCCCAAGATCACTAATTGCTATGGAGTTTTTTGGTTGGTGGTTTTTTGGTTTATTTGTTTTTGTTTTGTTTTTGTTTTTTTTTTTGAAGTTACTTCGCTGAGGGGGTCTCATTGACTAAGACTCGTGATCACATTTCTATATAAGGTGGGGTAGTCTTTTTCACTCCATTCCTCACTACGACTGATCAAACTGCCAGTGTCGCCCAGGATAAAGGCCTACTTCACCCTTTCCTCCTTGGTTCATTGTACACAAACCCACAAAGTGTACCACAGACACTCAAGATCTTGGCCAGTCATTTTCTGTACAGTACTTAATGCTACATAACTGAGGGACCAGGGTTAACTAATAATTGTCTCATGACTTAGGAAGTTAAGCTGCACAAAGGTCCAGACTAAAAACTGAAATCCCTTTAGTATCTCCTACATTTGAAGCGATACAGAATGCTCCCTAGTCATACAAACACATCATCCAACAAATGAGAGAAGCGATACAGAATGCTCCCTAGTCATACAAACACATCATCCAACAAATGAGAGACTTCCCTGGCTTTTAGTTAAGCCACTCAATTATACATTTTATTTCATACTGAATACAGTGCTCTACCACATCCTTCCTCACTGGCTCCTCAACAGCATCCAATTCATCTCTCCTTTCTCCACACTCTTTTCACACTCAAAACTTGGTCTGAAGAATCAGACTTACCAGAATCAACCAAATCCCAACCATCTCCATCCCATTTATTAGGATCCCACTGCATACCTGCTTCTGCAACCGCCAAATCCACTTCCTGAAGATTCATTCGTTCTTTTGTCTTGTTATTCTGCACGACCTGAAAGGCAGCCTTTGCAGCTACATTCAGATAAGTTCCCAGCTTATCAACATGCACTTTATTTCAACACTGCAACATCACAATCTGGTTCTGTAGTTCACACACTCGTTTCCTGCATATGAGAACATCCTGGCAACAATTGCTCTTCCTATTGGTGCTGGTTCTGATAGGCTGTTAACAAGATCCATCTTTGTCTTCCCAAGACCCCAATTACTTATTCTTTATCAATGGGCTTTTTATTTTTGAACAAAGTTTAACACACCCATCAGTTTGGCTTCTTTCAACTAATGCGCACATAGTTCAAACAGATCAAGAACCAGTGAACTATATGAAACACGCTCCCACCCAGGAAACTCAGATGGAGGAAATACATTCTGTTTAAATTTCAAGTGTGACATTTTGTTCAAATCTGCTATATGACACCAGATACTCTGCCAACTGACAAGGTAAACAGGAATGATACAGTCACAAAAGGACAAGCTTAGTTTACCCTCGATTTCAAAATAATGAAAATATAAAGCAGTACCTGCAGTCAAATTGTAAGCTTAATGAGAGAAAAAATAAGCAAAGTAATGCATCTGATTTTTACTGTCTGAGGGTAGCAACAGTGATAAAGAAAGGCACGTGGATGTGTTTAGCAACTATCTGGATGTGATGCTCACGGACATGATTTAGTGGTGGGTTGTTGAAGTTAAGATAGTACTGTTAGGCTGTGTTTGGACTTAAGGCTTTTTCCAACCTGAGCTATTCTATGACTTCAGTCTATCAATCATTGCCCTAGTACTTGGACCATCATCCAGACCCGCAGTTGCTGGGGAGCCCTGGTTGCAGCGAGTATCTGGAGAACCCGTCCCAGCAACTGGGAAGTCCTACGGCAGCGCGTCCACCCCGCAGTCCAGGTCTCCATCATCGCTGCAAGCAGGTCCAGCCTTCATATCATTGAACAAAAAAATCTACGTAACAATCAGGCGGAACATCTGGTTTCCTCTGTCTCCTGTTGGTTTTACCCCCAAAACCTGGCCAGGGTTCAAGGAGCAACCAAGGGAGTAACGCTATCTACTAGTTTTGGTGTTACTACTGGCTTCTTCTTTCCACACGAACAAGATAGATACCATACTACCATTACTACAGCAAAATAACCATTATAGCAAAGATCCTGCAGATAACTACTGAAATATACAAATTCATCCTAACATAGCAAATGAACTCTATCTTATAGGAACAATTAATACTACTAATCTAAAATAAAATACAAATATATATACACAGAAAGTGTAATAGTATAATATACACAGAAAGATTGTCATCCATATACACAGGCCCTGAATCAAGGCAGACCTATATCAGGCCTCAGCATTAAAGCTCTAAAAGCTAGTTTCATAGGATGCTTTGCCAACTAGGTCCCAAAAAATCTCTCACAAATCCATGGTGGATGGAGATAATTTACATACCCCCAAAGATACTAAATATAACTACACCCAAGCCAATATGCAAGATGGTCACCAGTCACAACAGCACATATGAACTTATGTCAAACAACAGACTAAGATGGAAACCTATTAGAATGACAACACAAATAAACTACACGACCAAGAAAACACACAAGTCTACAAAGAAGAAAATAAACCACAATTATGACAGCAAAGAAAACAGCAAACAAAAATAACAACCAACAGAAAAGTCTGAACTAATGGAAAACCAAAAAAAAAAAAAGCATTAAGAACCAAGTATGTAGTCACAGAGGGTTACCAGGAACAAAACCCAGCACAGTATGCTCATCAATGACCTGAAAAAAGAAGAAAATAAATCAACTCAACAAAATGGTCGCTTGTACAAATCCAGGGGAGACCACCGCGTAAAACGCCCCCCCCGACGGGCGGCTCCCACCGCGCAAAACCCCCCCCCGACGGGCGGCTCCCACCGCGCAAACCCCCCCTCCCCGACGGGCGGCTCCGACCGCGCAAACCCCCCCCCCCGACGGGCGGCTCCGACCGCGCAAACCCCCCCCCCCCGACGGGCGGCTCCGACCGCGCAAATCCCCCCCCCCCGACGGGCGGCTCCGACCGCGCAAACCCCCCCCCCCCCGACGGGCGGCTCCGACCGCGCAAACCCCCCCCCCCCGACGGGCGGCTCCGACCGCGCAAACCCCCCCCCCCGACGGGCGGCTCCGACCGCGCAAACCCCCCCCCCCCGACGGGCGGCTCCGACCGCGCAAACCCCCCCTCCCCGACGGGCGGCTCCGACCGCGCAAACCCCCCCCCCCCCCCCCCGACGGGCGGCTCCGACCGCGCAAACCCCCCCCCCCCCGACGGGCGGCTCCGACCGCGCAAACCCCCCCCCCCCGACGGGCGGCTCCGACCGCGCAAACCCCCCCCCCCGACGGGCGGCTCCGACCGCGCAAACCCCCCCCCCCCCGACGGGCGGCTCCGACCGCGCAAATCCCCCCCCCCCCGACGGGCGGCTCCGACCGCGCAAATCCCCCCCCCCCGACGGGCGGCTCCGACCGCGCAAACCCCCCCCCCCCCCGACGGGCGGCTCCGACCGCGCAAACCCCCCCCCCCCCGACGGGCGGCTCCGACCGCGCAAACCCCCCCCCCCCGACGGGCGGCTCCGACCGCGCAAACCCCCCCCCCCGACGGGCGGCTCCGACCGCGCAAAACGCCCCCCCCGACGGGCGGCTCCGACCGCGCAAAACGCCCCCCCCCGACGGGCGGCTCCGACCGCGCAAAATGCCCCCCCCGACGGGCGGCTCTGACCGCGGCACTCCCTTAATACGACAGTGGCTCCCCAATGGACTGTACCTGTTGAAAGCAGCAGGACAACACGTGGCCCTTTCGAGCCCACTCTTATGTAGTCAATGCTCAGTTGGCCTCAGCTGTTGGAACAGGTGTTTTCAACCCCTCTTCGAGACTATGTTGTGGCAGTTAATTAGACTTAGTTTGAGTCTGGTGTGTAAGGATTGAATTTGATTAGTGCTTTTTTTGTTTGTTTGTTTCCTTTTTTTCCTTTGTTTTGTTTTTGTTTCTTTGTCATTTATTTTGTGTTTTCTGATTTTATTTTTTAAGTTTTGTACTTTGCACACATGGTCAGAGTGGCCTTGCTGTATTTTGCAGTTGCTTGCTTTGGTGTTACTCTTCTTTGAGTGTGTTCTGTTTTGGGATCAGTTGGGCCTTTGAGCAAAAAGTTTTTCTCTTTTTTTATGTGCAGTTTCTGTTGTGACCATCTTTTTTGTTCTGAGGTTGTTATGCTGTTATTCTTATTTCTCTTTGTGGCTACCCTTAAAAAACTGAAGTGTTTAAGATTTGAAAGATAAATGCACTCACTTAAGGTGTGGTTTTGTAATTGTATTTATTATCTTCTTTGACTGTTCTGTCTTTATAGAATGTGTAATTCAAACTGCTCTGTATGAATGTTATCCTTGTTTTCAGTTTTATTTTGTAGGTGAGCACAGGAGTTTTTTGAGTGTTTTTTTTTTTTTTTTTTTTTTTTGTTGCTGTTCTGGAGTAACAACCTTCGCTGCTTTAATAAACATCAATGAATGCTTTTGTTTTTCTGCTGAAAAGAAATAAAAATAATGGTTTTATGATCTTATTAATGTAAACCATGATTTGTTTCATCACCGATTTCCTAAACATAGTAAAGCTGTCACGGAGTTATCTCTGTCTGTGTCTGTGACAGGGGGGACAGCAGGGCCACCGGCCCAAAAAGGGAGCAGACAGAAGGGAATGTTAATGGAGTATGGGCTGGTTCTGCCCAGTACTGTGACTAATGGGTCAGGGGACCCATGAGACCTGGGGGGGGGGGGCCTATAAGCAGAACAGTGGCAAAGAGGAGGAAAGTTAATTTACTAAATATATCAGAATTGTAGAATTGTTCAGGTTGGAAAAAACCTTAAAGATCATTGAGTCCAACCACAACCTAACCATACTACCCTAACAACCCTGTGCTAAATCGTGTCCCTGAGCACCACATGCAAACAATCTTTAAAAACATTCGGGGTGGTGACTCAACCATCTCCCTGGAGAGCCTATTCCAGTGCTTATCAACCCTTTATGTAAAAAAGTGTTTCCTGACATCCAACCTAAACCTCCCCGGACACAACTTGAAGCTATTTCCCCTCATTCTGTCACCAGTGAGAAGACACCAATCCTGCTCTCGCTGTAAGCGAGATATTAGGAGAGAGCAATAAGGTCTCCTCTCAGCCTCCTTTTCCCCAGACTAAAGAGCCCCAGTTCCTTCAGTCGCCCCTCGTAGGGCATATTCCACAAGCCCTTCACAAGCCTTGTTGCCCTTTTTTGGACCTGCTCCAGCACGTCAGTATCCTTTCTGCACCCAAAACTGAACGCAGTACTTGAGGTGAGGCGAGTGCTGCGTACAGGGGCAGGATTACTTCCCTCATCCTGCTCACCACACCATTCCTAATACAAGCCAGGAATGCAAGATAACACACTATAATACAGTATTTTCAATAATTGGAATTGAAGCTAATAAATAAAATGAGACAAAGAGAGTGTGTGTTCTGAAACCAAGGGCTTTACTCTGCATTGAAGGTGAAGCAGCTAGGGAGCACACGCACACACTGCCAGGCAGCGAGAGAGAGAGACCCCCTGAACATGAAATCCTCCAGGCTGTGTAGTTCTTCTCTTCTGAGAGCCAGGCATTTGGAAAATCGGCAGTCCATGGAAGTGGGGCATTAACTCTTTAACTCCCAATGCTTTATGTGATTTTATGATGTGGAATATTGATAACAAAGACCATAAAGCCGTGACAAAAGGCTACTATGTTTCCTCAGTTTGTTGCTCCAGAAGTGCAGCAACAAGTGCATCCTTGTTCTGTTCCACATTCATACGGGTAAGGTTTCCGAAGGCTGTACTAAGTAAGGTTGTATCCTCCAGCTTGCTTTTCTTAAGATTGTTTTTATTAAAAATTATTCTTAATTTTCATGTTTTATTAAGAGGATTCTACCTTTATTTGCTCCTCCATTACATTTTCAATCCTATTCTTTTGAATATTAACTATTCTTGTTATAGCTAAGTTAACTCTTTTAATGCATGATTTAACAACATTTTAAATATGTTTTCCTTTTTTATTTTCCCTCTTTTTTTTCTTTTTCACTACTTAAATGTTACACTATGATTTTTCTCATGGATCATTTCACATAGGTAGATGACTTCTTATACGCAGGTGCATCAACTGTGGTCGATTCCAGGTTTTTTTATACTATTTCTCAACAGAAGCTCAGTGTTAATTTACTGCATCTCTAAAACCTCCGTGCAACATAATATGTAGCATTAATCATTCCTGCAATCAAGTGAACCTGTATTTTCTGCAGCCAACACATAAGATCTGTCCCAGTAAATAAAAGACTTCTGTTTTGGTGCTATTCTTGTATGAGCATTCTCTGAAATTCAAAAGAGGTTCTGGAACTTGTGCCATTTAGCATAAGCAAAAGTTTTTCATCATATTTCTCAATTTCTATATTCGGAAGATCTGTCGTAAACTGTGATTGGTTTATGTTATTTGTGAAACTTTTCTGCTTAATAGAATAACATAAACCCATTGCACTGAAATTGCCAGATCATGGCCTGTACTAATGGAATAACACCAGGTAAGAAGGAGTGGCTAACTCAGGGAGGTGAGGTGCAAGCAGTGCACCTGATTGACTGGAAGGGGTGGACTCTCCTCACTTTCACTGAACAGTTAGCAGCTGAGGGAGCAGCATCTTTTCAGGTAGAGATTGCACTTCTTTTGAGTTGTTAGCAGTTGTTGGAAAGGGTGAACCAATTTTCCTTCTTTGTTATCTTTTGTTGCTCTATAGTGTTTATGTTCCATTAGAAAGCACTGTCATTGACTTCTTTTGCCGTACACTCCTAACTAAAAAAGTTTTGATTTTTTCAGTGAACAAGCGCTTAATGAGAAAGAAGTATAAAGATGTGTGGTCACAGCACTGAATAAAGAAGAAAAAGTGCAACAATTTTCAGAAGTAGAATGAACAGTACATGTGCATATAGAAACACAGAACTGAGTATATACTTGCATAGAGGGCCATGGCATATACAGCTTGTAAAGTAAGTATTTGCACTTGCGCTCCTTGCATAATCTGAAACAATAATGGAGGCCATAGTGGTAATGCTAAGCGATGTTTAGATTACCCCAGTGCTAAAGTCATCAGTAACATAAAAAGAACAACACATAATCACATTTTAAAACTTGTGAATGTAGTTCCGAAATCTACAGTTGTGTTTAAACTTTTTAATTGTTTACTTCTGTATCTTAAATTCTTAAGTTTTTCAATTTTTAAGATTAAAAAAAAATTATAAAAAAGAATCAAAACAGCATCTGCTATATCAGCGTAAACAGTAAAAAAACTTCCACATAATTAAAATGGCAAAACATTTAATACATATTCATGTTAGAAAGTTAACTATTTGTTTTGTATCAGATGAGAAATTACCTTTGCTTTATTTCCTTTTTCTGGTGGAGCCCACTGTGGTAAGTCATTGAATTCACAGAGCTGTGAAAAGGACAGAAGAATGTTGTGCATGTTTAAGAACAGGAGAGGGATTTTTTGATAAGCATTGTTTCTGCATCCTATCCTTATTACATCCTATAATCTACTACTTCAATGAAATGAAGATTCTATGGCCTACTTTTAAGCAAAGATTTGAAAATCACAATGCAATACAAAAAAAGTCCTTTAGTTTATTCATAGTTGAAATTGTGCAGCATGTGATATTTTGATGTGCTATGGGCAGATTCCTCAAATGCATAAAACGCAATTGCCTACAGTAGAAAATATTTTCACACCAAATGATGAGGAGCCAAAAGACAAAATAATTCTGTTGCGTTACACTTGTGCTTATTTCACCTTCACTCCAGCATACAGATAGAAATTAAACAGTTCAACTGCAACTGTGAGTAGCACAGACCATCACCATGCTGTTGCATCTTCCTCTCTATTGCCATATTTAATGCTCGTCACTGTGGATGTTTTTAAACTAAAACACAATGCTTGTTTACAGGGAGACATACAGGAAAATTAGTAATAGATAAACAAAAGCAATGCTTCTTTATGAGGATACATGAGGGAAAATTAGACGCACATTCACCAGAGTCAAGGAGATTCACTTCAGGAGGTAGCACCTCCAGATGACAGCCACCTACAAATGCTGTAGCACTCCAAGGCTCCTGTCTGGTGGTCAGAAATAACCTTCCTGCCCAGGGATGAGAAAATCATCTAACCCTTGTGAGCATAGATCAGAGTAGCTTTCTTATTCAGGAAAAACAAAATCAAGCGTTTCCAGAGTTGACCTCAAATTGGAGAGAGAAGGTGCCCCAAGCTGCACGGACACATGGAAAGCAGTAGCAGTCACCATGTGAAGAACTAGGTGCGCTGATAGCAGCTGAGTTTTTGAAAGGAAGTGAATAGATTTTGCTTTGCACATGAAGCATTGATATACAAATGTAATGGCACGATATGTGGCGCAGACAATTGCTCTGGCTCTACCTGTGTGAACCTGAGTGGCCCTGAGAGCCAACAGGGAACTACATGCAAGATGCATCAAGTCTAAATGAGTCCCGTTCATCCCATACTGGTCAGGAGCCAAGTATATTCTCCCCATCCATGGCAGGGGGTTGGGCTAGGTTATCCCTAAGGGTCACCATTCTGTGATTATGTACTTCTGTGAGGTGACAGGTAATAAAGATAGATTGCAATTGAAATTTACAGCTGAATCAAGTGACCACTGGATCATTATTGGTGAAGTGAGTTTACTGCCTCCTCTTCTGTTGAGGTGAGTTCTTATGTAGTTCTTAATGGGAACCAAATGCTAATGCATGCCAGGTTTCTCTAAGAGGGCAGCGCAGCAGCAGAAACCTTTTTACTTCTTTTGCTCTGGGTCAGAAGGAGCCCTAAAGAAGAGAGGTACTGAAAAAACAACAGTGCTTGGTGGGTCATAGGAGATTTATGGAACACAGGATGAACATGAGGGTCACAGAAAGGGAGGACAGAGCCTGAGATGCTGAGACAACAACAAGAAGTGCAGGGAACAGAAGTTCAGCAGAACTTAATGAAAGAAAGGTTTTGGGAAGTGCCTAGAAGTTCGGAGCAGCCCTGTCAGAAAGCCCATCTTGCTAGGACACGGTGCAGGAGCAACTTCGCTGGCAAACTCTCACTTTTACTGTATTTCATTCTAGGCTTCTTCCACAGTAAGAAGCTCATTCCTTCAGCTTATGTTCAAATAAAAACTGGTTTTCAGTTTAAGAAAGTGGTTTTAGTCTTTTGGGCTGCCTACTCTAAGAAGATAGAAGTTTAGCAGCAGGCAAATCTCTGCTGAGGCTGGGATGCCTTTACCCCTGAGTGACTTTGGACTGAATTTAGAACTGCACTCAAACCTTTCATCTGGAAGAGGAGGAGCAGCAAAGAGCTAAGGGAGCCATCATCCTCAGCTGTCAGAATTGCCTGCAATAAACATTTGTCTGTGACCTAAATTGCTTTTAGCTCCTGTGTGGTTCTTCTCATTTAGAAATAAAGTCTGGAAGATCAGAGCATTGTCTGGGCACCAGTGACATGCTAAGGTAGCCCAGTTATAGCTTGCTAGCTTCTGGGTATGCTGCAGCAAGCATCATAACTACTCCAGCTGGCGCTAACAGAACATGTGCGGGTGGGATGGCCTCAGAGAAAGGCACTGCTCAAACTGCAGGCTTGGCCCTAGTCACCAGGCACTGCATTCAGAATCCTCTATAATTTTTTTTCCTCTTTCTTTTCTCTTTCCTTCCTCCCCCTCCCCCCCCCCCCCCCCCCCCCCCCCATTAATTTTACTTGCTTTTAGTTAGTTTAATTAATTGCTTTGTACTTCCAATTATTGTGGGCAAAACCAAAGCAAGTGTAAGTTTGAATTCTTTTTAGCTATGACTTCTTTTACATATTAGAACAAGTAAATTGGTTTCCAGCTCTTTCAAAACCAGCAGGGATAAAATCACATTTCTGCAGCATTTTGACTTATTTCTAATGAATTTTATCTGGTCCTTTTTTATACAGCAAAGCAGGGCCAGCCACAAAAAATGCAACATTTTATCCTTCTACAAATTTGGAGGAAAAAAATTACCTACTTAGATTTGCTGAAGCTCTAGCTTTTGTAACACATAGATGATTGACAGAGTAAAAGGAGATTGCACAAACTTTCACTGATTTTCTACAGGACAGATTTATTCCTGGCATAATTCAAGTAAAGTTAAAGAAAGAGTCTGACTTGAAGACTTTTGAGTAGATTTCCACAATTTACGGTTTACAAATCTTCCCTAATCCTTGTTCTTCCTATCAGTTATGGTCTACTTGTAGGCAATAAGTATCTGCCACATTGCCAGAGAGAAGTTGTTTATCCAGTTTCAAGTGAGTTTGGGAGTCTGTTTGTTTGCTTTTACAGGGTGGGTACAATTACAGGGGCAATAATATGCATGGTTACAGTGTAGCTGCTCTGCAGATTAGTCAACAGGAAATCCATCCATCTTCCATGTGTTCAATTGTTGCAGCTCTTACCTTCAACTGAATGATGCACAGAAATTTATCTTTACAAAAGTTTGGGGTCAAACCAGATTAAATCATACCCCATCGTGCCTGTGGTATTAGCATGGCAGGAAGGGAGAATCCATTTCTATTTAACTCTATCATGATTTATGTCTGGAGAACTCCTTCAGTTCTCCCCTTTAGTGTTTGGGCATGAACATGTGGTATTATTGTCAGCACGAGAACTCTGTCTGGTGGAGGATGCTGCTCTCCTCTATCATGAAACTCAATATTTAAGCAATCAGAGCTGGTTTTTCTGCACCAAGCAACAAATGGATTTTTATCTTGTTTCTGCACATTCACTTATACACACTGAAGATAAATTTCCCCTCTCCGTCTTCCTATTTTATAAGATGTGCTCATTGGGCATACACATGCAAATCCTGATTTGTGTTCACGGACAAATTCTCTTTCCCAGCACTTTTTGGGTCTGCAATCTTCTGTCTACACTCTATCGTTTGTTTTATTCCCCAATTTGATTTAAACTCTGATTTAATAGCTCTTTCCCTTGCACCTGCCCTTTTTATATACACTTTTTTTCACCTCTTTACTATTTGACCTTTCCTAGACCTTATTTAAAAGACATATATTGCCCTTTCTATTGTTATATTGCTCTTTCTAACCTTCTTCCTTAGTTCCTCTCTAACCTTGAGATTCACTCAAAAAAGAGGGGAGGAGAAAGTGAGGGCAAGACAACGCTGATACTGACTTCCATGAAACGCGATTTTGGCCCAATACATTCTTGAAAAATAAATGGGAAGAAGTTGGGAGAGAATGAGAAGCCACAGAATCCTGGGATCAGAACTCAGAGGAACTGTAGTGTGCATATTTATAGTCACCTTCGTGTTCCTGTAAAGTCATCTGATCATTTTTTAAGTGAGTTATATTATATGCAACATATCAGACTGAGCAAAGATTGAATTGTGCAAATGTAAGGATGTCAGGATCTGGTCCAGTTTTCAAAACAATGTTGTTTTTTTTTTTTTTGTAATAAAAAACAACCTTCCCTCTACAGAGGCTCTACCACACTTAGGGAATTCCCACACTCAGAGTCAGCCCTGCTAACCAGCAGAGAGGTATGAATGGAGCAGTCAGCCATAGGCAGGAATGACATTGCATACAAAAATAATTGGAAAAAAGTTCTGTTACCATGATACATTTGTGTAGTAACAGCTAAAGATGATAAATTTCACAAGTTGGTCAGGGTTGAATTGGTAAATCATGCAATCAGTTATGGGTTAAATATTAGCAGAAGACACTCTCCAAAGAAAGGGCAGAGTTGAACATATTCTTTTGAATGATTCCCAGATGGTAACGTGCTTTCCAATGAAAGAAAATACATAATCCACAAACCTGAGCTCCAAGTTAAAGGAGTGGCAGTGAAAATTACAGAATAAGAATTGAGGACCACAGCCTTTTTTTTTTTTTTTATTTTTCCTCTCTAAAAACAAACAAAAAACTCCACATGGCCTAAGAGTGAAAAATCCTGATTTTAAGAGACTTCATACTTAATGCATTAACTATAATTTTTTCACTCTAGACTAAAATGCAGTAATTTTTGCACTTTGTGGTATTTTGATTTATATGAAGCGTTTCCTTTTCTATTGCAGTGCATGGCTCGGAACTGAGAGCAGATTTTGAAAGCTGTTTGATGCTGTTACAGTAAACATCAGTGGCATTGAGGCACATTTACTATATACACCTTACTTGCATATTTCTGTAGAGCAGCTAGTCCCTTTTTAATGCATTCTTCTCATTTATTAATCTTTGAAGAACTGACGATCCTATATATTCAAAAATATTCAGGTTGTCTGTTCATCCCTCATGTAGCAAAGACTGCTTGTAAACTATTAGACTAAAAGTAAAATATAGAAACTAAATAAAAAGCATAATTGAAAACTGTTGGGATCCTAGTCCCAATTTTGACATTTCTTCTTTTGCTCTTCCTGTTGTTTTGCAAAGTAGAGCTGGAATTGTCATCTAATCCCAAACTGCGATTTTCAGAGAAATATCAAAAGAACAGAGCTTCTGGGAACTGTTAACATCATAACCACTTCAAAATGGAATTAAAATAGTCACATAGCCATTCAACAGCTTCCATATTAAAGTTCTGAGAACTACTCTTGAACTGCCTGGTTAGCAAATTAATGGACTCAAAGGTAAATGTTTGTCCAACAGTTAATTCCTTGATTACTTTTTCTTATTTTGCTTGTAACAGTTATATGAATCTCTGAGTGACTTCTCAGTAATGAATTTCTCTGGCAAATGTACTGCTTAATTAGATGTCAGAAGTAGACATACTGATCACATAGCAGATAGGGACCCCACTATGTGCGTGAGCATATAAAGAGTTTTGATGGGTGCATAAAACTGTTACAGAAAAAATGAGAGAATAAGACTTTTAAAATCATACATTAATTATTTGGCCTTCTCAATACCTGATGCAAACCAGATTACAATCACAAGTCAACCAAATGACCATAAGGCAGAAACGACCACAGACCATGTTTCATTTCTGTTACCTCTTCTGATTTTTTCTTTGTAGATCACCCCGGATTATGTTGTTATTACGACAGTTTTCAATGCCAGGAATAAATAAATAAAAGTTTTTAAAAAATATAAGGTTACTCTTCTTAGAAATGTAGTTTGCCAAGGAGGCATACATGTTTCGACCAGATCATACTGGGCGGTTTATCTACTGTCAAATAACTAAAAGTTATCTATCCAGGTCAGTGTTGGTGATCTTGCAACTTCTGTATGGTTGGAGGAGAAAAACAGGCAGCATCAGACTGCAGTTCATCAGAGTTGGCTTCAGTGTCTAGGATGGCTCAGAGCTGGGTGATTTGACAATGAGATGAACTTCTCTCTTAAGGTGCATCTACTCCCCATTTCCCTGTGAAAAGCAAGCACAGTAACTATCTCATGCTAATTTCTGATGCTTGCCTTAGGGCAGATGACCTCAGTAGCCCAGCTTGGAGCAACAGAGAGAATTTCCACAGCAGCCTAGAGCTGTGGAGGCTAAAGGGTTTACCCTAAAGCTAAGGAGTCTGGAACACCACTGGAAGGTTATTTTGTGCATCAGCTGTTTGGAGAACATGTCCCTGTGGGCCTAACTAAAATCCCACCAACTTCTGGCAGTTAGGAACACTTCATGTTTGAACTGGTGCCTTCAAATGAAAAAGATAAATTAATGGTAGTGCTTTTGAAGTGATATCATCTTCACCAGTCACAAAAATCCTGTTAGTTACCTGACAGAACTGCATATATTTTTCTTTAAGTGCTGACAAATATATTTTTGAACTGAGATCAAAATGATATTATTTTCCCTTGAGTGCACTGATGTTTTATTTATATATATTTATTTTTTTTTTAAACCCCTCTGATATTTAAGGGAATTGTAAGTTTTGCTTTGGGTTTGTTTTTTTCTTAGCAAAGGTTTATTTTAATCAAATGTAAGTATTAACTATTTATTATCTGAGGTCAAAAATAAACTTTTAGATCTGGAGAGCAAACACATTGTAAAGCTCTCACAGTTTAATCCTGGATTATGCAAACACTCAAATACCAGAAAGCTCATTTAAGTGAGAGGAGGCATGGGCCTGGGCGGGCTTGGGGCAGTGCTCCCTCAGCTCCATTCCCAGACATATGCAAATCTGGATCTGTGCTTAAGTGAGGGCTGCCCAACAGTTTGCAGACCAAGAGCCAAGAAAAGTGAATGTACATGTGTAAGCCCTTGGCAGCAGCACTGTTATCATTGCTGGCAGCACAGCTGGGACTTTGTGGCAGATGATGCACATGGACCAGGGAGCTCTGCCTCAGGTTTTTACAGTGCTGCCCCACCACCCCAGTTTATGCAGCAAATCTATGCCCTCACTTACCTGTATGGCTCTCAACAGCTTGTGTCCAAACATGGGCAACCTGGCACTGGTTGTCCTCTATCCCTGTCACATCATCAGTTTCTCCCAGCCCTAGCTTCTGCCCCTCTGTTCTGCCCTATATGGACTACCACCACATTAATATCTTAGTCTCCCATCAGTCCAACTCAGACTCTGCTTCTGTCTCTCTCAGTTCCATTTTTGCTATTTGCTGGTCCTTTTTGTTAGTTTTTGTTGTTGTTTTCCAAGCAGAATGGCAGGTTTTGTTTGTGGGTAAATGCTAAGAACACGAGTATGCCTGGGGATGCACATCACCTCACTCCCAGAAATTAATTGTAATATTAGCACTGAAAAACCTGCTATTCTTCAGTAGAAGGCTTAATTAACCAGTAGCTAACTGTGTGGAGGAATGTCAATTCAGCGTTCATACAAGGGTTGGAGCTGCCCATGGTGTGTCCACTACATCAGCTCCTGACTTTATTGCCTATATTTCTGCAGATCTGTCATTTAGTTGCTACAAGTCAGAACACTGAGGCACATTATGGAAGGACTCATATTCCCAAATTAAAATGTCTAAAAGTTACTAGTGGTCTTGGCTTCTGTTATCTGGGGCTCAGATTCAGGTTAAAGCAATCTACTTTTCAGAAAGTGCTAGTAGCACACTTATAAAGCATTTGAAACAGAACATTCAAACATCAGAGCAAATACAATCTTTGGGTTTGGAAAAGCTTTGCTTCAGTGCTTGAAGATGGATGTTTTCAGTTCTTACATCTATTGAAACATCTGAAAACAGTATGACTGTCCACGGATCCAGAGGCCTTCTGTGGGCTCACATGTTTCCACCGCTTATTTTTAAAACATGCTGGAACTTTCCTGGTCCTAACTTTTAAAAGCTTCTTTACAGAGCTTAGAGAAACCAGTTTTGAAATGTTTAGTTGCAGATTCCTCTTAAATGAGCATAACTATTCAATAGTATATTGTTCACAGTTTCAACAGCAATACGGGCAAGGAAAGCAGCGTCATTCTCCATAACTCATTGACGAATTGAAAAACAAACTTTCAGTGATCCAGACCATAAAAATACAACAACAAGAGACTGCCATTGAAAAAAAGTGGCCTATTAAATTAAGATGCTACTAGGTGTCATTGTGACTCTGTGGGTAGCATGTCTGCCTTACAGCCAACTACTTGTGGGTTCAAGTCTCATACTGGGACCTTGGCTCCCATCCAGAGTATTGCAGAAATAAGCAGCATGTGGCACTTTCAAAGGTGTCATCCTTCAGAGGAAATGTTAAATCTACTGTCCTTCTGCCAGCTCTCCAGTTGGAAATTAAAGATCCCCCAAGTACCCTTTCAATAGAGTGAGTAATAATCTCAGGGCCTTGGCCAAGATTCCATCTCCCAATAAAAAGAATTTGTGATGGTTGGGACATATTTCACAAAACAGCAGAGGTCACATAAACCAATGGAAAAAAAAAATCATTAAACATGTTGTGCCTCCTTCATGTATTTTTAAAATAGAAAGTCGCTTATTTGATTAAGTTTCAATAACATTCTTAAGCAGCTGCCATAAATCACTCATATTGGGATATTCAAAAATGCAAAAGACATCTTCCATTACATATTGTTAGGAAACAGCTAATTCCCACGGACATCTTTGAAAAATTCAGCTTAGATTTATGAAAGGTCCATGAAAAAATGTCTAATAGCACTGTATTTCAGAACAGCCCTTCAGTGCAGAGCACCACAGCAGCGTTTGTGGATTATTAAGTGTGAAAATGCTGATGAGTGTTCTGCTGCACTCTCAGTGTACCAAGAGACGATACAATTCCAAATGTACTTTTGCACTGGGGACTGTTAACCTGTCCAGTTGGCATTCATATGCCTTTAAATCTCCCTCTGAAATATCTTCCACGTGGCAGGAATCACAGTGAAACAATATTTAATGGCATTGTGTGAATATTTTGCCAGTGCTATATGTAAGTCCAGAAGAGATTTTTAACATCCCTTGTGTGGGTTGACTGAAGCAGGGCAGGCTCTGAACTAAATTCTCTACTCCCCTCGGCCCTGAAAAGGTAACCTGACATACAACAGTTCAGCGTGCCAAGAGTCTGTAAGCTGTTTGGGGACAGCTAGAAGAACACTACAGGCTGCAACGGTGAGCCAGACTTGCCTGTGTGGACTTCATCAATAATACTTTTTATTTTTCTTTGTAAACACAGAATATAGAGTGAGGGTCTGGATGCCTATGTACATTATGGAGATACTGTTGTTTGCCTGTAGCATCAGTCATCTGATTTCATTGTAGTTTTTGTGGCATTTATTCTTTGAAAAATGACCTTCCCAGTGGTGCCTAGACTGTGCAACAGTCCCAGACAGTGCTGGCAGATGTGTGCCAAAGCTTTCCCATCACTGGCCACTCTTTCTCATGAATATTTTTTGTTGCAGCTCTACAGGACAGACTGTTGTTTCTTGCTCGTGTTCCCTCTCTCTCTCTCTTTGCTCAATAACCTCTCATGAAAATGAATAGTAGGAGCAGAAAATGGCTTCTCTCTCCCTTATACCTTTCTCATTTCGAGTCTGATGTTCATTTCTCATACTTTCAGTCTCAAGTGCTCTTCTGAACTCCTTACTTTGGTGACCTCCTTTCTTAATTTAATCTGGACAAAGCACCAAGTTGATTTCAAGTCATAAAGCTTGATTTGCTGTGTGCTCTTGGCGAATGCGAATAAGCTCCCTGGCTCCTTTTAATCAGCTATCATAATCATTTTTTTTTACTGCGGCAATTAGGTCACCAAAGCGAGTAGTCTCTTATGTTCTACTGAGTACAAATCTGTCCTCCTCTGACTTAGTTCATAATTTAATTATTAAAGCTTGATATCATTTTGGTTTCCATGTAAGGCAACCCTATAAGAGCAATTATATTGTTTTGAAGGCAAGGTTACTACTGCTAGAACCAGTACTCTGAGGGGCTGGTACCACACTGTATATGGCAATAACACTACTTCTTGCCACATGTATTGCAACATTTGTCTACCTACTGAGCTAACAACAGCATTCTGCTGGCATCCTCACTGCAGCTCTGCACAGAGCTAGCATGCGCAGGGTCTGGTATCAATTAGTTAATAATTTAGCAAGGGTTTGAAGATGTAAAGCAGCTGCTAAAAGCTAAGACTTATTATTATATTAACTACTTACTTTTATATTTTACCTTTGCATCTTTTTTGTTTGTTTTGTTTCAGAAAACAGCCTTGCATTATTAACTGCATTTAGCACCTTTGTCTTGACATCCAAAAGTCTGAAATGTTTCAATGCAATTACATGGTTTTGTATCACCTGAAGTACCATCATCTGCATGGAAATTTACATGCCTAAATTTTGTTTTAATAACAATGTTTCCATTAGCTTGTTTTAAAAAGATCTTGTAATTATAAGATCTTATTAATCCCACAGGAGCAGCTTTCCAGACACATGACTTAAGAAGTTTGGAAAACACTTATGGCCACTGGGCTGATTTTCAGTTCCAAATGGTGCTTCTCCTTGTTCCCACTCAGTTCCCCATGCCACTCCAGGAATACTTGACATTCGAAGTCCCATGTTTTGAGGATCTGATTGGCACTCAGGGGCTAACTATGCTGCTAGGCAAAGTTCGAAATCCCCTATTTCAAGAGAGGCATGTAGCAAGCATAAGTAACTGGACATCTAGGAGGCACAGCAGAAGAACACCAAATGCTGTTGGTCAGAAAAATGTGTATCTTAACATTCACCTCAATACACTGCACAAATTGCTCAAATGCAAACACATTTAGTCTGATGCATGAAGACAGAATCAGATCTAACGAAAGCATGCTGAGAATAATGGGGCCCAGACCACAAAGTAAACTGCAGAGGTGTTGCATTGCACATTGATAATAAATAGCAGTTTTTCTAAAAGATGAATTGCAGCAATTGTGCCATCATACTTAAGAAGTTGATTTCCTCTTTCTGTAGAGCTGGATGATGAAAGCAAAACACTTTGCATCTGCAAATATTGCCCTACCCCAGCAACGGAAGTTTGTTTAATGGCTAAGATGACTTGTAACAAGATCTTCTCTTGAATTTAGTTTAAGTTCCAATAACCAATAAAGAAACTTAAAATGTCCTGTCTCATTATCTTCACAGACTTTATAGGCTGGATATGTCAAAATTCCTCCAGTGTTATAAATCATTAGATACCTTCAAGCCTGTCAGAAACACACAATTTGGGTAACAACACTCTGTCTCCTCCTGGAACAACTAATTAGAGGTCTCTTTTATTTGTAGTTGCCATGCCCTGCCTGTAGCTATTAGGACACATCACAGCACCTTCAGTCAGCGTGAGGGCACCAAAGTTAGCTTCCTGGAATTCCATCAGAATAGAAATAAAGTCATTCTTAATGTGTGACACATCATTCAGCATGGCTTGTTCCAGACACTCCGAGAGATGAAAATAATGCATACATTGTCACTTGGGGCTATGTTGTGCAATATGGAACTATTTTAGAGCTCAGTGCTTTTGATAAGGAACTGCAGCTAATCCTATTCTCAGGTACAACGCTGAAAGTACGACTAATGTGAAAATCATACACAAAACCTTTGAGCCAGTTTCTGCAAAAAACAACATTCACAAAGCCTCCACATGGGCAGTGGAAACTGTTCTGCTCTGCGTGAGGGCTGCCTGTGCCACACAAAAGGTCCCACATCTCCCACCAAGAAGCACCACCTTTGCCCTCAGTTCTGAGCCTGGCGAAGGCGGTGTTTGGACCTGGCAGAATTACAAGGCAAAGCATGATTTCCAGAAGCATCAGAGTGATCTTCCTAGAAATTGTTGCTTTCCACCAGCAATGCTCTCAGCTACTGACCAGTAAGAATCCAGTGGTAGAGTTGATGCCATGAACGAGTCTTCAGCCTAACAAGCAACAATATAACAACCATTAAAGTATGGGGCTATATAATCAATGAATATTAAGATAGTATAATTACAAAACAAACAAGATACCTAAGCAAAGCATATTATAATAAAAAGAGAATAAATAGAAAGCTTACCCATATCCTAGACTCATTTACAAAACTCCAGCAAAGCAAATCTCCAGAAGAAACCTGTCCCCACTGGTAGCCAGCTCTTAAATAAGTCTAGGCGAGGTGGAGCCAAGCTCCACCACTTCCAGCAGCACAGATGAATTGCCTTCACCTGTGCTCCTGTAGCTGACCCATTGCTCTTCTCAGGTGATCAATCAGAGGTTCAGGCTGTGACTCAGCAGTTCCCATACAAGGGCTAGCACAGAAAAGATGCAGAGATGCCCAAATTCCTTACACTGTTAATAAGAAGGTAGGTAATAGGTTTGCACATGCCAAGGTTGTTAATAAGCAGACATAACACCAGAATCATGGATTTATCCTGTAGTAAATAGTATCATGAATTTATTAGCATCTTGTTCACATGACTGTTCCAGTACTCCTATCAAGACTTCTTTCCCAAGGCTCTTTTCAGCTACTATGGTCCCTGCATACCCCTCACAGGTCCTTCCCAGCTAGACATCTGCCATGAACCTCCCTCAGCATCAGCATCAGCAGCAAGAGCAGCAGCCAGCAGGATTTGTGCACGTTTGCCCTCTCTTTCCAGTCTGTGCATCAATTCTGCTTCAATCCCATTCTCTAGCCTGTGCTGGGACTTCAAAGCCACAGTCTGATGCACTGCATTGATTTTGCCTCCAGAGACCATGAGGATATTTGCTTTCTCTGGGAATTTTATTTTATTTTTTTACTGTAGCAGAAAATAAGATGTGGGCATATATAAACAAAGAAATCTGGAAGAACATCTGGGACATCAGACTGCCCAACAGAGACTTTTCCTGTTGTATTTCCACTCTTTTGCTTCTTGAAACTTATCCCTAGAGCCATAAACAAAGTAAAGAACAAGAGACTGAATATTTTCCAAGGAACTCTCATCCTACGTCTCATAGTGCTGTGTGCCTTGGTGTGCAACTTTATGTAGTGCAGAACCTTCATTTACCCTTAGAATTCAATTGCTCCCCAACTTTGAAGAAGTCTGAACACAAATTTTTATTTAGTTACTTATTTTGCAGCAGAAGCACACCTCTTCATAATGATGAAGAAAAAAAAAAGGGAATGTATTGAACAGAATACAAATCAACTTCTTAAAAAATCACTCTAATCAAGCAGCTGCCTCTAACATGAGGTCATGCCACAATGTTTCCCAACATAGTCAATGCAGTTCTGATGTACCTTCATGAAAAGACTATTAAGCTCGTAATATAACTGGATCCCTACACTGGCCTCTCAAGTCAGTGTTCAGCTGTGGGTTTGTTTCTGCTTCAGCCACATCTTAAATGGAATATCAATTTCTAATCAGTTTTGTCTGGAATTAGCAGATCTACAGTGAGATTTTTTTTCTAGTGATATATGAATATCATATCAATAGGATTCAGGTTGAAGATAAATGACATAAATTTTTGATACACCAATATTCTTCACTTGATGTATCATTTTTAACATCAGTTGCCAAGGCTGTGACATTTGTTTATAGAAGGTCAAGGGTATCCTTGAAGTGTGGATCTGAGTCATATATATGAGTAGAAGTTCAGCAGGAGGAGAAAGGGGATCCTTCTGAGGTTGAATTCCAAGAGCTTTTTTTTTACACAAGGAATTCTTAAAGAGCATCTGATTTTTATCACGACTGTGGCACAACAGTAGAAGCAATGTTAATTCCATTAATTAATTAATTAATTGTAATGGCAATAACCATGATAACAATAAAATGAGAGCAGTGCAGGAAAAGAGAAAGGAACAGTTTTTGTTCAGCAAATGGGTAAACTTTTTTGGAGCATTGTTAAAACTCTTAGGCAATGAGAGAAGGTGATTACTATTAAACCTCAGTGTTTCCTGTCAGAATATTCATTCAACAAGGTACATTTCCTAGCATGATAGCTGGAGAATTACTCTCAGATTAAATTTAATTTAATAATTTGTTTCCTATAAATTAATTTCTATAAGCTTGTTTATGTCAGTAAAGTTGTCAGGTCTGCTTGAGTTTTTGTCCTCCTTCAGTCAGAGAGCAAAGAATTACAGGTATGCATCAGAGCTCAGAGTACTTTCTTTCATGTGCATTTTGTTTGGATTGTCCTTACTGCTAAACAGTGGCTTCGGGAAGAGATCAAATGAAGAAAAAGGACAACAGTTCACTTTTAATGTTCTAATTAATGCTATATTCTTTGAAATAGAAAGTGCAAGATTGTCCTGGCTAACAGAAATTGAACAGAAATCAAGCATCAAGATTGAGGAATTAAAAATGTGGACATCACTGATGGATTATGATAATATAATTTTTTTATTTGTGGTCAAGTTATGCTTTCTTGTAGACATCTAAGAAAGTACAAAGTTACAACTACAGAACAAAGGAGTGAGGGAATTGCAGGGGAAAGATGCTGCACTATTTTTGCTACCTCATCACATTATCAGAGGTACGGTATCATCTTTGGTGGTTAACCAGTTTGTGGGGAGGAATATCATCAGTGCATTGCTTTTTCCTCCCATCATTTCACATTCAAAGTAAATTCTCCATCAAAGCTTGACAGATCTGAAATGCCTCCGTGGTGATAATAATGCTCTTTTCTTTCTAAACTTTCAAGGAATATTTTTGTATTTCTAAGACGTAATTAATGATCAGTCAGAATTATTCATGTGTTTGACTGGATTAGGTGTATAATTAGTCCTCCTAACCCTCCCAAATATATCCTTGTCTATAGCCGGGTAAGCCAAGTAGGTGCTGTCATTATACTTTCAGAAAACAACACTACCATATTTACTCTCATCCTTTGCTCATCCTTTGATAGCTCTTTATGTTTACTTTCTGACTTTTGGCATGCAGCCATTTCCTGTCCTAAAGGGAATGACAACCAGAGACAGTAAGAAAAAGATGACAGGAGGAAAACAGGCTTGTGAAAAAGAAAGAAATTCTGGATGGTAGGAGCGAAGTTTTTTAAAAAAATAATAAAATACAGTAAGGCACAATAAAACACTTAAGACATTGATTTGAAGATAAATGCAAAACCTTCACATTAAAGACATTGAACAAATACTGTAAGACAAAGATAGATAAAGAAGAAAGGAGGAGGACAGCAATGATGAAACTCTGTTACATTGTCACAGGCTTCTCTCACAGCACACTCTTTAAAGGTGGCTGCTTGCTGCTCATGAAATAAATATCAAAAAACATGCCTATTTCTGAGCAGAGAGAACAAGAAAATGTCTGAGCCCAGAGTCTCTTAGGAGACATATCTCAGCCATGGTGTGTTTGTTGAAAACGTAAGGAGTATCTGGAGTATCTGACAGAAATTTTCAAACACATTTTTTTAATCAAGGAAAACCAATTCATTGAAGGCTTTTTTTTTTTTTTTTTTTTTCCCCCCATCCTAGAAATATTTATGCCAGTTATAAGGTATGAAATTTCTGGTGAAAGTTAGAAAATGTCATCTGCTCTACACAGAGCAACCTACATCCTGAAGGAGTATCTGATTTCTAGGTGCCCATGCAGGGATGGGTTAGGAAGTTCTTTTACACTGCATTTTCAGCCTCTAGGTTCATCTTGATTTTGACTGGGAGTGGTTTAGAAATCATTAAAGTTTTCACAACACATGAAAAATACTTCCTGTCCTCTTCTAATATGAAGATGCCTGTATCACCAAACAAAATGATCTATAATGGCTAAATATCTTCATTAGTTATGTTTGTTATTGTGTAAATAGCAGAAAAGGCGTGGAGGCTCAAACATCCAAAGGTGGCAATTCCATTACCTACTTTCCAGTAGAACATATGTTTTCAATTTAAGCAAATTTTACCATTTCCCAACTGCAAATTGGATGACATACAACAAAAACTGTTTTAACAGCTTTAGCATTTTATAGACATTACAGCCATGCACCAATCCTTTACCTTAGGAAAAAGTACAAATTACAAAGAGCTTGCTATAAAAACACCTAATCGCTAGCCCCCAGCTGGAAGCTGTATGGCCTACTGCATCACAGACCAAACTAAGACACAGAACACATGGGCCTTTGTCCTTGGAGAAAGATGCTTTGCCCTCTTTGTTTCCTAATCTATAAAATGGGGCAATAATACTTATCTGCTGTGTTACTGAATGCTTTGGAAATAAGAGCCGGGTGTTTTCTGTAGAGGGGAGATCACTTCATATTACTAACAGCATGAGTAATAATAAAGCAGTGTAACAAATGCAGAAAATATTTAAGCAAGCTTTGGTGAATAAAGTCAGAATATCAAGACTGTACGTGTACACTGTTACCATGTGAATGTAGTGACAGCTTCTAACTTTGGGGTTCAAATAAAGCCCAGAGCTGGGCTTCTTCATAGTAAATATGTTTCAGTATCCAGACTTGAGTTATTAACATGGCAACATCTTCCTTAGCTGGACTATGATTTGCAGTCTCCATTTATACCGAGCCAGACATTTTGATGTACTTTTGGGGCTCATCTGCAGTCATCTGGCAGATATTGAGTATAATGGCAAAATACTATCAATAAAAGAATGCCAAGATCCCTCTCTATCTTTTATTTATTTATTTATTTTTAATTGTAAAAGTGTAAATAAATCACAGATTAAAAAATTATTGTGAAAGTTTGGGAAAATAACTTCTTTATTCCAGATTATTGATAAAATCTTAGCTCCCTTAAAGTCTCTTGGAGTATTTCCATTGATTTGCTGGGGTACAGTTTTCAGAAGGGTCTTTGGAAGAATCAGATTAGAAACAGCTACTTTTCTGATTTCTCACAGTGGAAGATGAGAAAGGACGTTTGGAATACTGAAGACACTTAAGCCATACAAGAAGGATACCATACGTAAACCTGTCATTTAAAAATTGATTGCTTGGAAAATGTTATATAGCTGGACAACTATTACTAATTTCTCTATTAGTTCTAAGGGATCCAAAGCACAATCTGTGCTATCAGTCAAAGGTCTGTTTGTATACACTATACTTAGTGTTGTACCAGTTCTCCTTTTAATGCATATGCACAAACTTATACCAATATGCAACTCCATTGATACAGCAAGAGGGTCACCCAGCTCAGTGGCTTTCCTGTTCTCTTTAGGCTGCTGTGTGCTCATCTTCTTCCTCCATGCTCCCACTGACATAATCAGAGCATTCATTTCCCATGGAGGAAATCTCCCTTTCTTCTCTTCTAGCCAAGGCATTCCCCGAAGACAGTGATTTGGACAGAAGCACCTATTGTCTCAGTTGTCTTCTTTCAGGGAGGAGATTAATTGCTTCTCCCACCTGAATGAATGACAGAGAGCTTCTGTCCTCATCACTGTGGCCCACGACTGCACGGAGATCAAAAGCATTTCTGCTGCAATGAGCCATATTCTGCTGCCCTCTACCATACTGCAGTTTAACCCTGTGGACTGATATCAGTCCCTGTGCACACGTTCTTATTCTGATATTAAATAGGAATCATATGATCCTTCTAAGAGATTGGATTTTTTTGAGAGGCCAACAACAGATACATAAAATTACTACTATTTGGATAAGCTCAATCCAGTAACTAGGAAAGACCTCAAGGTATCTATGAAATTTTAGTTTATACACATACACATTCACACATATATATGTATTTAGGAAAAAAAAATGTTGCAATGATCTTTGTAATCATATACCATTATGCAAATCAGTTTTGCCACAATTGTAAATACTGTTGTGTAAGTATCCTGTGGTACTCAACTTTTCTCTAAGTGCCCCAAACTGCTTAGAAAATGGTCCACCTGTTTGTTCAGTTTTCCTCTTCAGAAAGACTGATTGGGATAATTGATTATGGGGGCTGGTGAAGGGGGCGGGAAGATGAGGTCAGTTAATTGCTGCCTGGGGAAGAGGATGTAGGAGGTCTCTTTTGTTCCAAGATGAGGGCCCATTTGTAATAAATGATACACAACAGAAATGCTGAGAATACACTCATTTAAGACCCTTTCTACACGAGATAAACAGATGTTCTCTGTGATTTATGGGTCTGGGTTTTTTGGGGTCTAATACTGTAAAATGTCTGTGCAACCTGGGCTAGGCATCACAAATAAATGTAAATAAATATAGCAGGACTGGATGTGTTCATTCTGTATTAACGGAATAAAACTGCAATTACCCAAACTGAGTATAAAGGTACAGTATACCTTTCCGTTCTCCTTTTATGTTACTGAAATGTGTGCAGACCTCACACACTTTGAGAATTTCCTCAGCCAGTGCTTTCTGGAAGAAAACTGCCTTCATCCTGAATACTGCAGTCCCATGGGTTCCCTGCCTTCAGATTACAGAATATCTCACATCTGTTCTCAAACTCGCCAACTCTAATAAAATGTATTCATTTCAAGCTTTGTTGATGACTAAAGACAAAATCCTAGTAACTATTGAAATGGAAATCAACAACTGTTCCAGGCCACAGTAAATGGATTTGAGGAGTTAGTAACCTGGCACTCCCAAAAACATCTTCTACAGAATCTTCTGGGGGGTTGGAGATTCATGATCCTTGAGGTCCCTTCCAACTCTGGTCATTCTGTGATTCTGTGTAACACCCAAGAAAATGAGCAAATCTGGGAGCTCTTGTGCATGTGTACTTGATTACTGAACAAAGACAAAATTTATTTCTTCTTTTTTTTTTTCCCTTCCTCTTTAAAGTAAGAAATTACAGAAGTACTAAATGCAATCTCTTTTCCTCACTCTCTCCTCTTCCTCTAGTATGCGTCTTAGACGCTGATACAGAACAGAAGACAGCAAATCATCAGTACTCCAAACACTGTTGGTTTGAGGGAGGACAAGGAGCTTTAGAATACCAGTTTCGAAACAGAAAGGTCTGCTCAACAAAACTGTGACCAAAATAACCTGCTGTTTGTTTCATATTGAAATGTATGCTTTTTCTTTTCTCGCTTTCAGTAAATGTTTGGGGGGTGGGGGGGCGGAGGAAATCAAGACAAATTGGCTTTGAAATTTGGCTGAGGAATATTTAACATGTTTTCACTTATGTTCAGATGCCATGGCTAGAAAATAGTATTTGTAAATGGTATTCATATGACATACCTCTCAGTTCTCTGCCAAAAGTCTCTTATTGTATGTTTTTTGCATAATGAATGTCTCCATTTATCTAAAACACCAAGGAAAATGTATATTTTCAGACCTATTTTCCTCCCTCCCCCATCTCCCTTCCCATAAGCATAATTAGCTAGCAATCAGGTATAATAGCTAAACGTGTAAACGCCTTTAGTTTCAAGCAGATGCAAAAAAAAAAAACAAGGTTGCACACAAAATCAAGCCTTAAGGATTAGTCTTTCAACATAGGACACAAAGGCTGCTTTCCCTTCTTCTCTAAATTCATCCCTCAAACACTGATACTTTTCTCACATATAACAATAACATAACCACATGCCAACCCCTATGCTCTCTAATGCAAAAACAATGGGGGCATCTATCATGAATCACTTTTGGCAAACTGGAAACAGCAATACAGTGAAGAGAAAAATAGCTGGAAAATAAACCTGCTATCAGAAGAGCAGCAGAAAAGTTGAGATTTACTTTGAGAAAAAACTTGGGGAACAGATTATTTTCTTACTTACAGGCACTAGATTGTTTTTCTAGTTACTAGAAAAAGATACAGCTTTGGGAATAAACTCTGTGTATGTGAGAATGTATGTAAGATGAGAAATGGGGAACAATCTATAGGGATTTCTTGTTTTCCAATAGTCGGTGTATGGGTTACTTACCTTTGTCTTCCACTAAAACTGAATCAGCATTCTGAACTTACAGGTAAAAGATAAAGATCTTCTCCTGGACAAATATTGTTACATAAAGGTTGTGAATGATGATTCAGAAACGTCTTCCCTCCCACATCATTTGTTGATATCTAAGCTAAAATCCTGGGCGGAGTTAATGGTTCAAAGTACAGATAGACATTCCCCAAGGGAAGGAGTTGTGAACACACGGGTAGTAATGTGGCCTTCATGAAAATCAATCTAATCCTGCAGCTGACAGTGTGTAGAGTTGCTGGTTTGTATGCAATAGTAGTTGAGAAACGAAATTATTGAAGCTGCTCAGTAGCTGGGTTACAAGGTTTTCCAGTATGAAAAACAGAAAAGAAAAAAAAAAAAGAGCACTCTTATTAGGCCATAAAATAAATATAAACTACTAGCACTGTGACTAGTCGATCTGAGATTATGGTCAGAAAGGTCATTGTGTTTTTCCTAGTGGTTACAGATCATTAATTTGAAATAACTATTCTGCGGGTCTGGAGAGGGTCCTCACCATTTAGCTAAGTCAGCCAGCTTTCCAGAGACAGAAGAAAAATTAGTATCACGCAATAAATTATCTTTCCTGTCAAGTTTCCAGTCTTTAGCAGCTGAAGTTCCCACCTCTGCGCAGATGCATTTCATGGCGTGGAAGCAAGCTCCAACTTGCCCAGCGTTCAGTTAAACAAGAGCAGGAAGGCCAGCTCCTTCTAAGATCTGGCTTGCCCATACTTAATAATGTGTTTAGATAGCAGTGATTGCAGCCTGTCCTCTGTTATGCTCCACAACTGCTGCAGAACCAGAGCAGTTCCAGGAGCAAATGAGAGCGCTGAGTACTCTACAAGGCAGTAAACACTGAAAACATGCCTTTGCCTGCTGTGTAATCTACCCCGTCTGGTACTGAGGCAGTTGAAGAGAGTTTGCACAGTGTGTTCATCTGGCTCTGCCAGGTTGCCAGCAAGAGGACAGTAGCCCATCTCCCAGGCCATCAATGCTGATGCCTTCAGCACTGGAAAGTTAGCTTTGCCATCTTTACACTTTCAGGTTGGCTCTTTGTCTCCGAAAAAAAATCAGACCGCCTCAGCATACGAGAATTAGCGCAGCATAAACCTGCAGATCCCTTGGCTGGAATGGCTCTTCTGCAGCATCCTGAAGCTTCGGCCCTGCCATCTCACGTAATGTCAGCTTTGTATACTGCAACCCCTTCTTAACATCCTTCTAACTCAGTTTTCACTCTGCCTTTTGAGCTGTATTTCCCAATGCTCCGTGCTGGGGGCTACACCTCTCACACTGAGGCCCAGACAGAATCTGCAAGAATTTCTGAACTAAAAGGTTGTGCAGGTTGTCCAAGAAATTAAATCCCTGAAATGACAGCAGTGAGTACTACAGTCATTTGCTTTCTCTGCATGTATTCAGCACGTATTCCTGCACAAAACTGAAACACTGTGTTTGTCCTCATGAGCCTGGCAGTGCGGAGGCACTGCCAGGCTCTTCGGAAGAGCACTCTGCAAACACGCCTATAAGTCGTTTCTGCTTCCCCTGAGCTCCTTGCCCTGCTTTGTGTGAATAATCTACGCTTTCTTTCCTCTGCCACTGATGAGGCTCTCACTCTTTGAGAGCCAAAAAGCCACCCACTGAGGCTTTCTCCATTAGGCCATAAATACACTTGAGCTGCTGGAATCTGTTTTGTAAATAGACAGTTAAAATGAAGAAGAAAGAAAAAAAAATCTCTGTTCAGCTTTGCATTGTCAGAGCCCAAAGACAGCTGTCTTGAGGGTCTCAATCCTGCACATCATGAGAAGCTTCTGAAAAGCGCTGAGCACCTTCATCTGTAAAGAACTTAATTGGAGATAAAGGTAGTAAAGCACCTTCAGCACTCCCACTGGATGAAGCCATGTGTTATTGGAACTCCTACTGATTTCTGTCATCATAGCAATTGGTTTTGAGAATAAGTAAGGAAAAAAGTCTCCCACTGACACCAGTGGGAATCCTGGGCACATACAGGGAACAAAACGTTATGGTTGAGATCGTCTCTGGATATGAGAACAGTCTTTTATTTGGCTTATGCAAATTATACATACAAATTATGCAAATAATTACCAAGTTAGTCTGGTTGACTGTATAATAATAACAATAATAATTATTACTGTCATTACCAATGTTGATACTTTTTGTCACTGTTGTTGTTATTCACATTTATTCCAGTTGTGCCTTGGGGCCAGCCAAGAACAGCGTCCATTGATGTTGCATGCAGAAAAGCAGTTGCTGCCTCAAAAAGTTTACAAACAGACCCAAAAGGAAAGAGAGGGAGGAAGGGAGCTCAGAAGTAGAGCACACAGCTGGGGACGACTCAGTTTCCACCAGCATTTTTTTCTCAGATTCAGTGGGAGATAAGAGTGCTGGGGAGGGAGCAGGGCAGAAAGCCAAGGCAGGGCAGGTATGGAAGGACAGCGAGGAAGAGAGTCAAGGCCAACACTTTTGGATTTCTTTTGCATTTTTCTACCAAGACCACACGGGTGTTAACATCCTGGTGTGTGTGACAGATGCATCCACTCCTTGGATCTGGATATGTAGGAAATCCATGGGAAGTGTCCACCCAGAAAAGTTTCATTTTTCTGACTTGGATCAGTGCAGAAATCCCCTAATTGCCAGGTCATGCTTCTTCTTGCATGGTCTGAGATTTCTGGCTGCTACTTCTTTGCCTATAAGTACAGCATGCTGATTCATGCTTATCTTCAAAATAACTGTGCTGCAGTGACAGCAAGGCTTCTCTGAGCCTGTTGTATTCACACCAAGAGAGAGAAGCAAAGAAAAAACAATTAATGATAGTGAGAACTGATCTGAAGCTTCTTCATTCTTCTGTCAGATTGTTCCCAGGTGCTTACTGACATGGAGAACAACTTGTTCCCAACCACCGCTCCCTTCCCAAAGTAATTTCGTTGCTTCTCCTGACCCTCCAGTAGCTTCACCAACTACTTTTGTGGTAGTAAATAAAACAAGCAGTGGCCTGTTCTCCGAGCTTCATGGCATGCAACATAGCCCATGCGCTCAACTCTGTGTCAGGATGCAGACCTTGTCCATGCTGTGCCTGGCAGAGCACACCGAGGCAGGAACAGGCTGCATTGTCTCAGGCTAGGGCCTGCTCCATGCTTTGACCTTGATCCATTTATGAATAGAGCCACTAAATGTGTTGCCTTTGCTAGAGCTCTGCTGCTGTTTCTCCTTCTTGCCAATTTCAGAGTGCTTATTCACTGTTACCTGGAACAAATAAAAAAAAAAAACATGCAAGTTATTTGTTCCCCCGAATAATTCAAGGAGTGGTCTCATTACTTGAGCTGTGGAGATAACTGAGCAGTCTTCTTGCATTTTGCTACAAGTACATGCAACATCTAACGGCTTTTCACCAGCAAGGCTTTCAATTACAGGAATGTAAATCCAGACAAACTGCACTGAAGTCAAGTTTTTTATTCTTAATACATACCCTTATAATTTAAAGCACTGTAGCTGCATTGTGCTGGAAAAATTGAGGAACTTTTCAAATGTCAAAAGTTTGAATTTCTCAAAATGACATATGTGGCTAAGATTTCCTGTGTGAAGTACAAATTATAGAAATGTTTCTGCAGAGCTGAAATGCCAGAAACCAATTTTTTTGGTCTGCATTTCAACAGTTATTCCTGTCCTGTTTTAAATTTTCAGAAAGTAATAAGGATGAATGAACCGTTCCCTTTATTTTTCAGTCTCTCTGAAAAATATTTTTCAGTCTTCATTAACTTTTGTCTTCTCTGTTCTCTCCTCTGTTCTGACAGTCTCTTATTACCGCAATATGAAGTCATTTATTACCAGCTTGAATCAAACTTTCAAAACTACAATGTTCAAGTGAGTCCTACGTTAGGCATGAGCTAGGCTATTCAAAATACATCATCATTTGATTGCCTAAGAGCATTTAGAATGAGAGAAGTGTGTAACAACAGTTTTTTCTGAGAAGATTTCCCATAATCAGAAAACATCTTTTTATTTGTGTTAGTAGGATGTGGGGAGCTCACAATTGCATATCGTAACCTGCCATTCTTAAAAGTCCCATATTTGTTTTGGAAGACTTTGTGTCAGTCATGGGAGGGATAAGACAGATGAATATGAGGAAATAGTTGAAAGGTTCAGCTTCCACTAGAATACATCTGAATGGCCTTGAGTTGACAGATATGAAAGGACAATTGTTTAACAACTTCCTTTCTACCAAGAGACAATATTCCAAGCCCCTGTGAAATACAATACACCATACAATACAAACACAATACAATAATGCTTAGCAAATGAAATAATTGGGATAAGAATATTTGGATAGCTGGCCTTATTCTCTTGATTTTTACTTGTCCAGAAATGTTGGCTAGATTTGAGCTTAAAAATGTCTTAGTTAATTTAAATCTCTATTGCTGTTATCCCTGACTGAGCCTCCTGGTAAGTTGAGTAGGTTTCCTAGTTTCACAGAATAGTTTTGCTTACTGGAAAGTTATTTATCTTGGCCATTAAGAAATTCTGTATCTCAAGTAGACCTTTTCAGATTGAAAATGCAAAATGTGAAAAAAAGACTGTGAAAAACATTCCTTTGAATAAAAAGAGCAGAGGAAATTCCAGGTTGTCAGATCCCTGTAAAATAGGAAGATATCCGTATTCTCTACATTCATCCTGTTGCCACAGATCTCTTCAATAACAGTTTGTATTTAGTGATGAGGCAAGGAGGCAGAGAAAGACAAGAGCATTCAGTAGGTGCATGATTGAGTTGGTCACATCCCCAGATCTCAGTTTGGTCAGGGAGTGTCTTGGTTGCATGTCTAGATGCCATTTCTATGTCTTCTATTACTCCCAGTCGTACAGTTGGTTTGAAATACAATTATGGATGAAACAAGATGGAGTGCCAGAGCAGGAGATCTATCATTATATTCCTTATAGTCTAGGCATACGTACAGCAGGCCAGAGGTAAAGAGGTGTAGCCCTGTCCTTTATTACTGATCCAGGGGGCTTGTATTTCTGCAGACTATTGCATCATGGCTATGCACCTAAACAACTTCTCTGGTTGAATTAAGACCATCAGTTCCACCATCACCCTCATACCACATTCACATTCAGTGCTGGCTGTTTCAAGAACTTACTATACTTTTCACCCCACAGCCTACGGCAATAGATTTCTCTATTGTTGTTCCTTTCCACATCTCATCAAAACTCAAAGAGCTGATGAGGTAAATATCAGTTTACTTTTGCACCACTACCACAAAACATGATGTATATTAGATGTATAGCATTCATCCCATCAGATTGCTCGATGGGGTAAATTGAATGAATTTGAATACACCATATAAATAATTTTTTTTTTTCTCTTTATTTAGTCAATGCTATATCCAAACTGAGTAATGTCACAACCACATGTAATAATTAGCTTGAAATAAGGGTAATTCTAAAATAGGAAGGAAAAAAATCTCAGCATACTGCTGACTGAATTCTCTATTTGGGAAACTTTTATTATGAGAGTCTTTATTGTCAGCCTGGCAGGAAAACAGAGCTGTACTTGCATACAGGAATTACAGCATGTAGATGGTAAGTTTTAAGGTCAATTACAAATTACAGTGAATATATTTGCATATTGCCTAGTGACTGAATATGAATCTACTATCATGAGCCCCTGTTCAAGATCCTTATTCTCCAATTGGCTCTACCTGTTCCATTTCAGTATACTATCTGGTTATACAATTATACTGTGAACAATATACCATGATGAAGAATAATAAGGTCGAAATTAATTCTCCCAGTGGTGTTTTCACTGCATGTTCACCTTTGTGGCAACAGTGAAAATCTGTAGCTTATTTTAGATGCTAGAAATAGATATTTAAATTTATGTTAAGCAGCTTGAATTAAAAAAAAAAAAAAATCCACTATTCTTTTTCAAGTTGCCTTGCTTCCACCATTCTCAGCTATTTTATTTTCCAAAAAATGTTTATCTTATGTATTTGAAAAAAATAACATTTTACCCTAAAGCATTTTTTCAAGATTAATAACATAACCAAACATCATACCATTTTTCTTGGCAACAATCAGGAACTCTTTTAATTCCTGAATTTTATCAGTTCAGCTCAATTCAGCAGCACTTTATTTTTGATGTGAAGAGCCAAAGAAAGATACTCAGACTATAAAAGAGATGAACACCCTCAGGTACTTGTCATAGTGAGAAGAAATCATGCACAGAAAGTATAGCTTTGCCTCGTATGTCCATTTATCAGGAAAGTCCAGTCTTGGACACAGATCACTGCTTTATAAATGGATAATCAGTTGTCTAAAATACTGTGGTGGAAATAACTCTTAAGAGATATCCTGAACTTTTTTTTCTGTTGATTTTCATTCCTGGAATAAAACTGGAATAAACATAGGGATTTTATCCTGAATTTTATAGCTAGAGAATTTAAGGCAAGAGAGTTAGAGATCTGGTGAATGTAGACGTCTCCTGGGAAAGAAACAAAGAAAGGAAAGTATCAACGAATAAAAATGATTGCATGGGTAAACAGAAAGATCTGCCTGATTCTACAAGGGGATGGCAAAGAACAGAAAACAAAACTCATTAATGGCAGCAAAACATTATCAGATCGCTATCAAAGCATCTTACCAGAGGTAAGTTATCATCATGAATCTTATATAGAGAGTATATAAGAAAAGCTTAATTTAGTTCAAGATATACGTACAGGCTTGAGCAATGTTATAGGTGTACTCTATCCTTTTCATAATCCTAAGGGAGAAGAAATACTTAGTGGAGGCCCACTACAGAAAAAAACGTAAAATGTGACATCAGCATGAAAGACTGGAAAAAACAGAGTCTTAAGTGTAAGATAAATGTTAGCCTGGTTCTTATCTTTCAGGACAAATAGAGCATCATTCTAGACAGGTACTTTTGACAGTTCTTAGTCGCTAACCCTCTCATCCCCACTACAGGGAGGCTCAGTTAATGGTTTTGATAACTGCATGGGTGCAATGCCAGCAGCTCTATCTGTGTGAAGGTGTCCGTGATGAGGATACAGCTGATCTCAATTCTACTTTCATACTTCTTCCAGTGACTTGCTGTATGACCTTGAGTGAGGAACTTCTGCACACTGTTATTCCCAATGGGATAAAGAGATAATGATGTCTACCCACCTGGTAATGAGATTTGAAGGCTGCTGATAAAGTGCAGGCCAAATTCTTGGTATTATCAGCACTTATGTGACTTCAGCAGAGTCAATCAGTTAATCTTTGCAGGGAGCAGGAGCTAGGATGGAAAGCAGTAATTGGAAGTAAAAGCAGCTGATACAGAAGGCTGGCTGCTTAATGTGGTATTCTAAGCACTGAACAGTATCACAGAGAAGTTTACATGTGTCCTGTGTACCTCATTATGACTCAGATAAGGAGAAAGAATCTTACTGAGCAAAAAGGCAGTTGCCTTTATTTCTTCCATCCACGTGTTCCTCTTCTGACAATTCACCTTTGGAATCCATAGTTTTTTCTCTGACATACTCCTCTGATATTTTTTATGTGGGCCAACTATTGGTTAAGAGAATGCTGTACTTACTTTTAATATTAGATCATCTTTGTCAGCAAAACATACTTCATATAAAGGCATAGACTTGATACATATCAAGAAAAAGCCAGAATGTTTTGATAATACAAAATTCCAAGAGAAGTTGCCGCTCAAGTTTCATTTCCTACTCATTTATTATGTATTTTCAATGGAAACTCAAGAAAATCCTGCCACCTTTCTCATTATGTCCATAATCACACCAAAACTTTTATTTTCAAGTATAGATTATCCCTATATGAATACATGAATTACTTTTTGCAAGCTTTGGCTTGCTCATTAAGAAAATGTACACTCTTATGCCGGAAAGAGGAAAGATCCATCCCATTGAATCTGGTCCCAGTATTCAGGTGTCTTTCTCTGCAAGGATTTCAAATGCTGGAATCAGAACTAAGAGCAAAAAATGCTGTTATTTCAAGACAGTGTAAACCTATGATTATAACAGGTGTAATCTTTACTTTTACACAAATATTGGTGGGGATTCCAGCAAGAGAGACTTCCCTCTAGAAGTCATCCAGTTGCTCTTTTATTTGAAATGTGTATGAAACTGGTGTGATTTTATTTTTTGTTTTAATAAAATCTCAAAGAGGGTTTACTTAACTGGAAAATAATTCTAAGGAAATTGAATACTGCATTTCTACAGCAGTCTTCATGGCAGGATTTCTATAGCCTCCAAGTGCTTACAGAAGAGTGAACAATTTTGTACTCTATCAGTTTTTTGTCTTTTGCAGAGCCCATAGATCTGGATTTTCTTTTGGGTGAGCAAGTATATATACATTGACATGGATAAAAAAGTAGCTTTTTATCCATGGTATGTTTCTATGATATGATTTTTTTTTTTTTTTTTTTTTTTGCATCTTCTGTTTTTATTACATTTAGCAGAAATGTTCTAACATTAAAAAATAAGGATACATGTTTTGCACTATTTTTTTTTTAACATACTTTTAATGCTACCAAGCCAGGGGGAAATAAAATAGAAAACATGAAAACATGATGAGACAAGATTATGTAAAGACCAGTTTGCCTAGCAATATCACTTTTTTTTTTTTTTTTTTTTTTTTTGTGAAAGTGCAAAGGATATAATGATCTGTTTTCTGGTAAAAAGGACTTAATGCACTGGTTTCCAGTTGTCAGCATGACAGTACGGAGGGATAGGCTGCAGATCATCATTACATATTATGCAACTTCAATGATATCCACTCTGTGACAAGGATTCTATAAATGCAATGAGCATTTCAAAAACAGATACATTAGAGAACTGGAAGAGACATTTGGCATATATCTACAAGTTTAATTGGACATAAGTCAAATAAAGTCACTACCCATCTAGAGAATTGGAGGCACAAAGAACCATGCATTTTCTGTAGTTTTGATAACTCAAAACCCTTAGAAGAATAGAGCAGCTCATGAGAAAAGAGAGCAGATGTGTTTTAGCAAATATGTTCATCTGCGGGATATTTTGACTCCTCATGCAAAAATTAGTGACTTTGCAACGTACTCTGTCTCAATTCCAGCATTAAGACTATTATGGCTTGACCAGTTAGGGCATTGTTTTTGTGTTTTTTTTGGTTGTTTGTTTTTTGTAAACCTTGTCCAAATCAAATTCTTACATGGGAAAGCAGCAATGTGAAGTATTAAACATATCCTTCCTGTTAGAATTAATGGCAGCTTTGTGAGTAATTTAACTGAAGAAGGATTTAGCCAAACTGGGAAAGAAAACTATACTGAAGTTTTGCTACATTTTTTTTTAAATTTTTTTTTTTTGTTTGTTTTCATTCTCAGAAGGCCTAATACACAGAGAAAATTTTATTTCCTGCAAAACTTTCTGAGTGCATGAAGCCCCTCTAATAATCTAAAAAGGAAAACCGTGGAGCATAAAAGTGATCAGTGTCAGAGTGGTGATGCTGTAAGCACTAAGGGCTAGTTATGCAGTACAGAGCACAAGGATAGAGGGGGAAAAGAGGCAGACCAGAGGAAACCAGCTGGTGTTCTCATCTGTGCATTACTTTAGAATCATTGACACAACCAGACATAATGATTTATCTAGGAGAAAATAGCCTGGTACTAGATATAGAACTCAACCTCATTAAGAAAGAGATGCATATGATATCCTTGAGGCAGACAATATAAAATGGATCTAGAAGAAGAACTGTCAAATTATGCTTAAAGGGAGTTAAAAAAAAAAAAAAAAGATACAATTGAAAAAGCTTAGATAGAACAGAGATTTGATAATGTGGCACTTCAGGCTTAAGAGTATTAAAATATTGTCTAAGATGTATTAGTTCTTTGTGTTAGCAAACCCAAAAGGCTTACACCTATTCATTAGATATCTCAGCACATGTAATAAGTGCAAGCTTACTGGGCCCTTTGAAGAACCACCTGACATGATGGGTTTTCTTCTTCCCCGTGAAAATCCGTTACAGACAGAAAAATCAACACTGATGTCTTATCACTCATTGGATAGCAGTATAATTGACCCTAAAGTTATCACTTGCCTGTAAAGGCAAGTTTCACAAAGCAGGAGGAAAGACAAGTAGGTAGGAAAAAATTAACCCATTCTGGAATACAGTAAAAAGCCATCCTAAATCATGATTTCTGCCCATCAGGGGTTAACTTGTTTCTGTAGCTACTGGTTGAAATGAAGGGAATGAAGTTGCTTCGAAAAGACTGTGACTGATGAGCGCTGACCTTTGATGTTTGACTGATTTAGTACTCTTTGCTGGTATTTACTATTTAGCATTATTGACAAAGTAGGAACGAAAAAAAATGCCTGTCTGCCATCTCAAATTAGTGAACGCTACAAACTTCAAAAGATATAATGTTCTATGGAGACCAATGAGGCATTGGACAATATTAGTAGATTTTCATGTCAAACATTTTTGGAAAAGAAACAGATTAATAACAGATTAATATGGAGCAGGCATTATGCAGTTTAAAAATAAATTTCCTGTTATTAGAGTAGGTCACTATTACAGGATGTTTGCTATGTAGAATAAACCTTTGGGGATAGCAATCATATTGGACAGAGAGCAGATTGTGACAGCAATAATAAAGTGTGCAGTTACAACAGTGTGGGAAAAGGCAGAAGAAAGAAAAAACTACAGCACTGTGTATTCTTAACATAGAAATCCACATCAAGCTATAACCTTAAATAATTGCAAGTGTTGGAAGTATTTTCTTACAGTTCCCTTGTCTGTAAGCATCAAAAAGAAAGCAAGCTTTTAAGAATACATCTCATTGTACATTTTTTATTTCCCAATAAGTACCAGACTTAGAATCTATGTGCAGTAGTGACAAAAACTCCATGTCACACTATTGATTAGTGCCAGCATATAAATGCACCAAGACAATAAACTAAATGCCAAGACCTTTCTGACAAAGCCTAAAGGGAAAGCTTTATTGGATGCTAGATCCTAAAACATCTTATTTGTTCTTGTTGTACACCAAAAATGAGAATACTGCAGCCTCCTAGCTGCCTTAGTGACCAGAAACAGCAAGGGGTTCTCTGTTGGCTTTTAATACCACAGCAAAAGCGTTACCATGAAGTTGAGACAGCCACGGCAGGATAAGACTACAAACATGCAAGATGTTAGAGAGCTATCTCAGCAACTTGACTTGCAGCCAGATGCAAACAGGAAACTAGTACAGCTGTTTGTATCTGCTGGTGTCGTTATTTTCTTTATGTGTTCCTCCCTCCTCCCCCCCATGTGTCATCCTGGTATCAAGGCACCTCTATTCAGAGCATCTAAACTAATCTTCTGCACCAATTCATGTTTCGTAGAGTTATCTTAGGAAAGAAGCCATCACGTTTGGGGTCTTGCAAAATCAAGATTACTGCTGCTCTGAGCCATGTTTTTATGCAAAGTTGAAAATTAGAAGAAATCAACTGCCACATAAAAGCTGTCTTCTGTCTGTGATCTTTCCTCTCATCAGCCTGGAGAAGAGAAGGCTCGAGGGGGACCTTATAGTGTTGTTCCAGTACCAGAAGGGAGGCTACAGGAAAGCTGGGGAGGGACTTTTTATAGGAGCAGGTAGTAACAGGATGAGGAGAAATGGTTCTAAACTGGAAGAGGGCAGATTTAGACTAGACCTCAGGAAGAAATTATTTACTGTGAGAGTGGTAAGACATTGGAACAAGTTGCCCAGAGAGGTTGTGAATACCCCCTCCGGAAGCATTCAAGGCCAGGCCGGATGGGGCTGTGAGCAATTTGGTCTAGAGGGAGGTGTCCCTGCCTATAGCAAGGGCTTGGAACTAGATGATCTTAAAGATTCCTTCCAACCCAAACCATTCTATGATTCTATGTGTCAGTGACAGAAACAACCAACACTTTTCTCCTTCAGTGACACCTTCATGAGGGTTAATCACCTCCTACCTACTGCTGTGGTTTTGATAACATAAATACTTTATAACAGTGACTTCGGATTTTTTCATGAGGACAGTGCAGTGCAGGACACTGTGTCTGGATAAAAGTCTTGGGGTTTAGTATACTAATTTATACTGATCCCTAGTGCTAAACTAACCAGCCTGTAACAAGTAAGAGAAATGAATCAAGAAGGTCTACATTAGTCTGGTGTGAGCTTCTACCACATCAGGCAGTACCTTAAACAAATGGAAAAATTAGGCATTGGTCATCACATAGGCTCAGTACAAAAAAGTGCAGCACTCTTATTTCCTGACTGATGACAAGACAACTTAATGGTTCCATTATCACTCTATGTATCTTCATTTAAAAGAAGCACTGTTTAAGCAATTTCAACTGTATTTACATAAGACGGAATGTGATTAGTCAGTGAACATCTGCTTAAAGTGAATGAAGATTTATTATACACAACCTCAGCTCCCTGACTTTAGCCAGTTATGCAGATACATGGACACAACTCAGTCCAAGCAGGAGGCAGATGAACTGTATTCTTAAGACATCCTAGTGTCATTATTTGAGGGACTCTCAGCTGTGTAATACTGCCCTAATAACACAGCCCCTCTGAAACATCTATTCCAAATCAAAACAGAACTTCTGTACACACTTATTCTGTGATTCTTGGGGTGTATCATGCTATTGCAAAATACCTCTTATGTTTTTTCTTGACACAGGCTTGGCTCCACTTGCACAGTGGAGCATAGTCTCCACTCTTTATGGAAATATTTCTATATCAGTAGGACTATTAATTTAAAACTATCATGGCAGGGATATTTTTCTTTAAAAGAGGAACCCATTGCTGATGGTGGCACTTGAATACACTGGTCCAAGGAGAGGTGTCAGTGTGTTGGATTCTCCGAGGTATCTGGGCTTCTCTGTGTCATTTACGTAGAATTGTTTGAGTTTAAAGAACCTTTAAAGGTCCAGCTATTTCGGTCTTAACTTTTTACTTGGCATTACTCCTCTTGCAGGGTCCTGATGCATTATGAGAAGTGGGAGGAGTGGTTATGGATGTCACACCCACCTTCTTCCCCACTGCCTAAGCAAGCTGTGCTAGTTATTTCTCATCACAACAAAACAGCCTAAAGCCTAATCTGCTTTTTGCCAAGGACTGGTGTAGGCAGTGCCCACCACAGGCAACACAAAACGCTGACCTCTGCCATTCTGTTCTCATAACTTGCAAAGAAGATCAGCTGGTCCAGGAGCCTGGCCAGCATGTGACAAGAGAGAATGAGGAGTTAAGTGTTCCCTTCCTCTCACAGATATCTGAAATTCATTTGGCCACTCCATGGCTGGAAGCCATTGCACCTGTGAGTACATCCCAGGGGGTCACTGTGGCCTGTCTGCCTCAAAATGTCAAAAAAACGGCAGATTCTGCAGTGGGAAAGTGAAGAATAACAGAGTCTGCACCACTGGATTTTCATTTTGGATCGTAAAACACTATTTATTTTCCTTTAATTATAGAGCAATCATGCTCCTCTGAAGCAGGGCTTGCAGATTTGACTATAACTTCTCACTTAATTGGATGTTTGTGAATGTAAAGGTTTCTACCATGACTTGTGGAATGAAACAAAAACACCATTTCTACTTTAATTTAATTCTCCTATTTCCACCCATTCTCTCACAATCAGGTTTCCTTGATATGCTTAATCTTTTGCAATGGTTTCCATGGCAACTCTTTTCATTGTGGTGCCACCAAGGACTCCTGTAATCAGGAAGCCCAACTTTGCCAGGGGATCGGTGTGGCCTTTTTCCCTCCAGTGCTGCTGTGGCACACCCCAGCAGCACCGCTGCTTCATCCTGACCTTCCCCACTCTCACACCCAAAAGCAAGGGCAGGCAGCCCGCCATCAGATGTTGTTAAGGTTTTATGATTACTGCTGCAGCCAGGCTCCCTTCTCAAGACCTGCTATGCATCGCTGGCTGGTGTTCATCCCCAGCACATTTCCATCACTGAGGTGAGATTCTCATAGCCTTTCATGCTCAGAAATCCAAAATGCGATCCTTGCTCTAGTGACCAAAGCTAGAAAATAGGCTGTCTACAAAGCACAGCATCTGTATAGTGTTCAATTACACAAAGCAACCTCTTCTGCACAGCACAATACCCCAGCTGTAGTGTACGGTGTGTTAATTATCCCATACTGTACTGCACAGGTCCGTAGCAGTAATATACAGATACATAAATTAACTCCTGCTGTACAGCACAAAGCCATAGCTGTAGTATACAGCTGTATAAAAATAGCTGATGCCAGGCTGCGCTGGCTCCAGCAGTGTTTGGATTATACATTGCAAGAACTATACTTTGTTGCTCTAATTTCCTTCCTCCAATTTACCACCTCCTCCCCCTGACCAACCCACTCTGAGGAATGGGCTGTGTGACTGGCAAATCAAACATTATTATTAATCACTGTAATTACTTTTCTTGGCCCAATTGCAGAGCCTGGGAAGCTAACCACAGTCTCTAGAGCGCAAACTTAACTACAACATATTTCTGAGCCACCATTACCTCATTGTTAGTCATTTTTAACCAGAAAGAATTCTCAAACAGTTGTGTTTTTTTCCTCCAAACCTCTCAAACCACGTTCGCTGCACAGATCAGCGTGAGAATCTCTGCATATGTATCACTCTGCTTCCAGCTAACCATTGCCTTTGCCAAAACCTCAAGTGTTCAGGCAGAAGGATAGGCAAGCATTTCTTTTTCCTCTACTCACACTTGGCGTGAGCAATTTAAACGCAACAACACTATATTGTTTTCTACTGCAGAGTAGATTGGTCATATTTTAAGAAATAGTAATAAAAAATATTGCATTCAGCTACTGCTTCTGTTCAAGTCTAACAGCGGGAAAACATTTTGTTTACTAATTACACCCACTTTGAATGCCCACATAATGATAAACACTTCTGAAACACAGCAGCTGAAACACTTTTCAGAAACATAATGACTAATTGATGACTGTAAGGTCACTAAATACAGAAAGTTACTTGAAAAGAGAGCCTCTGCAGTCTCCCTGCTCTTACATCTCAACACTAGCTCCCCATACGCAGAGAGGACCACGGTGCTAGCTCTTCCCACCCCATCCTGTGCATCCATCTGCACCCATCTTCGGCTGCTCTAAGAACTGGCTCTTGTTTGCAGGGTTCTTCTCTGGTAGCTCAGCTCACTTTGCCCCCACACAGGTACTGATGATAACTGGAGACAACGGCGAGAGAAAGAGTGGCTACATAGAGGGAGATGGGTTAAAGGAGAGCTCTTCTTTCAGCTGCATCCTTATTTTTTGAAGGAGCCCCAGGTGATGGGTGACAGTGTGATTCATCACTCCAAGATGAGGGATTTGGGAAAGAGCAGAAAAGCTGAACGCCTCTCTCTCATTTTATGCCTCACTCTTCTTGCTATACATTTTTCTTGCTATACAATACTGCATATTAATTAAAAAGAAACAGACAGTGAAAAGGAAAACTTCTGTGATTGCTCCTTGTATGACTTGAATATCATAATCTTTTCTCAGATTAGTTTATTCTTTCTTCAGGGACTCACAACACTGCTTTATGAGTGAGAAAAGATCTACATTTTCCCACAGTGCAATCCAAGAGAGGAAGTGCTCAAACCTGCTTATAGCTTGAGCTCAATTTGTACCTGGTGTTGTCCATATTATAATAGAAAGATTACAGATGTGTGGCAACATCATAGCCCTTCGCAGTCACCCAGTGAATGCAGTTACTATGTGGCTATGTAAATGATGGTGTTTTTCAACCTCTGCACTTCACATCTGCTGAGCAGAGAGGACTGGTGATTGCAGAGCAGTTGGGTGAGGGGAGGAGGAGACAACCACGGGTTTTTCAGCCAGCTTTTCTCAGCAATCATGATCAAGCAGAAGGAGTATTAGTTCTCATCATCTTTATACAGGCAGAGGTACGCAGGTTATGGCTAATTGTCAGCTACCTGTGAGCACTTGAATTAAAACTCTGCAGCCTCTGTGATTTTTTTATTTTTTTCCAATGCTTCAGCAGTCATTTGCAAATGCATGAAGTGGCAGGTGAGTGCTGCAAACTTCTCTTCTTGTCCATGGGGAAAAGCAACCGGCAAGGAGAGCAGATCCCAGCTGGAGCAGTCAGGCAAAGAGGGAGAACTCCAGAAGCAGCCCTTCCTGTGGTACAGCTGTGCCCCATTGGATGTCTATCCAGAGGAAAGGGGGGGATTTGAAGCTCCAGGGACTAAAAAAATGGGGAGAGTTTTGGAGTTTTGTAATCATTACATAAAGGGCTATGTCCTTAGCTTCAGGGCATAGCATGGAGGATACCTGCTGCTCTTTTTATAAAAGGATTATGAGGAGAAAATGTCTTTCTGAGGCATGTGGTTCTGTAGCTCGGCGTGGCAAACGGCATGGCTTGCTGTAGATGCTCCCCTTTGGCAAAGACTGAACTCAAAGCAAAAAGTTACCACAGCATCACAGTTACAGAGAGCTTTACCAAGCACTGAGCCAAAAACGCTGTACTTGTGTATTCACCATGGTGGCATGGTGTGTATGTAGCGTGAGGCAGATGATTATTCTCACTTAGAAAGAAGTATGTACAAGAAAGACAGAGCAGTAGTTGTTCCTTTGTGTATGAGGCGCACCAAAGGTTCTTGGGTTAAACTTTGCCAAGAACAGCTAAGCCACTGGGAGTAAGCTCAAAAGGGGAAACACTGAATTAAACTTCAGTACGGATCAGTTAAGGTAGGCCTACAAGCCAAATCTTGCAAAAAAATTTTATTTGGAAAAGATATCTCTTCATGAAAATGTTCTAACTTCCGTCCATCTTAGAACTTGTATTCAAATAATTGCTGGTTTTAGTTAGAAAATAATCTTTTCTAACTAAGTAAGATTGTTTTTCTTCCCTAGTCACCATGAAATAGTGAGAATTAATGCCGTGGCTTAAATGGGACAAGGAAATGTTCCAGGGTTTGATTATTTATTTTCATTTTTTATTTTTACCAAAGCAGTATGGACCTGAAAGTCCAGTAAAAGTGCATGCATATTTCACCTTTGTTTTGCAGTTGTAAATATTTGTATTTAGCTTCTAAACACATGAATGAAAACACCATGACTACCTATATAATAAATGTTTTTGTAATTATTTACAGGCATGAAATTTTATCTGCAAGAAGAGAACTCAGTGCTGGAATTCTGAGCCTAGAAAAATTAGTAACGAATGTTCCAGTTACTATTTCCCAAACATTCCTCTTCTGCAGTCTTGGCCTAGCTTTTCTGTTTTAGTGCTCACATTTTGGATGAGGCACCTGCGGGAGTACTTTCTGCTCTAAAATGGAAATTTTTCTGTAGCACAGCAGAAGAAATTAGCTCAGACATTTTAATGAGCCCAAAATACACACAGCCACTCAGCCTGTAGATACAGGAGTCGTCATTCAAGTAGTCCTAACTGCTGTTTTGCTTTGGTTTTCTGCCATGGCTGTAACAGGATCGTACCTTTAGCCTTACCTCACTGCTTGGGTTCTCAAACAGCAAGAGCCCCAGCCAAGACCTCAGCCATGGTTGTGGGAGTGTTTTGTGTCCAGACACCCTGAGCTGAAGGACCTTGCAGTGTACTCACAGCGTCCAGCTCTTGGCATGTTTTTTGTTCATCCCAAATCCTGACAAGCCCTCAGCTAAGTCCACATGCACGCACCTTGTGCACACCTTGATGAAGCTTTCTCTCCATTTTCCATGCTCATTTTTCTTGGATTTCCTGCTAGGTTAAGTCAGCAGGAAAACTGACAGCAGCAGCAGAGCAGAGCACCGGATGAGATTGCTCCTTGTTTGCTCTTCCTGCTGCTGCTGTGTCAGCTGTCCCCTGCATCCCAGCAAAGGCACAAGGAAAGCTGCAAGCACTTTCTGCTGCAGTCTCTCCTTTCCTCCATACACCCTCCCTTTCAGCAGCCCTCTGCAAGGAAGGAATTCAGGCCATTAACTAATTTATCAACATTTACCTTAGAAGTATTAGCTAATTAAATAACCACTTCTTTACCATTTACTGCATATCTCTAGCAAAACTTTTTCTAGCTTGATAAAATATCTCGAAGGGGCTTAGTTTCCCAGTCATTCATTCCATTTGGTTTTATCTGTGTTTATTTTCGTTTCTCCACCAAGAGATATACAAAGCAACGAAAACAAGCTGCAAATCCACATACTTCTCTTTGTACTCTTTGATCCTTAAGACAAATGTACAGTTATTATAACAGTTATCAGACACTTAAAATCTAAGCATTGCTAATGGATTTTTTTTTTCCTCTTTCTCCTTTCCTCTCTTCATAATTTATGCAACATTTGTTCACGGGAGTGCAGCTCTGGCTGAGGCAGCAGTATAAAGTAACTTACCTGAAGCAAAATAATAACGGATCTTTAGGGAGACCCCACCATAAAAGGAGCCAAGATTAAGGAAAGCAGAAGTTTACAAAGCTGGACTGAAAAGAATCCAAGCAAAACATGCATACACCAGCTACTTCGTTCCAAAGGAGGCAGGTGGCAGGCTTACGTCCTCTTGTTCTTCAGCTACCCATTTCCTTTTGTGGTCATTTTTCATATGAGTTGCTTCCTTTTCTTGCAAGCCAAAATCTGAATATATTCTTTCTGTACTGTGCTTGCAGTTTCTGACCCAGCTTACCCATAAAACAATTCAACCGCAGCTTCCTACGTTCCAAGTTTATCTTGCTTCTGCAATCACTTTCCTCTCCTCTCTTTTGGGTACTTCAGCATCAGGAGGATGTGGGCAAATCAAAGGGAACTAAGAGAAAACAAACTCAAGGAATTGAGAGTCTAAATGATGTTACATTAAAATATGGATAAATTATGACATGAAGAAATGGTATCTATCTGATAATATTTTATTCACTTATTTGGCATGAATCAGTAATTAAAGATGCTATCTTAGACTCACACTGTCTTAGCATTACATTAACAATACAACTGAATGACAGATGTATTCAAACAGTCAGCTTGGGAGTAGTTCAGTCAGCCAAATACATATAAACCTTCCTTCTGCTTCTCCAGTGTGTAGGAAATACAGACATACCTCTCTTTAAAAATCCTGCCAAACAGGTCTTCTTCAATATGGCCAGAAGGTTACTGGATTCAGACTATGTGAAACCACAGGAGAATGGAGTATACTGGTATTTAAACGTTGCAAACATTCAACAGGGAGTATTGAAAGTAATAAAGGAATGTATAGGTGGGGCTAGGCTAAAGGAAAGGAATCTCTCCGGAGAATATCAGAAAAACAAATATTAATAACGAGATAATCATCAAACGAAGCTGAAGATTGTCATGAAAATATTTTAAAGTAGAACAATTTAAACTGAAAAAACTGGAACTATAAGTAAAGCTCAACATTTCCTACTACTTTACAATTATTATTGTTTTTATTGGAACAAAGAGACAACAGGATAGAAAAATATGCTAGGACATGATCATGCAAATGACTACTTCTTATACAGTACTGAATAGGATCCATAATTGTTCTTGGTTCTAGATCATTGCTTTTATTATGACTGAATAATAGCTGGAGCAAAAATGGCTGAGGCTTAAATTTTCAGACAGAGAATATTTTGTGGTTGTGTATGTTCAGTTCCTAGGACAAGTAACCTATGATGCAATGATATTGTAGCTATGGGTTGTGTAAACTTTGTTCAGCTTTATGATACCCAATGTATACTTACACAAGCTGAATAATTAAATGATGCATCATATTTGTGAAAACGCCTTTTATTTTAGCCCAGAGGAAAATTCACAAGAACGTTCTTTTAGGTGCTCTTGCAAGTTTTCATGTTGTATCTGAGTGATAGCTCCTGCTGCCTTAGATATTAAGTCAATGTCATTTCAGAACAGATACATCCAAAAAGAAATGAGTCATATCTAAAAAAAAACCACCAAACCCAACTGTTCCATGTGTTCCAGAACTAGTGAAGTCTGGTTGCCTTTGGATTTATATTTTACATTTGCCAGAACCACTGATAACTACATTTCTTCCTAATCGCCCACCTACCGGTCCTTAAATCTTCTCCACATGTCCCAACCCAAACCATTACTATTTCCCAGAGTTTCCAAATCAAGTCCCTCCATTTGCTGCAGCTGCCTCCTACATTCCAGCACTTACTGAGATCCCTAGTGCCTCGTGAAGTATTTCTCATCCTCTTAGTTCCCCACAGTGTTGCTGTGACTTTCTGTCCTTCTTCACAAATTGGGGATCAGCTTTGTCACCTCATCTACGGCAGCCTGAGATTTGCTTGTTATCACAAAGGATCCTTTGCCAAACCTTGCCAACAGGCAGAGATGAAGGGATGGACAGTGCACCATATTCATTCTCTGTCACCACCTCTGTGGTTGGTGGCTGATTCAGGCAGAATGGTTTTCTGGCTGCCATGGTGTAGCTAGGAGCATGCTGACTGGGACAGCAGAGACTTAACACACTCTCCCAGATAGAATCCTTCTACAGGCATAGATAATCATAACACTTGCAGATGCTTGATATGTGTGAAACATTGGATCCTTTGTGAAATTTGCTAAATTTTATATGCACCTCATCCCTCCTTCCCTCTACAAAACCACATCTTGTCTGCTTGGTCAACAATTTAGCATAGCTATGTAAGAACTAATTAAAGATATTTATTTTCCCCAGAAAGGTACAACTATTTTCACAGGCCTAATGTATGTATATATATATATATATATATATATAATCCAGGTTGGCAATTTAAAGTTATTACTGGATTCATTAAAGTCTCAATATCCTACCTACTGCAGAGCTGCTGACAGGGCGAGATTTAGGCAAAATCAGTGGATCCAATTAAATCCAGAGGTCCATACATTGAGTACTTCCAGAGTGCAAATTATTGGTGACATTTCTAAACAGTGATTGACAGCTGAAGCCAGCACGTTTCCTATGCCACTTTGGAATGTCATTATGAACAGGGGAGGACTTTGCAATCTTACTATGATAGTAGGGGGGAAAAAAACAGTTTTCTGTATTTTAATCTCCTTAATTCTTCAGCAGATTATTTTTCTGGAAATACTGTACACTCCCAACACAGCTCAGGATTCTGATTTGTATCACAACTTTCTAAAGCTGTGATCTGCAAAGGGCCATCCCAAAACCTGGGGTTGTTAGATTTCTACTCATGCATAAGAAGCAGCTTCCTTCCTATGGATCCCCATAACTATCCATTATCAACTTAATATTCTGAAAAAGAAATGGTGTGTGTTTATTCATTTTCCTTTTTAATACAATGACTTATCTGAAATAATATTCTAACCTAATTAATATTCATTTTGGTGCATTGTTTATTAGCCCAACTGATTCCCAATTATATCTCCCTATAAACCTTGATCTGCTAGAATAAGTACATTCCAAATATAAATAATTAATAAGACAAGCATGCCTTTCTTATCATGGGTTGTACATTATCAACTGACTCACAGTTCATGTTTGCTGTTGCAATCACTTTGCTTCCAGCACTGCAGCTTAAGTATCCGTCCTTGTTGCTACTGCAAGGGAATAGGCTTAACCATCTTGCTTCTTATATGGAGTAGGATAAAGAAGTGGGCGTCTATGAGAACTCAAGGTCAGTTATCTCTGTGAGGGTTTTTTTTTAATGTTATTAATATAACAAATTGTTAAAAAATTAGGGTCTGATCACGTAATTATTTTGTGTGCAAAAATGACAAAAAACATCAAATTGAATTAGTTCAGCACTCTGAAGTACTGCAAAATCAGGTATCTAGCAAAGCGTATAATACTGCAAGTATATCATTCTGCACAATGCTGCACTGCTTTTAAATTAAATAAAGTAGAGTAATGTACAACAACAACAACAAAAAATCAACCAATTCCATTTCCTTTTTTCCCCATATAAATAAATACTGAAGATTCTATGTCATCAAAAAAAAGTCCAAAGGAATAAAACCTGATAGGTAAAATTTTGCCCACAGTGATGTAATAGACACCCAAAACCCCATGTTTGGTAGATGAATTTCCACTATATTCCTCATTATATCTTCAGCTGCTTGAATTATTTATTAGCGATAACATGCCCAGTGAATATATTGTGATATTATTTATACAGTAGGAATGATCACTGGATGCTGATGGCTTTTGTTTATGTTTTCTACGGTATAGCAAAGCTTCAAATAGTGAGAGCAGTTATATTTCTCATTTTCAAACTAGTTTATAATAATAATAATTTTGTTCAATTATTTCATTAGATAAGAATAAAGAAGATATTTTCAAACTGACATTTAAAATCAGAGTGTGAATAACCTTGTGTATTCGCACTAAGCTTTACAGTGATTTCTAGTCAAATCTACAAATCAAGACTCATTCTGTTAGGGTGAATGTATGAAAATCTAATTCTTCCTGAGTTTAAGTGAAGAAGCAAAGACGCATTTCTAAGTTATATCAACTGTTATTAGACTGTAATAGAAACTCAAGGTAAGATGCCACTGCTGAAGACATAACTAAAAACCATAAGGATGGGCTCAGTAAGTCTGAAAAATTAATTCTCCTGCCAGTTGTTTGCCCCAAGGGAAGTTGTGTCCTTCACTGACAACAGAGCCATAGGAATCTCTATCAGTCGTGGATAGGAGTCCTGATCCTCTGTCAGTCCTGTGGTACTGAAAGAAGCAGTTACAGAAAAGTGAGTTAGTTTACTCCTAATACAGTTTCTGTAATAATCTCAAAGCATCCTCAGCATTCTGATGCAGACTTTGTAGATCAGTCAGACCAATGATTCTACCAGCTAGCAGTACTGATCAGGGCTCCAAGACGTGGAAGGAAATCAGCTTCTTAATTAGCTAGAGCCAGATTCACCACTCTCTTCCCTTTCTTTGAAGTTTAGTGGGTTGGACTACTGGGTTTCCTGAAATTACTTGTTCTCATCACACATTAACTTCAGTGTCCTCTCCATAATGCTTTCTATTATATCCTTGAAATACAGCAGACAGGAATGCCATAGTTTTCATCTTCAAGCTCTTTGGAAGTTTATCCATGTTTTCCTCCAAAATGGAATGATTTCCTACCTTATTCCCTTTAAGATCCGCATAGTCACATATTCCTGGATTGCACACCCTGGCTACAGAGGTCTCACATGATATTTGACTGTAATTTGTATAAAATATCCTGAGAGAGGACAGAAGGGCACCGGGATCTTCCTGTTCAACATCCACTGTTCCATATGGGACACATAAAACTTCTCAATAGTATGATTTATTGCCTAAAGATGCTTTCAGTCTTCATAACTGTAACTGCACTACTGAGTAAACAAGTACCTCTCTGCCAAAAATCCCAGCCAAAAGTAACTGTCCCATGTACTCTTGGTGAGCTTGAGTTGAACAATGGCTGCTCTCTACAGTATCTTACCATCACTGCAGCTTTCAGAGGATATGTTTATCTGAGCATGTTACCCTTCTCAAATCCCTCTAAGACACGGATGTCTAAAACATATCTTTGTCACAAAGGTTAGGGTGAATGTTACCAGTTAGGTTATATTACTATACCATGTATTAGGGCTAAACAATTACTAACTCCCAGAAGAAATAGCTGCCAAGCTGTCCATAGCTGTCATTATAGAAAATAATACTTTTCTATCAACAGCTCTTTTCTCATATTCTGTTGCATTAGTGTTGCTTCACAACAAAATCTTACTGCAGAGCTGTGCTGGAAGCAGTTAGGTTGAACTGTGAAAACTGCCTCCAGCAAACTCCTGCAACCTGTGCCCTTCTTCTCCCAGGAACAATCCATGTTCATCCTGGAAGACAGAGTTTTCTCTTTTTTGCTCAGACAAAGAGGACAAAAACAGAAAGGAGAGGAGTAACCTTTGCTGGCTCCCTCCCCTGTCCTAATACCATCCCATTGTTCTTATTTTAACAGCACGTGGGCGATGGAGCCAGCTGCTAGACCTTTCTCATTTCTCTGCAGGTCTCTGCAATAAAGGCTGCGTGCATATGGAAAAATAATTCTGGTCTAACACTAGAATCAAGTTCAAGGGACCAAAATGCGGTTTTCTTTCTCAAATCTCTCTAAGGTCTCAAAAACACTGGGCCAACCTTCATCTCATGGATCCTAAGTCTCTCTTCCAACATCAGAGTTCATCTTTCCAGCACACACAGGAAAACACATTCAGACCTAAGTGTCTGCAGACTGCAGAAACACTGTTACTACTCCCATGTTCCTTTCCTTCAGCCTTTTGAGATCAGATATGAGCTCACACTGCCTACACTCCAAGACAGCTGCTGCTGCTACTGTCTTTTTTTTATAGCAGAATATACTTGTTTGGCTTCAGCACTGGACTATGCACATCCTCAGATCTTACGTACACGTTGGAGAAAAAGCAGAGCTTATTCCCATAGATCAGGCAAAAATATTTTGTCCTTCTGATCTACTCATTCTCCCAAGCTGTTTTCCTCCTTTTTTTTTTTTTTCTGACAGTTTCATAACCTTCACTTGGGCAGCCTTCCAGGAGACCCTGATTCAAGGTCCAGTGCTTTTCCCAGACGCTGTACGATCCCATGCCACAGTAAGTGCATTTCTTAAAGTGTGAAGACTGTTTTGCACTTCATAACTCCAGAATATATGACAAATAAAACACTGTCCACAGGAGCTGCATCAGTACTGGTTATTTCAGCATATTTCAGTGATTAGAGCCTCAGTGTTCTCCCGTCATTTCCATTCTTTCTTCTAAAGGAAAGCAGGGAATGGACCTTAAGAAACTATTGTCCCTATTTTGAAGTCTGTCACAAACATAATGTCTATTAATCCCAGGAGTCTGAGATTACTGCACCTTTAATTGTGCCTATGTCTTTTCCTTCTCTTTTACCCATTAATTCAGTAATTCCACAGTCCTAATGTGCATGGTGTACCATAGCCCTCTCACAACTTAAATCTGCCCCAGATTGGGGTCCTCTGGTTCAGGGAAGTGAAAGGCTCTGAAAACAGATAATTAAACCGATCCTCGCTGTGGTCTGCTTGCGAGTATGACTGCTTCAACTTGTGAATATTATTTCTAATAAATCTGCCTTTTCAGAAGGTGCGTAACTTATTTAGCCATTTATTGAAGTTCCTTGTTACACATGTGAGGGAAGAGTCTCTCCAGTCATTGAATACACTTTTAAGTTCAATGTTAATGCATAACCAGTATGTCAAAGATGCTTCCTATCAGGGTAGTACTGATATCCAACACTGTTGTAAGCACTAACTCACCAGCTCAGCATAAAATGAAGTTGATTAAAGAACAGCAGCAGTTTTATACAGACTTAGTGAGTTAAACCACCCCAGTGAAGAGCCAAATGAGTTCCAGTGGAACAAAATAGGGAGGAAAATGGGCTGCACATGACACAGGTGAGGCAGCTCATAACCACAAGGTTCAGGAACCAGAAGCTGAGAGAACAAGTGAAAGAGGGCACAGAAATAATGCCTTCATTTTGCAGCAGCAGTATCAGCAGCAGTTGTCCTCTTATCTTCCCACAAGATGTGCTTCTGGCCTATTCACTGCAATTCCTCACCTGCTGAGGCAGTGGGAAGGAGCTGCTGAGGAAGTAAGACAAAAGAAAGAAAACCTTTAAGCTAGCCATGAGATGGTCATTCAAATGACAAGTGAATACCACTCCAGGTGTTCACCTTGCTGGCAAATTTTGGGGTGCCACAATATAGGAAAGACATAAAACATGTAGAGCAGTTCCAAAGGAGAACAACCAGGATGGTGAAGAGTCTGGAGAACAAGAAGTATGAGGAGCAGCTGAGGTCCCTGGCTTTGTTCATTCCGTTGCAGAGGAGGCTGAGGGAAGGCCTTGTGGTGGCTGCAGCTCCTAACAGGCTGGTGGGTTGGAAAGTGCATTTGCACACCTGTTCAGGGAGTTACAGTTGGGTGTTAATTCCGCCATGTGGTATGCAGCTAACCAGTCCTGTACAACAACCTGCCAGTTTGCACAGAAGAATATTTCATTTTATTGGAAAAGACCTCTGAATAACAAATATATTCATGGAATCTAAAACCTGATCTTAACATGCAAACAGAGCAAAAAAAAAAAAAAAAAAAAAAAAAAGCTGCATTTACTGGTATTTTATTTCCAGTAAATAATTCAAACTCTTCTAATATAAATTTCTTCATTTTGAAACAAGGAATTTGGCTTTGCACAGACAATTCCCAGTGCAGTATTTTTTTCTGACAAGAGACATCTCCACTGAATTCTGGCAAGTAAGGTAAGTTTCACTAAAACAGTTGGGATGTCCTGCAAAATATTGTTAGCTGCAAAATCTCCACTGCTTTTTGAACATAGGCTGGTACATAAAATTATGAGGGTTTCAATCATTTCCTTGTCTCAAAGCTGTAATTTATGTCAATAAGAGGGAAGGGATTAATGGAAAGCATGAATTATCTTTTCACTACAACACTGCTTCCAAAATGTATATTTTAAGCATCCTAGCACACAGCACACTGGTATGGAAGTCTTTAAAACTGTGTTGATCAAGAACTGATAAAAGAATCCTTTACACTTAAAACCATAAAATGAATCGGTTAAAAATATCCACAGGAGAGCACAAGACTTCTGAATATTTGCTTACTCTTTCCAACATCCCTTTTTTCTCTTGCCCTTAAAGAAATTCAAATTAATTATAAAAATGAGGACATTCCTAATACGATTTCTAGTGAAAAGTTACAAGGTTTAATTTGTGTGAAAGTACTGACAAGTTTATTCATTTTGTAGGAGGGTGGAATTTGCCTCACGTAACACTCAGGACTCAGCTACAGCTTTGATAGAAATGTTATTTGGTAATTATCTGCTCTTCCCTTGGGGACAAAATAATTAATTCTGCTCTGCACTTCACAGCATATTCTGTTTTTACACACATATGAAGGATGAATTCTGGAAGATTATGATCAATACTTACTGCATTGGCAGCCAATAACTCATCATCCTGGCAGCTGCATCATGACTTAAAAAAAACAAACAAACTCAGGAACACACAATTCTGACTTCACTTCTTGACCTTGTTTGTGTTTTAGAGGGGTGAAGAAAAATAAATACTTAAAATTAGCTTTCAATGAAGAAGTATATGGCATTTTCCCCAAAGAAAATAATACACAAATATTTTCTTTGTGACCTAACTCAGAACCAAAATATAAGCGATACGTTTTTACCTATTACTTGATTGTAGCTTTTTTTTTTTTTTTTTTTTAAGAGTTAGATAAAACATAAATTTGAGCATAAATTTGAAAATCGGCATTTTGTACCTAAATACTACACTGGTATTTTTGAAGCCATTTTTGCCTTCAACAAGGCAAGCCCAAGGTCGGTAGGGAAAGACTGGGGAAAGAGCTCGGTGCTAGGGATTGCATCAGACCTGGCCCTGGAAGCTCTGCCTCAGTCTCCGTCCCAGGTAACATGGCCAAGGAAAAACATTTAGGCTAGAGGAGTTAGAACTACGATTTTATCCAAGCATTTGAAAGAACAAAATCTCCTGGTATAGATGCAAAAGTGCAACATGCATTTCCCTTTTTTCAGTTTTGGAGGGCCTGTTCTAAATTTTATCATAAAAAGCACACCCATATAACCTACTTTATCCTCTTAGAAAGGTTGCTTCTAGTCCTCTGTGTGAAGTACTTTCTGATCTTGCTTGGCTGTAGTTTCTTGAGGTTGTGGTTTTCCATTTGCAAAATAAGTATAACAGCATTTCCTATCAACAGGAATGTTGTGTAAATAAAAATATGAAAGGTATCAGAGAGTGCAGTTCTGGAAAGACAAATACCAATACTGTGGCTAAGAACCAGTGGCTTAATGTTTTGAAGTTTGTCACTGTCCAAAAAAAAAAAAACCAGACAGCTGAAATTCTCATTTATTCCATTAGCAAGTAAGGGACTTGGCACCAGACACATAATTGGTACCGTCCTTAGTCAGTTTTTAAAAAGCTCTTGGACTTCATCTGCCAATAAACCAACAATTAGACATTTTACAGGAAACTATTCCATTGACAAAAATTAAGTTTAGGAAGAAGGAGTCAGAAGACTGGAACTGGCTGCACTTCACAAAGTGCTAGTAATAAATCCTGACAGTAAAAGGGAATGCAATACTTAAGCCAGAAAAGTGAAATCACTAAAAATAAAACTAGAGGCAAATTACATTGAGCTCTCAGATCTCATTCGAATATCTGACTGGAAAAATTTCTTGCCATGATAGCTGTAGCATCCCAAGAGGTCTACATCTGCCTTCAGCCATACAACTCTGCCAATCAAGAAGACAAATAATGAATGATGTTCGTTTCCTCATTTGGTATGCTTTGGTTTGCGGCCAAGATAAAACACTCAGAGTGAAGAGGAAAACAGTTTTTGTGTCCAACAAAGATGCCCCTCTAGAGTTCCTTTCAGGCTCAAAGCCACATTTTGAAACACCACCCCCAGCCACCTCCTCCCAGAAAAAAAAAATCCACCATAAAACATACGAAAAAAACTTCCAAGACCAAACCACAGAATGCGTCATTTTTTCCTGCACAAAGCACAGACTGGCTCTGGGAGCACTAACACCCACCTGCGGGTCAGACAGCCAGAGACCGAGGCCATGAGTATTCTCTGCACTCATCACACAAGCAAAAAAGCCTCAGTGTAGTACCCATCAACATCGCTGTCTTATCTTTTCTGGGTCTTCTGTGTAAGCTCTTTTCTCTGAGGGTGACACATTTGATATGCAGTAAGATGACAGAATGAAGGCACATAGTATTCTTCTTCCTACCCTGTCCTCTGTTCTCCTTTGCATGAGATACCATGAAGCTCTTTCAAGCTCAACTCCTGCAGCTTGCTGGCAAATGATTGGCCAGGAGATGACACATTGGCCTTGCTGTGTGCTAGATCTTGCTATGCTAGATACACCCTTGTTAATGCTACGGGATCTGTTACTTCTCCATGGTAGACTAGCATAAAGCAAGGAATCACCTGGAATCAGTTCCATAGAACGAGCACAGTATTGTACTCATCCTTATTAACACGCCCTTCCTCACTGCTGAGAAGCAGGGCTAATTACTGGGGCTGCAGTACTGACTTAAACTCATAATGTCTCGCTGTTCCGGTGCTATTTTAGTTGTTACTACTCTGAGATTATCCACAGCACACTCTCCCGGCTTCAATGAGATACAACGAGAAATAATGAGGTGAAAAAGCTTCTTTTGCCTTTTCCTCATACTTCTGGAAAGGTTTGGGTTACTCTTGATTACAATACAGGGTGGAGGCTTGGGGTCAAGCTTCACTTCAAGCTCAGCTCTTCCTCTCCTAATTACCCAAACCATACTCTTCATGATTAATTCTCTCATCAGTGTTTCAAGGTCTTCAGGGATTTTGGCAAAGATGACTATGCTATCAGCCGATCTAATGTGGTTTAGGTGCTCTCGTTTATCACAGTGCCCTTTCCCTCCTCCCTACTCAAGGTTTTTATAATCTTTTCCAAGGAAGAAGAAAATTGTTCCAGTGTGACAATATCTTCTTGTCTAGTTCTATTCTTCCACTTAATCTCTTCACTTTTCCTGTCAATGTTTAAATGTCAATGCAATGCATTGCTCACAAGCTCCGGCATTCTAAGAAATCCTTCACGATGTTTCTATTCCTGACTGTGTCCAGGCTTCTTCTGCATACACTGTTTCCATTATCCACCTCATTAGGGGCGTGCACCTGCTCCTGTAGAAGCCAATGGCAACCTTCCCACTTAGTTCAAAAAGAACAGGTTTGGACCCAGTGGTGTGCCTACTGATGAATTAACTTTCAGACAAAACTCAAAGAGGCAGGAAATTTTCCAGGAATATGCTTTGTCATTTGAACAGAGGAGGATTTTCCTAATTGCAGATGTCAAATTTTTTTCTGTATACAATCAATAGCCCACTGCTTAAGACTTAAATGAGAATGGACTGCACAAAACTGTTAATAGAAAAACTAAACCATAGTTCACTAACTTCCTCATACAGTGAATTTTATTAATGTAGACACCATTTACACTGTAGACTACAAGTGCTTGTGACATGAAGGGATGGCTACTATTTGAAATGAATGAAAACACATTCCTGGATGGCCAGTACGGGATATTCTCCAAGTAATGTCTCTCCATTAAATTAAATTTCATCGCTGCTGAAACACAACATTGAGTTAGTCCTCCCCTTAAAAAACAAAAAAACAAAAAAGAAAAAAAAAAAAAAACCACACACAACCAAAACAGAACAACAGCAAGATAACAGAGCAAAAGAGAAAAGAAAATATTCTAGCCTCTACAGAAGTTTGGGAAAAAAAAAAAAAAAAAGGTATTTTTCATCTTTTAATCTTTCGGGGATATATGATGCAAGATATAGGTTGAAATGTCTCTAATGTTCTTCTGCCTTGACTACTGTTTGACTTGTGGAGATGCTGCTTCTTTGAGAGTTAGAATAATATCTTAGCACACAGCAGTTTAAAACACATCATAAACTTCATTTCCTACATAGTCAAGATCATTTCCCTCATTTCTGTACTACAGCATGTCTTCCCCAAAACTTCCAAATGAATCAGGCCATATTTAAATCTGGTTTGTAAAATAGAACACAAAACAATCTACCTTCCTTCCAAATCGGAGATACTAATTGAAGTTGAACTTCACAAAATTGATATCTGATTAAAATTTTCTTAAAAATTGAAAAAATATTACTAGTTTTTGCTTGACTCACAGCTGACTGCATTGTCAGTATTCTAATCCCAGGCACAGATTTCTGCTTTTGCTGGTTACAAAGCTGTAACATAGATTAATGTCCACTGAGCTATAGTTTGAGACCAAATGATTCTCTCTTATGATGTAAACCAGATTTAAGTCATATCCTTCAGAATCTATTCCATTAACAGATTTCTTTCCTATTCTTTCATCAGACATAAACCCAATCTGACTACCTTCAATCAAATTGTCACAGAGCTCATTAAAGACACTGTAAATTTCTCCAAGTTAACTGTAAGATCAAATATGTTCTTCACATCACTGCTACTGCAGTGAGTTTTATAAATAAGCCTGTAGCTCCTATGTGTTAACGGTAAATAAAGCTGAAATAATTACATGTGTGAGGCCATGTTGTTCAGAACATACAATAGGCAAAAAAAGTCAAACGAAAAACTGAAAGAACCTGAGCTTGGTGTTAAGTAACACCAAGATAAAGATAAAGCAACTTCATGTTATGCCTTGTCAACCGTCCACATTCCATGGATTTCTTTATGCCAAGGATCCTTTTTCTCCAGCCCTTCTGCACAGATATAATCTTGTGGAAGAACAGTTGCATGCCACCACCCTTTTCTACTTGATAATTTTGATTACCGAGTGATTCAGATATCAGTTGTGTTATAAGTAAGGAAATTCAAATCTCTGCATTAGTGATTTAGAAGGTAATTAGCATGGAAAATAAGGCACAGATTTTTATGCCCTCTCCTAATCACATCTTTGTAAAGGACTTGAATAGTTATTTGGCAACACACAGAAGACATCAGTAAACCAGATTTCCAACTTCGGTTTTCATAACAAAAATCATTGATGCCCCGTTTCCTTTAATAACAAATACCTAAAACACAGTCATGAATGTACTATGAAGTGACTCCAGAATGCTCTTCACTATAAGATTACTTTTCATAGGAGGTTATTGTACTTCAACTACCAGCTACACTGATCCTCCCAAGTAACGCAGTCAATTTTACTGAGCATTTCAAATATACTGATTTCTTGGCTCCTGAGAAGAGACTAATTGAGAGGGTGTACTGTATTACAGAATACAATTTGCCTAAAAAGATTACCGTCTAGCTCATTAATTTTACATTACCATACCATACTTGTATTGACTTTATCACAATGCTTTCTACAGCTACTTACTGCAATAGCAAAAACGCACAGAGATCACATAGCCATTAAAGTGATGAAAAATTCTGTAGAGACGTTATTATTTATTTATGACATAGCTATGTCTCCTGGTTTTCGTCAATATTGACACACACTGCACCAATCCAAAAAAATGTGTTCCCTCTCCTGAAAAACTCGAAGTCTAATTACTCCTGGAAGCAAAACTAGTATGACACAAACAAATAGAAAGAAGGAAAAAACAGTAGTTATGAGTTGTATTTATGTAAGTCAAATATTTACACAATTGGAGACCTTGTCTGCATTTTATAAACATACACTGTAAGATAATTGCAGTAAACATTGATAAGAAATAGAAGTGAATGTCAAAGGGAGAACTTAAAGAAGACTGAACTATTGAGGGTTCTAATCCCAAAGAGACAATTGGGGATGATATTTGAGCTGAAAGAATTTGAACAGAGCAGACTGATGCTGATATGTCAGTGAAACAAATGCTGCAGCATTCACACAATTAAATTTAATATTTCTGAATGAAAATGGTAATACAATAATTTGTCAAGTGTCATAGACAAGGAACTGTTTTAATTCAGTATGAGATAAAGTATATGAGTATGCTGAAGGATGCTCTGGGTTACCAAGCAGTAGAGGCTTGAAGGTGTCAGAAGAGACCCAGGTCCCTTCTGGTGAAAAGCCAATTCTTACTTGGACTAAAGGAAAAACCTCCACTTTATGAGTACTTCTAAAATTATGAGAAAAAAATAATACTTGTTTTCAGAATTAAATAGTTAGTAGAAAGTAGAAATTTCACTTGAAAATGAATTTTAGTACAATTATTTGAAATAGTAAAAACTCTTAATTCGTTGGATATGAGCACAAGCTGTAAGGTATGTCAAATGGCTCCTTTGACTGAAGGAAGTTAGGAGTGCTGGAGTTTACAGCTGAGTTGCTCCCCACTCTGCCAACAGTGGGTCTGAAGGCCTAAGATTGCTGGCTCAGAAGAGGACATCATCTGCCAGACACAGCATTACAAAGGCAGGAGTGTCATAAAGCCAGAAGTCATTAGGACTACCAGGCTTTTTGCTGCAGAGACGCACGTCTAAAGCAGTGAAGTTTGTCTTTCCCCACTTGTCACACTAGATCTGCACAATGTACTGAATCTCCCCATAGCTCTCAGTTTCATCTTCACCCTCTGGCTACAAAATCAGGAGGTCCCATGGGCAACACAATGGCTCTGAACTTGTTGTTCACTGCCATTCTAGTATGGGAGAACAAAGCGGATGAGGTGATGATGCTCCTGGGGGATCCTCGCATCCCCACTCTGCGCTAGAAGATACTGCAGACTGAAGAATCTCAGCTGAAAAGTAAAGTGAGTCCAAAAGCTTCAGATCCCACCTGCAGAACTAATCCAGGTCTCCCCTGGCTCACGCACGTATGGCAGAGAATCTGCAGACCTGCGGGAAATTTAGCCCCAGGGTTTCTCGAAACAGCAGGTTCTACATGGTAGAATTGCTTTGAAGCCCCTAACAGCCCATAAAATGAACTGGCAAGAACTCAGGAGTGTGGCTGTCATAAAACAACCTGTGTTTCTCTTGTTGTTCATCAGGAACAATGTACTTCCAGAAAACAATCTGGATTTCATAATAGAATGCAGATGGAAATACCTAACACTCTAAAACATGAGGGTCATGCAGGGAAGATAGGAGATAAGGAAAAATTGGTCTGCTTAATCAGGTTCTCCTTCTGGCTAGACACAAACAATAAAAATACAGTGAAGCAACATGTAGAGAACCAACAGCAAGGAAATACACTTCTTGTTAAACTAATATTCATCCTTATAGGTTTTTTGTACTTATCCTAAGGTTCTACTGCAAATTCTTCTTGCAGTACAGCTCTGGATTTTACACAACACTAACTTAACAATAGTACCCAGTATTTATTTTCCTACCAGTAGTGCTACCTTTACTCAGAAAAGATGCAGCTGTGGTAATGCTCCTAAGGACAGTTGTCCCTCTGTCTCATAGATATGTTTTCAATTAAGTTTAATTACTGCCCCTGTTGTTTCAGACCAAAGCCCATTTTACACAATGTGCAGCTTGTACTGCAGAGTAGCTGCAATCTGGAAGCTCCACAGCAAGAACAGAGAAACTGCTGCCACCCCAGTAGTATTATTTGCCATAATGATGGATTGAATTCAAAGTCCTTTTTTTCCTTCACGTATTTTTGAGGCTTACCCAGGACTCCAGTGCTACAACCTGGATGCAAGGAAAAAGATAGAATGAGTAAAAGATTAAAGCAGCTCTCCTGAGGCAGACTTTTGTCAGGAAAGTCACTGTCTCTGATGCTTTCTCAGAGATCTCAGCTCCTGCTGTCAATTGATTACAAAGACCAGATTCATTTTTTATTTAAAAAAAATTATAAGCACCGTCAAGTACAGAGGAAAGTCATTAAAATATGACTTAAGTTCTTCTGCAGGGCTCTAAGAAAGAAACAAGGGACAAGAGCTGAGCAGTTGTTGTTCTGACATTATCATTTTAATAAAAACTCAACACTTTGGAAGGTCTTTGTACCACAAACTGGTATTCACAAAGCAAAAAAGAAAAGGCAAAAAATAAATCTCACACCTAAAAGAATTTCAGGGTAAGAAGTTACCCCATAAGTACCCAGCTGAACAGAGACTGGTGTTGGCACAGATGCTGGTGCAGACACAGTATATTAATGCACTACTTTACCTGCTTAAGGCTTAATTCCTGCCGAGCAACTGGGCACTCTGGGTGAAGCATCAGATTTTATGTCAGTCCACATCTTTGTTGTTGAAAACCCACTATTTGCTTAGACTGGAGAGAGGGATGCTTTGCTCTGACTCTCAGCTCAAATACAGAAAACAGCATGCATAAAATCCACAAAGTAAATGCAAATCCACCATCTAAAGAAGCACCATATTAGGAACTCTCTATTTCTTAGGCATAACACAAGTCGTTTCCAGAAATCACACACAGAATCCAAGAACGAACTGAAATGGAACCAGCAGCATTTGCTCCAGCAGCCTTGATCTGATTGCAGCCACATGGCAATATTAGCTGCCATGTGGAAAACATTCATTAACCTATTTAACCAAAATTAACTATGAAAATGTACTCTGAGTTTTCTTCCTTCATATTGGAAAAGCATTTTTCAACATAAGTGTTTTCTATCCAATTTAAAGCAATTTTTTTCCTGTAAATAGTATCATTATTATCATTATGCTGGGAAAGGTTAGACCATGATTTTTGACAGAGTTTTCAGAATCACATTTTACTTGCTAAAATGTCAGGAAAATAATCTTGTCTTAGACTCACTGAGGTGCAGTATATTAACTTCAGAAAATAAAACAGGAAACATTATTGGACATCACAGAAGTGGTAAGCTGTAGTTACACCTACACACAAAAAAAAAAACTTTTTCCAGACAAATTGAATCAATGTGTCAGATACAGCAGCAAAGAATCATGGCCTTGGTCTCATACCATGGTCCTGGTTCAGTCAAAAACAGAACCAAAAGTGTTGAAGTGGCAGTTCAGAGTTTAAGCCATTGAATTAAAGTATCTCTATGTCTGACCATGCACATTTCCCACCCACCTCTACAGTATGATGAATTAATTCTAATCTATTTCCATCATGAGGAGATTTGAAATCTCTCTGTAAGTTTATGTTGACCGCCACATTCCCATTTCAGTCATAAACTTATTTATATTTGAAAGAGACCTCTTTGAAAACGGCTTTTGAGTGAAAACTCTTCCATATTCCTACTGAAGGCAATACAGATTTCTTGCTTCAGTACAGTTGAGATATCATTCTTTCTACTTTGGTGAATGTATAATCAACGAACATACAGATATTATAATTACAAAATATCCCAGAGAGTTTGGCTAAGCAATGATTATACCAAAAGGAAAATAAATAGAACACTTACCTGTATCCTAGGCTCACCATAAAACTTGAGAAAAGAGATCTCCAGTAAAGATTCTTCTCCACTGGCAGTCAGCTCTTAAATGGGTCTAGGAGAGGTGCAGCCAGGCTCCACCCCTTCCGGCAGCACAGGAGAATTGCCTTCACCTGTGCTCCCATGGCTGACTCATTGATCACCTCAGGTGATTAATCAGAGGTTCAGGCTGTGATTCAGCAGTTCCCATACAGTGATCTCTCATCTGTCTTAACATAAAAATGTCTGTGCTGGACAAGATCGGTGCCTCATTTAGCCCAACATTTTTTTCTTTAGCAGTGTAACAAGGCAAGCAAGATGTAACACTATCCCAAGAGACAATCCCAGCTTCAGCAATGTACAACATAGCTTCAGTAGCTAAAGATGATGTCTTTGAACTTGTTACCCTTCATAGGAAGTGCGGCATACATTAGTACATACTGGTGTGGGTTGAGAACTGACTGACGGGCAGAGCGCTGAGTGTTGTGATCAGCAGCATGGAAGCCTGTGATCTAGCTGGAAGCTTGTAACTAGCAATGTTCCCCGGAGCCTGGTGCTGGGTCTGGTCTTGTTCAACACCTTCGTCAGTTACCTGGATGAAGGGTCAGACTGGACCCTCAGCAAGTCTGCTGATTATACAAAGCTGGGAGAAGTGGCTGACATAGCAGAAGCCTATGCTGCTATTGAGTGAGATGTGCACAGGCTGGTGAGTTGGCAGTTAGGAACTTCATGAGGTTCAACAAGGGCAAACGTAGAGTCTTATGCCTGGGGAGGAATAACTGCATGCATCAATATAGGTTGGGGGCTAACCTGCTGAACAGGAGCTCTATGGAGAAGAAGCTGGGTGTCGTGGTATCCTGATGGCTAGCAGGTTGGCCACGAGCCAGCAGTGTGTCCTTGTGGCCAAGAAGGCCGGTGGTATCCTGGGATACATTAAAAAGAGGACAGCCAGGACACTGAAGGAAGTGATCCTCGTCCTCTACTCTGCCCTGATAAGGCCACATCTGGAGTACTGTGTGTCCAGTTCTGGGCTCCTCAGTCCAAGAAAAACAAAGAACTTCTAGAAAGAATCCAATGAAGGAACACAAAGATTATTAGGGGCCTTATGAGAACCGGCTGAAAGAGCTGGGGCTGTTCAACCTAGAGAAGACTGAGAGGAGATCTTATCAATGTTTATAAATATCTAATGGATGAGAGTCAATTGGATGTGGCTAGGCTCTTTTCAACTGTGCCCAGCAACAGTAAAGGTGGCAGTAGACACAAACCTGAACATAGGAAGGTCCACATGAGCATGAGGGAAAATTTCTTTTCTGTGGGGTAACAAAACACTGGAGCAGGCTGCCCAGAGGTTGTGCCTTTTCTCAAAACCTGCTTGGATGCTTTCTTGTGTAACTTATTCTAGGAAACGTTTTAGCAGAGGGCTGGAGTAGATGATCTCCAGGTGTCCTTTCCAATGCCTATGATTCCATAATTCTTTGAAAAAGATACATTTTCAGCTGTCATGATTTCATATACAATTCTTTTAGCCCATCTTGTTTAGCTTTCTTTCAGTCCTAAGAGGTTTGACTGGATGCTTAGTTAACATGTAGTTGCTTTTCTTAGAGACCGTTTATGTGATGTTCCTGTCACCTTCTCAGCAGCTTTTCCAAGTCAACTGTATTTTTTTAAATATGAGAGCTGTGATTGACTATTACATTTAATGTGCAGATAAATCATGAATTTATACAGCAGTTAAAATTTTCTGATTTGCTATTTCCTAACAACTCTTAACATTCCATTCTTTTCTGTTTTGTTGCTGGTGGTGGTGGTAACTAATGAATTCTGAGCTGATATTCTCACAGAAATGTCAATTACAACCCCCCAGTTTCATTCCTAAATTCCTCATCATCTCAGAACTAACAATTTTATAGCCAAAGTTAGAATTTCTTCTCAGTGTGTATTACTTTACATTAAATATACTAAATGCATGTGCCATTTTATGGTTTAATCATTCAATGTTGTAAGGCCCTTCTTCCACACTTTTGCATGTTGGCTGTCATTTCTACTGCTCTGAATAACAGTCTCATCTGCAAGCTTTATCACCCTTCTTTGCTTTCTCAGTAACTGCTTATTGTTTAATCTCTACTGCTTGCAGTTTCAAGTGTTAAGTGGCATGAATTGTGTATGATTACAACACAGTACATCAGGAAGGAATGATTTAGAAGAATTATTGCACAATATTTCTATTCTTTATATCACCTTTTCTTCTTCTCCATCTGTCCTACGTTCCCCTTGTTTGCAAAATTGCACAGAGAAAAATTGTATGTCATTCAGGGAAATTAGTCTGATAGCTGTTCTCTGAAAAGAACATTTGGATAATTAAAAGATTACTTCTCTTCTGGAGCTTATTGTAGCTGAGCTAGAACCAAGAGGAAGTCTGAAAAAGTGGTTTGAATGTACACATAGGGAAAATCGTAATTTTGTTCACTTAGTATGATGTTCTGACAGAATCAACTGCAGTTTTCTTCTCACTAGCTGGTGGGCTGACACAAAATCTCTCCAAGGCCAGAACAAAGAATGCTCCCGGGACCTGACAGCACACAGGATTTATGTAGCAGCAGACCATCATCCTATTCAGAAGCATTTAGCCAGAGTAGTTTGCCTTGCCTCTACATCCAATTTCCATCAGTCAGAAATGTCAAGGGACCAGAAAGATTTAAGAGCAGAGGGTAACCTTTGCTTGGGGGTTGGCTAGTTCATTCACAACATGTAGGAAGTATGAGATGTACTTTAAAAGGCAGGACAAATTATACAAAGTTGTTTTAAAATCTGGCTAGCAACATATTATTGAAAGATGTCTCTTTCAATCTCAAGAAACATGACCTTCAGGATTCTTGTTGTTCCTAGGTCCTGTGATGATAAAATGTTCCTCTTCTGTTTTGCTCCCCAAAGTCCTCTCATTGAGTATTGAGCTTTAACTAAACCCTACTCAGACAAACAAGCCTTCAACAACACAGGTCAGACAATTCATTGTTTTTGTTTATTTGTCTGTTCATTTAGCAAATTCTGCTCTTTCTTTTTGGCTTTTCTTCCAGTGAATCATATGCATATAATTCAGGTTGTATATTAGAAAAGAATTCTTCTCCAAAAGAGTGGTGAGGCACTGGCACAGGCTGCCCACGGAGGTGATGGAGTCACCATCCCTGGAGGTTTTCAAGAAATGTGGAGCTGTGGACACAGTTAGTGGGCATGGTGGGGATGAGTCGATGATTGAGCACAATGATCTTAGTGGTCTTTTCCAACCTTAATGATTCTACAAATCTATGAGTCTCTGAATAACTCAAAAGTTTTCCAGGGAAGAAACAATAATCCATGTTTATCCTATGTGAACAGAGCCAGGATGAGGACATTCCCTTATTGTGGAAGGTTTTTACGTTTTACATAAATTAGGCAGCATATTATGAAACCAGTTTATATTTCAGAATGCTTTAAGATTTTGTACAACAGCCATCTTATTGTAATGTATGACCTACTCAAGTCACACACACACATTTTCTAAGAAAAGTACATTCACCTCAGTTACGCTCACTGATTCAGTTCTCTAACTGGATGACAACTATGTTACCAAAACTGAGAGAGACATCATTGGAGTTTCACTGCATGTGCACTTTCGTCTGCAGCTATTCACAAATTTTGTGAACCTTATGTTTCTACAAACATTGTTGTATTTACTGTAGTCTATGCATTTTCACTGGAAGCAAAGGTTGTAGATATAATTGTTAAAAGCCTAAATTTTTTATTCACAAGCAGATTTTGCAGACAACATTGAATCTGAAAATGATGCTGAGTTTGCCTTGAGAGTGGAAAATAGCAATTTAGCAAAATCACTGACTGTCATGCACAAAAATAAAAATAAAAATAAAAGTTAGAAATGTATTTGCATGAATAGTCAATGAACTGAAATAAAAATTCCTTTTTTGATGTATTAAGCTTATCAAAAAATGGCTAATGAAGGTTACAGTGATTTGCTTTTTATTTTATGTATACCTATATTCCAAAAAATTTCTGAGTTTCTTTTCAAATGTTATTTGTTGACAACTGAGTTGAGCAGCTACTTTTTAACATTTCAGCAAGCATTATATTTTAATTCTGTTTTCCTTCCAAGAGATATCATTTCCAGAATAGCTTTGTTGAAAATATTATGTGTTGCACCAAAGAGATGTCCCAAAGCATGCCTGCACAGAATAAACCCTCAAGCTCACCCTTCTGCAACAAAAGCTCATATTTGTTGTAGGTGGACACATGAGAGTTTTCTTTGTCTCCTTTGAGGACAAAAATAAAAAAAAATAAATAAAAGGCAGCTGTACCTAGCACAAGGCATTGCCATCTGTATGCATTAGAGTAAGCAATTTAATTTCTAAGATAATAGGACTTTCAGAGCTTTCAAAGCTACAGGCAAAAAGAATATATTCCACTTTGCCTTTTAGGTGCCAGACCTGATTTTCCTCCCATCTGAAGTGATTGTCTTAATGGTATTGATATTAGTATGTTTATTTTGTAAGCACATGTTTTGAAACAATATTTGGATGAAAACTCTGTAAAGGAAGTAATGAAAGACAGGTAAGGTCATCTGTCACTTTCTGAGTCCTTGGAAAACATATCATTCTCAGAAAATCAGTTTCTATATTGCAATTGTGCACAAGAAAATGAATGACGGGGAGGGGGGGGGGGGGGGGGCGGAGGGGGAGAGAGAAATCAGGAGAAAAGCTACTTTGTGTTTCATTTTGATGGAAAAAAATCTGTATCAACTGCATGAGGTTTGTGCTGTAACGTAATTCAGATGAGTCATAATGTTGATTTGTATACCAAACATCTCAGAGTGCCTGCAAGACAGCAAGATCAGACCTCTAGTTGAGAGAATTATTTATCAGTCTGAGTGGAATAAGACATCATTCATTTAACAGAAATTAGAAGTAGCTGCCTTGGCAGAGCTGCCTGTGGAATTACAAGAGTATGGGCAAGAATTCTTATAATGCTGGAGAAGTCTGTTTACTGACTTGAGCAGACTTTGAAGGGAATCTCTTTGCATTCTGCTTGCAGAGCTCTGTGCACAGTTATCCTTATCTTTAAATGAACAAATACTGAAAATCTCCTACCCTACCAGTCAGTCTCAGCAGAGCAGGATAAATGTGTTCAGTTGAATGCACAGTTAACTCTCTTCACTGGAATTCTACATATTGACCGTATTTTCATCTTTATTTTTAATGATTTATTTCAATTTTAGTCCAGTAGGCTTAAGAAGTTTTCGTACTCTAACTTTGGCTTCTTTTAATCCAAATTAAGCAACACATGCTCATTAAAAAGATAAAAACGCTTCATTTTGCCCAGTTTATTTTGCCCAGTGGCAAATCTCCATTTTCAACAGATGCAATTGTAAGGCACTTTTTAAAAACGTGAGACTGAATCTGCACATGTGACTGTTGCTACTGTTATTCTCCTTGAAAATGTTATTCAAAAAAGAGCTATATTCTAGGCAGACAAGTGCGCAGCTTCATTTTATAGCATTCATGGCAGCAAAAATTGTACTTAACATTTCAGTCAGACCTCTATTCTAAGTCATTGTTTTCCCTCGTTCATATATATATATATATATATATATATATATATAAAATCATCCCTGTGTGCTTAGTAGTCTCAGTGCTTCCGTTAAAATCTTTCTTAAGGAAAAATCCTTTCTTCCATTTTAAATTATGCATTCTCAGTATTAACCTAGTTGAAGTTACTATTGGATAAGCAGTAAAACAGTAACAGCTGATCGAAATGCTTCTCAATTTGACATACTGCAAGTCATGAGAAAAATAAGTCCTTAAATCTAAACTGGAGAAAAATATTTGAAAATAACATGATAAATAGTTTTAAAAAATCAGATCTTGTACGAACAGTGCTAGATAAGGATCAGAGTGTCACAGGCTTATCTCTAACACCGTTTCTAGCATATAGTCTATGTTAACACCCCTGTTCTACCAAGAGGCTCTGAGCTCAGGTCAGGAGCCTGCGAGAGACTTTCATGAGAATGATTCACATCTGCACGTTAGGGATTGTAGCACATCCATCATTTTTTCGTTGCTCTTACTCACTGCTGCATTTCAAGTATTAACAACTGCAACAATAGTCCTACAACCCATAGCTTTATCTTCAGTATTTCTCTTCTCCCCCACTTTTACTTTTTTCTCTGGTGGTTACATGTGCAAGTCAAAGAGATGCAGCTTACACACTGACAGATAGAAGTCCAGCTGCAGCCTTCCTGGTCAACTCTCCCTCCTATCCCTGTGTTACCCCATGGCCCTCAGCACAGCTTGCAGTGATGATAACAAATAACCTTATATTTCTGGTGTGCTACTGGAGCTGCACACAACTTTGGGACATGAAAAAGATAGTAGGGGCAAATTATCACCAACGGAAGGAAGTTCACAAAGGAATAAATAGAGTAGAAAAGTGAAAGAGAAACAACGTTTCTTCAGAAAGAGAAAGCCTCTTTCCTTCTAAAAAGAAAGAAGAAACTGGGAGATGCCGAATTAACAGGAATGAACCTGAGAATTTCATCCTAATGCATACCACCAGAATACCTTCCAAGAGCAGCAGCTGTGGCAAAGGCCATCACACAGTTCAGGGAAGTTATGTGTTCTTCTTTGGGGGTGTCAGAACTGCTCAGGGTTCTGATTTTGATTAAAAATAAAAATAAAAATGGAGTGTGGAGAGCTTTCAGGAGATCTGAAAGTAGAAGTGTCCTTATCGTATCCATCCCAGCCATGCTTCTAATGTATCCTACCGAGCTCAGATCTGCAGTCTCAGTCTGCAAACTGCTACCACTTATTCAAGTGAGACAGCTTCACTTCATTTTGTCAATGAAGTCAGTAAAAAAGAAGCAACACAAACCCAAATGTCAGACAAAAAGTCATGTTCCCTCTCAGACACTCAGCATTCAATTCTCTGGTCCTGACAAGCTCATAATTTCCCTGAGGTAGTTCTTGGGCAGGCAAGTCAACATAAAGCTCAGATTTTAGGAATAAAATGCAATGATGGGGGATAAAATAATCAGTGAACACATAATGCTGTCCTTGGATTCATTTTATCATCAGACACCATCTCTTCATATTCACCAGCCATCTATCCACAGGCCTTAGCAGTTTATCCTGCTGATATCCTCTCTCCACAATAATTGGTCATTTATTTTTACCAAATTGTGATATTTTATATGCATGTTACTTCAACACTTGGCTAATTTTGTCTAAAATCACAGAACTTAATAAAACATACGATTCCAGCATAATAAAATAAGATCCTTCCTTTCTTGCAAGAATTCATCACCTGTGATTCAACCTGGTCATCAGATTTATCTTTCTGCTCAATTTTTGCCACGTCCAGCATAAAAATTTTGCATGGATCTGCACATCTTTTAGAAGAGAATAAGAAAGAAAACAGCTTAGATCTCTGTTTCTCATTGTTAAAGTAAATGGTGAAAAATTGCAAGTACTATTAAATGAACAAATGTTGATATTCACATTGTCCAGGATAATATGTAGAGACTTTAAGTAGGTAAATGAACTCACCTATCAAATCAACCTCATTTTACCTGCTGATCAAAGGGATAGTGTCGAGATTGTTAAATATTTAAAATTCCATAAATTGGCAGTTGTTCCATTTGAAAGTATTTACCTTAAAGGGACTCTGTCAACTTTAAAATGTTGATCTGAACAGAGCATGCTGTTAACTATTGACTTCAGAGGGCCTAGATTCCTAGTTTTTTTTCTTTTTTGGGAGGAGCCAGGGAGAAACTGTGAGGTTTTTTTTTTTTTCCAGTCTTTTCTGCAAACTTTTCACGTGTCTAACTGGCAGGAGTCTAATCCTTTCTAAAGCAACTCCAGACAAGCCTTCAAAGGTTTTCTTCACTTAAAGATGCAGATTTTAGTGTCAGTGAAATGGATGCTTTTTAAAATGCCAGGAAACGCTTATCTAAATTTTAGATTTCTAAATACTTTTGCGAATTGGGTCAAGTGCTTAAGAACCTGTGCCATTGACAGACAGTGGAATTCATATTCCTGAGCCCTTTCAGTGCTTTTCATGATTTATTCTCCTGAAAATTTCTTTTCCCTTTTGCATTGTTGCAGCAGTTTACCGATGGAGCTGCTTCTCTGAGCACTTACATTCCTTCCTATCCTGAACAAAGTCAGTAAGTTGAAGTATTTCCCTAAAGATTTGACCTATACTGGATGTAATTTAAGGACTAGCACACAGCTATTTAATTTAAGAAAGGATGCACAGTAGCCACTATCACAAACCAGAACTACCACAGATAAAATATTATTCATATTCCCAAATTTTTACCCCATGAAAAGTTTAGAAAATTACTATGACTTTGAAGATACAGTTCATGCTTCTCCTGGACAAAATGTTTCTTCAAGCAATTATATTTATTTCTGTTACTCGCTATTGTGCAGATTCACAGAGAGGAATTTTGGTGTGTATACTGGAGCTATTTCAAAGTAAGATGATGCTGAATGCCAGACTTCTTTTACATGGTCAACAGAATGGTTGAATCTGTGAGAATTTTTGGTGTCTAAATAGTGTGGGATTCAAACAGGTAATTTAGGAACTGAGTGAAGACATCAGGTATTCTCTCTTGTTAAGGGTGATTAACAGCTGCCTACATCTATTTCTTACCAAGTGATATTATAGTTCTGGGAGACACTCAGTGAAAGTCTTGAATTACTCAATTTCAGGAGATAGGGAATTATTGCAGAAAAGCTGAAATTCAGACAATGTTAAACTGCAGCTATCCATGCATTTTTGATGCCTGCACTCCCAACAACTACTTATGGATTTTCTTTTACCTATCCGTGGTACCGTTATTTTTTCTTCCTCCATGGAGCCTTGCACTGTTTTCAGATGGCGTAATTCCACCAAATTTTGTACCTGTAAACAGACCACTCTCAGCACATTCACTAAGTTCATCTGGAGAACCGTGCCATGCAAATCGTGCTTTACTGTAGAGCTAATCTCCTATTTCACATGAATACTAGATTCAGATGGACTGTGATGAGGTTTTTGGAAACCTCTGCCTTACTTTGGAAATGATCTGAGGTTTATATGGCCACTAACTCAGGACCATGCTATTCCTAGTACTCCAAACTAGTTGAGTAGTTGTTTATATCCCATACACCTCTTGCAAGGCTTAGCTTGACAACTTCTGAGTAATCAGGGAAACCAGATTGATTTTCCCTCATGACATAAAGCTCACTGTAACATTTCTGCTCCTACTGGTCCCAGTTTCAATGTCGTACAAATCAGAATTACTTCTCCCACTGGAGGTGAAATTTAGGCATGTTGTGAGTGTAACTCATATTCAGGCCAAAGCAAAGAGCCAAAGCCTTTCTCAAAGAGCTCACCATCCAGTGCTAATTCATCAGGTTTTGTGAGTTAGGCAATTGCACTGTCTCATGCTTATGCTTTAAAATATGTTTTTTACATCAAAGGCATCTTCCCACTGCCCTTGTTCCTGCTGACATATTCTGTCCACTTCTCCCAGACAGAGGGACCTTATAAATGTGCAGAGTCATCTCATAGCTTCTAGCAGTAATGTATGTTTCATTTGCCACACTGCATCAGGATTACCTCAGCCTACTTGATCAATTCTCTTTGGAGAATCAGATTTTAACTTGACATGTTCAGTCCATTAGAGATTGTAATTATTTAGGGTTAATTGTACAGGTGTGGAAGTAGGAAGGATGTACTGGGTTGTGACAGAGAGTACCAGGTCAGAATAGAGGTTAAGAAAAGGAGGGTGTGGGGCTTTTCTTTTCTCCTTTAATAGAACAATTAACACTTAACACAATCAATCATGCATTTTTGAATGTCTTGCTGATAGGTCATGCACCATTACATCAGCATGTGAGAAATAGCCAATGCAAATAGGTCACACGATGTCATCTCAATGGCATCTTACTGTAAATCTAATATGGTTTAAATGGAACAGGAGAGCATGGGGATGAACAATAGAAGAACTGCTGAAAACTTTTCTAACTAAAAAAGATAAGCAGCATAGTACTGGCCCTACTACTGACATCTGGATGCTGATATAGCTGGAGGCTTCTAATTCTCATAAGAACCATAGAAATATCTTTAAACACTAGATCTCACTTTGCTATGTGCTGTCCATAGGTTTAGAAAGGGTTCCCCACCCTCCTTTATTAAAGAACAATGAGACAGCAAGCCTAGCTTTATTTGTTCAAACATTACTGTATGCTGAATTTAAATGACAGTCTGCACTCAGACAAAACTCTTCACTCGCCAGTTTTTCCGAACTGAAGAGAGAAAAGTTCATCTTAATGGATAAGGCACTACTGCAAAGGAAAGCCACCCATTCCCTCTTGGCACACAGGTATCCCAGCCCAGGACTGTGCTTCTGCAGCATAAGAAAAGGTGTGGGTGTGCAGTGTACAACGTGCAGTAATATCTGAGTGCTCTTTCTTGTTTCATAGTGTCCTAGTGAGCACAAGACATGGTCTCACTGACAGAACAGTGCTGTAGGTAAGGCAGTCTAGATTCAGGAAATTTGACATCAGTTGATTCTTTGTCAACCACTAATAATTTCTGATTGTTGATTCAAGAATTCAGAGGGAGGAGGACACAAACAGTTCCACAAACAAATACCAATCCTAATCCCCACAAACCTCAGTTTTCCTAATTTTCACCTCAGGACATGCTCCATCACTTTCCTCCAAAAGGAGAACAGCCCCATAGCAATCTGAGCTGATGCTTAACCACACCTTCTTCCTTCACACCTCTTGCTTCACACCACAGCGTTTCTGCTGATCTGTTCCTTGGTATCCCTCCTCCTGTGTGGGTGACTCACAGGCCACAGTGCCTTGGAAACTTGGAGTTGTCCCAGCAGTGCTGTGCTTCACTCAAAGGTTGCAATCCTTTTAGGGCGTCCCTGCTCCTGGTTCTGGTGCCGAGTACCCCTCACCAACAGTGAGGTTGATCATTTTTATATCAGGTATGTTTGAACATATTCACCATGTTCTTCCCTGATGAGATAAAGCTTTGGCATGTGATGAGTTTTGCTGCAGAGTGTGGTTTCTCCTCCGCTTCCCTCTGCCTCAGTACAAGCGGTCCCAGGGCAATCATCATGGCCTCACATTGTGCAGCGCCCATTGCTGCTGCTATTATTTACATTGCTGTGAACTCCATTGCTGTGCGCTGAAAAGCAATGAGATCATGTCGTGCTCACTGTGATGTTGTCTATGGACATAGGTCCTCAGCTGACATAAGTGCATCCTTATAATGGATATGGAAAACACAACATTTCTAATAGCTGTTAAAAAGCCCAATTGGCTTGATTTACAGTATGCTTTATTCACTATTCTAAAGTTATTTTTCAGAAGGAGATCACAGAGGACTGTCTGCATCTTGTGCTGTAATTTTATTTTCCTTCACTGCCTTCGTGAAGAAGAATACGTTTGTCATCTGCATTATTTGCATGTGTAATTTGAAATCTTTTACAGTTTAAATGCTCAAAGCTTAAAATTTCCATTCCATTGTTTTGTTATATTTTTGAACTAAAATCCCAACCCCTGCATTTCATCCAGAATGAAGAAATACTATTTTAAGCTTTCCAGAGAAATGAAAACTTTGTTTTGCTTTCCTGAAATGATTACTCTTGACTCCCTCATCTCCTCAGACTGTTCCAGATATGCAGGAGCATCAAACACCCAAGCTACATGCCTCTGATGTTCCTTGTTGACTTGCAGTCAGATCTGATAGGTCTTGAGATTTTCAGGCCTCTGCTCTGCAGCAGGATCACCAGGATATCTGGCATAGAAACAGACTTCAAGGCAGGAAATCTCTATCCATATATCTGGATTGGGCTCAGGAAGTGCAGGGTGCAGACATTCATTCAGGGATCTGACAGAGTCATACTATCTTGTATTCACAACACATTTTGGTGTTATAAGTCATCCTTGGTCATAAGAGTTGGGAAGTCTTTATGGAAATATGTTTCTCCCATTTGTTTTTGGGAATAAGGACAAGTTGCACGTACATCTTCCCTTTTCCCGATGTGTCAATCTTGAAATCCACTTGGAGGTGGAATTGGTTCCTCTCTTTTCATTTATTACCATCTTCTGAAGAACAATTTTAATAACAACAGGCTATCTGCAATGACTCTGATTTAAGTAGCAACTATTGATTCACTAGTTAGAACTTCCGTGCCTTATGAATTGTTCTCTAGAGGTGATGAAATGGGGAAATCAATGCTTCAATTTGCTTTTATATTCCAGCCCCTAGTGCAAGTTAAACTTTTTCTAAGCAAGTTCCAGAAAGTGAAGGAATACTTTAAAGTACCAAGAGATTTTGAAGTTTTGAAAGGAAAAGACATATAATCAAATATTCAGTTTAACAAACATGGTAATTGGGAAAAAATAAAAACAGCTTAAACCAGTGAGAGAAACTTACTCTAATTAGAGTTCTTTTTGAAAAAACAGACCGTTTCTTCATCTCAAATTATTCTAAAAGCATTTTGAAAAGGCTTAAAACCAAATGGTTTAAATGAATGGAGAAATACACTTATTATTGTGCATGGACTAAAGCAATGAGGCACAGCCTTCACTCCCTGACTGATATTATTGCCATGATGATAGTGGTTTACTCTATAAGCCTAAATTCATGCAGGGGGAATAAAGTATGGATTTACACAGATTTGCAGTAAAAAAAAAAAGTGGAAATTCAGGATGTACAGGCGTAGAAACTTTTATTTGAATTATCATTGCATTTTCTGGGAGCAAGAGTAGCAGTGCAAGATAATTCACCTACCTTATCACAGCAGAAAACCTCTTGCACTGAGAATGAGGTACAGGATAACTTAATCTTAACGGCTCATATTGATAGATTAAGTGCGCGTTTTGCTCATGCATCAATTCTGAATGCAAATGAACAGCTGTATTCTACTAACTTTGTACATTTTGCTATAGAAGAGGTATTGCATATGTTCAATACATTAGAAAAACATGTGTCATGCATAGCGTTCTGTCAGAAATGAAAACAATGCACTTTGAGGTTTCTACATATTGCCAAGAATGTTCAGAATAAGTGGACCTTCAATCATATGAAATACAGCTTCTGCTAAAATAAGAGGCATGCATGAATAATGATCGTACCAGGTAGAAGCAAATGATTACCCTAGTTTCATAATAGCCATAAAGTAATGATTGTTTCCTCATTCCTGAAGAAAAAAAATGTTGAGCAGGAGGGTAGTACGTACACAGCCATTACTTCAGCAGATGGTGCATACTGTGTTAGAATCATAGAATCATAAAATCCTCAGAGTTGGAAGGGCAGCTAGATCAGGTTGACCAGGGCCTGATCCAGCCTTGCCTTTAAAGTCTCCAAGGATGGGGCAACAACCACAAATCCGGGCAACCTGTTCTAGTGCCTCATCGCCCTCGCTGTAAAAGCCTTTTTCCTTAACTTAAATCTACACTCTTTAAGTTTGAAACTATTTCCTCTCGCTCTGTCACCACAGACCCTGCTAAAGAGTCTGTTCCCTTTTTCTCTGTAGCTCCCCTTTGGATACTAAAGGGCTGCTATCAGGTCACCACGTAACCTTCTCTTCTCCAGGTTGAACAGCCCCAGCTCTCTCAGCCTGTCCCCACAGGAGAGGTGTTCCATCATGCTCCAACAGCTCTATATCTGTCCTGTATGGAAGATTCCACATCCAGACACAGTACTCCAGGTAAGGTCTCACCAGTACAGAGTAGAGGGGCAGGATAACCTCCCTGACCTGCTGGCCACACTTCATTGGATGAAACACAGGATACGGTTGGCTTTCTGGGCTGCAAGGGCACATTGCTGGCTCATGTCCAGTTTCCCATCCACCAGTATACCCAGGTCTTTTTCAGCAGGGCTGCACTCAATCCTTTCATCCCATAGCTTGTATTAGTAGTAGGGGTTTCCTCGACCCAGGTGCAAGATTTGGATTTGTTGAACTTCATGAGGTTCACCTGGGACCACTGCTGAACCCCATCTAAGTCCCTCTGGATGATATCCTATCTTTCTGGTGTGTTGACCCTTAGTGTCATCACAAACTTGCTGAGAGTGCAGTTGGCCCCACTGTCAATGTTATTGAGTTATTGAAGACTATTGGTCCCAGCACTACCCCTGGACACCACTCATAACTGATCTCCATCCAGACATTGAACCATTGACCACCACCCTGTGTACTCAATCCTGCAGCCAGTTCTTCATTCATTGAACAGTCCACTCATCAAATTCACAGCTTTTCAATTTGGACAGAAGGATGTTGTGGGGTATCATGTCAAAGGCCTTGCTAAAGTCCAGATAGATAACATCAGTGGCTTTTCCTTTGTCCATTGATGCAGTGACACTATCACAGAAGGCCATTAGGCTGGTAAAGCAGAATTTGCCCTTGGTAAAGCCATGCTGGTTCTCCCATATCACCTCCCTGTCTTCCATGTGCCTTAGCATGGCTTCCAGGAGGATGGCCCAATATTTTTCCTGACATAGAGGTGAGACTGATAGGTTGACAGTTCCTGGGGTCATCATTTTATCCTTCTTAAAAATGGGTGTGATGTTACCTTTTTTCCAGTCACCGGGAACTTCACCTAATTGCCATGACTTTTCAGATATCATTGTGAGTGTGTTGGTGACTATGTCAGCTAAATTCCTCAGGACTCTGGGATGGATATCATTGGGAAAAATAGACTTGTGGATGTTCAGGTTCCTCAGGTGGTCATGAACCTGAACTATGCTTAAAGTGATAGGGATATTGCTTTGCCAGTCCCCTGCTACCAAACCAAACATTTGTGTGATGAGCATTTATCAGAGAAAACCGAGGCAGAAAAGTTACTAAGTACCTCAGCCTTCGCCTTGTCTGTACTAATGTAAAAACAGTCTCCATCAGATTTAAAATCTTTGATCCACATCTTTGTAAACTACTATTTTCCCTGAAAGATCAATATTTTAATGAATTGTTCATTACTGTGATGATTACTATGAAAAAAAATAAATTGCCAGGTCTTGCTTCTATTTTTATCTATGCTTGTTATAAGAGATGTAAATGTTGGATATATATTCGTCATCAACCAAAAACTTAGTAAGCCACCAAAAGAAGATTTAAAAATAAAATTTAAACAATATTAGCAAACAATAAATTTTTGAAAGTAAATGAAACAAATACAACAAATTACCTTAACAGTGAAGTATGACAGTAATCCTGCGGAAAATAAAATAAGCAGCATTTTTTTCTCCCCTGCCCAATTCACTTGAAAATTAATTAGTACTACTGCAGCTGACATAAATTTCCCATCCACACCTCTGTGTGATTCAAAATGTTGTGTTTACTTTGAGTGAGAAATTTCTTTGTGGCTGCAAGAAGGAAAGATTTGTATTCTTTTTGAATCACAACCTAGAGCCAGAATTTCCAGCCTATAGCCTAGTATTTCGTCTGGCCCATTAAAAATATTCCATCCATTAAAAGTCCGTCCAATGCCATTGTTTTTCAGAAGACCTTCAGGCACAGTTGCAGTCTTAATCATCTAATCTGTGCTTATGCTACTTTCTGGCCAAAGATCCCGTTAGTCCCTCCTAATTGCTCCCATTTGCTGATACTGTAAAGTAAAACTCATGAAACCCAAACTACCATAGACCCAAGATTCGTAAAGCTGTAACTAAGTGAGATGGTTCTAGGAAACAAGCTGAGTCCTGCTTGCTGGTCCTAGTTCTAAGCACTGCATAGACATTTTCATCCAGTGATAAATGGAGAATTAGACATTGTGTATGGATTCAAGTTGAAGTTTCCTCTCCTTCTAGGAGCCCTACAACACAGCAGCAGCAGCAGAGTGTCTCTTCTTACTCCTGATTTCCTAATTTTAATATTGCACCACTGGTGCCTTGACAGCTAGATTCAGAGGGGAAATAGACCCGTCACGGACTTGCCTCCATCTTGATAGCACATTCTCCTGGGATGGAGTCAGATTTTCTTTGAATGGTGAAGAATTACTATGTGAGACACCTGTTCTGCTCCAAACAAGTACTCTGGCATTGGCCAGCCTTGTTCTGTTCACAGCAGGATGTGCCTTTGGTAAGACATAGAAAAACTTTTGGGTTACAGTAGCTATGGAAGCAAAACCATCCACTCAAGCCATTTCGGGAAATAGTTTGGTTATTCAAAAGAGAGCAATGTAAGTCCAACATGGACTTACGTAAGTCCAACATATTTAAGGTCTCTGTTGTCATTCAAACCCTTTGCAGATTGCAGTGCCGCTTAGGCACAGCACTTTGCTCTTTCTTGCAAGGGCTTCTGATTGTGTGCAAAATCCTCTACTGTGGTACTCGAGGGATTTTTTTTGTTCCAAAGTGAACATATTTAGTGACTTCAGGCACTTTCAGTCTTTAGGCAGAGTGTTAGAGAGCAAGTTGAATTTTTCCTTAAGATTTCAGTTCAACTGCTCTCACAGAGTAGTCTAGCACATTTTCTGATGCCCAAGAGTGCTCAATCTGGACCCCAGATGCTGCTCCAAAGGGATGACAGGTCTTCCACAAGTGCCACATCTGTAGCAATGTCTCAGATGTCTGAAAACATGCATTAGATGCATCTGTTTAGGCACTGAGCCACTGAAGTATCATTAAATCCCAATTTAATTGGACTCTAGGAACGTGGATGAGAATAATAATTCCCAAACTCTAAGGATGTTTTGCGAATAAGCTCACTGAGGATTAGTTCATGCTCCAAAACTAGATTGAGAGCCACAAAAAAGACTTATTCATTACTTTCAGACATAGTGAACCTTCTTCACAGCATCCTGGTCAAGCCGGACCTAATATATTAATATATTGTTGTCCTTTTACAGGTACTAAGGTAGAAAGGATTAGGCCAACATGCATAATCAACTGCCAAAAATGCTGTCCATGCATTTATCCACACAAATGTATTTAGCACGGATCCAGGGATAACATTCTAGATAGCTTTGTTAGAAAATAGTGGTGTAAGAAACCTGTTCAGAATCATGTGGCCAACTGGGATACTGGACCGTTGTGGCATGGATTGAGAACCCATACACCTACATGCTATTACATTGGTTATCATGACGGTATGCAGAGTAAGTGAATATCTTGCATCAGCTCCTGAAGCTGAGTGGAAATTTAAACAACAACAACAACAACAACAACAAAACCTGAAAAAGAAAAATGCATTGAGCGTTGAAACTATAGAAATATTTCTTCTCTGGTGTAGAAATATGCTTTTTTTCCAGTATGCTCATTAGCTACGTTTTATCCCAGTACAATGTTACTATTGAGACTTGTGTAAAAAGCAGAAAAAATGCAGTGAACTATCTATCTCCATCAGAGCTAAATATGTTTTAAGGGGCATGTTTCTGTTACAGAAACAGACAGTAGAAATGTTTTGTTACATGGGAGGAGCTGAAAGACAGAAAGATAGGTCTGGTTGGACATGGCATGTTGTATTCATGCATACAACCAGCCTGATGCTCTGCTGAGCAAAGAATGGAGAGCTGCATGTAGAGCAGTCAGCAGAGCTGAGTGTCTGTTCAGCCAAAATCATCTTCTCTTGTTTTATTATTTTTCAAGCATTATTTTCCTTTTTTGAATCTCTCACAGAAATGCTACGTCTGAATCATGCAAAAAAAAAAGACCTTTGATTGCAAAGGGCTTTTTTTTTCCATTTCTGATTTGGTGGGGCAATTCCAGTATCGCTTGAACAAACACTGTTTTCCAGCTGAGGCATTGCTGGGGCACAGCAGCCCCAGGGAGCACAGCATAGGGGATTCCAGAGGATGACATGCTCCTTGCCCAGAAGCAGCTCTCTCAGATCTGGGGGAACATGGGGTGCTGCCACCTCCCACCTGGCTTCTGGCTTCCCACCAAAGGAGCAAGGAGTTGCTTCCTGAGACCTTCAGCACTGCTACAGATGTGTGAGTAATGGGAAGCTGGGATGGTGATACTACTTCCAGCACTCCTGAGGAATGCGCAAGCATCCATGTATATGCTCACATACAGTTTTGCATTTGCTGAGGCTCACAGGTGGAGAATCAATCCAATGTCTTGCATAATAAAATCAGCTGCAGTGGTTTTTATGGCTCAGCTATAGTGCTCACTTCTTTTTCTATGACCACCTTTACCATCGATAGTTTAGCGGTTATGCTTAGCACTGCTCTCTAACAGCAAGGGATTAATTGCCCGCTCAGATAAACGAACAAGGAGCCACAGCCTTCAGCACAGTAACAACACTAGCAGCAAAAATCAGCTCCTCCCCATACCCTTCTCTTCCACTCTCTTCCCTTCACCCACCCTCCTTCATGGTAAGATTTCTCGCTGCCTGGTATTCTGGACTTCTACCGCTGCTTTAAAGTGCTGAGGGTGGTATTGCAGGAGGAGGATGAGCTATCTTTTAACACACGACTATAGTCCAGCAGCGATAATCGTTTCAAACTACCTAGGAAAAAATAGGCAGTATAATAATGTTAGTCAGGTAGCTTTTTCTACCTTATCAACACCTGCAGACACATACCTGCACTGACAAATGCTACACCAGAGGGTAGGATAAGTGGAATTAGAAAATATTACCTGCAGGAGCTATTGGGCTCCCAAACGCGATATGCAACAGTAATGTAGATAGCATGGAAAAACAGACAATAAGAACAGCTTTGAATTCAAACATGACCTTCAAAGAGCTTTTTCTTAGAAACACAGAGCAAAAACCCTAAACCTTTGAAAGAGCGTGACCAAACAATAAGCCCCAACTTCACATACACCTCTGAAAATTCATTCTCAATAATGGCCTCTCATAAGACTTTTATCACTGCTTTAAGGACTTTATTTATCAAATTTGAAATATATCTTCTCTTTGCCCCATTTTTATCGCAGTCTCAAGATATCTTATCAATATTCACTCAGCGAGCACAAGCATATTTCTAAGTGACTGTACAGAACACTGTGTGATAAACTGGAACATTTTTTGCAGCTCAGACCAGAGTGCAAGATAAAAGCATACAGGCTCCTGAAAAAGCAGCAGGGCTTTGGCTGAAATGTCAGAAGCAACTATTTTGTGGAGAATGATTCATTAAGCTGGCACTTCAAAAAGTGGAGGAGCTGTTCTAGTGCTCCAAGCTGGGTTTGAAATACCTAGATTTCCTTGAACTGTAGGTTCAAAACTGGCAGAGACTAGCAACCCTACTCTCACTCTTCTAACTGAGACAAATTGAGCTCCATGAAACTTAGAACAGAATATTTTATAGACAAAATCTTCTGTAAAGATGTGGTGGCAATTCACAGACACTAGAGTCATGATGATATTGTGAGAGAAGGGGATGTTTCCAGACTTTTTTGGTCAAATGTCAATAATTTTCTTTTTGCATGTTTTTCATCATAGCAGTGTAGCTAAATTTCAAGAGCGGATGAAGAAAATTCCTGTACAAATGTAACCTGAGCATTCTTTAGTATGAAATGTGCTTACGAGAGTAAAAAAAAAAAGGATCATTAAATGCATCCTTTATTAAGCAGATAATTCAAGTAACTATCTGAAGCTTTTACAATGAAATAAAATACCAATAAGATTTTGCAACTGTAACTTCAGAGAAGAAATTGGATAGGTGACTCAGAAACGATTAAAATTGCAGTGAACTTTCATTGCCAAGGGCACATACTGTGTGAATGCATATAATCCACATAAAACATTTGTAGCCAATGTATGAAATGAATGTAAATGCTTGGAAAATGAATGAAGAAAACAACCTGTGAATAAGCAATCAATAAATCATTTTGAAAGGATGAGTTAAGCTATGTAAAGCCTTGTTGGTGACCAAATGTTAAAATTGACCTGCATCCAATAAGTCATAGAGTGATAGCACTCTACTCCACCTAACACAGTATACTATTGACAATAGTATTCAGTGAGAACTGCTCCAAAATTAACTCATCCTATTTTGTTATGTTTGCGGAAGATGTCATAGGCAGATGGTGGTATGGCAGTAGAAGTTGAACCTCTCCACCAGTATTCCACTACATTTTGTAGCTGTGTGACAGGTGGCAGCAGAGAGGAAGTCTGACAAAATAGTGTCTGACATGGAAATGCATATGAAGCAAAGGCGTGGAACTGAATGCCTCAAAACAAAGAATATGGCACCCACTGACATTCATCAACATGTGCTGAAGGTTTATGGGCACCAAAAAGTGGATGTGAGCACAGTGAGGCAGTGCAGGCTCTTGTTCATTGCTGGTGAAAGTGCACAACTAACGGTGGTAACTGCATTGAAAAAGTTCTTTTTTTTTTTTTTTTTTTTTTTTTTTTTTGTAGCTGAGAATTTGCTCTATTAAATAACACTATTGTGCTCCTTGTATCTGTAGTAGTTTCTATGGAAATAAATAGGAGGCATTACTTTCAGAGCAAATTACAATGGCTAGAAAAACTGCCCACAAAAAAAAAAAAAAAAAAATTACAATAACAACATTGTATTCTGTTGGTTAAATTTTTAAGTTGCAGTGAAGCAGCACTGCTAAGTACTGTTAAATAGCCAGGGCAGACTATTATAGACTATTACATACTATTACAAAATTGATCTAACGTATATGATAATTCAGTAAAATGATTGTTTTTTTGATTTATTTTTTTTTTGCTTATTATTCTTGATGAATTAGTTTGCTTTGCATCACAGAATACATATGCATATTTAACAAAATAAATCAAGTCCATTATAACCAGTTTTTAGACAGTATACTCAGGTCCTTTGTCTATTAATATTCTGGTGCAAACAGCAGTGGTGTAGCTGTCCTTGGCCTCAATAAAATATAGGACTAGTCTTAGGTCTAATTACATAGCACAAAGCCTCCTGCTGTAATGGTGTACAACTTCTTTTCTTGGTGGTGATGCTTTTCTAAAGAAAATACAAGATAAATGGTATCAGTAGATTGGAGAATTTTAGGAACATTCGTATTCTGAGGCAAAACTTCAACAATTACCTATGAGCAGAACAGGTTATTTACTGGAAGTCTGATAAATGAATGGGTTAACTCCTCATGCATGAGAAAATTGGGGATAGGGAGGAGGTGGATTGCTGGCTGTGCCAGGGCTGACAAATCTCTAAAAATCAATTCTTGTCATCAGCTTTAGAAAGGTAATCAAGTGTTACATCTACATTCTCCTAATAAGTTCTAATCTACTGAAGGTTTAAGTACAGTTGATTTAATGAGGCTACACTGAGAACTGGAAGGAAGTTTGGGGATTTGACATAAGAAACAGCAGATACAGGAGCAGACACTTGGGATTTGATAACTGAGGATGAGAAGCCCTTGTTAATCATGTCTTCCTAGAAGTCAATAATTAAAATCTCAATTTTTCCTAAAGGAATTCTTCCTTCACTGTGCCTACAAACATAGTCCCTGACAATTGTCATATGACTTTCAAGTTAAATGTTTTAGTCTCTAAGACAATAATTTAACTCGTCTTTTATTCTTTCAAAGTCTGCCAAATCAATTACTAGAATTACATGAAAAGGGACATTTGCTGCAGAATAAGTCTGCTAGGGCCTGTTATAATTTTCAAAATAGGTTTAACTCTCCTACAGTGAAAAGGTGGTTGTCATAAACCAGCAGTTTAGAAAGAGTAGAAGAGCACGATAGTAGAGGAAACCGATTCATGCTTTTTAGAGACTGTGTGTATTCTACTTTAAAAACAAGCGAGCAAAACTGAAAATACACAGAAATAGTGGAGTCGCGTATATCCTGTGCTTAGTGAAAACGAGGTAGAGCAGTTCCTTATTACAGGTTGAGAAGACAGGATATCCATGCTGAGATTTCCTAAAGAGCTATTTGTTTTAAAGAACAATACTAACCAAGAACATTTCTTGGTAAGTCCCATAGTTCTGAAGCCCTGATCCATCTCTGTCCATCCAGTCTTGCTGTCTTGACTCATGTAATCTGGCAGTACAGAGTAAGTCAGATCAGTTCCTTCCCAACAGAAAAATTGCCCTGCAATACAGTCAGCTGTCAGACAGATAGGGGAAATCTATCAGAGGGCAGTGGCCAGAATGAATGGTCAAAACTTTTGTTTCAGTTGTAATTTGAGTTTTGATTGGTTTAACAAATTGAGAAACTACGGGGTGGAGGTTAAGAGAAGCAGAGCCTGAAAGCCAAGTTTACTTTCTCAAGTGATTGTCTGACCACAAATTTTGCATTCTCCTTCTGACTCCATGACTATTAAATTAATATAGACTTATAGTCATTAGAGTTTAAACTGTGATTATGAAACATCCTTGCTTGCCAATAGATGATGTCATTAGTTTGAGCACTATTCTTCTATTCAAGCATTACAACTATGTGCAGGGATTGGTTTCTACAAAAAGAAAAAGAAAAAAAAAAATACAAAAATGAGACCTAAGTGATTTAAGTGAAAAATTCCCAAACCAATGTTTTGAATTCAAATTTTGAAGAAAAATCCCCACATATTTTAGCTCCAGATCAAAACAGAAAATTTTGAATTGGCAAGACCTTACAGTAGACAGAAATCCAGTGCCTTATGTAGTCTTGTATAGTCTTTATCAACACTACATTAGGAACCTGCAGTTTGAAAGTGTCTACTTGAAATGTTATGTTGTTACATGAATATGCCTCTAAATGAACACTGAAATGAAATTCAGTTCTGCAGTCATTCATAGTTTCAGTAGAATTGTTTCTAATAGACATTTCATCACTCTCAAATGTTTAAATAAGCAGCCAATTTTGTTAGCCAGGGTTAGGAAAAGGAATAAAGTTTACTGAACCATTCAACCAATACATATTGACACGATGATGCTTCACAATGTTTATCAGGAATTAGCAAATTGTTTAGAGAAATTTCTTTCTTTGTTGTTATCCTAAATATATTAGCAGCAGGAAGAAACAATCAGGAATTCTTAAATTAACAGCTTACCCAGTGTTCTCTTGAATTGATTCTGTTTTTTGTTGTAATGTAGGAACCTACAGCTTATTGCTCAGCTGATATCAAGGAGCCAATGTAATTACAACACGAAGAATAAAACAAATAATGTAATAACGCAAATAAGAAATTAGTTCCCCATGGATAGTAGTATGCAAATGTGTTTCCTCTCTACTATTTCAGACTCTTTAGTAGTATCAGCCTGTGGTATTCAAGGCTTCTTTTAAAAGCTGCTGATAATAAAGACAACCTCAAACCAAGTTCTTTTGTTATAAAGTTTGCTCTAAGCTATATATAGTTTTCTTTTGAGTATCTGAGCAGGAAATAAAAAAGCAATAATAATAAAAAAAAGGCCAGCAAAAGCAAATACAAACTTTTTTTTTCATTTCTATTTCCACTTGTCATTTATTTTCCCTTATGTAGGCCACCAAATTTTTTTAATATAGTTGAATCTCATACTCCTGCTCAAAGACCTCCAAGGGCATTAACCATTGAGGATTCATCTGCTTTTATTTGGATACTGAATATGATAATGTAAAAGTAGATTTCTGGTGCTGTGAAACAGATGATGTAAGATATGTTTGACTTCAGACATTTTTCTTTTCAGATAATCTCCTGAAAAATAATCGACAGAGTAAAATCCACAAACATTACCTCCAGTAAAGGGAAATATACTGATGCAGCTAAGTGTACTTCTTACTTGGAGAAACACTGATAAAAACTGCATTAGTTTATACTACATCTTTCTTCTCCCAACTTCTTCTTTTTTTTTTTTTAAACTTTTCTTTTTACTTCCATCAGGAGATTGCTTACATTATATGTCTACAAATAATATAAATAGTTAATTTCCCAATTGTTTATGCTAATATATTCATATCAGCACATCACATTGGGAAATATGTGGACAATAATCACATGGAACCCCATGCTAGCTTTGATGATCTCAAAGCCAGATATTCAGCTGGTGTTCATCAGAATACATCTCCATTTCATTTTCTGAAGCAATGCCAATTTATACCAGTTGAGAATCTGGCCTTTCATCTCCTTTCTTTTACAAAGCTATAGTAGAAATAGCCGAAATCATTCTTGGAAAACTTTTCATCAAACTGATATTAAATTTGATCACTCATAGCTGGTTCCCTCATGAATTCCAAATAGTCAGTCTTTTTTTTTTTTTAAATAGTTTTTATGAGTAAATACTAATGACTTCATGACACCAGAAAGGGAAAGGAAGAAAAAAAGTTCTTGCAAGAAAAAAAAGCTGTGTTAGAAACAACAAATAAATGAATTCTGGATATTACAAGGTTAAAACTTCTGAATTTTACCAGTTGCCTGATTTGGAGGGAGAGAATTACCTCCTACCTAGTGATAGCTAGAAGAGTGATTTTTAGGTTAAAGGCATGCTTTCCAAAGAATAACATTTTGGGCACAATAGTGACTCAGACCTCAGTTTACTTCTGAAATATTTAGGGTATTTTTTCCCTAGCATAGGGAATTTAATGCATGTGCAGTACAGTGAAGATTAGCCTGTAGGACTACGAGGTCCTATTCAAAGCTATGGGAGTTCAAGAACTCCAATGGAAGCAAATTTTGCAGACTCCACTGCATCACACAATCAAAATACTTGGCAATCAGGAAAAATGCAAACTATGCCATAAGGAAATGAAAAAGACTAAATATGTGTGCTTTTGCAACTATCAGGATGAAAACTTAGCAGAGGATTGTCATGGTCTTGGCTGGGATAAAGTTAATTTTCTTTCTAGAGGTTCATGTGGTGCTTTATTTTGGATTTTTTGATGAAAATAGAGATAATAACAAAGCAGTGGTTTTAGTTCTTGCAGAGCAATGCTTACTTACACAGAGCCAAGGACTCTTCTGATTCAGCAAGGGGCTGGGGGTGCACAATGAGCTGGAAAGAGGCACAGCAAGGACAGCTGAACTACACTGACTAGTTGAATATCCCAAACCATACAGCATCATATTCAGCAGTAAAAGCTAGTAACCATTAGTTTGCTCCTGGTTTGTGAGTCTGAAATAAAAATATTTCCTTTTGATGTGTTATTGTAGGGAGATTACAAACATAACGAAGGAAAGTGAGAAGATAAAGACTTTCAGGAGAGATTCATTTCAGATTAAAAGGCTTCAGAAGTACAAGTAGATTATCTTTGAACAAGTGTAGCAACATCATGGAAGAGCAGGGTGAACATAAACCAAATTGCAGTCTTCAGCCCAGAGAATTCCTTATCTCTGAAGTACTTACTCTGACGGTATACAAAGGCTTGCTCATGAACAAAACAGTGTTATTTACTCCTATTGATAAATTGACTCATCAGCTACAAAACCACTCTTTGGATGTGTTTAGTCATCATTACTAAATATACAGAGATGGCAGGTGACTTCAAACAAGTACATTCAAGTAATAAGAGCTTGAACTAGTGGAGAATATTGTTACTGACTTCAAGGTATAGAACAAAAAACAAACAAACAAAAAAACCCAACAAGGTTTCAAAGGATAAAAGAAGTCAGAAAAGGTAGGTGTGTTGGTGGGAAGCTGGGTGTAGAACACCGGTAATCCTACCCAGGTAAAATGACATTTACATACAATGGAAATGTAGATAAAACTCAGTTTCATCTTCATCAGGGCAAATAACTGGAAGCCATACCTCTGGCTCCTCTGCAGTCTAAACGTGTCAATTGTTTAACTGTGAAAAAGAAAATGCCTCTTCCCTGTACCTGTAGTTTGAACTATCGGAGTGAATGTGATCCTTCTTGAAGCTTCCACCCATAGAGAAAATTGGAGAATGAGGTTTCACATGTTCTCCTACAAATCACTACAGTAGGGTCATAAAAACAGTGATTATTAATGTTTGATCATATATTTCATGCGTTGTTTAGCTTTTGATTGCCTGTTTAGTTTGTGAATGTAGGCAGTGTTGCTGTTTATTTTCACAACTAGCCCATTGTAAGCACATTCATCCAGAAACAAAAGCATCCACGTAGAGTTCCTGTTCTGGGTTGGATTACTTTCCAAAAAGTAAAAAGTATGTGCATTTGTTCTTACGGGATATTCACACTGCTGATGAAAGTCATTTAAAATTATAAAGTAACAAAGAAACAGGAAGAGTTGCCAGATTAAATTCAACTTTTGTTAAGCATGAAAAACATAGTAAAGCGCGTAAAGATGGGCGACGCTTATCCAAATCAGCTTCAACGGATCTCAATAAAGCTTGGGCTGCTGCAAACGATTAAGTTAGAATCATGCCAACATACTGATGGTTCTGCATATTAGCAGCACTAACTGTTCACAAGATTGAGGAGGGATTATTACCTGACATTTTTGTGTCCTTCCTGAACTCCAGAGTGTGACAGTTTGAATTAAAACAAAGTTATCCCTGTCAAGAGAGGGTGAAATGGAAGCAGCAAATACTTAAGCCAGAACTGGGGATGCTGAACTGGGGCTGAAGGTGATTACAGTCACTGGTGATGGAACGTTATCCACCTACTTGTTATATCAGTAAAAAATAATAAGTTATTAGTTTAAAATTTGTGAAGTGATTCACCCAGTGGTCTTACATTATGATGACAGAGATTTACTGCATTTATATTAGAAAAAGGGTGAATGTTTCATATTGGACTCCAAAAAGAACAACAAGAGATAAGAAACTTAAGTAAGGCATGGACAGAAGGAACATTAAAAAGCAGACCCCAGTGTTAAGTTCAAGCTGAATCAAGACCAATACACAGATTGCACAATTCTTGTAAGCTGTTTCAAATTGCCTTGGCAAAAATCCTATCAGAACTGATTATTTCAAGCTTTCTACATCTCTTAATTAGTAGCAATCACACGAAATCAAGGAAACCCATGAGGTTTCCCATATATATGATAAAAAAATAAAAAATAAAAAAAAAAAATCAGGAGAATAGTTCAATAGGATCTGAACAAAAAAAGTAGGTATTTCCTGTTTCCACATTCAATTCTCAACATGTATGAAATCAGTGTTTTCTACTGAGGTGCTGTTTTTATTTGTTTATATTTGAAATAAGCAAAGAAGTATTTGTGATGGTGTGTTTTTTTTTTTTCCCCCCCCCCCCCCCCCCGTTAGCTCCTTCCTGCTAATCTGCAATATATAAAGAATCAGAGGTTTTGTTTTCATACAACAAAATACAGTATCGTTATGGCTGGATGGTAAACAACAGAAGTGTTTATATCTCTGATTATCTAATGGCCACTGAAGCTGGAAAAGCTAGCCTTTACTTTACGTATTTTATCCTCCTTCAAATATACCTGCCATGATTTTCTTTTTTTCCTCATTTTTTGTCTCTAATCATGCCACAGAATGCAGCTCCTGTGGCTCCCTGGAAGCCCCAAGTGGTATACTCTACCAAAAAGCCCTTCTGTCTTTAGCACAGAGATGTAGGAAGTGAGTGACCTCCTCTGTGCAGCCAGAGTGCTGCTGACCAGACCACTCCTGAAGGAAACACAGTGCTAACAGGCATACAGTGCCATTGAAAGGATTTGGTCTGGAAATTATTTATTTACTCAGGGACTCAGTACCATATTAGCACTTTTGTTCTAGTTCTGAATCCATTGATTATTCCCGGAATCCTTGCCTGCTAAGGGAGCAACAGCATTAGAAATGCTAAAAAACAAAGATGCTATAGAGTCCTTTATCCATTATATCTGCTCGATAGCTTTACTACACTGTGCTTTTAAAAAGTAAATGAAGTTGAAAAAAGAGTTCCAGACATTCAAACCACGAGTTTTTCTTGGCTTCTCTACCAGTAAAAAGCTTCATCTAAAATCATGTACTATATCACTTTGTCAACTACAGTTTGGCACATGGTAGCACAACAGCACAGATACAGTAAGGCCTGTGCTCTCGGAGTGAAAATCTATGAGTCAGTTGTCAAAAGACTCTGCACTTTAAACCATTCAGTTCGTATTTCTGGTAAGTGTAGGTGCTCCTGGTGTTCACACAGCATTTTGTAGCAACCCATGAGACATGGCTGAAGGAATCCAGTGAGCTAAAACAAGAGTCTGGTAGGGTATTGTAAATATCATTCATCCCACTTGAGGACGATTGTGTGTGTCACTATAGGAAGAAACATTTCATTGGTATTCTGCTGGCATTGCAGGAAAATGCTACTATTACAAAAGCCTGGATCATAAACACGAAGAGGGAGGAAGAGAAGGGATTAGTTCTCATCTCTTAAGTGTAAAGAATACTTCAAAACAAAACTGGGAAATAAGGCAATACCAGTCCGATTAAAGCCTATTGAACTGAACGGAAGGATTTTCATTTATATCAAATGGTGTTGGATCTGTTCCTTTGTGATTCTGTGCTGCAGTTTCTGCCTTTTTGAGAAACGCAGCACTGCAATCATCTCAGTAGCAAAAATACATTCCTTTGTTGTATTTTAACATCAGGGGTTCAAACCACAAGGACACAGTATTTCACCTTGACAAAAAGGTGCCCAAGTGAAAATGAAGGCAGAGCAGACAGGACAGCCTTCAGAGCCATTTTTCAGTGAATCGTGACCGCCTAGCAAAGTATAAATAGGCAATTTTATTTATGAACAGGAAGTTTTAACAAGATAAAAAGCAGACAGACTCACTCAGGGGTACAAAATTAACCTGTAGAACAATCACGTGATCACTTATGTGCTTGTAGAAGTAAAATTAATGTGGCACAACACACTTTTTTTCTTCTTCTACTTGGCTGAACTGTATCTTCACAGAAAACACCAATTAAGGAGGAAAAAAAAAAGAAAAAAATCAAGCTAATAGACAATATATAGCACACTGATTATTTGTAGTATTCAATATTTTACACAGAACAGACTGTCACTTTCTGAAAGTCAGAGCAGAACTCAAGCTTCCTTGAAATGTAAAAGCTGCCCGCAGAATTAAAAAAAAAAAAAGAAAATCTATACAATTGTTCTTTCTGTTTGAAGGTGCAATTTGGCTAAGGGAAAGACCTCATCTTTCATGCTCAATGAAGAAAATTTGAAGGTGCAATACTCACATTTTCTCCATCTGTCTTCCTCTAAGTAAAGAAGATAATAGCCCTGCTGTTTTTTTCTCCCATCATTTTTCCAAGGGCTATGTTCTCTTGAAGCTGGGAATATTATCCTCAGCTGTTGTTTTTGTTTTGTTTTTTCTTGCCAAACCTACAAGTTCAAGCAAATACACACAAGAAACAGTCCTGAGCCAGCTGCATACTCACCCAAGGTGACTAACTCAGACTTGTAACCCTGATTGTTTTTTTTAACACATTATGCTAATTATCCCACAAAAAAAAAAAAAAAAAAAAAAAAAGTATCAGGCAAAATTAAAGAAATCAAGTGCAATACATTCAGTGCTGTCAATGAATGTATTCAAGTTAATGAATAAAATCATCAATGGAGTAGCCCAGAACGAAGAGGCAACAGATGGGAAAGGCCCACAGTTTATCAGCTGGCTTCTTCGAGCATTTCTTTCAAGATGTGGTTAACTATCAGTTCCCCAAGCATCTCCTGTATCTAGCTTGAAAGAGTGTTAAATATCGTAAGCACCACCTGAAGCTTAAGGGATGATTACAATTAACTTCAGATGTGACTTTACTCTGCCATACTGGGTTTGAGAAGAGCGTTCCAGAAAAAGCCACAGTATGGGTCTTCTTTTTGTGGAAAACTACTTGTCAGCTTATGATGTGCCTGTAAAGCCACACACTCAGCTAAACTGATTTGCTTAATGTGAAATATAAGTCCACCTACAAGCTGCCCATATCTGACTGAACTGTATTATGATAAATTAGTCTGATTGGTGCTTAGTTGCAGGCACTGAGTACAAAGACAACTGTGTATTTGATGGAGCAACAGCTGTCAATGCCCCTGCAGATTTCTTGCTCTGCTAGCTAGAGTAGCAGCTGGGCTGCTGAGTACCCTAGATAACCACAGTTTCATTAGGAAGTTCTGCATTAATGGAAGCACCTCTTGATTACCCGTGTCTTAATCTGCAGTTGTTTATTGGAATTTTGGGCTGGACCATCCTTATGCTATTTTAATTAGTGAATGCGTCATTTGAAGACTGGAAATGTCTGCAGGACATACTGGCTAGCTTCCTTAATAACTTGTTTAATCTTTTTTTTTTTTTTTTTTTTTAAGATGCACTACTAGAAATATAGAGATAATAAAAATAGATGGCTTATGGGGTTTGTTTTTAATGGCAGGATTGAAGATGTATGATACAGAATCAAAAAGTTTCGCTGTCTTTAGTGATTGCCATGATCCAATCTATAATTGCAAAGGCAATCAATACAGGCTCCCTCAAGCAGAGCTCCTGAAGGAAGGTATCTTTTGCCAAAGCATCTGGATCTAGTATGCAGCTATAAAGAATTATGCAACTTGCCAATAGAGATGACATTTCCATTGGCATGCATTGTTTTATTAGATGCAAATAGGTTTTCCATCCACAGGGCACAATGGGATGAGTTAAGGAAACATTTTCAGACTCTAAATTTCCTGGCTATTGTGAGCTTAAAGCAGATGGTGGGCACTTCAATATAAATTTTCAGAACAAAAGCCCTGATTTAATGTTATTTAAAAAACAAACAAACAGCTGCCTGTTGGAATTGTGTAACTTCTGTGACTGTGGCTACGTGCTTTGTCACTACATACATATCTGATATCTGATCTTCTCCATAATGCATCAGTAGGGTATATGAATGGGACTAAGCGTTCAGTGCTCACTTTTAAAGTGTTTGTTGGTAAAACAGACAGGCTTTCACATCTTCCAGCTAGGAATCACTTTACAAAAATTAACTACATTTCCAAAACACCAGATTTGATTCAGCAAGAGATTTATGAAAAAACAGAATCAGTGGATTTTTCTCCCATTTACTGCTTTCCAGTGTAGCACTGCCCTGTGAAGCATGTCATGGGACAAGGAGGGAGGTGTTCCGTCACATCTGGGTTCCAATGGACTTCACTCTCCTGAAGAGAAGTCTCTTGAAGAGAGATGCAAATTCTCCTCCTACTGAAATAAGCAGAAGCCTTGTTTTAAATGTTGGTGGGACAAGATTTTGATTTTCAGGGCGACAATCATCACACCTACTTTGGCATTCTAAAAAACAGCTGCCAATCATCTGGGTTTTCCTTAAAGCAATGGACCAGGCTCAGCATTTGACTTCAAGCCCTGTTTTTGGATAGGCAGAATTGTTTCGTGTAGGTGGTTCTCCCTCGGCTGACACAAGAATATGTTTCTATGAGTTATTTATCCCAGACGGTTCACTTTCAGACAGTGAAGTTAGACTCCATAAATTCCACCCTTAGTGGAGCACATGTTGGAGACATGCATCTGGGCAAGAATTGTAGAATAACAGAACCATAGAATTATTTCAGTTGAAAGTGATCATTAAAGGTCATCTAGTCTGACTTCCCTGCAATGAACAGGGACATCTACTCTAGATCAGGGCCTTAACCAGCCTGATCTTGAGTGTCTCTGTGGGCAGACCATCTGCCAACTTTCTGGGCAATCCATTTGAATGACTCAACCCCCGTTAGGGTAAAAAATTTTCTCGTTACATCCAATCTAAATCTCCCCTCTTTTAATTTGAAACCATTTCACCTTGTGCTGTCACAACAGACCCTGCTACAGTCTGTCCTCTTCGTTCTTATAGCCCCCCTGTAGATACTGACAGGCCACTTTCAGGTCCCCCTGGAGCCTCCTCTTCTCCAGGATGAAGCGTGGCTGGGGATGGAATCAATGAGTTCTTCTTTCTCAGTCCCAGATTCAGTAGAATGTCACTCCATTCTCATTCTATAGAAAATACAGAAACTGCATTCTTCTATTAGTTGTTATTCACAAATTTGTTTCACCCACATATCAGTTTAACAAAATAAGGTTGCAATTCCAATGTTTCACTCAGTGAGATGTGTGTAGTAGCCAGAGCTCTGGGAGCCCATGTCATACCTAGCCACCCTTTGCCCCATTTCTCCCCCATTTTTGAAATCCAGCTGAACTTGCGGCAGTGCCCCATCAGATACATGTGCTGAGGGGCAACATCCTGTGGGCCTCAAGGAAGGCAGGGAGGAAAGGCAGGAAGGAACACCTTCAGCTCCATGCTGCTGAAGCTCCTGTGCTGTAAAACTACATCCAAGTGCCTCTGGTATTTCCTCAGCCAGCAGCTGCTTTTACCTCATAAAGGGCCTTGATTGCTTTGTTTGTTGAGCCTGGCCGAGTATTTGGCACCCCCATTATTTTTAACGAGGATTGTTATTTTCTTTGGAGCCGGGACATCCCTGTTGGCAGCCACTAACACCTTTCAGCCTAACTGCATCATGCTAACACGCAGCATTGAGTGCAGTGTTTACGTATAGACAAGCACAGACCCTTCCTCAGAATACCTGCACAGAATCACAGAATCACAAGGTTGGAAATGACCTGCAAGATCATCTAGTCCAACCACTCTCCCATTCCTATCAGTACCACAAGCTACTAAACCATCTCTCGTAGCTCCTCATCCAGGCACCTCTTGAACACCGCCAAGGACGGCGACTCCACCACCTCCCTGGGCAGCCATTCCAGTGCCTGACCACCCTTTGAGAGAAAAAGTTTCTCCTAATATCCAACCTAAACCTCCTCTGGTATAACTTCTGGCCATTTCCTCGGGTCCTACTATTTGCCTGGGAGAAGAGGCCAGACCCTTTTGCACCACAACCTCCCTTCAGGAAGTTGTAGAGTGCAATGAGGTCTCCCCTGAGCCTCCTCTTCTCCAGACTGAACAATCCCAGCTCCCTCAGCCACTCCTCATAAGACTCGTGCTCCAGACCCCTCACCAGTTTCGTTGCCCTTCTCTGGACACATTCCAGGGCCTCAATGTCTTTCTTGTAGTGAGGGGCCCACCCATGCAACCTCACTGTTAAACAATACTAGAATCTGCATGTTGCTTGCACCTGGTTAGTGAAGGTGGTGATGAGTGTAGAGAAGTGCAAGCATACACATGGCTTCTTCAATCTCACAGGTGTTGCACAGTGCCAAAATTCATGTACGTGCCAGCTCTTTGCCATAATGAACATTCAAAAGGATTGCAGAGGTCCAACTTTGGGGCAGGCCAGTTGACAAGAACCTCAGATATGCAGCATATGAGAGTGCTTTTGTAGCACTTCAAACCTTTCTCATTCCCATATTGTGGCCTAATTAGAACGTGCCAGGGACTGAACACACAACCCAATAGTCAGGGCCTTTATTTCAACATGATTTAAATGAAGACAACTGAGAGAGCATCTGAGACACAGTCCCAGCTAGGCAGCAGCTTAATGGCTTGGCCAGTTGTGTGGTTAAGTGAACTGCACCCTCTCACACTTGTGAGTCATGCACTCCTGGGATATGGATTATTCTGCATATTTTTCCTCACTAAAAGTTTGCTTTTGACAGATTGTTTTTTTCTTTAAGATGAAAACCTCTCTGTCAAAAAATTCCCAACCAGCTCTTTCACTAAGACAATCAGAAACTCAAATCAAAAGAACTGCGATAACCCCGAACCTTAGGACTGAATTGCCTTAATTATATATTACACTTGATAGAGCAATCAGAGTTGCTTTGATTTGGGATATGAATAGATAAGATCTGTATGAAAGATTTTAAAAGTCACTCTATGCCTCCTTTTTTTTTTTTTTTTTTTTTTTTTTGTTTTAATTGACATTAACTTGACGTGTTCATGTAAAGTATCATATTCTCTTCCTGGCATGACTGAACTCCAAGCTGCTCACAGTATTATCATTGCAATGATAAATACCCTCTGTGTTTAGAGAAAGAAACAGAGAAAAAAAATATCAGCAAGAAAAAAAACATAAAAACAGAAAAAAAAAAAAAAAAATGGGAGTACAGGGTTTGGTTTATCTTGAAGCTGAGTTTCTTCTTCCCCTATTTGTCCTTGATAAAAATAAGAACAGTCTATTAGAATATAAAATATTTACCTTAGATTTTCAAATCAAGTTTAAATTTTCAAATGCATTCCCTTCTTTGAAAAATACTTCAGTCAAATCCTATGATTTGACTACAGAAGGATATGAGAATGCTTCTGTTCAATAGGGAGAATATGATTGAAGTCCCTTATGAGAGTACTGAAGATTCAGGTGACAAAGCATCATGATTTTATACCAAACAGAAGTAGCACTAAGAAGTAGCACCATCCTTAGGTCATAGTGCTGGCTAATATTCTGCAAAACAACTCTTTGTAAGGAAAGCCTGGTTTTAGTTACAGAAACATCAAAATACATTAAAGAAGAGAGATTGAGGCATCAAGAGAATGTTAACCTGACAGCAGGCACTGTCTTGAAAATGGATTTCTGGCTTGAAGTTACGGTATTTACAGGCACGGTTTCCAAAATCAGTTTCTTTTTTTGATTGTATCCAGCCTGCAGATGGAAACACTGCGCATATTCCAACTTTGGGCTTCACCCTCTCTCATTCCCTCCTCACCCACGTATAGTCTGGGTGCTCCTGTTTTCCTTGCTCAGAGCTTCACAGGCTCAAGACTATGGTTTCTCATTTAGCAGCCAGCTCTTACTGAGGCATGGCTTGCTTGGCGTTTGAAATCACATCTGTGTTATATCGCTTTATAACAGAGCACACAATAAAGCATAACATGATCATCAAAGATGAGTTAGAATACTTCAAACTGAAGATAACATAAATTTTTATCAGTGCAAGCAATTAAGAATTGAAGGAGATTGCAAAAGGATGTGGTAAACTCTCCATTCCTTATAATCTTAAATATAAACTGTGTGTCTTCCTGAAAGATTTTCTTCATTTCAGCCACAAGTTACTGGGTTTGATGTAAGACTTATTGAGTGAAATTCTATGGTCAGTGATAAAGGGAAGTTAGGTAATATTCCAGATGATTGTAATAGTCCCCTTCAACCTCAGAATCTCTCCAGAATCTATATATTCAGGGCTAATTTATTAAAAGCTTGACTGTTGTGGGCAATGAGGTATTGCAATACTTCATGAGTTCTGTGAAAAAGGACTGTTGCCAACATTGCTGACTGCAGTCAGCATTTTTTGAAGATTATAAGTAGTGAAAATATAAAACAAGCAGCCTTCTGATTCATGTATGCTTCCCCCCAAATGCTTGTATTTTTCATTATCCAGCAACCACACACCTTAAAATTTGAAATAAAATATTAAAAATTAATATCTTCCACTAGGTTATGATACTTCTTCTCTGTCACACAAAATAGATGTCTCAGAAATATTACTTTACTTCAGCACAGTAAGCAGAGACATGCATCTCTGGCTGTGAAGATGTTGTCTGTAAGATCCTACTTGCCTAGCAGCACTGCCCAATCTGGAGATATTTAAAGAATCAGCCAATTAGAAGGCTATCAGTATTAAAAATTTAAATTTTCATTCATTTCGGAGATAAAAAAGGATGATAAGATACTAGGGCCTGATGCCAAGACAATTTGTCAAGTGCTCTTATGCAGGTCTAGGTTCCGTGTTAACAAAATACAATCAGGCAGTCTGCTGCTTGCTGCTGAATGTGGTTCCATGCTCATAGGTTGACTTTTGCAATTTGTGTTAGGAGTCAGTTTATTAATTGTCCTAATAAATGGGACAAACAGTATTTGTCAGTTTTGCCAATGATTCTGTAATACAAGTAGGACCATTTTTCATCTTCTTTGGGAAAAATTTGCCTACTTTCTACCTCTGGAGACAAAGAGACCATAGAGAGGTGTGGGACTCACCCAGGCACTCACTGTGGTACCCCCTCAGCATGTGATGATGCTGTAGCTGTGAGATCAGGCTTTGCCTTTTCCCTCACAATTCCAATGAGAGGAGTATTGTACTTGTGTTGAGCCTTGCTGCTTCTTTGTGTCAGGTGAGGTAAATCAAACATACTGTATAGAAAACATTTTAAAACTGAGCTCTCCTTCATTCACTACAAAATCCAGAGCTGTCTCTGAGGTACAGAGTTCAGTTTTGCGACAGGAGAATGTGGCCCTTTGGTATCCTGTGTAACCTTCTCCAAACTTTCATCCAGTATTAATCATCCAAGTGCAATTTAATGATTTATTAAAAAAAGAACAAAAAGAATTTTTTCTTTTTTTTTTCATTGGTGGCTCCATGGAACTGTATTTAAAGAAAAGTAAGTAGTTCTTTCCATATGTTGAATGGCATTCAAGATCCACATGAACATTCATTTTTACCTTAGACATTCATCAGGAATGTGCTGGCAAATATCACAGGCAGAAAGATTGTTGGAAAAACTGGTCAGGGATTTCTATTGTTCATGTGCTTTTACTTCTCTTTGCTGTAGCTCTTTTAATTAAAGTCTGTTACTTTGGCATCAGGGTGCTCCAATTTTGCCAGAAATCGGGACACTAAATATACCATATATATTATAAAAGCGCACTCTAAAACATATTAGCTCAGTGGTTGCATCCTTAAATGCCTACAAGTTACAATATGTCAGAAAAATCGGGTTAAAAGGGTTCTAGAAATGAAGCCTAGTCAAAGGGAAACAGCAAGAGAGCTTTATTTTACTGCCTGCTCTGACAGGTCACTGGATTTTGATTATGCAGTCAGATATGGTATTCTTTCCCTTGATAATGGAAGGTGGGTGGCTGGCTGGAAAAAAAGACATGCAAGGAGGCTTTTGGTCATTGTCTGCACTATTTCTAGTAATCCTCCTCGCTGTCTAACTCATGTGTTCAGGAAGGATTTGGGCCCGTGGGGTAAATGGAATTGAAATCTCTCAAGAGGAAAAAAAATGATAAGGAAACAATGTGTACTTGCCAGCATTTTCAGGGGAAGATGTTTAACAAAAGGAGCAGCGTGCATTCTGTATTAGATTACCACACTGCTGGCTGTGTTGCTCCCATTGCTGCCTCGCAACGCCAACTGAACACAATAGAGGAACTGTTGCTGCTCTCCCAGCTCTTGCTGAAACTTTACCAGCTGGATCTGAATACCACTGATCAAATGTCGTAATGATGCAAATCAGTCACCATTTAATAAACATACATTGTATTTATAGGGAGATAAACCCTTAACCACATTTCATTTATGGTCTAGTGTGGACTGAGAGAATGCATGTGGTGGAACGAGATCGATCAACTGCTCTGTAATGCACCTTTTTTCCTTTTCCTTTTTTTTTTTTATTGGTCCATGAAACACTAAAGCAGTTTTCCAGACTTTCCTTCCGAGGATGAATTTTGCATCCCAATCCTTCTGCAGTGGAGGAAGAATTCATAGCATACCTGCTAATTCCAGAAAAATTTAACAGGTTAAATTAACATTAGTTAATTTAGCAACAGCTTCTGCTCTGGCAGCTTACTATTCCATCAGCAAAAGCTGTAAGGAGAGAAAGGTAATACATTCAAATAGACTAATGTGGGTTTATTAGAAAACAAGGCAAACGAAACCAAACAACTAAACAAAAAGGCAAGTTTCTGGAAAAAAAAAAAACTTCACTTTTCTATTACTCTACTACACAACTACTATACTCTGTTGTTCTTGTTCTCTCTCTCTACCTCATCTCACTTCAGGGAGATCACAATCTGCTTGGACCATGTGTACATAATCACAGGACCCTATGGCAGCTTCATCAGGTACAGCTGTTGCTTTTTAAGGACCAGTTCTGCCCTGCTTTCCTCCCATCCAGTTTAGAGGAAAGGTGTTAACAAACTGATGTACCAGCTTTGAGGAGCAACTTCAGTGGTCTAGTTGGCACAGAATGATGGGGCAGAATTTTGAATCCAACCTAACCAGTAAACAAAAACACACCGCCTCAGTGGTTCACCTATGGACAAATATAGACAAACTGGGCCAGTTCTTGAAAGCGAGAAAGATGTTGATGAGCTAAAACATGATGTTTCCCTGTATTCAGAAGCAGGAAATTTGCTTCAGTCTCATGCTTACTGTGGTCCCATGCCCTCAGCCTTCTCTCACCACTTTGCAAAGGAGCTGGTTCATCAGGTTGCACGTGTTTCACAGTGCAAGGGGGATAGCATCAAGATGTGTTTCCACTGTAGGAAAGGGTGTGAAGGTCTCCTCTTCCATTTGCATTTATCTGCTCAAATCTTTTCAATCAGTTTTACAGTTGTTTAGCTTCAATCACTCTAAAAATGACATTTAATATCTAATAACTCTTCCAACATTCCCACATTAATAAACATAAACAGTGAACTCACTCTGTTGTAATAATGATTTCTGGCATCATTTAAAAGTGCATATTATTATGCAAGTATTAAGAATTGGTACAGCTTTATGCAATGCTGGAACATATATCAGAAAACTAATTTGCTTGTGTTGTAATGTTAGGATTATCCTTCTGTCTTTTATGACTGCTGCTTCATCTGGAGAATGCTTAATGTTTTCTTGTCAATGAGCGTTAACTCAAATGAATTATTCCAATCTGTTTACTTTGTCCCTCTCTAACAAATCCAAATTATAATTAAAAAGGAAAAAAAAAAAAAAAAGGAAACAGCATTGAAAACCAAGTATGACAACATCGTGTGGATTTTTCTACTTTTAAGTCCACATCAATAAGCAATTTAGCAATAGGAGAACTCTCAATGGGAGACCAACAGATGAAATTATTGTAGAACAGAGCCCTGGATGAAATTTTTTCTTTGCCCATGTAATTGCACGAAGCCATCCTTGTGTGAAATCCCCCATCAGATTACAGGGTTTGTTGTATGTAAATTGAAGACTAAATGCTTGGTAGCACCTTTCAGCTCTGCAATGCTGGAAATGAGTTTTTTAATAGGAAATTAGATTAGTAACATTTTAGTCAACAAAATGTGGAAAAACTGTGCATAAAAATGAGAAAATTATTCATGCAAACTGATTTTGAAAAACAAGAATGGACAATTGTAAAATTCTGTATGTTACTTTTTGCAAAAATACTATGATTTCTTTTTTAAACAAAGAATGGGATATTCAAACACAAATCATTTCACAGTCATAATGTAAATATTCTACCTTGCGGGCTGTACTATTAACTGAGATTATGGGAAGCAACAGGTTGTGTAATTTAGTGCCTTTTGCTTTTAATATGATTTTATGCAGTTTTTCAAGGAACAGTGTGTGGGAAATTACAATGAACTCAATCCAGGTTATAAAATAGACCTTTGCAAACCATCAACCAGGTTCTAAAACTAGACGTTGCCATTTCCAGTCCTTGTTGTGCTATAGGTGATTGGATTAACCCTTGTAGAGTTTTTGCTACCTAAAGAGAAAAAAAAGGCTTCTTAGATTAAATTTTCCTGTGCAAATGCCAGAGTAGTTTCTGTAGCAATAAATTTCCCATCCTTTACAGCTCATAGGTATCCAGAAAATGACTAACCAGGTATTAATTAATTTTATTTACAAACACATTTGTTAAAACGGTACTTGCATAGGACTATAGAGCAGATCCCGAATGTACCGTACACTGACGCAGCTGTGTCATAGACAGGAACCAACAGCTGGTAGGCAGAATGGAACAAAACGTACATCATCATTAGACACAAAGTTTTAGGCAAAGGCATTCCTGCTCCTAGGAGCCCTCTGGCTTTTAATAACCTGGCTACAGCTGAAGTATTACAAAGCTTTGCACTTGCCCCTAAGGAAGATATAAAATCTGATGTATACCACGAATAGGGTTTCAGTCTTTCGTAAGATCTAAATGGGAATAAGAATTACGTTGGTGGAGTGGTGAGAACTAATGTCTTCTCCAGCTTGCAGAACGCTGAGGCGATAACTGTTCTGGGCTCCTGGCAATAGGCTGCAGCTCCTTGAAATCTCTTAAAATTCCTGTAGATAATTCTTCAGCTTCAAACAGCGACCATGGGAATGTATTTCCCATTCCCAGGGGAAGTGAGCTCTCTCTCTCTCTCCTCCCTCTACAAAAGCTGTAAAAAGCCCTTTCGTTGAATGGAGAGACTGATGAACTCATTTTAAATGCCAAAGGTAGAGAGTCCCCAGCTATGGCTGGTTCCAGCAATATGCTCTGTATTTAGAAATGAGATATTGTTAGGACTAGGAACACATCAGGAACACCTATTGCAGAAATCTGTACAAACTAACATTAAAAAGTTACTCTCAAGCTGAGAAAAGCACAAATGTTTACTAGCTCTTACTACCAACTACCAACAACAATGTTCTGTTTTATATAGGATAAAAACAAAGCACAGCTCTCAGTCCTAGGGGGTGACTAGAATCTAAACAGATCCCAGTAAAACAGAGAGGAAATAATGGAGGTTTGGTAAGTCTCTTTACTTGTTGCATCATTAATTTGCATCTTACAAGCAGCACAGTAGAGTTAATTGCTAGGAAGGGTGTGAGTTTTGAGGTGAGGTTACTGTCAGCAGGTTTCTCTTTTTTCATGACTTTGGGGTATAAAGAAAAAGAAGGTGACCGACCACCAGTGGCTGCATGCAGGCAGTTGATGGTGGAAAGGCAGCAGAGAGCTCTTCTGCTCACATTTTAATCCTCTTCCTCATCCTTCATTTCTCTCGTTATTTTTTAGAAACAAGCAAAGATGATTTGAAAAACAACCAAGCAGAATAAAATCAGGCTACTGTGGCTATTATCAACATGGTTGTTATACCTCTGTGGCAGATGTCACTGCAGTTTTTAGCTCGAAGCATGAATGTGAGCCCATTCCAGTTCTTTGTTGCTGTAAGATGTGCAGCTGAAAATGGACCTTCAGGAGCTAATTGGTAAGGTAAGAGTGCTGCAGCATCTTTTGAATAGGCAGAGACAGCTTCCTCCTCCGGCCAGCTGTCTTTACACCAGTCACATCTGAGCTATGAAGTCAGCTTTTCAATTTCTAAGGAATTATTTTTTTTACAGTAGACAGCATGTAGTGGGCATAAATATTTTTAAAACTTTTCCTAGTTGTTCGTTTGTTTGTTTTTCTTCTCCAAAGCACCCAGGCTTGATGTTTTTCTTCATCTCTCTGTGCCATCCTTGCAACTACCTAGAAGTGCACACTGCACACAGAATAGCGATCAAAGCCATATTCTTTAGTCTGCTTCTGTGTAATCCTGACTCAAGCTTCCAGTCTCAATTTTTAAAACATTATTAAAGTGCAAATTACAAAAGATAACACTACTCCCAAGGACAGAAAATATTAAAATAAGATTGCAGTGCTAAAAGAGAAATATCAATCAACGGCCAGAAGCAGCCTAGGATCTGAATGAATTCCATGCTGTTTGGAGAAACAAGTAAATGAAACAGAATTAATCAGCAGATGTAAAAGAGAGAGTGATGCTGATACAATATGGAAAAGATGTACAAGAGGGCATGAAACAATCAGCATGTGCATCAAATCATCAGCTGGATACTGTACAGATGGAAAGAACTCTGAAGAAATGCTACAAGATACTTGAAGAGGGTTCAAGCTGGACGTGAATTAAAGGAAAATTAAAGCAATCTGTGCCTCTCTCTCTTGCTTGCATGTACATGCACACAACACACACAGCCTACTTTCAATAAATCCTTCCCCATCCTGGTTTTCTGACTCTCACTCTTCCTCTGCCAGGTCAAGACTGACCTTTGTAGCGGCCTGGAAGGCTGCGCTGTGGTGGCACAAAGGTGGCACAAAGAACAGATGAGATTTTTTTCTGTATTTGCATTCCTGACAGCTTCCTCACAACTCCCATGAACCAGACTCAGGAGGGAACGATGTAGAATAGTCAGGCATAGCAAGTAGAATTAGGAAATATTTTGAAAATAGACTTGCAAGCCAGGACATGCAATAACCAAATCTACTTTGAGTCTCAATGACACAAGTTCAAAGGTTTGAATTACTCAAGAATATCCTGTGTTTAGCTAACGCTGCTAATCTGGTGCATCTATCGTCTGGCCAATGTTTCTTCCTTTCCTTTCTCAGCATACCCAGCACAGAGAAATGCTATGTTACAGACACTCATAAACAGTCTGAATGTGAGCAAAACATCAGCACAGTTTTGGAAGGCAGGCCATATATTCACAGTCATGATGGGTTTAAATTTTGTTTTGTTGTTCTTCCTGCTGTTTGCCAGCAATAAATGGCAATTGTACTTTCCGACCATGTTCAGCTGGGCTCTACGCCATTTTCTGCTGTTTTTGATGGCAGAGTTCTCCAAGACATATATTAGAATATCTGGCCTATGCAATAACTCACAAAGGCTGCAGTCTCGTTTCCAAGGAGGCCCTGTAACAAGAGGGGAAAGCTTTTTTACAAAGGCAGCAGACTTCTACATGAATAATATTGAACTTTCCCATGGAATTTCAATAGCATTAACAAATTATTTTGATAAAATACCAGCAGGCTTTGCAGATGGGTTAGAGGAGAGAAAAATGTGCAAGCTCTGCACCCACTCCTCAATGTTCTAAGCTCCCTTACAGTCTGTCCTGTGATCATTCTTAAACACACTAATGTCAGAGTTAATCTCATAATGGTAATAAGTCCACAACAAATTACCACAGCAATGCAGTGAGCTCAATTAACTTTTAGATCTATTCACTATGCAGAACGAAAGGTCACTTTCTATTAAAACATCTCCCTCCCACTTCCTTATCATCCTTTGCAACTTATGGGAGTTAATATTAGAAATCCTGTCTATGCTATGTCAGGAAGAAGACAGGATGACGAAGCCAGAAAAAAACCTTATTCTTTGCTAACATAACACAGGCATTGCCCAAAGAGAACATCTGCCTTCTTTCATGAACACATCTAATTATGGCAAATTGTTAACACCTTGAAGAGGAGTTTCATGCAAGGGTAAACTTTAACATATGCCATTCTCACACGTAAAACATGCAGTACTTCATATTCTTCCAAACATATGCCCTTTTTCCTACAACAGTTTATCAAAGACCTTATTTTGAAAAGGACTTCAACCTGTTTTCCATTCCTGTGGATGCATTTCTCAGTGTTTGCTATTATTTGACTGTCCAAATAATTCCATAGAAGAATCAAACTGTGTAATCTGGGAACACAATCAGGAGATGAGACTGCAAGGCCTGCAAAACAGCAAACTGTTATTTCCTCACTCACAACTGCAAGTTTAGGTCTTTTACAAAATCTCATCTTTAGCTTATTTGGGTACCACAAGCTGCCTGTCCACTTTGCAGCTTCTACTCCTCTTCCCCTTGAGATCCCACACTAAAGTCACAGTGAATAATTTGACACTATTATTGCCATGGCAACAGCCTGATGTCATGCATATACAGAATTATGATTGACATTCCTGCAATATCCAACAAAAGGAGAAAGGAAAGGAAGATGGAGACAATCAGACACAGCTTCAGTACTAATGGGAGAACAAAGTATCACTGGCACTGTAAATATTGCTTTAATTGTAAATCTGCCTTTTCCCATTTTTCACCGTGCCAATATTCCTGCTCAAGACTCACACTACAGCTCAAAATACACACGGCTGCCACGAGGTCTTTCTGATATGGGCCTGGGTTTGGCCAGAGCCCAGTGGGTGCCTGTATGCTGACACACACTTTTCAGGGAGAGCACTGCACACAGGAAGACTTCTACTGCAGAGGCCAGTCTTTCAAACATCACAGGTACGGCTTGAAATAACATGAGAGGCCAAACTGAGCACTTTTTCCCTTTGAGGAGAGTATTCATGTATTCAGCCGGGCTGTAAATCTTTTTTTTTTTTTTTTCCTATGTTTATAAGTGTTCACACAAACACACATGCAAACCATTAGGAATAGGATAAAATAAAATCTGTTAACTGTTTCTGAAACACAGTGTCTGCAGCAGTTCTCATAAGGGTCTACAGTCAATACCAAGACAAGAATGGAAACAGCCTTTTATTCTAAATTTCATATGTACATGGAAAGCTGTTTTACACAGTTTGGAAGTTCTGCGTAAAAGAGCTACTGTCATCCAATGTCACTGTGCTTACATTAGTAACAACTTTTAAACATGGAGTACATTATTAACAACGAAAACCATTAACAAACAGGCATAAAAGACACAGATATGTTTGCTGATATTTCACATATATTCTAGAAACGAGTTGGCGCAAAAATAAAATGTGCCAGTAAAAAAAATAGGCATTTTTAAAATCACGCAACACATGATTTTTCTTTCTTGCTTTCATTCTTATCTTTTTGTACATAATATGCTGAGATCCATTCTCAAGCCTTCTCACATCAGGATTTGCAGGCACTTCAGCAACCCAGCTATATTTTTACAATACATGAAGTTCAGACCAACAAACATAAGAACAACTGCTGCAAAAGAAATTCTCATATCCCATATGCACATTCAAATATTACTCACTGCTAGAGCAATCTTTTTCATTTTACTTATTTTTGGATACTGACATGTTTTCAGGATGATGTGTAACAGTTTGTCTCCACTTACGTCTCACTCATACACTTACAGATTTATTTTTAAAGTAACATCACAATGCAACAGTACAGTATACAGAAGCACAAGGCAGTTGTCCACAAAGCTTCACAAATTGTAAAAAGAAGAAATTGTTTTCTTTTCAGTTATTTTTTTGATCTAAAGAAAAACTTTGATTTTTTTCCATCTTAATATTATGTCCTAAAACAAAGACAACTGCATATCAGATATCCATGGGATGACTCCCTCCCTAGTTGTCTTTCAAGACACAGTTGTCTTATGACCAGTTTCCTCTGGAAGTAAAGCAAAGCAGAACACACTTGTTTGTTTGTTCATAATTCCCCATATTTAATGAAATAATGAAATAGACTTATCAAGGGCTTGGCTGTGACTGAGTAAATAATCTCTCAAGTTATGTCATTTGCAATGAACCATGTCGTAAGATTATAAGGCAATTGGAACAGAATCCTAAGGATAACTGAGAGCCTAATATTGTTTTCCTCATGAGTCGGGGTAGGGCTTTTTTAATAAGCTCAGAGTGGGGAGAGACACAAAAGAGTGCATATGTGCATAATAGGAGAGGGTAGTTTTTCAGCTTATAGACACTTAAATATTGATCAACAAAGACTGGTAATGACTCCACCATAAAACATCTCAAGACTGTGATACAGAAGAGAGCTGAGCCTTGTCCACTTAAGTGTGATTTGTAACCTCCTCTTCTGACCCAGGATGGATATGTCAGTGTTTTCTTCAACTTCAAATTCATTAATTTTATGCCACAAAGCTGCATGGTGGTGTAAATAACTCAATGGAAAGTAAAACATATTACAACAAATCCTAGTAATAAGCCATCAACCACTCTGGACTGGGCTACGGGACTTGGTAAGCAGGGGTGGCGTTGCTCACTTCTGCTATGATTGTCAAACGGTGGAAAATCCTTCCATGAAGTTAACACTTGAGACAGAACAGCAAAGACATAAGGCCCACCAACTCTTTGCCCGTATTGTTAAAGGCACTGAAACAGACAATAGATATATTCCTTAGTACCATCAATTTAAAAAGTTTTCAAAATATAAGTCTTTGTATGAAAATGTTCCTTATTGCATGATGAGTTGATCTTCATTTTCTTCACCTCAAGAATAAAACGGTCTTCCCTTTTCTGGTGTTTGTAATCTGTTCAGCCTGGCGACCTGAGATGGTGAAGGTGGCACATCTTGCCTGAAAGGACCTTTAGGTGGGGTATAATTAGGGTCCTGAATTTTCTTATATGAGTCATAATTGCTAGGCCCTTCAGAAGAAGTTTTTTTTTTCAGTTGTTGTTCTTTCCGTCTCTGCTCTTGACGGAGCAGTTCTTGTGTTTCTAGCATCACCCTGGCATTGAAGCCATGTCCCCCCATGTAGCCGTTTCTTGATCCCTGGTAGCTGGAATATCTGGGATTATCCTTTGCAGTCTGGAACCCTTCACCCGGGGAATAGCTCTGCTCCCAGGAGTCTTGAGAAACAGAACTAGCATTTTTTCTGCTTTGCCTGAAAAAAGAGAAGGAAGAAGCTTTTAAGACAATCCTGGGAAAGAAGCGTGTTTCTGAAATGCTAGCAGGCTTCCCCAACTATAATTTACTTGAAAAGCAATGTTCTTTTCTGCTCCAAAGAAGAAGCTTGTCTCTTTTGCTGGAGGAACTTTTCCTCTAGGGTTAAGCTACATTTCTGGGCCTCTCTAGTACGAATAAGTTTTCCTTATATATATATATATATATATATATATATATATATATATATATATATATATATGTATATATATTCCTCTAGTAGGAATAAGTGTTCGCAATAAGAACTGTGAACACTGACACAGTGCTACAACAGTCATCACCTGCCTGAGAAAAACTTGCAACAATTTAGCCGCACACGCGGAAAGATTGCATACAATGCTGTGCTTTCTATGAAAACAGATAAAATTCAGCATTTGTAGTCACTTGTGAAAGATTTGAATCCAGACTCATACTAGATTGAAGATGCAAGAAGCAGACCTTTAAAACATTTGCTGTAACACTGCACAAGTCATAAGATAAAGCACATTATTTGTAGGTCGATATGGATAGTAGAGTTTCTTCCAGGTCCAGAATGAAGGAATTTTACACTATCACAACTGTTTCTCAGTTTGCTACAGCTTCCATAAAAGTAAAGGTAGATATAAGGTAGATATAACCTTTCTCGCTTTTTTTTTTTTTTTTTTTTTTTTTTTTTACTCCATTGCACAGACAAATAAATCAAAAGCATATAGGAATTACAATTTTTTATCTTTTTTCACACTAAATCACTACATTATTTTGAAGACAGATTATGGTTTTGAAATAGCTCTAATTTACCATTAAGCTGCTAGATGCTTTTATGAATTTAAAATTGGATTGGTGATGATAAAGTATAGCTATTGGGTGCTGCAGCAAAACAGACACCCACTCTGAGATTAACCTTACTGTATGAGAATGAGGCAGTACAATAAAATAGACTGCAATATTAATCAACAAGAAAATCATCTGGTAGTGTAAATATGGCATGTTTTTTCACGTCAACACACATGACTCAATGGGGTCTCATGCGATGAATATGCAGTGTAAGGACAAGAGACATGTAGAATGTCACTACCATTTGTAGAAGTAACAATGTTTGTGGGTATTTTTGCAGCCTTCCTTCCATGTATATAACATGAAAATGATTGTATCCACCTTTTTTTTGTAATGCATACAGAGACCCCTAGATGAAAACTGTTATTCAGGATGAATGAAAGTTATTACATCATAAATTATAACATAATGTAAATTCTTATGCAAATTTTTATAGCTGTTCTTGGTATTCAAATATCCATTTCTGCCAAAGAAACAATGTTTTTGAGCCATGTTTTATCACTCTCTGGAACAAGAGCAAATTGAATGAACCTCTGTAGGCTACGAAACTGTCAGGTTTCTGATCTAGAGCAAGATAAATTTTAAGTACTACAAAATTAACTTGAAGTTAAACATTGCTTTTACAGTTTCACATGGGACAAGAAGATGACTAGTTGAACTGATTTAATTTACTGACTGTTTTCTGGTACTTGTTCAAAATTAGTTGGCCCACTTTCACTGTCTTTCTGGGAAGATTCTTTAAAATTGACTAAAGTGCCATCAGCACTGATGAAATAAATGTACAAAGAAAAAAAAAAAAAGAGGCTCCTCCAGTCTCTACAAGATAAAAAGCAACAAATCTCCAGAATGAAGCCAGTACACAAATGTTAAATATTACAAGGCCACAGTTGCAACATTAACCCTGGGACCTAAGTTTCAGAGCAAGATTTCTTTACAGATTGATCATTGAGTTACAGTTTGTAAAGCTAAGTGTCTCAGCTTGTTACAGTAGAACTGTGGTATTCGTAGCACTCAACTTTAGCCTGAGATTCTAAATTTCTGTCTGCTCTAAGCACAGCTCAGAAATCCACAGTGCTCAAATGCAATCATTAAATTAAATTAAACGTTTCAGACATAAATTTGTTAGTAACATGCATTCTTACAAGTTTGCTAGTCATTTCTCATGTTGAAAAATGTAATGAAGTTCTCACTCGTTTCAAAACAAACATTTCTATAGCCCAAAGAATAATTTTCCAAATTTCCTGTAGATTAACATTCTCCGTACAACTATGGATTCCTACCACTAGAACTGCATTGTAACTAAATTCTAGTTTTTAAATGCTACCAATAACTGAGCAGAACAGGGGAAGCAAGCACTCATATTTTCCTACTCAATGTATTGCTGGAAGCAGTAACAAAGAAAGAGAATTTCTCAGGTTAAAGAACATGGCTTTTATATATGTAGTCACTTCAGAAATTAGATAGAGATAGAAAGGAAAGGAAATAATAAAAATAATCAAAATAACAAACCAATATTCTAAGAAAACACAAGAACTACTTTTTGTTTTCCCACCTTCTTCCAAAAATAACAGGAAAATTTTATACTGATAGGTGTTACAGCACATGAAAACCAGAGAGATCTGCTTTATTTTCAAAGAAGGTGGTAAGATATGAGTTCACGATAACTTCAATGATGAAGCTCCTATTTGTTTCAAAAAAAATAGCTGTGATATACTTGCTAAAACACGCTAAATCAATGCAATTTGACAGCCAAACTCTAGAGTAAAGAATTCTCCACTCAGACATCACCATTAATATTTGAAAATGAAAAGATTATTTACGTAATGCTAAATAATGATAGTTATTTAATTTAGAATACAAATTGGGTAAACATTTAATAATTCTTATAGCTAAATAACAAAGTAAAAGACATTGTACCAGCTAGCTCATTTTAAAAACCTAGGGTTTTTTTAAACACTGATCTTTTTAGACAAAAATTGTACTGTTTTACAGCATTCCATTGCCAGTGACCCAGTAACTTAAAAGAAAAAATATATACTGGAAACTTGGAGGCCACTGGTATTTTAGGACAGAGTTTCCTCAGTTTCCTCATATTTTGTTTTTCACAGTCTTGATTCTTTGCTTTTCTTTTAATTTTTGTTCACTGTCAGCATGGCAATGATAGAATTTCTACCCAGTAAGGCATTATGCAACAGGAAAAAGAAGTCTGAACTGTCAAAAGGGGACAACCCATGTCGTACTCAGAAGACTTCTGTAATTGCAGAAAATGGAACTTAATGAAACTGCCTTAGTTCTGCTGGGTGCTCTGTCATCCAATCTCACTGAAATAATCTCTGAAGTAATTCTACTAAAACAAAAAAAGTTACCACATTTTTCTCACTTCACTCTTCCACACCAAATACATTCCACCTTCTATCAATGCCAAACGCAAGTGTCTGCACTAAGCACAACACTTTCTATCCACAAACAAAATGAGCTCCAGGCTCATACTCAGAGCAGCTTCAGCCAGCTGCCGTACCTGGGTAATGAACTGTACTGGCGCTGAGCTTGCTGGAAACTCTCTCTTTCTTCTTGTCGCTGCCGCTGCATTTGAACCTCTACCGATACCGAGTGTCTGCCACTCTGCGAGTACGTCTTGGAGCTTGGCTACAAAATAAAAACAAAAATGTCTTGAACAAAGCAGAAAAATACCCACAAAAGGGTGATCATTTAAATTGCTATAGTAAAATTACTGAAGTACATACAGTCATATTTGTAACAACCTGCGGTTCAAGGAGCTCTTTCCTAAGAATTGCATAAAATTCAGATACATTATACTGTGTCCTGTGCTACAGACTCTGTTCCTGACTTAACATTTATGAGATACATGAGAAAAATACTGGTCCAAAGCAGGTCATTCTTTTGTAGAAACACTGAAATTTAAGTGAAGTCAGGAGGTAATCTAGCCATGCTAATGCTAACTTTCATACTCCACTGAGGATCTGAATGAGAAGGAAGCAATATTCTCAACTGTCATGTGCTCTCCATTAGCACTGCCATCTTGTTTTGCTGTTGGCCCAGATGCACACCACTTGTTCTTTGGAGATAGGAAAACATTTTCTAGTTTATAGTATCAAGAAGACAGATTTAGCAAGTCTCTTGTGGGACATGGGGAATCCTATGCCTCAGAGAAGGATTTAGATAACATCTTAATACAGGGACAATTTGAAACTTTGGGGCCAATGCCAAGAGCACATGAAAATGGATGGCCTTTCTGGGAATACACAGCATTACTGGAGAACACCTGGCAGAATGGCAAATTTAAACTTGAGGTTATGAAAAAGTTTACCTTTGTAAAGATTTCACTTTTCATTTTCTGTTACTGTGTTATTCATATTTTGTGATTTCAAGTTGCAAAGCAAGGTGCCACAAAAGTGAAAGTGTTCTTCTAATCGCTGGTCGGGGAGCAGAACCACTTGCCTGAGACCTGCTTTTATTAAAGCGCTTTTTTGCTTTCTGGTCTGCGCATTCCTTCACAATGAACATCTCTTGTTTAGAGTTGGTTCTATTTTTTATTTTTGCTATTATAATCTCAACAGCAGAAAGATATCATAATGGCTGACAAACAACTGAAAGATAAAAGGCTTTTCAAATTCTCGTTGCACTGTAGACAAGTTTTAGAAACCAGAGAGTTGTCATTTGTGACATAAACTTTTCCTCTGTCTTACTATAGAGTTCATTTCTTTTAGGTAGCAAGAAATACAACAAATCTGAAACAGATTTGAACTTGAACAGAACTTTTAGAAACTTCATCTTCAATAACAGTATACTTCAGACATAGCATCAGCCACAGCTCAGAAGAAGTACAATTTAGGGAACAACTGCTTTTCCCATTAGATGAAGATTATTGTGTATCAGAATGTGAAAGCATAAACTATGAGTAACTTACTTTGGAGGATCCTTGATACACCACTGATGTATACTTCAAAATAGATTTACTCAGGAAAAGCCTCAGCAAAGCAATACTTCTAATGAAAAATGCTTTAGGAATGGTATGATGAGGCAACAAGATCAGAAAACAGAATTGTGTCAGCCCTGTGGGAAATTTTCTGAGATGAATAGTCTGTACATATGTATGTTCAAACCAACAACTCCCATGGAGGTTTCCTACTATATTAAATAAGGGAAACCCATATGGAACAACGTTTCAGTTATTGCATATGTCAACATTTCTAACTTTTTTACTTTATTGAGAGTCTTCCGACATTTGGTATTTTATTGAAGGGCTCGGCTTATGGAAGCAAGTGATTACCTGAAAATTACCAGATTTATTTCTGAATTCTTTACAGGGTGGTTAGAACCAGCTAACAGAAAACCACAGGGAAACTTAGTACTTCCCATCTCAACTCCTCCATAAGGAATAGAAGCATTTAAACTAAGATTTTAGAGCCAATCTTATCATTGTGCGGTTCCCATTTTAACAGTGTTGGAAGAAAGACAGCTGGAAAGCTACAGCTATCTCAGTTGTGACAAAATGGTTACCACAAGCAAGAAGAAATTGGAATTGCTTCTTTGTCTGAAAACATTTTCACTTGTTTCAGTTCACTGTAAATATAGAATAAAATAATTTTATGGTACAGGGAATGGTTAAATTATCAAACAGCTGGAGCTAGAATTGATTTGTTACTTGATTCAGCAAGTGTCAACAAGACACTAGGATGCATAATCTGAAAAGTATGAATGCAGGTACACATGTATATAATATGTGTGCATGCGCGTGCTAAGAGCTAAGGTTGCCAGAAAAGCTTCTGCTAAGGTAACAAAGGCTTTGAAAGAACTATTAGACTGAATGGACTAAGATCCAAACTTACCTTCAGGGAGATTTTGTTTTAATGCATACAGGAACCAATGCTTCAACAGAAGCAGGAGCTGCCACCTGCCTACCCCTGTAGCACCTGTCCGGGTTTACTGGCTCTGAGCAGTCAAGTGTGTACTCTCAACTAGTGACAAATAATGTCACCTAATGGACAAGTTTTATGACTTTATGAGTCTAAGTGCAAGAGTCTAAAATAAATTATCTGCTTTTCTGAAGGTACAAGTGCCTGGGTGCCCTGTTAAAGTGGCTTAGCAATACTTAACATGAAAAGTAGGATACTTACTGAGAGTCCTGTCTAGACATTGTCAACAACTTCAGTATGCTGCATAAAAACACTCCTTCTGTACATAATCACATGTTCCATAACATAGCATAGACAGGTACATTCAATCATCTTATTAATGAAAAGCCATTTCTTTAAAATCTTCTCATTAAAAACCTCAGTGATACCATAGCGAATGCCCTTAATTATGGTTAAGATGATATAAAGACTTAACACAGTCTTTTTGGACCACTAACTTATTTAGAAAAATGCAGCTCTCTGTGCAGTGATTTGTCTTTCAATATGCTTTCAATTGAATCACATGAACTGAAAGTACTTATGTAATCTTAAAATCTAATTAGTATGTTTTAAATATATATATATAAACAGAGTCCAGTGTTACAATATAGAAACTGACATGCATACCTCATTTATGCCAGCAAAATAGAAGGTAATTTAAAAAAAAAGTCGAGCTATTTACAGATCTTTCAATAGCAACAAAACACATGTATAAAGAAGACAACACAGTACTTTTAGCAGTGACATGAAATGGGTAACACAAGGCCAAGCACAATTATAGCAATCTGAAATCATCCAACAAACCTGGCAGCAGCTCTGAACAGATTGATAAGAACTCAGGCCTTGTTTGCAGTGAGATGTACGACGAGCACTGACCTTTTAAATCAGGATGTGGCCAAGGCCACAATAACAACCAAGGCTGCATTATACAAATAAATGTATGTTCATGTATTCCACAATACATTTAAGTGGCAATGATAGTTACTGCATTCAGCATTGTTAAACAGTGCTTAGCTTATAAAACTGTGTTTTGAGATACATGAAATTAGACAGCTCTCTTCTCAAATAGACATGAATTTAGAACTAGGATTGTGAAGTCAGACGTTTTTACAGATTCCTCTTTTTATCCAAATAATACGTTTTGCATTTTGAACAGAACTTACCCATAGTTCACGTTGCACTGACTGCTCTCAGCAGTAAAGGACAGCAAGTTTGAGGACTAAAGGTCACTCCTCCCTTTTCTAGCTAAACTTGAGGCTGCCCACACAATTTCTTTATTCACAGGGTGGCATTTCTGCCCATAGAAATGTGCCTGCCTCTGGGACGGGCATGGATCAGAGTTACAGAAAGGAGACTTCTTGTCCAATCTTGGCCAATCCAGGGCACTACATTTTATGGGAGATCCACTAGTCCAGGTGACACAAGATCCACCAGTTTAGATGGCTTCTATTTCATGGACTGCTGTCACAGAGTGAAAGTGGGAGAAGTGCTCACTCAAACTCATAGAACTTATTTATGCTGATAAAAATGTAGTTAATCCAGAAATGAATAAGGACTTTCACATTTTCCGAGTTATTTAATAAATAAATAAATAACTCACTATCTAATATTGAAATACATTTGCTATTTTTTTTTTTCCAGATTAAACTCTGTTTTTAACTATGGAATTTTAAATTCACCTAGAAAGTCTGTAAACATGAGCCCCCCAATACCCCCCAATTATCCCCCCAATGCCATAGGTTCCCACCATTCAGTGGTAATTAGAAATAGGTAAGATGAAATGATCTTGCCTGCTTTATGTTCGTCTGCTTGCCACAGATGATAGACAATCCAGCAATTGTATATCAAAGTTTAGAATGATAAAAAACATTCCATGGATATGATGGCTGACCTGGAAAACTATTTTTATTTCCATATTTCTGTTTATGTTGCTATGATGAACAGAATGTACAGCAATATTTCTTTTAAAAATGGGCAACAGGTGTGTATTAATTCAAGTGCCATATAATAAGAAAATCCCATCCCTTTGTGCATCTTTCTTTGGTGTATATGTAGGAAGCTGAATGCCATGGTATGGGACTAAAATTTCCATTCTGTACAACAGCAGCAGCAAAAAGAAAATCTTCAGTGTGGTAGAAACAAACCACTCAGACAGCCTTGACATTCTGCCTAGGTTATTTACATGTACTGCATGCCTGTAAGCTTTTAAATATGTTTGTTTACAAAATGAAATTATTTAATTTGTTTTTTTCCACGTTTTCTATCCTCGTTTTTATGTTTCACATACAATAATAGATTGAAGCTAGTGGGGAAAAAGTCATTTAAAATAGACAACAAAATTTTAGAGCCAAAATGCAAAGCTGGGCAAAAGATATATGGCATTTCATGAAAGCTTCCCAGCTTTGACAAAGCATGGGTATAAATTACACAGCTGAGGAGAAACTAACTACAGAGAGGATGCCCTGCATAAGTTTGGTTTCCCTTCTGAAAGAGACTGGAACAGGAGAAACAGCAACTTAACTCTTAGCCTTTGTCCACGGTAATGTTCGACTGGATATCACCAAGTATCTTAATAACATTTCCTGACAGAAATTCTTGAAATGGATTGATACTAAAAACAAATAATATACTGTTTTTCTTTCTCATCAATGTGTTGAGTAACTCTTCAGAATTTACAGCGTGACATAAACCTTGCATTACTCTTTTTAAATATAGTCTGTTATTTGTTTTTCCAAGTAAGATAAGTGGAAGTTACAGTGATAAAAATTGGGCTTTTGTTTTTCTAAAGCAATTTCATATTATTTGGAATTCATTATGGATTTGAATTGGTTAAATACATGAATACAAGGATAAGAAACAAGTACCAGAAACAGATTTAAAAAAAAAAAAAAAAAACTTTTTCTATCTTAGCCACAAATTCTATACACCAAAAACCTGAAAAACCAAGCATAGTCCCTAGATTTCTGTGCTATTAAGACTGCTGGCATGTTTTCTCTACAAAATTCATGCAATTATTTACTTTTCCCAAATTTGTGCACAGATTAAAAGCTATACTCCAATGAGTAAGGTCTTATGTTTGTTTTGAGTCAGTTAGATGTTATCTTTAGAATAAAAATATCTTTTTATTTGACTCCTAAATATTTAAAGTGGGGTTTGTTAAGCTGCTCTCTTGCTACCAGTTTTCTCCTACCAATCATATAGATTTGAGATGACTGGAGAAGAATGTATTTGTGAATGGAAGTTGTCACTTTCTATTTCTAGCACTGAATTTTGTATTAAAGATGAAGAACTAGAACACCAACTTTTGTCTCTCCAGAGTCTTTTTGTTTTTCTCGTAGTGCATTACTATGGGCAGAACTGGCAAGCACTTGTAGCGTTTTCAACTGATTAAATATGGTATATGTTTTTTTAATTGGAGTGCTCACTCCCATGACATTTAGTGCTACAATGGCATGTTTTTGGAGATCTGTAATTAAAATGTGACTAGAGAAAAAGAAAACATTTGGAACAACATAAATCAAACTACCCTGTCTTCAGGGCTGATGTGAACCAAGACAAACTTCAGCAGACCCAATACAACCCAGGAAAACAAGCAAACAAAAACAACACAAACCAAAACTAAAAAAAACAAAAACCCACAGGACAATGTTAGTCCTGAATAGAAAAATCAACTCCAAAAGAATCCAGCATTGGTATAACAATTTGTCATAGCAACAGCGAGGGCTGTAAAACCAGCAGCCATACTGTGACTCTGTGTAGTTCTGTATGCCCAGGTACACGTTTCTGCCATTCTGACTGCAACTTACACCAGCAGGATTAAAATGTATTAATCATGCTTGATTTTGTTTTCCATTTTTTTCCCTGTGTAACATCAGACATAAAGCCTTGCCCTTGTATGTCTTCTTGTACCATTTTTGATACACACAAAAAAAAAGGATGTATGAGGAAATAAAAATAGAGAAGCCTGGGAAAGTTCTCTTAAAATAAACAGAAAGCTTTTCCATCAAGCTTTGAGCGTTGTCTCTACTGCAGAACTGCTGGGTTCCAGAGATGCCTCAATGCTGCAGCAGTCAGTCAGTTATTAAACTTTAACAGCATGTCATTCAGATGGCCTTGAGCAGAAACACCACACCATCAACAGACGTGTCCTCTCATTCCAGCACTATCACTTTTTGTGTCTGTTCAGCTGCCTGATGCTGTACGAGTACTTGTAGGCAGTCAAGTGTTTTGTTTACAGGCAGGGCAAATACAGGAGGCCAAAAGTCCAGCTCTGCCACATTGCTCATCTACAGATAAACAGCCTTCACCTCATGGCAACAGCCAGCAGCAGCTGGGGCTGGACACTGGTCTCTGCCAGCAGCACCGCTCAGAGCCAGCGTGATGTAGTGCTTTGTGGTGCAGAGATCTACCTCCAGACTCTATGTATTTGTCACAGGTAACCAGGCTGCTGTATCACAAGCCATTAATAGCCTGGGATGGATTAGAGTTGGTGACGTTCACAGGATCATTTTGATAATATATTAGCAGGTTCCTGAGCTATTGAGCTCCTCTGAATATCCTTAAAGCTGCCAGATTTCCGTCAGCACCCATTACTTACACTGCAAACTTTATGTTCATTTACACTTCCTTAAAGTAACAAATAGTCCCACATCACATCAGCACACTGTTCCCTATCCACAATCCTACCATCATCTTGTTAATGAGAAATGCAAACTACTTATCACCTCATAGCACACACTTCTCAGTGGATGAAAGATTGTTTTTTTTCCTCTCTTTCTCTCCAAACCAGGTCAGAGTTGGCTGCTGTCATGCGGCACAGAGGCACCTCTGAATGCAAAGCCCTTTGTCTGTGTAGGCTGCACAAGCCTTCTCCCCTGGTGAAAGCATACTTTTCAACAATGGTCCAAGTACAGGTGTGTGTCTCACTGTTATGATTTGTAACCAACAGCTTGCAGATGGAGAAAACTGAAGGGAGGCTGATAAATGCATAAGTATTTTCCTACATATATATTATAAACTGCTTTTGCATTGTTTTGTAGCATTTAATAATACATCTGGATCTGTTTTGAGAGAGTGTCTTAACAAAGTCTGTCATCTCAGACTAATATGTTAAAGTAATAGACTCTCCTTAAGAAAGAGGGTTATGGTTCCTTAACACTGAAATGACTGTGAACTGTTGAAATGGATGAGATCACTGCTTTATCCTTTCCAAGTGTTATTCTCTTGAAAGCCTGGAGTACATGATGGAAAAAATATTATAATTCAAAAATACGCTAGGCCAATTTTTTTTTAAAGTACATATCTAAAATAAAATATCTGGTCACTTAAGTACTTAACAACATCAGCTCCTACAAATGCAACAGCGAGCTTCAGAGTTAATATTAATACATTAAGCTGAATTAATCACTTTGAGCTCATTTGCATGATTTGTAGAAGGGGAGTAAACAGAGAGATCCCATTTGTTTAAATAAGAGAAAAGGAAAGGTCAATGTTCTGACCCACAATTTAGGAAATTATTCCATTCCTAAGGTAATCAGCCTGTCATCCAAATAATTCCCTACTCACTCATTACAAGAAACTATAATAAAAGTCAAGTTGCCTGACTAAAGTTGCTATGGCATTTGGATATACAACAATTTGGCCCATGACCTTCAGTAGTTAAGTTCCCAACTCTCCAAGAGTGCAAATTTTTCTCATAGACAGTTTTCCAAGAATACAGCTCAAATCTTTCATTTGGAAATTAAACTGCAGTAGAAATGTAAAATAAAAAGTACTTCCTACACCCAGTCCCTTTCTTCCAAAAACTGCTACGCTACATTTGAGATGAGCTATCACATCATATTCGCAATATTAAATCAAAAACATCTGGTCTTAAAGAAAATGCTTATTTTGTTTATCCTATTTCAGAGAGTATTAGAGGTTTTCTAACATGGGAAACAAGAAGCCTATACCGTTATACAGCATGTGAGGTCGTTTAGGGACACGTTCACCTTTATTCCTCTCCGTGCTCTATGTTAAAAATACCACAGTTTCCAACTGGTGAGCTTAAGAGGGACAAGGACACAAAGACAGAACAGAGGTAAAAAAATCTCCAGTATTCACCACAACAGCAAACAGATGATATACTTGTGATGTTACCTAGGTTGTTCTCCGTGACTTCAGATAAAGAGATGTTGATCTTAGGATGTTTCCATCTCTGTCTCATGTGCATTGAAGATGTGGGAAATTCTACTGTTGTTATGATACATCCTCTTCTCGTTGAGAATGTGAGTGAATGGTTCACTGTCTTTATCGTGGATTTTTTTTAAACAAATGCATACAATAAAGTATTTATCCCACATTTAAAGAATCATAATTTAGGATATGTAGTTGATAAAAGGCATCGGGGATTCATTTCAATTATGTAAAACAAGCACATGGATTTACATAGTTGTATCACTTTGCTAGATCAGATAGATTGGACAGGATTTAAACGATCTATTAGGACATATTTCTCAAGACAGAACTATCTTGGCTAGTATCAGTGGCAAAGAGACACTATTACAAACCGTAGCATAATACATATGTCTTCTTTTTCACTGTAAAAATACTTACTTCCTCTTAAAAGAGGAAAATAAATAATCATGAAAATGTTGCTTCAGAGAAAATATCATGTACAAGGTTACATGATCTCTTTAAATTATTTATCATTAGTGTGTGTTTCATTTTGATTTTCTTGGTGATTTTCAGAATAATTGATATTAGCTTCGAGGCAAAAAAAATCCAAGTAGTAACTCAGAGTCTAGAGTCTAAACACAGAGCAAATTATGCTACACATACAGAGAAAAGATTATTGAAGAAGTTTAAAAATGAAACAAACATCAAAGAAACAGAAATGTGGCCAGCAGAACAAGGAGGATGGCTGGAGGCAGACAACCCTGGCTCAGTCCTACCTAGCTCCTGACCAGGGCAGGGAGAGTGGAGGTTGGTGCAAGTTTCAAGATTGGCAGACTGTATATACACTTACCCATGGCTGCTCAAAGCTATAAGTACGTCTCCTATCTTCCACGTCCTCATCCTGTTTTGCTTGCTGAAATTCTTGTCTCAGGCGCTGTATCCGGTCATGATTGTTAGGAGTTGATCTGTTGCTAAAAGAAGGAGGATGGAAATGATCAATACTTAGGAACTGCCATCTGTGACTACAATTTCTTTGCAAGGCACCACTGCTACAGTACAGAAGTACAGACTTAAAAATAATTTCCAAGCACTCAATGTATAGACATTTAGACGTTCATAATGATTAATGTTGTTTGATTAATGAACTTCAGATAGTGTAAGAACGGATGATGAATGGAGTTTTCTAAAAATCACATGAAGTTACTGGCATATGTTACTCCTAGAAATGAAGAAGAATAAATGTTATTGTCAGCGTTAACACTGAGGAATACTATGAGAAAAGTCCTAATGATCTCTGCTACTGAATAAACATGGATGCTTCTTCTTCCCTATCAATAAACGGTACGACTGTCACATCTTTATTCACATCAAATCATTACAATGTCTGAAGGTCCTACCTATACAAAATTTGATTATTCTCTCTAATCGATAAGAGCCTGTTGTCCCTTAGCTGTTTTTAACAAGTCTTTCAAGTAGATCAGCCTGAAAGCATTAGAGTGCCAATGGGCCAGCGAAAAGCCGTGTGAAGGAACATGTTCAGTGGCAGAACAGCAGCTGGCTCCTGATATGCAGATGCCAGAGTGCTGGGGTGGGCTCAGCCCTGGAGTTACCCTTATGGAAAAGTACACGTAAAATGGAAAAGAATCTTTAACTCTTCAAAATCATAAATTTTTCCATAATGCCTGTTTCAGGTAATCATTTCTCCATAGCTCAGGTTTATGTGAAATCGTGGTGAAATACACACAGGAACAGCTTATTTCATGAAGCTAAGTGGATATTCATTAATCTCATTGCCATTTTTCCATCTGTGCAGCTCCCACCTGACCTCTACAATCCCCACCATATTTCAAACATGTTAATGTGGTAATCACAGGATATCTGACAAACAAATAATTTTATATAAAGACTAAGCAGAAATGTTTTAATCTCTTATTATTGTCTTTTTAAGCCCTGAATTTTACTGTTTATTTCGAAAGAGCCGATATGGAATGTTCAGCAATTATGTTGTTCGAAAGGAGAAATCTACAGGGATGCAGTGGAAAACAATTCCATAGATTCCTGTTCGTGGACACGAGGTATAATAAAACACGGTGAATTTATATCCCAGGTTTTCTCTCATATGAGAACAGACACTTCTGGAGTCCATCTGTGACTGTTTTCTGCATCTGTCAGGATTGGTGGGTGCAGTAGACTGGAGGCTATACATGTTTGAGACGTTGCCTCCCATTCTTTTCAATGCTATTAAAAGGAGCTTATCATTGCTTGGTTAGCCAAACAGAAAAATTAGAACAATTCTAGCAAAAAGAATTTATAAAAGAGGCTTTCTTTCTTTTTTTTTTTTTTTTGTTTGTTTGTTTAGTTGTTTGTTTTTTTCCTACGAAACAAGAGACAAAGAAGAGGGTGAGTAGGTCAGTTCTACACGCAGATTGCCATTTTGAAAAGTACAGCTCAAAGAATGCTTTATTTAGAGTAGGTGGAAATAAGACATGATGACAATTTCAAAATTTCCTTCTCTTTTTAGGTGCGTTGCTAATTCTATTTCCTTAATTCATCTTAATTTTGTGGAACAGCTTATGTCTTTTTCCAGTTTTACATTTTGTAAATTTGTTTCTTATTGTCAAACTCTGCCCAGCTTTTCTATATAAGCATTTGTTTTTAACCTGATGCACTGCTATACACAGCACTTTTTAAAATGCAATCACCACAATCTAATGTAAGACATACAAAATATTTTAAAATGGCCTACTGGTTTTAAAACTGGCATTGTTAATCTAACAAACAAGTAGTCTAATTCATTATAAACAGATAATCTTTTCTGCAAACTAACTTGCGTTTAACTATTAGTATTTGAGGTGTAAGAACACCTTTGAAGGAGAAATGCTCTTGGACTTTGGTGTGAAATTACTAGCAAAGTGCTGCACATGGGCACCTTCAGGCTGATCAGTCTTCTTCAATCACATTTATTTCAGGCTCTAAGAAATCACAATGCAAATGTGACACTTGAATAGTGATTTCCTGGCAAAGAAAAATTGGAAGGAAAACTCCGAAAAAATAGTGACTGAGAACCTGTACATGATGAGGAACAGACATATTGCACCACCTCCTAAAAGGTCATTGGAAGGATTATTATAGATTTGAGGACTTATACACATTTTGTGATTGTTATTAATGGAACGAATTACAACAGAGTAAGCAAGAATAGCAAATGAATGCCTAGTGTTCATGCTACGAAGCTAAAATATATATCTATTCCAGTTAAGAGAATGCATGAATTTGATACCCTCTACACACTAGAGACACAGAACAACAAAAAGACAAGGAGGATCCTGGGATTTATGATTAATTATGATGAACTTAAGAACAACTTACTTTAGAGATAGGAAAAAAAAAGCCAAGTTGACTTAAGAAATTCAAAGTTATTCAAAGTTATTAAAAGACTTGATAATAGAAGATAAATCTTTCAATAATGGTTCTATTTTATCACAAAAGCAAGGGACATGACCCAAATTTAGAAAACTGCAAAAGAAGTGAATAATAAAATAGGACTATTTCACAGAAAAGAAAGAGCTAAATTAAAGGACAAAACTACTTCAGTATCTACTCAAATTTCTATGTGCTTAAAAAGTCTGAGACAAAGAAAATGAGGTCAAAGAGCAATCTTATAACAATAAAGAAAGATTTAAAACATTTTCATCTAGAGGAGGAAAAGGGAAAAGGAAAGCAGTCAGGGGCTAAGATAACTTTAAGAAAAAAGAAAGATTATTTAAGGGCTTGGACTCTATCTCAGGTTGGCTTCCTTTCATTTCCACTTTTCTCTCAACTATATTCTCAATTCACCTGGTCAAACTATTCCCCTGTCCTATCCTTCTCACCAGTGAAGGCTTGCACATCTCCATTCTGGTCTGACATACTGTCTCCTAATTTTTTCCATGTATCTCTTCATCCAATTAACTTTATTATTAACAGGTTTTTTGCTATGTCCACTTTGTCTCCTAGTGAAACTTCCAAGGTTTTCCCCACTCAGGAGACAATTGATACACCCCATATCTCATTAAAACCCCAGGCAACACTTACCCACTTTAAAAAGAAGGGAAATCCCATAATTATAATTACAATAAGAAGTAGGGACATTAAAAAAAAAAAATAACAGAATGCCTGTGAACTTACAAAAGACAATTAGCACTTCCTAGCATCAGATATAAGCTACTATGTTTTTATTTCAAAGTGCTCTTATTAGTAAAAGTTCCTGAAAGAAATAAAAACCAAGGAAAGGCTTTTAGGGTCAAAGTAGCTTGGGTTGTGAAGCGGCCAGACGTCCTTGGATCACCTCTGTGCTTGACATCCCATTGGCTTCCACCTGCAGATGGCACATTCTACGAGCAGCTACTTTGTGAGCACTGTTTTAAAACACAACCACCAGTACAGGCTAAAAATGCAACTTTAAGGAAGGCTTAGATTGGCAGGGGCTGTCACGTATTTCCAGAAACAAGAAGCCGTAGCAATGACCACCAGAGTCTCAGATCATTAAGCAATGTCTCAGTGTGATGTCATGCACTGATGTACAGAGTTGTAATGCTATCAAAACAGACAGATTTTCAGTGTGATATAGTAGGTACAAACATGCTACTGAACAGAGATGACTAAAGCTTTGGAAAAAAAATTATTGGCCTAAAGAAGTGTGGAAAAGGGTCTTAACATCATCAGGCAGTTGCAACATGTCTGGAATAACCAAAAGGTTAGTAAACAAACTGTTCTTTACACCTTGAAATCTTCTAACACAGATTTGAACTGTCAGGGGCTCTCAGGTCTGATGGGCTGCTTAGATCTCTGGATAGCAGTTATACAGCACAGATGGGTCCTTATTTACTTCAGCATGGTAAACAAGAATCATCTATTTGTATAAAACACATTTCTTTCTATTTGGAAAGATTACTTATTATTCACTTCATATTAAAAATCAAGAGCTGAATTGGAATCTATCTGTATCTACAGGTAGAATGGAGGAGAAAAAGTGTTTATTCTCATCCCATGGAGGACTAAGGCTGTCTTTCCTCTTGTGGCTGTGCATCCTTACCAAAGCACAGAATTAGCTGAGTCTACAGAATGGGCCCCATCCTCCATGGTTTGAGCACAACTGAGCAGATTGGTGATAATCTAATATAAAAGCTTCTGCTGCATTGAACGATACTCAAGCATCCTCTCACCATGGTGCTTACTCCAAGCAGATGGAGATCTGTTTCAGATGGCCCTTGAGGATGGATAAGCAGAAACTGTCTTGGTTTTGCAAAAAGCCATGGATGCAAAATAAAATGAAAGCATGCCCTTTACCAGGCGTAATGTTGGCACGATACTGCACTGCACTGCATGCAGATCTGTTCACCTCAAGCAGATTTGTTAACCACTGCTGACATAGACAGTGCCCACACCCCCGTGGGGTTAACAATGGACGAGCACTGACAGAGGGTGCACCATCTCCTTCCTGCCACCAGATCGCAAGAGCAGGTTGTTCTTTTCCTATAATTTTGTTTTACAGTTTATTTGACATCTAAATTCCAGTCCTCAAGCTGGAGTTAGTGTTGGTGGCTTCCTTCCAGTGTCCTACATGAAGTCCTTCTCTGACACACTGAGTAATCGATTATCCACAAACTCACTGAAATTAATACATGTGGGCATGATTCACAGACAGAACCAATCTGCCAGCATTGTACAGAGCTTTTGCATGACTGAAGACTCAACACAGTCAGTATGAGAAAAAAATCAGTTGAGCAAGAGATGAAATTTGTTAAGATCACAATTATAACGTGTGTTGTACTCGTAACACGGAAGGAGACAAAACAGTTTATCCTACAGTACTTTCATTTTTCTTAAGTGTTAAAGAAATTACTGGAGATATGGAACTAAAAGGTGGGAGAAAAGTATAAAAACAAAAAAGAGAAAAGAAAAGAAAATATATCAATTACAAAACTGCAAATAAAAATAGTTTCTCTGCACAAGCTTCATTAAGTTTTATCAGGTAGTATCTTGGGGTTTTACACTCAAACCACAGGTCATAAATTCACAGTAAACCCCCCATATGTTCACCAAACACCTGAATTCAATTTCTCTTTCAGTTGTAAGAAACTGAATGTGCTGCTCAAATTAATTATGCATGCAAAGTTAGCTTCTAACAAGGGCAGCTTCTTGCATGCTGAAGGGTATACATTCTATCTGAATATTTTTTTCCAGATCTCTTTCAATCTTGGCTTATTTCTACTGTTCACAGGGTTATAAAAATCACTCCCTCTTGCCACTGCATATTTGC